>NC_139615.1:29357435-29973958 GCF_964270895.1 Podarcis filfolensis
TATCAGATTCCTAACATCTTAAGAGAATTAGAGTTTCCTATTCCTCCACTCATTGTGGCATCCCAATCTCTCTGATGTTTTTGCAATTCCCAGAGTGGTTTGACAGTCGATCCCTGTATCCATGAAACTCTGGGAAGTGTAGTTCTGCAATACAAATACAGTGGTACCTCAGGTTAAGTACTTAATTCGTTCTGGAGGTCCGTTCTTAACCTGAAACTGTTCTTAACCTGAAGCACCACTTTAGCTAATGGGGCCTCCTGCTGCTGCCACACCACCAGAGCACGATTTCTGTTCTCATCCTGAAGCAAAGTTCTTAACCTGAGGCACTATTTCTGGGTTAACAGAGTCTGTAACCTGAAGCGTATGTAACCTGAGGTACCACTGTAGGTTCTCCTGACAGCTCTCAGCACCATTAACAAACTCCAGTTCCCAGAATGCTTTGGCTGTTAAAGTGGTATAATAGTGCTTTAAACATATATTGCAGATATATCCACAGTTGCATCTAGGTGACGTCATAGACTGAGACGTTGCCGGGGGCAGGGGTGGGATTAGAACACCCAGAGTAACCTATCGGTAGGGCCAGCTGGGGCTAAAATTACTTTGGGGGCTAGATCTGGCTCACAACATGCCAGCTGGCCTAGAGGACATTTTTATCCCTGTCTTTCTCTTCTCCCTTACCCCTTTACCTCGCTCCCAAATGATGTGTATGTTACATTATGACTTATTTATAAACTGCGTTTTGGGCCAAAGCCCCCCAAAGACGTGACCAGCACATTTCTGCAAAAAAACACAAACCAATCGAAACAATATAAAATAGCAAAATCACCAAATGCTACCCACCAGTCATCCTTGATATGCAGGTGGGAGCTGCGTTCATGCTCTCGCCAACAGACAATGGGTGAATGAAGTGCTTCTCCCACTAATTTGCCCTCTCTCTCTCTCTCTCTGCACAGTGAATGATATCAAGAATGCCGTGCAGAGTGTGGCCAGCTATATGCTCTTTGACCCTGGGGATGAGGTCATGCAGCAGAATCTGGTCTATTACCGCTTCTATCGGGAGCGCTGGCACCTGGAGGAAGGCGACTTCAACCCACGGCCGGTAAGGGCGTGACTAGGGGGCTGGCTGAAGGAGTAGCCTTTTGCAGCAAAACCAAATGTACCGTATTTTTCGCTCTATAAGACGCACCAGACCACAAGACGCACCTAGTTTTTGGAGGAGGAAAACAAGAAGAAAAAAAAATTCTGAATCCCAGAAGCCAGAACAGCAAGAGGGATCTGGCTTCTGGGATAGCCTCTTGCTGTCCTGGCTTATGGGATAGCCGTGCGCAGCCTCCCCCAGGCAGCAGGATAAAGGCTTCCCCTGCCTAGAAGGGGCTGCACGCAGCTAAGGCAGAAGGCTCCCCCAAGAGCCACACTCCCTTTAAAGAGCCACGTGGAGCGTGTATGTGGCTCTTGGGGGCTTTTCCCCGAGAAGGGACTGACGGACTGCCCTTCTCCCTCCTCGGGGAAAAGCCCCCAAGAGCCGCACACACGCTCCACCCGGCTCTTTAAAGGGAGCGCTGAGTAGAGCCTCCCGCCTGCATTTGCTCCATAAGACGCACACACATTTCCCCTTACTTTTTAGGAGGGGGAAAGTGCGTCTTATTGCGTGAAAAATACGGTACATTAAGTTTCCAACATCCCTTGGCGTTAAAAATACAGAGTGGTTGAGGCAACCCAGCCAGATGGGCGGGGTATAAATAATAAAATTATGATTCTATATTAAATTAGAAATTGTGCAACCTATTGTGCAGAGCAACTCATTGTGCATTCTTAGGCACATTCTGCCCATTTTTTTCTGCTTCCTCTTGTCACGGGGAGGGCCAAAGATCAGCCCCATGACCACTGGAAACCTCGCAAGCCCCTTTGGAGATTTCAGCAGCTGTTGGCTCCAGACTTTCAAGTCATTCGGTCTTGAAGCTTCCTTCCTTTTAAAATGAAAGCTAAGATCCGGGCTTCTGTGCTCAGATGTGCAGTGCCCAGAGCTGAATTAACAGAGCGGCTGGGAAAGTGTTTTCATACTTAGAATTGCAGAGTTGGAAGGGAACCCCTTCCAGCGCAAGAATCTTTTTCCCAGAGTCAGACTCGAACCCACAGCCCTGAGTCTCGTGCTCTGCCTATGGAGCTTATCTCCTTGGTGGGCAAAGCCTCTTGTCAGGTAGCTGAGGGGGGAAGGGGCCTCCCTTCCCACCCTACCGTCCTCCGACGACTGACTTCTGCCTCATTCACAGGAGGCCTTGCGCTACCACAACCAGACATCTGCTCAGAAGAAGCTCTTGGAGTTTGCCAGGCAGTATCTCCAGCCAGACGATGAGGTGAGAGGCCACAAGGCCAGAGGCAGGATGACACGGCGACTGCCAGAATGCTTCATGAGAGAGGCCCAAGCTCATATCCTGGCTTCCTGGGTGGCTTGGGGCCAGAAACACACACACACACACACACACACACACACACACACACACACGGTCTCTGTCTAATGTGAACCCAGGGATGGGTAACCTCAGGGCCTCCCCATTTTACCCTCCAGGCTATTTTGACCAAGCCATGCCTACCTGTCAGAGGTGAGAGGCAGGTAAAGGCTGGGTCAAAAAGGTAGCTGCAGGAACCGCCGATCAACTGACCTGACCTACGCCACAGGAAGAGCAGTGGGGATAGGAAGGTGATAGGCCAGGCATTCCCAAGCTACGGTTTGCAGACCACTAGGGGCCCATGAGCTTCATTCAGGTGGTCTATCAAAAAATAAAATTAAATATGGTTTGAAATCATGCAGAATCTAGCCCAGCAGTATAAAATGTGAAATAGAAGCAGGCATTCAGTTATCGTATTCCCAAATGGGAGAAGGCATAGCAAAAACAAGTCCTGCAGCACCAGCAAAGTGTGCAGATTTATTGTGGCAATTGTCCCATCAGATCTACCAAGGTGTTGGATATTATTTACACGTGGGAATATATATATAAAACTAATGTCGTAGTGTGAAGTACCGTTCAGGAAGACAGCCATGCCTTTTCTAAGTTATTCCCTTTCTCCTCCTTCTCTTCTTCTTCTCTCACACACAAATTCTCCATGTTTCTTCTAATTGGGGTTTTCCAAAGGCGGCTGATACCTCTCATGAGGCTTGATGGCCAGCAGAGTATCAGCACTTGGAGAATGAGTTCACTATTAACATAAAGGATACAGACGCAATCATGATTTCACTGCCCTGGCATCCAGAGAAGCCGACTCCTTTTAGTTCCTTTGAGTTTTGCTCATCTCACAAACATCTGTAAACGATCTTAGGTGATTTATGGAGTTCTTACCTTACATACAGGAAATGCTAGGAACATTGTTTTGTTTTCTAATTGATTATAGCTTGGTACGATGCTACCTTTTTTGCTAAGAAAAAGAAAGAAAAAGGTTGGCAACCTTGATTTGTAGATAATGTTTTGCTATAAATATATCACACTGCTCGTCTATACAGTGGTACCTCGGAAGCTGAACGGAATCCGTTCCGGAAGTCCGTTCGACTTCCAAAATGTTCAGAAACAAAGGCGCGGCTTCTGATTGGCTGCAGGAAGCTCCTGCAGCCAATCGGAAGCCCCGTCAGACATTCAGGTTCCAAAGAATGTTCGCAAACCAGAACACTCACTTCCGGGTTTGCGGCATTCGGGAGCCAAAACATTCAACTTGCAAGGCATTTGGGATCCAAGGTACGACTGTACTTGGAGGAGTCAGCTCAGTTCCAATCAACCTCCACCTTGCCACAGCTTCTAAGATTACATCAGGCATTATCCGTGTGATTTGAAGACATTTTGACAGTCATATGGACTGGAAACTTGGTAATCTTTTGATACGGGATTCTATGCCCAGTTTCCTCATTCTGTGGAAGCAGCACACACTCTGCCCTCTCAAGCTGTTATGCTTTGTGTGACATCTTCTCCTTTCCTCCCTCAGGCGGAGGTGAGCGATGGTGAGGAGAGAGCGAAGGATCCGGCTCTGCCATCGGATGCCGAGTTCGAGGGCATGGGTGACTACGAAGAAGGGTTTTTGTCCCAGTGGTGGCAGGAGCCGAAATCGAAAGGCGACAAGGCCGACCAAGGTTATTAATAGCAACGTTGAAAGGCCGGACCTTTCTCCCTACTGTGTGGCTTGGTCCTGTGTCCACACTCCTACCCTCCCTCCTGGATTCCTTCACACCCCTTCCTGTTTGCCATTGCGCCCCCCCTCCTCTCTGTGTCTCCAATGTGCTGCCTCTGCTCCCATCCATGTGTGTCTGTCCAGCCGTTCGCCTGCTGACAACGCTAAGCTTGGCTCTAGAGCTCAGGCAGCTCCCAGAAGGCATTGCAAAGAGCGTTAGAAGGATAGGAAAGGAGAGAGCTGTTGTGGCTCCCCGGTGGGTTGGCGCCGATTCTCCTGCATGCCCCTCCCCTTCCTCTTGCGTCCAAGTTCCGGAGCTGGCAGGTGGACTCTTGTGCATGCTGCATGGATCCTGGAGGGGGCAGCAGTGAGCACGCGCATCGTGGCATGACTTCGCTGGAGAGCGCAAGCAGCATTTTGGCAAGTATTCCTGCACCTGCGAAGGCCGAGGACGGACTCCTTTAACGCACTGTGTTCTTTGTTCACAGAGACAGAGGGGCTCGAATGAGCGGTGTGGTCCCTGCATTCCTCTGTAGGTGAGGGGTGCGTGTTCTGATTCCTTGCGCCCACCAGGGTTGAAGTGGGCTGTCTGGAACCGGCAGATGCGCCCCTGATGGTGTTCCAACAAGATCCCTGCCTTGGAACCTCACCCTCCTGGCCCTTGTTTAAGATTCTTCCAAGGCTGGGGGTCTTCTACCTCCCGGTACCTCCTGCATAGAACTTTCCAGTCCACCCCAAACGCAGTTGGCTGAGCATGGGGTGCCTCTGAGCCAATCCAAGGTGCTGTGTTTTTCCCCCATGGTACTTCGCTTTAGGAGAGCCCTGCTTCGTAACAAACCTCCATGCAAAAGTGGGAGAGGTGAGCAGCACAGCGTCTGCTTCTGATTTCACCCCAGGCTCTGCCAGTGTGGCCTCAGATATGCTGGGAGCCAGTGACTTTGGCTATTCAGGCAAACACACACACACAGACACACGGAAGTGATCTATCCAACTGTTTTTTGTTTTTTTTTTAGTGCCACTGATTTCCCAATGGGACCAAATTTAAGCCATTGACCCTTTCCTCACAGAACATTGGCTCTCTTAAGAACCAGGCTCCCAGCATGCATTGCTCTGTTTTTGCCTGGTACTGACTGTTCAGATGGTGCGCTAGACCTTAGCAGGCACTGGCTCCCTTCTGACATGGTTCTAAAACAGAGCGATAGGTACGTTCAAATTGGCTTGTCAAGTGCCTTCTTAAACCTCACAGAGTTGCCTTTGTAATGTTGTTGTCAGTTAATTTAATTTGTTTTGTTTTTCCTTGCATTGTACAGATTTCTTTTTGTTACAATTTTAGCTGGATTTTAATAAAATACCTCCCAGTTCTTTTATGACTGTCTTCTGAGCGTGTTGGTTCTTTTTCTTTTTTTAAAGACCTATTATCCAAGATCTGCAACCCTTTACCGTCTCACGGCTTAGAGAAGAGCTTCCTCTGTAATTATTTTGTGCGGCAAAGCAGTGGAGGTTTAGGATCAGAGTTTTCCTTCTCCTAGATGGGCTCCTTTCCCAGGTTGACGAGTCCCATCTGCCCCTCACTTCCCTCTATGGCACTTTCAGAACCCGCCTTCTTGACTGTTGGACCCACTATTGGTCTAGTCCGCTCAATCCACCAGAGGTTGTCTTCGCATGCAGGTGAAGTCGCTAACTCGCCGAAGCTTTGAGACCCATCAGCTACCCTCACCTGGTGGAGTCAGGACAGCTTGGAGGTTGGAGCTGCCGTTTATATTCTCCCTAATGCCCCAGCTGCTGTCTCACTCCAGGGCATTGTGGGAAATTTGAATGGCAATTTTCAGAGCACGGCATCCGCCCAGTGGTGGACTCTGCCAGGGCACTGGGCCATGGCTCCCAACAACTGCTCGAAAAGGCCACATACTGACCCCGGTATGTACATACACTTGTGAACCAGCCTTAAAAATTAGTGTTATTTTCTTCTGTTACAGTGGTACCTTGGGTTAAGAACTTAATTCATTTCCAGAGGTCCATTCTTAACCTGAAACTGTTCTTAACCTGAAGCACCACTTTAGCTAATGGGGCCTCCCGCTGCCGCTGCGCCGCTGGTGCACGATTTCTGTTCTCATCCTGAAGCAAAGTTCTTAACCCGAGGTACTATTTCTGGGTTAGCGGAGTCTGTAACCTGAAGCGTCTGTAACCTGAAGCGTCTGTAACCCGAGGTACCACTGTATTTGGTTGTGGGCTTTGGGTCAGGTCATGCACGCATGTGTGACAAAGGGTTTGCCTGTTGTTTCAGTAGGAGGGTTCTAAGCATCAATGCTCAGTGCCACAAAACAAGTGCTATCAGATATGTTTTGGGTGCAATGGGCAAGGCAAAATAACAGGCCCAGCTTTCTCTTGGAGTGGGGCGGAGACGCCAACAGCCTGAGGAGGAAGAGTGGCTGTGCTTTTCAGAAATTGAAGGATTGTCAGGTTTCATTAAAAAAATGGGGAAGGGATAGGACAGGTTTCTGTTTGCTCCTGAACCAGAAAGGTATAGCTATGACCCCATTTGCACCCCAGCTGCATCCCTCATCAGCTGTTTTAATAGAGGATCTGCCATTGTCTCTGGTGAAACATAATCTTTCAGCTTTCCACCAGGTGGCAGTTTTGAGCTTTGAGCAAACCAGCTCTGGAAGCATTCCTTGTGCGCACTGTTTTTAACAAAACATTTTATTATTGTGTTATTCCAGTATGTAATGGTGAAGAAATAAACGTTTCTCCACTAGGTATCCGGCAAGTTTGGAGCAACATGCTCTCCCAACGATCTTTACTACAGACTTCTGTGTGAATAGGATGGAATTGCAAGGACTGAGAGAGAGGTTTGTGTGGTTCTTGTTACGAAATATTTGTGCCACCTCTTAAAACCACCCAGCTGTTAGATTCACAGGATCCAGTTTTGCATTTGTGGGTGACCTTCATCTTGAGCACAATAAGGAGTCTCAGACTGTTTGGAGTGAGCCTGGCATATTCTCTAGTCAGTGGATAGAACGTTTAAACCAGGGAGTTCTGGGTTCAAATCCTTATTCATCATGAAATTCCCGGGTAGATCTCTCATTTTTTAAACATTTCAGCCTCAGTCATGCCTTTGATGTGGGATTACCTTACTGGGACATTTTGAGGGTGATCCTTAAGGGAATTCCCTTAAGGGCTTGATCCTTAAGGGAATTCACAGGAAAAAGGTTTCCCGTCCTTTCCAGGGGGCCCTCACAGAACAATGATGGGTGGGGTGAGCAGACTGAAACCTTTCCTCTTGTGAACTTCAGTAAGTTGACTTTGGATCCAAGCCACAACCATATAGTTTTGTGAATAAAAGCTTGTATCAGTACTAGAAACCCATGCAAATGGGAAACTGAGAGCTGATTCATACCTGTGCGTTCATTGCTTAATGGTGCAATTTGCTTGTGTGAATGGAAGTTGCCCTCACAGCATTTCATTTCACCTTGCCTCACCATGTATAAAGGGATGCCCCCCCCCCCAAACCCCCGCTTTTCCCTTGAGGCTGCTCGCACATCCAGCTGTCAATAATGAAGCCTGCGTCCACACTGTGGAAGAGGATCAACCAATATCTGCTCCTGACTTTTTGACTGTGTCCACATAAGGCGTTAATGCATACATGGGTTGCTGTCCCTTTGTGTGCTTTGGTCTGCTTTTTATGCCTTTGAAATCTGCCTCAGTGTTTCCCATCCACACTAGTGGGCGGTGCTTGATGGGATTTATTTGTGCTGTGTGGGCTATCCTTCCCCACAGGGTGGCGCTGTGGTCTAAACCACTGAGCCTCTTGGGCTTAATGATCAGAAGGTTGGCGGTTTGAATCCCCATGACGGGGTGGCGAGAAGGTAAACGGCATTTCCGTGCGCTCTGGTTTCCATCACAGTGTTCCGTTGCACCAGAAGCGGTTTAGTCATGCTGGGCACATGAACCAGAAAGCTGTCTGTGGACAAACGCCGGCTCCCTTGGCCGGAAAGCGAGATGAGCACCGCAACCCATAGTTGCCTTTGACTTGACTTGACTTAACCGTCCAGGAGTCCTTTATGAGCCAGAAACCTGTTACACGTGGGTAGGTGTTTGTTTACCTGTGCACCTTTTTACATCTTTTTAAATGAACTACAAGTTTTTCAGTCTACCAGACATGCACAAAAGCACAGTCAAAAATAATTTAAAAAGCTGGGCAATGATTTGAAGCCAAACACATGAAAGGTTGCTGCTTCCTTTCTCCTCCTTCTCCTTCCTCTTCTCCTTCTCTTATACCTGCAAGACCAAATGATAGATTTCGAACTAGCCATTTTGCCCAAGAGTTCTGTGCAAAGGAGTGGTTTTTAAAATGAAAATACCATGGATGTGCCTTTGGCAGCAGCCGGTAGAAAAAAGCAGGCTGCATCCTTTTGGCTGATGGGAACAAAATGTACACCTTGGAGGATAAGGGATGCAATAGATATCGCACCCAGCGAAATGTCGTTACAGTTGTAAGAACAAGCCCCAGTGCCCACGCAATGCACTTCAGCACGTCCACAGTTGGGTCATGTGTGATTTTATGTGGGATGGTTTTTTTTCTTACCGATTATCTGTGGATTGAGAAAACCCAAATTTGGCAGGGAGTGAGTGGATGCAACAACAAGAGACACAGTCGGCTTCAAATGCACATTCACCTCCACTGTGGGTGAGCTCTGTAACGCAAGGGTAAATTCTGTGTCTCCCCAACCCTGCCACATCTTGGATTGCTGCGCAAGGTATAAAATCTGCAGGGTGCTCCCCTCCCAGATTTCCACTGAGTAATGTTGAGTATTGCGAGCTCTTCCTTCCTTTTTCCCCCTTCCAGTTTCTTCTAGCAGAGGCCCCACCCAGCTCAACTCTTCCCTGAAGCCCTTTGGCACAAAAGCTGGGCTTATTCACCGCAAGCCACATGACAGCGGGGCTCCACCTGTGGCCGGTACCCACCTAGCAACCGTGCGCCACTCCCTGGCAACGGGTTTATGAGCATTCCACAGGCTCAGGTGCGCTGAGGATAACCATCCCAGGGTTCTCATTACGTCCTGTGACATCCCGGCCTCTCCCGAGGGCCAGTGACTTCACCTAGTACCAGCCATTAAATCATTTTTTAGATGGTTTTAGGCTCCCACACCTCCCAGCATAGCTCCTCGCGTCCTCATAATGGGAGCCAGCAGTATATGGAAAAAGGTGGACAGGCAGCTGTGGTTGGCAGCCCAAGGAAGGAAGTGAAGTCAATGTTCATTGTTTCAGCACTTCAGCAAAGTGGTGCATCTTCAGCATGGGTAGGCAAACTAAGGCCTGGGGGCCGAATCTGGCCCAATCGCCTTCTAAATCCGGCCCACGGACTGTCCAGGAATCGGTGTTTTTACATGAGTAGAATGTGTCCTTTTTTAAAAAAATGCATCTCTGGGTTATTTGTGGGGCATAGGAATTTGTTCATTTCCCCCCCCCAAAAAAAATAGTCTGCCCCCCCCAATGTCTGAGGGATAGTGGACCGGTCCCCTGCTGAAAAGGTTTGCTGACCTCTCATCTTCAGGCTGCAAAGGCAATTGGGGATCCCATACCCTCCAACATTTCTCCAATGAAAATAGAGGCGTTCTATTCCATAATACAACTACTACTAATAATAATATTTATATCCCGCCTATCTGAGTGGATTGCCGCAGCCACTCTGGGCAGCATCCAACATATATAGAAACAGTGCTTTCTTTCTGGGGGGACGCAGTGAGTATGCATACCCCTAAACATTTTGTGAATCTTTGTCCTTTTGTCCATTTACTGTATTTATTTTCCCCGATTTGAACTATGAAATGGTGATTTTCTTGAGTCAAAATGAGAGTACTGTACCCCTAAACATTTTTTTAAGTAAAAAAAGCACTGTATAGAAATATAATAAAACTTAAAAAAATAAATAAACAAAACTTCCCCATACAGGGCTGCCTTCAGATGCCTTCTAAAAGTTGTAGAGTTACTTATATCTCCTTGGCTTGGGGGCTCCAACGTTTCTCCAGTGAAAATAGGAATGGCCTAAGGAAAAGCAGGTCATTCTGGGATCAAATCAGAAACTGGGACAGCTTCTGTAAGTCTGGGACTGACCCTGGAAAATAGGGACACTTGGGGTGGGTCTGGAATGCACAAGCCAAAGGCAGCATCCTGTTTTCACAGCGGCCAAACAGATGCCTGTGGGAGGCCCATAAGCAAGGCATGAGCGCACCAGCCCTCTCCAGTTGCAATTCCCAGAAACCACTGTTGCCTTTGACAATGGGAGCCAGCAGTATCTGGAACATACCAAAGGCAACATGCCTTTAATTAGTAGGATTGACACCTAGGGCTGTGTGCCTCCTAGCATGTGCACATATACTATATACATGTATACTATATACGTGTGTGTCCCACAAGCCAAGTGCCTCTGAGCATGTGCAGAATATCTTTTCTTTGTGATGATGGAATGGCCCTTGCTGGATCCAACGTGGCTCTTCTGCATCGTGGGATTTAGCACCATCCCTCTTCTCCAGCCTACGTGCCTCCAGTTGTGTCAACCGATGCTGTGCTGCCTTTGGGCGACCTGGGATGGGATGACACCCAGCGACTCCAACACCAATGCAGCCCATCACTCCAGTGCGACACCTTAGCATACAGGTGCCCATGCTGCGACGGCAGCAACAGACTCAGCTGGCTTTTTCTTCTTCATCATCTTAACATTGCTCATCCTCCAGTTTTGGCAACAGGCCCAGAAGATAAAAAAAAATAAAAATAATTCCGGTCAGACCAGACCAATTTCTGTCTGGGTGGCAACCTTCCTTGATTATCTCCCTTATTCTCCAAATCATTATTTCAGCAGATGCCGGGTTTTCCTTCCTGTGGAGATGAAAAGTTACAGCTGCCCAAATTCTCTGGCACCACTGTGAAAGGTAGAAGAGCCATTTCCCCCATTAAATCTGCTCACTCCTGTAGATGACTAACAGTGAAATCGTATGCCTGTCTACTCCGGAGGTACTGAATTCACTGCCACTTACTTCCAGTCAATTGTTCATCGGCTTCAGTAGTGTAGCGTGGGTTGCTGGCGCCCGGGGTGGGCAAGCTGCTGATGCCACCGGACTACACACACACACAGAGCCAAGCAGGACTGCGCTGAGCTGCACTACGCCGTGTGCCCGCACAGGGGGAGGGGCCTGGCCAGCTGACATGGCCCTTGGCAGGTGAATCCCCTCAGTGCCCATGGAGAAGAGTGCCATTCCATGCCGTAGTCATTCCGTTGCCTACCCACCTCCCTCCATCTGTGCCTGTTCATTGTGGGCCTGAGCTGCGCTGCTGGGTGGGGCAGGGATCCCCATGGAAGCCAGCGCTTGCTTTGGGACACCTTGTTGTGCCCCCTCAGAATTTTGTGCCCAGGGCCATGGCACACACCCCAACACCTTCCACACTACACCACTGCTTGAATTGCAGCCTGAAAGAGAAGCACCTGCCTATAAACAACTGTTTCTGCCCTGAAAATCTCCTAAATAGCTGGGGGTGGGGGAGAGAATGTGTGCTGTGATGACTCACCACTGAGAACAAAGCACCCTGCCCATGCTTGTGGATACCCTCGTCTCCACTATAATCCCACTTCTTTTACTCGTGTCAGATGTCCCGGGTACGGAAAACAGGTTCCAAGGCTGAGCCCCAGCACGGATGAAAAGCCGGCCTGCAATCCATCAGCAAGCCAAATTCAGCGGCTCTTCGGCAGCACAACAGATTCAAAAATAATAATAATAATGCAAGAGGGCACTGGATGAAGCGATGATGTTTATAGTGAGCAGAATTTTAATTCTGTGTTTTCTCTCCCGTTGGGAAATCGGTTTAGATACCGCGAAGCGTCGTTGACCTGCAAAGGGTTATGTTTTGACATACACATAATACAGCAAAGATTTTGACGGTGTTTTCCTTTCTCGTGCAAGGGGGCGGGCTGCTCTCTGTTGCCCTGGCAGTAGCTCCTTTGCTGGAAACCGAGGGAAAAGGAATTTTCTGTGTCGGTGTTTTGATACTGCCAAAGCAAGGATCCTGTCCTTGGCTTTGTGAGTGTTGCCGGGGTCTGTCTGGACTAAACAGACCCTTATCCCAAATATTTGCTGTGGAGTGGGAAAAAAGGGGTAGGTCTCCCCATCCAGCCACTGTTGCCATTGGGTACACGCTCAAGGTTGCTGAGCGCAGTAATTTAAGGCAATTTAAACGCCTCTCTGTACTTGCACCCCATGGGACTAAAATAGTGTTGGGTGGGTTTCTTTCTTCGTTCGTCCTGCTCCTTTTCATTATTTTGTGGATAAGAGAAGATTTCTTATTAGGGATGGCGAATACAGAATCAGGGGCGGCATTTTTTCTTAATAAAAACTACATGTGAAATTTTTGCATGCATGTGCCAGCAGAACTGCAGTGCTGGATCAGACCAAGATCCCATTTCCATAAGCTCCACTGGATGCTTTGAGGACGATTGCAACAAACAGCTCATGAAGGCAACTTGTTCTTTGACCCCAGCATCTCGTATCCAGGGCTAGACTGCCCCTGCATCTAGATGCTCCATAGCCAAAATCTGTTGATTAGCCCAATCTAATGCAGAGTTATCTAATCCATTTTTATGCTACCTAAGACAAAGACCATAAACCGCATCATGCACTGGTGATGTTTCCTTGTGTTGATTTTCTGCAGTGGTAGCAATGGATACTGTATACCGCTGGCTGTTGAGTGTGTACAGTCGTACCTCGGGTTAAGTACTTAATTCGTTCCGAAGGTCCGTACTTAACCTGAAACTGTTCTTAACCTAAAGAACCACTTTAGCAAATGGGGCCTCCTGCTGCTGCCGTGCCGCCGGAGCACAATTTCTGTTCTCATCCTGAAGCAAAGTTCTTAACCTGAAGCACTATTTCTGGGTTAGTGGAGGCTGTAACCTGAAGCGTATGTAACCTGAAGTGTACCAGTATGTAACCCAAGGTACCACTGTATTGACTTTTGTGGTGTTTTACTTTTACATCAAAAGGGACGCAGGTGGCGCTGTGGTCTAAATCACAGAGCCTAGAGCTTGCCGATCAGAAGGTTGGCAGTTCGAATCCCCGCAACAGGCTGAGCTCCCGTTGCTCGGTCCCAGCTCCTGCCCACCAGGCAGTTTGAAAGCACATCAAGTGCAAGTAGATGAATAGGTACCACTCCGGCGGGAAGGTAAATGGCGTTTCTGTGCGCTGCTCTGGTTCACCAGAAGCAGCTTAGTCATGCTGGCCACATGACCCAGAAGCTGTCTGTGGACAAACGCTGACTCCCTCAGCCTATAGAGTGAGATGAGCGCCGCAACCCCAGAGTCGTCTGTGACTTGACCTAACGGTCAGGGGTACCTTTTGTTACGAAAAAGGAGCAATGCTGCTGAGTGCTCCAGATGGCTGGAAAGCCAAACAGGATGTTGATGTTTTGGGACTGTACCGTGGGAACAAGGGACAGTCTATTATGTGCACTGAGCACCGGATGTTAGCTCAGAGTGTCACATGACCCTGTACTGGAAGTACATGGGAGGAGTTTTTTCTCTCTCTGCTGTTGCTGTAGAAAGAGTGCAGACACGTTTCTCTGTACTGCTGGAAAGACAGAAATAAAGGCATGTAAAATATTTCTGTCTGTCTATCTCCCCTCCCTGGGGAAAGGGGGGGAGGAGTGGTTGTGTTCTTCTCACGTTTGAAGAAGGATCGCCGGGATCTCGCCTTGTCGTGCCGGGAGTCGCTGACGGGGGAGATCAACAAGGAACTCAAGCCGGGCACCTGGAGAGTGGCCAATTCCTCTGACTGATATGGCTCGAGATTCCAACATATGGTAGCAGACGCCGCTGGTTATCTGATCCATGGGAATCAGCATGAGAGGTGAGAGGTTGATGGATCGTGTGCCATCCTCTGCACCAAGGAAAGAAGATAACGTCTGCATTGCAGCCAGAAGCTGAACAGACGGCTGGACACCAAGAGGGGGTGTTTTCCAAGCATCGGAGCCCCAAAAAGGTATGCTGAATTTCGGGCTGAAAGTGTGAACGCAGGAGTGGTTCACAAGAGCTGCGTTTGGAAAAACAGCTCTGAGAGCAAAGGCTTGCATACCAGAAATTCTTGTGGCTAGATAAGAAGAAGAGGTATGCACAGTTGCTAGGCAACGACAGTCAGTACAGTGGAAAGTTACTGACACGTGGGGCTGGCTGCGAAAGTTGTTTTGTCTTCGCTGCTATGCAAGGACTTTGAAACAGTTTGCCTGCCCGAGAGAGGCTGTAAACAGCTCAAAAGAAACTTTTGGATTTTACTAGCTTGAGGGTGAAGAGCTGAGACTTGGATTCAAAATGGATGCCAAGGACAGGGGGAGGGAAGAACGGAGTTCTAATTCCCCCACTGATGTTGCTACTGGAGAGGATGCTGTAGCTTTGAACGTTGTCCGATGTTACAATTGTGGACAGGCTGGGCATCTTCAGCGGAGCTGCAAGAAGCCACGCCAGCCAAAAGGAGCTAAGGGCCGCTCAGCAAAGCCTGAGGCAGCAGACAAAGGTCATACCAAGTCTTCGGTGAAACCTGCAAAGGCCCTGATGGCGAAAGGAACCACGCCAGATGTTGGAAATTCGTTTATAATCGATGCGGGCTGTAATTTTCATATGTCCCCACACAGAGAACTCTTTTCAACGTTTAAGAAGCAAAGCTTCGCTGTGGAACAAGCCAACGGTCAGGAGCTGGAGGCGACCGGGATTGGAACTGTGTATCTGAAGAGTCTGAACCTGACTATACACAATGTTTACTTGGTTCCTGAATTGAAGTTCAATCTGCTGAGTGTTTCGCAGATTGCAAAGAAAGGACTGAAACTGTCCTATGATGCTGAGAGCTGCAAGATCTTCAAAGATGGAGAGTTGTATCTTTCTGCCAGAGAGAAAGATGGACTGTATTTGTTGACTTTTGAGCAAAGTGATTACATGGAATGTAATTCTGAGTCTAACTTGATTTCTCTTGCAGGTGTGACCAAAACGAGCGCCAAGAAGGTGGCCAGGGTCGACAGAGCGTTTCAGCGGGTGTATGCTGATGTGATTGGTCCTCTAGAACCATCTAGAGGCAAAGCAAGATTTTATCTTGTGTGTGTGGATCATTTCTCTAACTTTGTCTGGATTTATGTGTTAAAGAGGCCACAGGAAGCCTTGGAAAGGTTTCAGGAGTTTTGTGACAAGGTTAAAAATATGCATGATGCTAACATTGATTGTCTTTTAACAGATGAGAAGCAGATTTTTCTTTTACAGGATTTTCAGGAGTTCCTGCAGAAGAAAGGGATAAGACACAAGGTTGCTGTTTCAGCGGAAGCGTGGAACAGGGGTGTCTATGTACGGGTGAACAAAGAATTGCAAAAGGGGATGAATGCGCAATTGCTTAGTTCACATCTGCCACATGAGTTCTGGGCGGAGTCACTCATGTCGTTTTGTTATGCGTGGGTGAGAAAGGTTTCAAAAGAGTTGGGAAGTTCTCCTTTTGAGAAACTGTTCCAGAGAAAACCTTCTGTTGCCCATTTCAAGGTTTTTGGGTCTCATGTGAGGACAGAAGCTCCAGGTGGAGTAAAGAATGCCAGAGGCATTTTTGTGGGATATGAAAAGGGTCTCTACAGAGTAATTTTGTCTGAATCTGGTCAGGTGGTTCTCACAAAATTTCTAGAGAGTGCTCCTGAAAAGGAGAGAGCGATAGTACACACATTTCCCACAGAGGACGATTCAGATGATGATGATGATTTTACAGATTACAGTGGTACTGAGAGCGACAGTGATAGCTCAGAGAGCTCAGTTGTCACAGTCATTGAGAGGAAATCTCACACAATGGATAGACCTTCACAGGTGAAGGATGAACCACTGTTTACCATTGGAACTGGTTCTCCTAAGAGTCCTGAGACTGAACCAGTGAGCAGAGAGGATCAGAACCTCTTACGCAGGTCTGAGAGAGTCACAAAGGGTGAACCACCCAAAAGGTACTCAGAAGAGTTTGCTAACTTAGCTGTTGCATGTGTTGCTGTTGTACACAACCGAGGACAGGTTGGAGCTGTGTCTAAGTCAGAGACAAAGACACAACAAAGAGTTGCTAGCCAAGGTAATGCAGATGCACTCATTCCTTGGAAGCCAGACAACCAGAGAGGTACACTGGGGAAACCAGTGACGGGGAGTTCCAAGGGTGGAACTGAAACAACAGGGGAGTGTTATGTGTATAACAACTGTTTGTTTTCTTCTCTGGATCACGCTTTGCTTGCCGCAACACGCATTGATTCTTTTGGGGGAGGTTGTTACGAAAAAGGAGCAATGCTGCTGAGTGCTCCAGATGGCTGGAAAGCCAAACAGGATGTTGATGTTTTGGGACTGTACCGTGGGAACAAGGGACAGTCTATTATGTGCACTGAGCACCGGATGTTAGCTCAGAGTGTCACATGACCCTGTACTGGAAGTACATGGGAGGAGTTTTTTCTCTCTCTGCTGTTGCTGTAGAAAGAGTGCAGACACGTTTCTCTGTACTGCTGGAAAGACAGAAATAAAGGCATGTAAAATATTTCTGTCTGTCTATCTCCCCTCCCTGGGGAAAGGGGGGGAGGAGTGGTTGTGTTCTTCTCACGTTTGAAGAAGGATCGCCGGGATCTCGCCTTGTCGTGCCGGGAGTCGCTGACGGGGGAGATCAACAAGGAACTCAAGCCGGGCACCTGGAGAGTGGCCAATTCCTCTGACTGATATGGCTCGAGATTCCAACACCTTTATGTTACTTTTACATCATTTTAACAGGTAAAAATTATTGACAGATAGCTTGGGTTTTATCTGCCTTGTTTGTATTCCCAGTGATTTTAGACACTTGCCTTGTTGCTATTCTCATTTTTCAGGGAGGAAGCTAAGGGAGAGTGGCTGAGCAGTGAATTGATCCCCAGACTCAATCCTACAGGACCACAGTATGCTCTGTTTTATGTTGCGGTTCTGCAGGACCAAAGGAATTTCAGGCCTTGCTTTTGGGCTTCTGTTTGGCCACTGTGAGAAAAGGATGCTGGACTAGGTAGACCTTTTGACCTGACCTGACCAGTCTCCCCTTATATCCTTACAGCATTCTGCAGAAATCAGCTTACTGAGAACCTCAGCTTGCTCTTAAAAAAAGGAAAAGGAAGCCCAGCGCTTACGCGAAAGCTGTATCTGTACACATAAAAATATAAGAATTGCCTTGCTGCATCAGAAGCCAAAACTAGGAAGGGAAGGGACTGGTTGCAAGAAAACAAGAGAGAGCGTCCTCAAATCCCAACCCCCCCAAAAAGATTTGGGTGCCCACTTAACAATAAAAGGGGGTGGGGGGATTTTGAGAATACTTTTCTGCTTTCTTGCTGAATCAGACCATCTACTGATTCTGTTATGTACTGAGTTGAATAGGATCCAAAATGGAGCAGTCTGATTGGTCCTAGAACAATAGGATTCAGAATGCAGCAGTCTGATTGGTCCTAGAACAATAGGACCCAGAATGCAGCAGTCTGATTGGTCCACAGGAGCCACCCAATCCAGCTCCAGGTGGAAGTGAATCCGCAACCTGATTGGCCTACAGGAGAATACCGGAATTAGCCAATCGCGTGGGGCCCATTGTGTAAATAATGTATATAACGCAGACATTCTGGGGGAACTTCCATTCCTCCTCACCACTATGAGCTGAATAAAGAGCATGAAATCCACTCTCGACTCCGAGTATATTTCAGATTCTGTTAGCTGCAGGGAGTTGTTATTGTTGTTGTTGTTTTAATTGAATTTATGTACCGCCCTATACCCGAAGGTCTCAGGGCAGTTCACAGGACAAAATCAGAATATAAAAGTTGGACTAGATGATTCTTGGAGTCCATTCCAACTCTACAATTTTATGATTCTGCTCTAGGGGTGGGGAACCTGGCGTGTGTGTGCTCACACACACACACACACACACACACACACACACACACACACATTTTCTTTCTTTGTTTTGCCAAGGACCTCATTCTCTTAGCGATGCAATTTGTCTGGAGCCACATGCCAGTGGAGGGAGGGGCACCAGCCCCAAGGAGGAGGGCCGCCCACTTTTCTTCTGCTCTCCTTGCCACCTGCATGACATTAGGCCAAGGGCTACAGGTTCCACACCCCTAAACTAGTTCACCCTCTGTCATTTGTGAGCTGCTGGGTGCTCAAAATAAGGCCATCAAGATGATGACTTCCTCTCTCTCTCTCTCTCTCTCTCTCTCTCTCTCTCTCTCTCTCCCTCTCCCTCTCCCTCTCTCTCCCTCTCTCTCTCTCTCTGATTTCTTCAAAGAGGTGTACACAAAGATTCCATTCAGACACTATAATACTAATAATAATTTGTTATTTACACCCCGCCCAGCTGGCTGGGTTTCCCCAGCCACTCTGGGCGGGTTCCAACTGAATATTAAAAACAATACAGCATCAGACATTAAAAACTTCCCTAAACAGGGCCGCCTTCAGTTGTCTTTTAAAAGTAAAATAGTAGTTTATTGCCTTGACACCTGATGGGAGGGCGTTCCACAGGGCGGGCGCCACTACCAAGAAGACCCTCTGCCTGGTTCCCTGTAACCTCACTTCTCGCAGCGAGGGAACTGCCAGAAGGCCCTCGGCACTGGACCTCAGTGTCCGGGCTGGATGATGGGGGTGGAGACGCTTCTTCAGGTATACAGGTATACTACTCATTATGTAACCTGCGACAAAATGTTGCAGTGTGTTCAGCTTTCCAGCTTGCTATGTACAGTACTAGTATTATTGCAAGCCATGCACAGCTCCATTAGGGCTCCCCCACCCTCAGGTTTTCCATTCTTCTTTCCAGCTGACTCTCAACATCTACCAAGTATGCTCAGTTTTCATTAGGCTTCAAGGGAGGTTCCACACCTTAGCCCCCCCCCCCCCGTGTGTGTGTGTTTTGAAAAAGCACTTACAAATCCAGCAGTCCACAGACACACACACACACCACCTGCTAATAGAGACTCTTGTTTCTCATCAGCCTTGTGCTGGTTCCATTCCCATCAGCACTCACCGCTTTAGTTCACTATTAGAGGAAACGGATGTTCTTCCTGAGCTTTGCCCAATACTCCCCCCCCCTTTCTTTTTAAAGCCATGCGATCGAGTGGCTACTGCCACATCTTTCGATTGTGAACGTGCTCCACTTAAGATACTGTTCCGTTTCCTCCTTTGTTCGACAATATGAGCTTCTTGGACAAGTCTTTGCACAGAGAGAGAAAGAGAGACTGAGACTTCTGGGATTCTCAAAAAGAAAAATTAACTAATTTAATGGAATTAATGGAACCAAAGCAGCAGCAGGTTGGCTAAAGGCAGAGGCCAGAAGGGTGCAGAAAAGGATGTTGTTGGATGCAAAACTCATCATGGAGGAATGAAAGAGGAGCCACGCTTGCCGAAAATGCCTCCTTCACTGCCAATGGTGCAGGAAGTCCGTGACCCTTTGTATTTGCCCCACTCTAAGCAGCAAGTTCCGCTAGGCCTTTTATCCTGATGTGTTTTATCCTTCCTTGTCATTCACCACTTCATTAATTATATTTTATGATGAAGTGGTACCTAATCCTTCTACCAGCACAAGGATTTCTGCTTGGGCAATATGACTTCCTCTCCCTGTGTGCCTCATGCAGCCTCCCCAAATCCGCTCCAAAGGTTGGGAGGAACCCCCCAACCCCCTCCTAAAAAAGATTTAGCAGGAATGGGTGTGGGGGTGCACAGGGAATGGGACGGGAAAGTCCTTTGCACAGCCCAAAGTCTTTGCATAAGAAGATCTATTTAATCGGATATCGCCCTGTATGTTTTAAATTTTTAAAACATCTATTTGCTATGCTTTTGTAAACCTTTTGTAAACCTTCACCAAATTTTGTGTGGTGGCTCCTGACATCCAGGGACAGGTTTCCATCTTTGTGTGGATATAACTCAATGAAATTTTGGATCAAAGACCTTCCTTCCTTCCTTCCTTCCTTCCTTCCTTCCTTCCTTCCTTCCTTCCTTCCTTCCTTTCTTAGAATTCACAAGCAACACAAGGCTAGTATAGAAATAAATCTACCCCCAAAACACAATTGTGGTAGGCTCTGGAGCAGGGGTCACCAATCTAAGGCCCATGGGTCGGAAGTGGCCCGCAGAGGTCATTTGACCGGCCCCCTGAACTGACCCGCCCTCTCGCACACTGCGCTAAACCAGCACAGCGCGGTGCGGGGACTCACTTCTGTGGCACCAAAAATTGTGTCTGCGCAGATGCTGAAAATCGCAGGCACACGCGTGCGATCCAGCCCACGGAGTGACCTCCATGGACCGATCCAGCCCAGGCAAGATAAAACTTGCTGACCGCTGCTCTGGAGTCAATATAGAGGTGAGAACCAACCAGGCTTCTCCTACCAATCCTTTCTTTTTGTTGCCAGGAGGACGGCAGACTTGCTATTTTCCAGCCTTCAGCTGCAATTCCGCGCATGGCTTTAAATCTCTCTTGCATGTTGCAGCAGGCTTGGCAGAGAAAACGGGGCTTCTATTTTTTAATTCTTAATGAGCGTGACTATGTCCTCCCATTCTGCATTTAGGAGAAGGCAACACACAGAGAGAGTGCAGCAGATGTCACTTGGCCATGAGAGTAATTTCTAAGGAATGGGGAATTGTAAGGCGTGTGTTGTCTCTCTAGGTGAACAGCAGCGCACTTACGTTCTTTCCCAGAAGGCTACCTGTTCAGGCCTGTGATTAGGGTTTCGTTTGAGCCGCGCCGCGCCTTGGGACCGCAGGAGGACTCGCTCTCAAATAAAACATGCACAGGAACTACGAGGCTGGGAGAAACATAACAGCCCTGGAGCGGGACCAGTTATCTTGAAAGCAAAAGCTGCTGGGCATGTACGGACTGCCTTTTCCTCATGATGAACATAGTCTGTTAACCCATCTCCCACAAAAAATCATTTGTAGGAGATGAGGGGTAAAGGATTCTAGTGTGGAGTATGCAGCTGCCAGTTTGTGTCAGGGGCTGGCTGGATGAAGAGGAGTGGTGGGAGGCACAGGCTGGGGAACCCGCAAGGGAAAACCCAGAGGAGGAAGGCTCAGAGCCAGGGGATTGGTGGTGGGACACTGAGGAGAGGTCAGAGTGAGAAGATTGGGAGGAGGAGTTGGATGCTGAAGGGGCAGCAGGGTTTAGTGAGCAAGAAGAGCTGGTGACAGGGAGCAGTTCAGACTCTGAGGCTGAAGCAGACGAGGGGGGTCAATATGCTGTTGAATAATCCAGGGAGTCTCCTGCTGCGACAGGCTCTCCTCCTGCCTGGTCTCCAATAACTTGCAGAGTAATGAGACTAGTGTAACAGAGGTGGGCAGACACAGTTTGAAACTGCTTGGGAAACATCCGGGAGAGGAGGAGCTTTAGAGACAGTGGAGGTCAGGGACCTTTAGTCCTGGCAACTGCCCCATAGCAGCAAGACCTTCTGGGAAGGGTTGCTAAGACCACGAGGCCGAGCCGAGTTTGTTTCATTTCCTTGAGCTTCACTGGCATCAGACAGCTCCTTCTTTTCTTGCCAACCTGTGTCTGGCTCCAGCCCTGACAGGTTGGGTGCAAGTGATAAGTCCCAGAACCTCAGCCCATAAGCAAAGCCCATAGGAAATTCTGTAAACGTCTACACAGAAGCAACTCCCCATTTAGTTCATTTACAGTGGTACCTCAGGTTAAGTACTTAATTTGTTCCGGAGGTCCATACTTAACCTGAAACTGTTCTTAACCTGAAGCACCACTTCAGCTAACGGGGCCTCCTGCTGCTGCCGTGCCGCCAGAGCACGATTTCTGTTCTCATCCTGAAGCAAAGTTCTTAACCTGAAGCACTATTTCTGGGTTAGCAGAGTCTGTAACCTGAAGCGTATGTAACCTGAAGCGTATGTAACCTGAAGTGTATGTAACCTGAAGCGTATGTAACCTGAGGTACCACTGTACTCCCAGGGAAGTGGTTACAGGATTGCAGCATAAATAATGGAGAGAGTGCCTCTGAGTAGTTGCGGAGTGCATTTTCCTCACTCAGTGGAGGTGGTGCCCATGGGGGCTGGTGGGAGGAAACAGTGGCAATGCTAACATCTGACGCTCCCTGTCTCTCTTTTTCTGTTCTACATCATCCATTACAGCACTCGCCACAAGAGCGTAACCATCTGGGCTGTGGAGATGCTTAGATTGAGGAAGATGACTTTTTGATTCCTGCTGTGGCTGGACGCTCACACCTCTCACTCTGCCCCTCAGAACAGTGGTAACCCAATTTTGGAAACTGGCGATGGGAATTCTCCTAGCTTTTTTCTCCTCTGGGCTCTGTAGGAAGAGAGGAAACTAAGGATGCAGCTTATGATAAGGCCTTGTTTTTGTGTGGGCCAATCAGGCAAAGAGGAGAGTGTGTGTGTTATGGGCCAACTGGCAATGAAACACCGGTGGGAACAGTCTGCCTGTTTCTATGCCAAGGGTGCCAACTTCCCCAGGCAAAGGCGGTGCCAAGCCTGTTTCTGCTCTCGATGAGCCAGCTCCTGTGCAGAAACGAGTGAGGCCTTTCCCAAGCTCGCCGGTGCCCACACCCTGGCCCAGCCTCACCATGGCCTCCCTCCTACTTTGCTGAACTTGGCATTTTTGGGTGCTGGCTTTGAGCATTGAAACCAGAAGGTTGAGTCAGTGCGTTCCCCCTCTGGGCATGGAACAAGGAGGGGCAGGGGCCTATCTCAGGGGCGGGCAGAGAGGCAAAGAGGGGGGATGGGTCAGCTCCAGGCTTTATATACTTTGTGCCATCACAGTTGTTAATTCTTTGGTAGGCTGGCATGAAAGGATCCAGAACTATTGCTCACCGCAGCCAACGCTTGTAAATTGTTTCCAAGCCTACAAACAGGTGACCTAATGGTGTGGACGGTAACTCCTCTGTGCACATGCAGAGGGCATTTTTGTTTGTTGCTGTGGAATCACAGCACATGCCACATAGAGTTGTCTGAGGATGAGGGCTAGGTTTTTCGATCCGAAGGCTGCAAATATCTGTCGGATCCCAAAGCTTCTAAGAAACAGACCACTGCTAAGAAACAGGGCTTGCTGGAGCTGGCATCCTCTTCCCTGCCTCCTCCCCACCACACCTAGTATCCGAAGCGAGCCAGCAGTAAATCACACCCTGCAACTTGGAGTTAACTCTTTATTACCCAAAACACAATTGGCATAGAAGTGTCAGGCCTAATGAGCTGACTGACCTTCTGATCAACAAGCCCAAGAGGCTCAGTAGTTTAGACCACAGCGCCACCCGTGTCCGTACCCTAATGAGCACAGACACTCATCTCCAGCAGGTCTTGCCCCATGAAGCAGTTGCTGAGACTGGCGGTCCCCAACTCCCCACAGCGGCCTAAGTCTCCTCCTCTCCGGGGCTTTCTCCAAGCAATCAGAAGTGAGGTCTGCACATCACTGATCTCTCCGCCCTTTTCATACCTCTTCTGGTTCTGGGAGATCAGGGGAGAGAAAAGCTTGTCGCAGGAGGAGACACCTGTGACTCTTCAGCAACCTGACTCTTCTCTGCCTCTTGACCCTGCTGCTCTTCAGCCTCTGCCCCTCATTCTGGACTTCTCTCTGCCGCAGGCTCTCCCAGCTCACTAAGCCCTGTTACCTCTTCAGCTTCCCTCTTCTCACTCATTGTCATCCCACCATGACGCCCTGGGCTCTGAGTCTTCTTCTCTTGGTGGTTCCCCAGCTGGTGCCTCCACCATTTCTGTGTCCAACTAGTCCATAACACACAGGCAGTGGGCACATTAGCGGCTTCTGTTTGTTTCATGCCACTTTTTAAACATCGCTGTACACACCAGAGAGTGGGTCGAGGATGTCTCCACCCACCCAAACTCCTATTCAACAAAGCTGTCACCTGCGCATGCGCAATGACTGTCTCAAATATGCGCACCTCTGTAAACCAAATGTGGCTTAGGTTTTCAAATCGGACAGAAGTAGGTTTGCGGAAAAATGCCTCAAAGAGCAGCATTTCTCAAGAAGCTACAGGATGCATATGGATTGTGGCTAATGTCATGTGCACTCAGCTTCAAACTCTAGCAGTGGGAGCACACAAGAGTCGGAGTCAAGGGTAAAGCATATGCAGCCAAAGAGTCAGAATTGTTCCCTTAAATTCCTTATTTGGGGGAAGCAAGATGCTTTAGACGTATGGTGTTGAGGCTTTCAGAAACGGCTGAATCTATAACTAGCAGTTTATGGGACTGAGACCGCACGTCGAGGCTGACAACAATCGTTTTTAAGGGAACTGAAAAGTGGTTCGAGGGAGCTTGACTTTCTGCAACGCGCGCACGCGCGTCTTTTGTACCGCTGTCGAGCAGGTTGGGCAGGTTCCCGAAACAATGCAAAGCCCTGCCCGACCTGTTTTACCCCCAGAGCCAAAACTGGAGCGAGTCTGCACGCCGGGAGCAACGCTCCCTCTTTTCTGACAGCCTTCGTGTCTCTCGCAGGATATCAGTGTCAGAAGAACGAGGAAAGGAGGCAGGAGAGCGCCTTCCTCCATCCCACCCCGTCGAGTCTGCGTGAAGTGGAATGCGATCCCAGGCAGTTGCTTAAGGTCAGGCTCGTCCTTCCAGCCCCAGGTCCCTCCTGGCTCTGGATTCCTGGTTTTTTTTGTTTTTTACACCCACGTCTCGGTGACGCCAAAGGAATCAAAAACATCTGTGGATCCGTCCCCGCCCTGGCGCACACGCCTAAGTCTTGGACTTGACAAGATAATATTTATCTCCGCCGTTGCCGCATGAGCCGTTCCATCGCTTTCCCTCCCAGCGCTCTCGCGTGCAAATCTTATCTTTTGCAAAGGCAAAAATGCTCTTTTCCTGGTGCTCGCCTCGCCTTTGAACGCTCCCCCCCCCCCCCACGGATGGCCCCGTGAAAGACGCGCCCGGCCTCCCACGGCTGGGCCTGAACTTCCCTGACCTGAGACACCCACCCTCGCCAACTTCGGCGTAGGGGCGCCCAATAAATAAATGGCTAGTGGAGGCACGGCTCATTATGTGTCACACAATCACACACACACACATAGGAGCTGGAGATGCGACAGCTGGCGTGTGCGTCTGCGTGTCTGGAAGATGAAAGCCTCGCCAGGCGCGGGATCTTTTTGATGGCGTCTTCCTTTCTTCCGGGGCGCACGCTGCGCTTTTGCGCAGCTACAAAGCGCTTTGAAGCTTCAAGGCGCTCGCTCCTAACTTAGGGCGGGGGAGTGGGGGAGTGCATTCTGATAATTGGGTCAGGCGACTGCGTTGTAGCACCCCCGAATCTGATCAAGAGAATTCAGACGGTCTCTCTCTCTCTCTCTCTCTCTCTCTCTCTCTCTCTCTCTCTCTCTCTCTCTCTCTTCGTTTGGTACTTCTCGAAGCTGAGATGACAAGGCAGGCGCGCACATCCTTGCCACCCCGATTCCCCCCTCCACATCCATCCCGCCTCCTGTTCCCGCTCCAGTCGGCCTCCCCCCTCCCACACCTTGTATCCTGCCCCAGTTTAGATTTCTAAGGAACCAGCAGGGGTGCCAACTTGAATAAAATATTTGGTGGGGGACAGGTAAGCCCCACCCTGCAGAATCGATCACAAGAAGCGGAGCACGCACACTATTTGAATGGCAATGGCTATCACCTTTGTGGGGGCACGGCCCCATCGAATATTTCATTGGGGGGCGGGCAAAGGGACATTGGCCCCTAGGAGCTGTCTCCTATGGGAACCAGGGAGTCTTCCTGGCTTCTAACTTTATCATGCTATGCCTCCAGCCTCTCTGCTCTTATATTCACTAGAACTGGGAATTGTAGTTTCTTAAGGTGTCGGGGGATTTTAGCTCTGCGCGCGGGGGGGGGGGTGGACTATGGTTTCACATTCTGGTACAATTAAAGTGGTTTGGAAGGCCTTGTGCAACAAACCTGCTACCACCTAAAAAAACAGAGTTTTGCTGTAAGCTGCAGGAAAAAGCAACTGAAAAGTGTGGGATAATGATGGCTTGATGCAACCTGGTCTGTCTTCCATGCAAACAAATCAGAATGAGCGATCAGCAAATAGCCAACATAACCATCCAGTGCAGACTTTGTGCAAACAAATCAGGAGAAACAGGGAAGCAGGTTGTCTCAGGGAGCACCAGAGTCTTGCATTGCAGGTGTTCAGGTGTGTGTTTCCTGTATCTGAACTGGAAGTGTGGAAAGGGAGTTGACATTTGCAAAACAACGACAAGCACCAAGATGCAGGGAGCCAGACAGTAACAGGTGAAGCCAACTAATTCTAGTTGGGTCTCCCCCCTCCTCCTTGCTGCGTTCTGCAGGGACTAAACTAAGCTCCAGGACCCCTCCTAAAGGTGACAGCCAGGGCCATCCCACCACTCACCCCACTCTGCCAGGCTGGATACAAGTAAGAAAGCAGGCAAGTGGTTGGTTGGTCCATTTACCCAATTGGACCAGTCTCCACTGGCCCAGAGGTTTGCATGCCATATCTGCCACACCCATAGTGGATGGACACACGCCTTGTTTTTTTCCATTTGGACAAGCCAGTTAGGTAAAGTCTATCGCAGCATCTTTTGCCTCTGGCAGGGCCCACAGGCCTGGAGCTGTGAGGATCCTGCGATCCTGCAACTCAAAGGCAGCCATTTTTAGCAAGTGCAGAATTCAACAGCCAGAGAATTTCAAGATACTTTTTTTAAAAAGAGCAATTTTTCTAGCCTTTCCAGCTGTCAAGGTAGGAGGAAGAGTGTGGGTGGGTGGGGGAAACCATGTGGTGAAAGCAGCTCAGTACATCTAAAATCTCAGCAGACAGTTTGGTGGACGTGAGGCAGGCAAGGCTTCAGTGCCTCTTCTCATGACTCACAGAAGCAGAATGGATTATATGCAAAATAAGGAAGTATATGCAAATGTGCATGATTTGCATAATATCTACGGGTCAGCTGTTCTTTCTGCAGAACTTTGGATATATATATATATTTAAGTGCAGAGCATAACATAGCAGTGTTATCGCAGACATGCAGACTGCACGATTCTGCCACTCACACGAAGCCTGATGGGACCCTTCCCTTCAGATCAGAATCTACTTTTTGGCAATGCATAACCCTTCCGCCTTATTGATGCTACGGTCAGAAGATAAAGTTCACGGGCAATCCTCCCAGGACCAGCACACTTTCCTACTTGAGAGAAAAAGATGTAGATAATTGCATCATCTTTTTTTCATCAGAAGAGGAAAAGAAGTTGGAAGGGAACAGATTTTGAGAAGCAGGTTAAGCCAGTGGTATCTACTGCTCATAGGGCAGAAGGCCAGGAGGCCAACAGTAGGTGGCGCTAGAGCTGCTGAAAGGCAGAGCCACCTCACCACTGACTGGTTGTAAGTAAGAAGATAGGCAGGTCTGGATTAGGTGAGGTCAGACTGAGACTAGTGGAGCCCGATTCACCCTAATGGACCAGCCTCCACTGGGTTAAGCAGATCCTATTTACTTATTTATTAAATTTTTAGACCACCCTTCATCCATACATCTCAAGGTAGTTCACAACATAAATATATAAGATAAAAAACCCAAAATACTTAACAAAAATGAACCAATAATCCCCCTCCCACAACACATTTAAAAAGGCATTAGATGTCAATCAACCAAAGGCCTGGTTGAAAAGGAACATTTTTGCCAGGTGCCTAAATATATGTAATGAAGGCACCAGACAAGCCTCCCTGGGGAGAGCACTCCACAAGCAGGGAGTCACTGAAGAAAATGCCCATTCTTGTGTTGCCATCCTCTGGACATCTTGTGAAGGAGGCACATGAAGAAGGGCCTCAGACGATGATCTCAGGGTCCGGGCAGGTTCATATGGATCCTCTCAACCTCACACCGTGCCTATCCTGTGGTAGCACGGGAAAACATTTTGAGGCAGGGACAGAAAGGGGCAAAGTATATTTCTAAGTGAGTGAGTTGTATGCCACATGTTAAGATTTCTGAAAGTAAAGAAACAACAACAGTATATGTTACTGAAGTGTCCCGCAATGGGGCAGGGGCTTGCGGCAGGGTGAGCTCCTTGTTTGGATTGGGGCACTTGCCCTCCTCCCCACACCCTGGCATTGCCCATATTCCTCCCTGACATTCACAGCCTCCTGAGGCTTCCTATTTAACATGGGGAGTATTGTATTCATTTTCCTGATTATAATGCTGGCACTTCTGTTTTCTAACATTCCCATTTGTAATGCAGTACCTGATGTTATGCAACCTCACTTTTTTCGATCAATATACAGTGGACGCTCAGGTTGCGAATGTGATCCGTGCGGGAGGCACGTTCGCAACCCACAGCACCGCGTCTGCACACGCTCGGGTCACGATTCAGCACTTCTGCGCATGCGCAATTTAGCGCTTCTGCGCATGTGCAAAGCGCCAAAACCCAGAAGTAACCCATTCCAGTACTTCCGGGTTCTGCATGGTGCGCAACCCAAAAACACGCAACCTGAAGCATCTGTATCCCAAGGTATAACTGTACTGGTATGTACGTTGTATTAAATTTCATTCGTAGCGGTGAGTGTGGTGACATAAGAATACACATCCATGAACAACTTCCCTGCTCACTACTGCTCCTCCATGATGCACCCATGAAAACAGCAGGAAATAACAGATTTTGTCACTTTGCAATTTTCTGGCTTAATGGGGTTGCAAGCAGATTTTTTTCTGGAGGCAATTAACATGGAAATAAGCGCTAAATTTCCACTATATTCCACTAGATTTCCAGAAGTGGCTTTCACGTCATGTGAAAGCTCAATTATAATACGGAAATTAAGATTTAGGGAAACACTGGGGAAATGGAATAAACTGTAGTGTGAATGCAGCCTCAGCTACATTTGTTTTTAAATAGAGAGGACAGCTTAATAATACAAAGCCACCACTCATTGTCAGAAGGAAAATATCCAGAGCAATTCTATACATTTACCTAAGCATAAGACCAACTGAAAACTGTAAGACTTACTGCTGAGGGGAAAAAATGCATAGGATTACACTATTTCTGTCTTCTTTTTCATCTAGGCTGGATTAAACGATTAAAAATAATAATACAAATTTTAACATGATGAGGAACTTGGCAGCCAGCTTTCAATTGCCTTGTTTTAAATCAATCTACCCAGCTTTCATGTAGGAATACTAATGACAGCAGTTATATAGCACTTTAATAGAAATGTAATAATGAAATGCAAGGAAGATCCCTTTTCATTTATGTATTTATTCCCAGGTTATTCACACTCTGATTTTTCACACTAATTTCCCAAAGTGGCTCACATTTAAAAGAAACATAACAGTAAAATGCTATATTAAAAATTAAATGCATTGCCGTATTTTAATCCTCATAACAGCCGCCTGAATGGGTAGGCAGGTGTCTTTCTCAGCGAAGCTGCTGGAATAATGGGTTGCCTAAGGACAAGCAGAGAAAGTTTGTCATGGAGGAGACACTGAAATGGACGACTTCCTGATTTGCACTTCAGTAGCTTAGGCTCACTGGAGGCCTGGTCCATTTGGATGAATGGGGCACTGCCCCACCAACTTCAGCCTGGCCTCAGACACCCTCCACCTGCCTTCCTTACTATATCCAGTCCAAGTGGGGTGGCCCTGGCTGCCATTTTCCTCCTCCTCCTTAGTCTCAGTGTTGCCCCTTCTAGAATGCAGGAAAGTGAACAATGGGGACGAGGCTGGACTCAGTTGGCTCTGCCTGGCATTGGCACTTCCACTTACTGTAGGGGCTCCTTGTCTTCTTCCCAGTGAGCCAGTGTGGTGTAGTGGTTAAGAGCGGTGGACTCGTAATCTGGTGAACCGGGTTCACATCTCCGCTCCTTCACATGCAGCTGCTAGGTGACCTTGGGCTAGTCACACTTCTTTGAAGTCTCTCAGCCCCACTCACCTCACAGAGTGTTGTGGGGGGGGGGAGGGAAAGGAGAATGGTAGCCGCTTTGAGACTCCTTAGGGTAGTGATAAAGCGGGATATGAAATCCAAACTCCCCTCCTCCTCCTCCTCCTCCTCCTCCTCCTTCTTCTTCCTCTTCTTCCTCTTCTTCCTCTTCTTCTTCTTCTTCCCTACCAGCCCCAATGGCCACCAGTCACCAGTGCCTGGGACCATATTGGATGTGGCCCTTAACATTTCCCCTGCAGCTCTGTTTCTTACTTTAATTGTCACCAAAGGAGGAGGGATTTCATACCCTGCAACATTTCTCTGATGAAAATAGGGATGCCCTATTCCATCATCATCATCATCATACAGTGGTACCTCAGGTTACATATGCTTCAGGTTACAGATGCTTCAGGTTACAGACTCCACTAACCCAGAAATAGTACCACAGGTTAAGAACTTTGCTTCAGGATGAGAACAGAAATTGCGTGGCGGCGACATGGTGGCAGCGGGAGGCCCCATTAGCTAAAGTGGTACCTCAGGTTAAGAACAGTTTCAGTTAAGAACAGACCTCTGGAATGAATTGAGTTCTTAACCAGAGGTACTACTGTAATAATAATAATAATAATAATAATAATAATAATAATAATACCCTGTCCATCTGACGTTCCATTCTCCAGTGAAAACAGGGACATCCTAAGGAAAAGCGAGGCATTCTGGGATCAAATTGGAAACTGTGATGGCTTCTGTAAATCTGGGACTGTCCCTGGAAAATAGGGACACTGGAGGGTCTGGGTCAGGACATGGCATGTGGGCGTGTTGCTTTTAAACCGTTTCCACATGGACCGTGCTTATGAAGGAAATGCCGCCATCCCCTGCCCCAGTTGCTATCAGCTGGGGAAAGGAATCTTCCATTGATGCCACAGGGAGCTTTCCTCTCTGGGCCAATAGCAGAAGCTGCAAAGCACAACTGTGACAGCAGATGAAAAGGTTAAGCCCCCACCCTTGCTCCCCACAGTTCCTGATTAAAATCAAGCCACACGCAGCAGCTAAGTATACAAAAGAAAATGAAATGGAAATGCAGGTGATTCATTTACATCACAACTAGTTTGGTACTCCAGTCACTACATCAGTGGCGGAGAATTTGTGGTGCTCTAGATGAGGCTAGACTCCTGCTCCTGTCATCCCAGACAGTTGGCCATGTTGGCTGAGGCTGATGGGGGCCGGAGTCAACATTTGGAGGGCCACAGGTCCCCCACCCCTCACTATACTATATCCGCTCTTGAGCTTCAATTTCAGTATGCTCAGAAATTCCATATTTTACACCAACGCCAGCTTCAAAACAGCTTCAGCAATCAAAGATTGCCATGTGGAAAACCCACATCTAAAAGGCCCATGAATGTTGATTTCAGTCGACCTTCAGTCACCTTCAGTTGTTTGCAGTTCCCATTGGCCACAAGAGAGATATATCACAACAGTTTCACCCTAGAAGACAATTCATCCACTTACTTCCATTTTCTCTCTCCCCGTCGCACCCCCCACCCCAATCAAACTTGTCTGGAATTCTGAGGAGGGAACGAGGGCCTTGAAAATGGTGGGCTCTTCAGGGATCCCAATTTCTGGAGTCTTTGGCTTCTTTCATTGGAACACAGGAAGCTGATAATGACACCCCTGCCAACCCCACGAAATAATTTTGAGCTTCATTTGATTAATCACACCGGTTGGTTGGTTAAGGCCAGTGCCATGTTTGAGTATCCAGCCGTCTAGCCGTCCTTGCATCCAGTGGCTCCCAGTTCCTGTCAGTGAACGCAGAGGAGTTTGGCTTCCGACCCACTTCCATTGCTGCCTGCCTCCCCTGCCCCCATCTTCCATGCTTTCTCTCCCTAAGCTCCGCCCTCGCTCATCAAATCAGCTTCCCCCAGGGAATTGCAGCAACAATTTCGTCTGCGGAAAGAGAAAACGCTGCAATTTCCTTTGCAGAGAAGATGCTGCCTTCAAAGCGGCCTTTTCATCTGAGGGTGGCAAGCTTTTTGTTCAGCAGCCGGGCCTTCTCTGAGGGCCAAAAAGGGCACGCGACCTCTTGCAGGCAGTGGGGTGGCAGAGAGGAAACGTGGGTACCTCTGGGGTTGCGTGGCTGTGCGCGTGTAATCTCGAGGCTTAATATAGACAGCCTCTCCCCCTCCCCATTCCGTGTAGTGCTTCTATTAATAAACAATAAGGCTATGGAGAACTGAACCCCCTTGGCTGCGGCAGCAGGGCTGCGTTGCTGAATTATACATAAGCCAGGCGCAGCCTTAACTGAAATTGACTGCGCCTAATGCACTGCTTGAAATATTGACGCTGATCGTTTGCTCTGGATTAACATCTTTCCCTGCCTGCGATGAGATCAGCGCTGTTGCCCGCGGCTCCCGATCTACAAATGTGACAAGCTCACCCTTTGCTTTTAACCTTTAGCCCAGCACTGTTGCCCTTGAGGATCGGCTGCCAGGGCCCTCGAGGGCATAGCAGAAGCTTCTTCGCTTCCATTTGGTTCTTCCCACAACATGGATGTAAGGAACTGGGGGAAGGGGCTGCAGTTTGGTATTTTGTGCTCAAGCCTCCTTCATTGCATTGGTGGTGTGCGCTCTAACACCGAACTGCACATCTTGTTTAGATGGAGTGAGGGACTATTCCAGGTCTGATCTGCTCCAGAGCAAGGGGCATCTTCCGAACAAATGCTGGAAGATTCAGGGCAGACAAAGAAAAAAAATACTTCTACCACATACCCTCCAATATTTCTCCAATGAAAATACAGTCGTACCTTGGAAGCCAAACGGAATCCATTCCAGAAGTTCATTCGACTTCCAAAACGTTCGAAAACCAAAGCACGGCTTCTGATTGGCTGCAGGAAGCTCCTGCAGCCAATCAGAAGCCGCGGAAGCCCCATCAGACATTTGGGTTCCAAAGGACGTTCGCAAACCAGAACACTCACTTCCAGATTTACAGCATTTGGGAGCCAAAACATATGAGGGCCAAGGCGTTTGGCTTCCAAGGTACGATTGTAGAGATATCCCCTTCAACATTTCTCTGATGAAAATAGGGATGTCCTAAGGAAAAGCAAGACATTCTGGGATCAGATCAGAAACCAGGACGGCTTCTGTAAACCTGGGACTGTTCCTGGAAAATAGGGAAACTTGGAGGGTCTGAGGTCATAGGCACATGCTGGGTCACAAGGCCTGCTGCACTGGTACCTAGAGTGGTATCCAACTGGCTGCACCCCTAGCTTTTCTGAAAATAGCAGCGACTTGAGTTTTTGCCTTGGCAGATGGGATGCTAGAAGAAAGTGCTCCTCCTTCTAAGGTCAGCTTCTGTTTTTGGTTGTGGGTTGTCTCTGCAGAACTCTGCAGAGTGGGGAGTCCTGTGGGCTAGCACAAGGGTCCCCAAACCAAGGGCCGCAAGCTGGATAAGGCCCCGGGGACTCGTTTATCGACCCCTGCTGCCCACTGCCGCCACCCGCTCTTACCGGCGCTGCGCTGTGCAGCTGCCCACTTCCAGGTCGGAGGAGCACCAGAAATAGCTTGTGCGCATGCACAAGTGTTGTGCGCATGTGCAAGCATTATTTCCGGTGCACATCTGGGTCGGAGGAGGCCTGTGCACATGTGCACAAGCTATTTCCGGTGCTCCTCTGACCCAGAAGTGCGCTGGAAATGGCGTGTGCACACGCGCTCCCCCGCCCCGCCGTGCAATCAGCGCTGGAGACACCAGTCCAAGGTGTGGTAAGTTTGCTGACCCCTGCTAGCATTCCATGGGATGCCTGGGGCCATACACCATCACCAAAGAGCCAGAAACCTTTCCCTAGACTGGAGAAGAAGCAGAGGTGTAGCAGGGCCACTCTGTTTGGACTCTGTCTTGTTCTTTGCTTATTTGTTTCACTTACTCCCCTCTCTTCCTTGGAAGATTTCAGACAACTTATGGTACATCCAGGCAGCTTACATCAATGCCTGCTTAGCTTCAGCAGTCAAAACCTGCGTCATATGCCTTCAGGCGATTCATCTGCTGTTTCCACCGCCAGGTAAGATGGGTAGCTGGAGATTCCCTTCGTCCGACAGACAGATCCATTGTTTATTTCTCCTGAAGATTTGTGAAGCCATCCCTAAAACCCACATTCCGTGCTAAAGGGAGAATCTATCTGCAAATACCGGCAATGTAACCCACACTCCAATCCCTCCAAGGAAACATTATTTCAAGGGAGCTGTGCAAAAAGTGTTTTGAAATGAAACCGGAATGAAAGAAGAATTCAATTCCTAGGTGCTGCTCTTTCCTCTATTACACAGAGGCTGTTGATTTGTTTATTTTACAAAAGGTTTAAAACAAATTCCCTCTTCAAATGATTTAATATGTGAATGTCCAATTGGGACTAGCCAGAGAATGCCTAGCCACCATTTTCTGCATTAAAAAGGACGAAACATTCACATAAAGGGCACGTCCAGACTGTTGGTACTTTCAAGTGGGATTCAGTTGCAAACTAGCAAATTTGGTTCGTACCATTGAAGCTCTTGTCCATGGGTAGGCAAACTAAGGCCCGGGGGCCGGATCCAGCCCAATCGTCTTCTCAGTCTGGCCCACAGACGGTCAGGGAATCAGCGTGTTTTTACATGAGTAGAATGTGTCCTTTTATTTAAAATGCATCTCTGGGTTATTTGTGGGGCATAGGAATTCATTTATTAATTTTTCAAAATATAGTCTGCCCCCCCCCACAAGGTCTGAGGGACAGTGGACTGGCCCCCTGCTGAAAAAGTTTGCTGACCTCTGCTCTTGTCCAACTAACTCACCCCCCCCCAAAAAAGACCAGATATTTTGCTAGAAGGAAAGCGATGTAAAATGCAGCAGGAAGTGCTTACTTTGACACAATGTCATCTAGTCTTTCTGCAAGGAAATCAGAGTGATTGCTCATTAAATAGATAACTTTGTCTGAACTCTCTGCAAGCAAATTGGGATGAGTGTTAAACAAGCAGGTTGTCTGGAAGCACCCACTGGCCCCACCCAAAGATTGCAAAAGAGGCTCAAAGGTGGTGTAAACCAGACATATGGAATTGCTCACACCTATTATAAATCAAAGGCTCGGATTTTGGCAGTTTTGGCGGTGAGTCCTTTGGTTTGAGAACCCTGGTGCATCCAGCCACCCTTCTTACAGCTTTGTCCCGGAGAGTTTTTCATGAGTGCTTCCTCAATACAAACATATATATACCTTTTGCTCCAATTTAATTATCTCCCCCACTCCCAAAGAATCCTAAGTGTAGTCTGCAGAGAAAGTGGCGTGCTGGAAAGAGGAAATTCATCCTAAAAAAGAGGAGAAAAGAGGCCATGTAGACTTTGCATGGCTCTCACTGTGTAGATGCCAATTTAGAAATAACCAGTGTAATTTAAATAAAAAAAAAGTAAGTGTTGCCATAGTGGGGAAATCTGTAAGCAAATAACCTGTATGCTTGCTGAGCTGTGTGCTAACTGTTGACGGGCAGTTCCAAGGCCCCTGCTTCATTTCCCTTCTTGGGGTTCTTATCTGAAAGTGAGCCAGATAACCCTTCAAACAGAGGACCATCTTCTGTAAAGTAGGATACAAGAGCAGCACTGAAGTCAGTGCACTCTCACTTGCTGGCTCGAATCAGTAATCAGTGTTCCGGTCATCACAGAAGCAATCGGATCCCTGAGGATGTCTGGAAATGCCACGTGTGCCTGTGTGGAAGGGCACATTCAGCCAAAGACAGCTTTTCTCTCACCATAGCACTATGATGGAAAAAGGTCGCGGGGGCAACCTTTTCCAAGCAGGCGCTTAAAGTTACAAGGGGCCTCTTGTGGCCGGCAACTCATTCTCCAAGCTACACTTGTCTTTCTTTTTTGATTCAATTAAATGGCAATTGTGAGAAAACAGGAGCAAAGTGGCACAAGAAAATATGTTGGCTTGTACAGTGTGGTTTGGTAGGATACTGAGGCCAGTGACTTTGTGGCCAGCTGCTGGGAGTTGACATCTCAGGCTACTTTTTTTTTGCCATTAATGATTTAGGAGCTTTCTTCATGAAGCTAATGGGCTTTGTGGTTTCCCATCTTCCTGTTAACGCAGCCGAACAATCGAAGCTTTTAGCGTGGTGTGGAGGGGCTGGTACTTGACGCATCTTCCTCCTTCCTGCAGGCTGTTGCTGCGCTAGCAATCTCCTGATCACATTGCCTGGTATTGTCCATTGTGTTGTGACAGCAGAGCAAAGGCAGGGTTGGGAATGGAGCAGTGCAGCCTCCACCCAGGGCGGAAGAACCAGACTACTGGAACATTATCTGTCTTGCCACACCATAGAGAAACCGAGGCATAGCTGACGGTGAGAGTTCTGCAAAGGAAAGACGGCCTCCTGTGTCCTTTTACCAATACTGATTGTAACCATGTGTCTAAGTGTGGCACACACTTTGAAAGAGACAAGGATTTTATGAGATGTTATCAGCCGCAGCATGGAGAACAAATTGTGGAATGTCAGGGAAAGCCCAGAACCTCAGTGGCAGGGTAGGAGTTTGGTGGGCTGGATTTTTACTAATGTCAAGTTTGTCTCTTGTTCCTGACTTGTGAGGTACTGGCTATGCTCACAAGTGGAGGCAGAAGAAGTGTGTGTGTTTGTGTGTGTGTACAGTGGTATCTCTGGTTCCAAACGGGATCTGTTCCGGAGGCCCATTCGCAACATGAAAAGCCCGCAACCTGAAGCGCTGTATCTGCACAGGTGCGTGGTGCGATTTGGCGCTTGTGCGCATGCGCAAAGCGCGATTTAGCACTTCTGTGCCTGCACGAGCGGTGAAACCCGGAAGTAACCCTTTCCGGTACTTCCGGGTTGCCACGGCACACAACCTGAAAAAACGTATCATGAAGCAAACATAACATGAGGTATGACTGTATCTGCAGGCAATTGTGCCTTTACATTTTAGGCCAGGCATAGGAAAACTCTGGCCCTCCAGATGTTTGGGACTACGATTCCCATCATCCCTGACCACTGGTCCTGTTAGCTAGGGATGATGGGAATTGTAGTCCCAAACATCTGGAGGGCCGGAGGTTTGCCTATGCCTGTTTTAGGCACTACAAAGCACTATCTTTCTGCACTAGCAGGCAAAATGCACACACAAATGTCATAGGGTTGTAGTCAATGATGGTCATACTCAGAATAGACCCAGTGAAATTAATGCAGCTAAATTAATTAACTTCACTGGGTCTACACTGAAAAGGACTAGTGTTGAATACAATCTTACATGATATCTTAGGAATGGCTCCTTTTCTAGGCAGTTCAGGATTCTTATTTGGGACACTCCTGTTCTATAAATAATTCCTCCCTAGGTCCATAGGGTAGGCCAGCAAATGAAATTATTTGCTTAAATGGCCATAGGCTGTTGCAAATCTATCAAATAGGTCATGGAAAATATTAACAAACATGAAAGCTGCAAAAGCATTCCAGATGAAAAAATAATTTCATAGCATGAAACATCAGGTGAAGAATAGTAATAATCATAATAGTGATAACTAATTTTAAAACCTTAGCAATCTCTGTAACCAATTTGAAAAGGGCTACAAATGAATTCAGTGTTTCTTTTACCGTAGTTTCACACAATGCAAAAGAACAGGCAGTATCCCAGAAAAACTCCAGTTCTTCCAGAGATGACCTCCATCTCCGACAAACCTGTGGCTCTTCATAATGGACTGCTTCATGCCCTAGTTTATAGAAAGCTTGATGTTCCTCATTATGCCTCAACATGACAAGGTGTTTTGTCCTTGAGCGACCTTCATTAAAATGTGTTCTCACCCTCATTTTCAATGGCAGGAACGGAGCATTACAATAAGGAGCTACTTCAAACACCACTTTCAGCAGGTATTTAAAATGAGACCAGGATTCAATGTCTCAAGGAGCAGGAATGTTACCCATGCCACGTGTCAAAGAAGAGAAGGTCTGCAATAATGCACTCTGAAACAAAGCCCGCCGGGTTCATTCGAGGGGGAAAGGACGGCGTAGAAGGCCAAAAACCATCAGAACCACTAAGCTGTTTTAAAATGGGAAGAAATTTCTTCTTGACCCTAAATTTGACTACCATTTACTCCCTGGGCATAGTAGCTAAATGTGGCTGTTCCGCTGCATCGAGACACACTGCCATAGCCCTCTAGCTAGTTCATGAGGCATTCCGCGGGGATGAACTGACCCCATCTGAGCCTGATGCTTCTTTGAATTCGGGATTCTTGAAGCTTTATCTTCAAAGGCCTTAGATGTAGACCAGCTATAGCCTATTCCCCACCGCGGATTAGCAGCTTCCATTGAACTCCGCAGAGGGAAGGGCAGACAGGCCTTGTGTCGCGCAAATGCTGCTGTGCATTGATATTTTTTAATGGGGATATGAACTGAAGCCTGTTAGGAAATGCAGTTATAATTAAAGCACAGCTCCCAGAGGCTGTCTAAGGCACCAGCGACTAAGTGCATTGGCAGATAATGTCATTATTTGTCCGTTGCTTAACATAAGGGGGTGGGGGTGGGGGATGGGGAAGACAATTCTTGTCTGCCGTCCCTGGGTAGGGGATGTAGCACCAGCAGCCAGACAAAGAGAAATGCTTGCCTCTTGTTATCAATTGTCGTCCAGTTGATTAATCAGTACGTAGAAGGGAATATGAGGAAAACAGATACTCCGTGAAAATCGTGACCGTGTAAATTTGCCAAGCCAGTGGCTGAGTTATGTGGTTTTGAGGTAATGCGACCCCATCAAACAAAGCAGCCACCAAGTCAAAGAAAACTTGTCTTGTGTCGATTGTATTGTTCTGTAGCCATATCTGTTGTTCAACTGGCAGCATGAAATTCAAAACAAGAAATTTTAGGGCTTGCGTCTGCTTGGAAATCACATTTTCTCCCCTGTACGTCCTTTTTTAAAAAAACAAATCCTAAATGGGTGGTGGCTGACTATAATTATATTGTAGTACTGAGCAGAATATACGTTGCACATGTTAAAATGCACTTTTATTTACTATCATTGCACATGTCCCTGGGCTATGGAGTTGCATTGAAAAACAGGTTCTGAACTACATATACCAGGGGTGGTTAACCTGTGGTCCTCCAAATGTTGCTGGACTCCTAGCATCCCTGAATATTATCCATGCTAGTTGTGGCTGATGGGATGTGGAGTCCAACAAGGATGGCCACAAAAAAGCCACCCCTTCTTGAGCTGCAGCTAAAGCTAAGCCCTTCATGTTTGCCCCAGAAAATAAGAGATTCTTGACTAATCAGCTTCCTTTGGCTGAAAGTATATAAACATACAATATTGTGCTGAATGCAGTTATGTTTACTTTGGAAAGGTCGACATGCTTACAACAACACTGCTTCAAGATGCCAACATATTTAACAGAACGTGTCTTTCAAAGGAGCTGAGTAGCTCTGGCATCACTGGCAATGTCCATATGGACTGAATCAGATTTTGCAAGTGCCCTTTACCATGGTCACTTTCCAGACAATCTGTTTATTGAGTATTCATCCTGCTTGGTTTGCAGCAAATTTTACAGGGAGGTTATCGAATATTGTGCCAAGCCATTGTTATCTCACACTTTCTAATGCATTTCCTTGCCGCCTTCCTTGAAAAAAATTCAATTTTTTGGGAAGTGGGTTTGTTACGCAAGAGCCTAAATCCACTTTAATTGTGCAACCTGAATTTCCTGGCAATTCAACTGAATCATACTCACAAAACAGCAATATTCTGGAAGCGCCCCGTGTCATGCTGTTTTTAACACAGTAATACCTGCTTACTTTGTCTAGAGGGCCTGCTGAGACTTAAGCCTATGAGCAAAATTCATTTTTAGCTAAAGCTGGAAAATTAATGTGTTTTTGTTGTTGGATGGTATGATAATCAGGTAAACAAGGCAACAGACACATTTCCTTAACTAGCAAATGTATCTAAATCACATTTGCTGATTTTTTAACATGAAGTTATTTTTTTGCATATATTCCATTTTTAAAAATATATAATATGGTTTAGATGTGTATAGCTCCAAGTTCTTCAACTAAAATATTTGAGTAAAATTATTCTCAGCCTAATTTTCTTAACTTGAATTTTCTTTTAAATTTGCTATTGAATAAAATTAATTATATTATTTTTTAACATTTCCAGTTATGTTGTTTAATTTGAGTCTTTAAAACAAACAAACAAACAAAACAACAACCCTACAATCTCAAATTAGAAAAGTGTTTAGTTTGACAGTTTCTAGATACATAATTTACCATACTTGTTTTCCCTTTAGATGAATTTCAGGTGCAAAATTTGGAATATTAGAAAAGCCGAGTATGGATTCCAGCTTTTTTTTTCAGGTTTTGAATTTGTTCAAAATGTTTACTGTGTTTACCTGAGCGAAAGTAAGCAATGTTAGAAGGTCAATCTGCAAAGGTTATCTGTACATCCCCATTGGAAAGCAAAGTAATAGAACACAGCAAAGTCTACAGTGTGGGTTTTCATACCCTTTAACAATGCCAGCATACTAACAGTTTTACAATTCTCAGTGGGTGACCTCATCCATGCAGAATTGTGATGTTCAAAGACCCGATCCCTGAGTGCATTAAAATTAAAGATGTCCATAAGCAACTAGAAAACTGACCACAGACAGGAATATGGAACACAGGAAATCTAGCTACTAGCTAGAGTGTCTGCAGAGGTGCAATGGGATCGCGTACTTAATTATACATAATACGTGCTTATTTAGTTTCCACATTGACAAGCTATGAGTAACACTGTGACTATTTCATCCCTGCACTACCAACTTTCAAAGCCTTTTTAAATGTTCGTGGTATTTGGCACAAGTGTTACTATGTCATTATATATATATTTAAAGAAAACACCCATATTGTGCTTCTAATAGCACCTGCCTAAAATGAAAGCCCATTGCAATAATATCTGTTGGGCAAGGAAGCATTATCAAATCAGCTTTGTTTGCAAAAGATGGGTATAGAAAGGGCTACAGTGCATCAGGAATGTTAAAAGGTTGAGGCTTTCAAAAAGTTTCTCTATCAGTAGTCTCTCTATTGGTCTTATAATTCTGTGTGAAGTTCTCCATTTCTGGAAGCAGAACCAGGCTACCCAGACCCCCAGCCAGTTCAGGCCTCTAGATCCCATAAGGAGTGTTCTTATTTTGCCAGGATTCAAACATGCTTTTATTGACACTGCTGCTCTGTGAGTTCAAGAGGACTTTGGATAGAGAAGAACCTTTAGGAAATCAGAAAATAACCTTTGCTTAATCCTGGCCTTTGTATTGTCGCCTGAAGAAGAACATCTAATATCTAGAGATGCTCACAGTTTGGCAAAGCTCAGGGACAGTAAAGTTCTATGCTACAAAATAAATACTAAACATGTTTTTTCTATTTGACCTTGTTCTTCAGACTTGCTGCATACTGCATAGTTAGTATGTTTAATTAGTCTTCTCAATGGGTTTTCCCCACGAAGCGGTGTAGAAACTTTGCTAGAGGTGTTATAACTTTTAGAGAAAAGATTATGAGACTTCTTAAATATACATACAGGTATACCATGAAGAAGTATGAACCTTATAACAATATTAGGTTACTAACAGTGGAAGCTCCAGCTGTAATCCAGTGGCAAAATCCTAGTATTAATCAATGATACGTACACACATACCCGCAGACTCCTCTTGTTCTGTGCAACTAATATTTATAACTGCATTTGTTTACCAGAAAACATATCCTATTTTCAATCTGACTTTGTAAGCACCTCCAACAACTAAATAGACACCATTCCATAGACATCTGAAATTCATGATGTTATATGAGCATCAAGAGCCAGACAAATTGTGACCACGGAAAAAATCTCAGGTGGAGAGAGGCAATATTTGTCCACAATAAAGGCTCTGTAGTAGCAGCAGCTGGGGATTCATTAATCAGTTTCCTCTAGGAGACGGCAGCAAGTTGTTGCACTTCAAGATGTTATTCGAACTAGCTTGTGCGCCTTTTCTCCCCCGGGTCAGGCACCATTTTCCCTCATTGCTTTCTAATGGGAAGTCCTTTATCATCTTCCATTGTTGGGGAAAATGTCTTTCTCAATTTCTCCCCCAGCTTTGGAATCTGACGTAAAAAAAGGCAATTTTGTTTTCAATTTTGTCTTTGTCACTCTTCGTTGCACAGTTCCTTCTCTCTGTTCATGTTTTGAAGAAAGTAAGAAAAGGCCTTTGGAGATGTTACGCTATTGGTGATGGTAGGTGTTGTCAGGTGTATATATATGATCAACCACTACAGTAGCTATTAGCAGCAGTTATAATTATTGTGGTGCATGGGAGAGCATTATATTACATAGCAAGGGATTCAATGTTTTACCACCGCAGGTGTTAACTTCTGTAAGGTTCATTATCACTGGTTGGTATATCAACCCTGTCAGCTGGAATTGCAGTTCTCCTGATTTACTATTCTGGAAGTACTACGTTTTACTGTGAATATAAAAAAATGGACGTTTATTGACTTTCTAATTCCACTGGTGGTATTTGACCATGTATATGAGGATTTATATGATGAAATGAACTTAAGACACAGGAAAAAAATTGGTCATAGACGTTAGAAATTATGCCCGAGATGAAGTTGGTAAGAACCCTGCCTTTTCGCAGGGTTTATCTGATATTATCCCAAAACTGAATTTATACCTGAAGAGAGCTTGTTAAAATAAGATAGTCTTTTATTTGCAGCACAATCCAACTAAATCAGAACATTTGGTTTGTAAGTAAAGTTCATTTCTTTACTATTTTGGGACAGAAGGTCACCAAAGTTGTGAACAATAAGCATAATAAAATAACAGTTCAAATCTCAATCAAAGAACCAACAATATATAGCCAACACTAAACAATATATAGCCAACACCAAACTTAAGATCTCAGTTTTCATTAAAAGCTGTAGGAAAACACAAGTCTTTACAGCCCATCAGGAGCTGAAGGAGCCAAACTGATATCAAGGAAGTATACTCCAGAGCTTGGCTACTACTATGGCGAAACACCTATCCCACATGCTGACAAGCAGGACCTCAGAGAAAAGCAGAATGCAGAACAAAGCTGTCACTGAAGGAATTTAACAGATAGGCAAGTTGTCTTTTGGGTATCCTGAACCCAAGCCATTCCATTTAGAGCTTTAAAGATCACAACCAGCACTTTGAATAGAACTCAGAATATAATTGGAAGCACAAAATTTAATTAAGCAAATTTTAGATGCTCAAAATAACTGGGCTCTGATGCAGTCTTGTAATAGTCTAACCTGGATGCAATCAAAACATTCATATGTGACAGTGGTCAGATCTGCCTTCTTCATGAGGAGCTGCAGTTCATGCACCAGGCATAGTTGGGCAAAAGCATTCTTGGTTAGGAAAGCCAGTTCCAGGAGGGTCCCAAACTGCACACCTGATCCTTCAGAAGGGGTGCTATTCCATCCAGATCAGGGGAAATAACCTTCTCAGTATCAGAGTTCTTACTGAACAAAAGCACCTTGTTTTGTCTGAAACAAGTTCCACATCCAAGCCATCCAAACCAGTGAGTTCAGACAGTAGATTTGGGCAGCACTTTTTTTCTGAGGGTGCTCCAGAGTATGCAGTACCAGCACCGATTTTCCCCAATGTTAAAAGTGTGACATTTACTGTAACAACTTCATAGTTGGTACCGTCATATTTCCCCCCTTAAGCACTTGGTTTGGGTATCATACTGCTGTCAGATCATTATAGATATCTCTTGGTGATTTCATTTAGAACTAGAGTGGGAAACAACCTGTCCAGATGCTGTTGGACTCCACTGTCCATCAACCCCAGCCAGCATGGATAGTGGTTAGGGATAATGGGAGTTGTAGTCCAACGTATCTACACCTTAGGTGTGTCACAATAATATATATTAAAAATTGACCTGATCCCCAAACACATCTCTGAATTAAAGATAGCTCCGAGTCCTTAAAAACATGAAGACTACTAATGTAACTGTAAAGGACTCTTGGGGCAACATGGACCCTTGAGAAATCTTGCTCCCTCAAAGTGCTGAACAGCACCCCAACACAAACTGCTGGCACCTAACTTTCAGAGCGGATCAGACCCAGCAAAATACAGTGCCATAGCCTCAATCCAAAAAGGTGGTCCAGAAGGATATATCATTGGTCAATGGCACCAAATGCCATTGAGAGGCCCAGCAGAACTAAGAAGTTTGCTGTCATTGTGTCCCAGTCATCAAGAATGGCATTTTCAGTTCCCAAATCAGGTGAGAACTCTGGCTAGAATGAGTTAAGATTATCTGCATCATTTGTCTGCACCTGGAGCTGGGTAGCCAACACATACTCAGAAACTTTGCCTCAAATAGGGGAATGGAAACTGGCTGATAGTTATCCAAAGCGGAGAGATCCAGAAGTGCTTGTGCTGTTGTTGTTTTTTTAAAAAACAAAACCAATTTTACTACTCTTTCATTCAGATTGTATGTGCCCTCACAAAGGGAGGTATTTAATATCGCTTCCTTTACCCATCTAGCCACTCCCTGTTAGCTTTTAAGTAGCAAGGGTTAAGAATGTATGTGGTCAGCCTCAAAGTGAAACTGTAAAGCACTGTAATTCCATGGATTAAAAGATCAACATTTAAATGGTTTTTGTGGATTGTGGTTCCAATTTACAATTTAAAGAACATAGCACAGTTCACTGTTTTATGCCAGTGAAATCCCCATTGCTTAAATAAGAGGGACCATAGCATTGCACATGCTTTGCAGGCAGAAGGTCCTACATTCAGTTCATTGCATCTCCAGTTAAAAAGCTCCAGTTAGCAGATGGGGGGGGGGGTGCACAATGGATTTTGTATCCCTTTGTCTCCCATGTGGGCATGCACACAATTTCATCTCTATTCTAGGGTTTTTTAAATCCCTGGGAAGTCCAAACCTCCCCACACTGGAGAACCTACGTTTTTAAAGAAAGAACAGTCTGGGACAACACTGGGATAGGAAGGACATCTTGTGGATGCCCCTACAATACTGGAGAGATGGTCAAGTACAAAACCATATTTTGCTCTGAGATGGCCAAGCCCATGAAGGGAAATATCTGTGACCCTGGAGAACCGTGACCAGAATAGACAATGCTAGGCTAGATAGAAAGTCTGACCTGGCAGCTTCCTAACGAAATGATCTAAATTCTAGATCAGAAATAATAAAATGACACATCCCTCCAAAGTTCCCTATCTAAAATCTATCTGAACAGCTCCTTTCTTTCCAAATCCATTTTCCTCCTTGTGAAAACCTTTGTTCGATCACTGTTGGAAGCCATAGCGGTAAAGAAAAAAAATATGATAGAAGGTTGGTCAACTTATAGAAATTTATTAAAACAAGAGGGAGGAGAGTTTAGATTAAAATAATTTAAGGATTTATCAGGAATACAATGGATACAATATCATCATTTGAATAAAGAATTTAAGAAAGATATGAAACAAGGGTTTGGGGAACAGATATCACAACTGAAGAGAGATCTGTTGGAATATAATGTTAAAATGCTGTCTAAAATGTATAAGATATTATTGGATTGGGAGACAAAGGATGAGCAAGTAAGATCTTCAATGATACATTGGGCAATAGATATTCGTTATAATATAGATATGGAAGCGTGGGCACGATTGTGAAATATGGATATAAAATTTACAGCATGCTATGGTTTAAGAGAAAACTATATGAAAATGTTATACAGACTGTATCTAGCACCGAGCAAACTGGCAAAAATGTATAAATCAAAACTGAGTAAGTGTTGGAAATGCAAAGAGAAAGAAGGTACCGTACTTTCTATCATATGTGGTGGTCTTGCAGTAAGGTTAAAGCTTACTGGGAAATGATATATAATGAATTGAAAAATATGTTTAGAATAACATTTGTAAAAAAAAAACCCAGCAGCTTTCTTTTTGGGAATTATAGAGGTAGAACTACCTAAACAGTATCAAGATTTATTCATGTACGCAACTACGGCCACAAGAATGTTATTTGCCCCCAAATGGAAACAAGGAGTAATCCCAACGAAAGAAGGATGGATACAAATACTTATGAACTATGCAGCAATGGCGAAACTTACCATAAGAATAAGAAATCAAGATAACAAACATTTTTATAAAATGATGGAAATGGTTTATTGAATATGTGCAAAGAAATTGTAAACAGATACGGACATTGGCAGGATTACTGTAATAACGTGCAGTTTCATAAGAGTAAATAACTGAAGTAGATGAATAAAAGTTAATTTAGAATATGCAGGAAATGATAAAAGGAACCGCAGAAAGAGGGAGTTATGAAATGTTAAAATGACTGTAAAACGATTGAAATGTATATAACTGAAAACCATATTATTATTTTTTGAAAAACACCTTTGTTCAATAGTAGCCTCCCCAAATTATCCTACAACTAATCATAAAATCTGAGTCCACAGGTTTCCCCTCAAAACTTCCCTGCCAGCTCAGGTAGCATCCCACACATCTCCCCCCACCCCACTTGCAACCTTCACAAAATAATTTCCTTCAACTTACCCATTTCTTCTTGTACATAAAACCACCTACCCCAGTTTCCTCTCGTGACTTTTCCCTCCCAGCAGAAAACCTTTTTGACGAATCCTCTCCCCCCCTTTTCTCTACACAAACTACCCCTGAAAGGCTCCCAGTTGCACCACCCTCCCAATTCATTATCACTTTCTTTGGACCCTCACAATACGACTTTTAAAGCGCCCCCCCCCCAAATACTCCTCCAACGGCTGAAAATTGAAGCCTCCCCCCCGCCCCGTTTCGCCTCACAAAATCCCCATGCCTCCGCCGACAGTTACTTAACCCCGCCCCCTTCTCGCCTGGCCCCGCCCACACCTGGCGGCTCCGCGCGCCCGCCCTTCCAGACTCCACCCTTTCCCCCCCCTCCCCCGCGTGCCTTCGCCACCTATCCTTCGCCTCCAATCAAGGCGTTAAAACACCGAGCCCAGGGCGTGGCGGGCGGGAGAGGAGGCCTCTCCTCCCCCCCGCCTCGCCAGCGCAGCGGCCAATGAGGGTCTCGGGGGGCGTGGCCTGTGTCCATGGGGATCAGGGCTGGGCTCCGGCAAGGTCTCTGTTCACCCCTATTGTTCGTTGGAGCGAGTCACTCGGCGCGGGGTGGAGCGGAGCGAGAGGCGAGCAGGGCGGTGGCGACGGGGCCGGCAGGTGGGTCGTCGGAGGGGTAGGGGGGGGTGCGCGTGGGCCGAGGGTCCCTGGAGGGAAGTGGGGGGGGGGCGCCCTAGGTGGGCTCCTGAGGAGACGCTGGCGGGAGGCGGCGGCCCTTGGCGGGGGAAGCGGGTGGGTTTCCTCTTCAGGTTAGAGGGGAGTTGCTAGGGAGGAAACTACAACTGCAAAGTAAGAACCGAGGAGGGACTTGCATTGGAGTCAGTGCGGAGGGATTTGGGGTCGGGGTGTGTGAGTGGAGCCCATGACCCGAAACTTATCTCTCCCTCCCAGGAGCAAGGCTGGCGGGCAAAGGTTAAGCCTTGTGGTGCTTTTTCGGGTGGGAGCAAGGGAGCCAGCCTCCTGTGAGTCACAGAAGGGTCTTTGCGAGGACTGGGAGTGCCCTGGCGTGGGTGGGCGAAAAGGTCCCGGGGGCGGGTGGGGGTCGTATTGTGGGGCTGGGGGACAGGCAAGAAAGCGTTAGCGCCTTAAGGGCATCTAAGGCGTGTGCTTTCTGAGGAGGAGTGGGGGGTCACCGTTATGGGGACTGCATCTGTGGGGTTGTTTTTTGTAGAGCCCCCCTTTTTGGATTAGAAGGGGGCGAGCTGGATAGGGAGGGGCTGCCTTCATGGCCCCCTGTTGGTCTAAAGGGGCTGTGCTGGGCGGTTTTGCACTTGCAGGGGTTATGGGGCTGTTGGGTGCAACTGCCTGGATCCAAAGTGGGTCTGAAGGCGGGGGTCGGATGGTGGGGGGTTCATGCAGTGTGAGGACACGGGGGGGGTGCAGCGCACAAGATTGTGAGGTGGACTAGTTCGGGAACAGATCAGTAGGAGACAGGCATCTGGAAATAGCAGCGAGCCCATGGGGGCTGCAAAGCATATTTGAGGGATGGGGAAGGGATCGTCCTTGAGTCCTAGGCTGGGGTTATGGGTCAGTGGGGGAGAGATTCAAGGACTGGAGAGAAAGGCTGACAGGGAGGATCTCTGTTATGGCTAGGGATGTGGGGGTCCACTGCGGGAAGTGTTTCCTGAAGTTGAGAAGGGCAAACCATTACAGATTTGTGGATTCAGGGAGTTTCGTCTGGTGGGAAAGGGAAGGCAGTAGATGGCTAAACAAATTGGGACAGGGAATCACAAAAAGATCCTTTAGTTTGGAGTTGTGCTTGTTTCTGTTTGGGGGTTGGTGCCCTTGGAAGTGTCATGGGTTTTTGTCTCCAGAATAATGAGGAACGCTGGCAGTATGAGTGAAAGCAAATATGCTTGTTTACATGGGATGAGGAAAGATCATGTTTGTGGCAAGTTGCATGAATTTTATAGGAAAGTTGGGGTTGTGTCTTCTACTTGGAATTTTGCAAGAATCTGCTTTCCTAGAATTGTGGGTTTTTGTGTCTTGCACTGGATTGAAAGTCAAGGCGTAAATAGTCCATGTCTCTATATGTGACAGTTCGGTAGCATTCTGTTTGGTGGTGAAGGGAGTGAAGCTTGTCTATACCACCTGCCTGTGTCCAGCTGAAAAGTGTGTACCGTTAAAAGTAATGTGTGACTTAACAATATTCCTATGCAAATAAGGAGTGGCAGTCTCCTTGGTACTTTTCACATTTATGATTTTAAAGAGCATTTGTGGAGTTTGTGTCATGTATTCCCCTGTTGTATGTTGCAGTTTCGTAATGCCTCTCCCAGACACGCCCTTTGATCAGTGTTGTCCCAGAAGCAAATTACTCACCATCCCTCAGCCATTTTAATATAATTCTTTTGAAGAAAGAAGCAATTTTATATCCTCATTCCCTATAAAGTAATTAAAGGAGTTAATATGATGGCCATTGGGATTTCAGGATTATTTGGGATAACTGAGTGTCTGTTTCTTTAAGCTGTGGAACTGCTCACAGAAATCAGCAAAAATGCCTTTCATAATTGTCCTGGTCAGAACAAAATAATCAGATTATTCTTCCTTTTAACGGCAAGTAGGTACAGAGATGTGAAAACCCTCTCCTCCTTCCAAAGGCTCTTCCCTACCTCACCAAATCTCAGTGTGATATAAACCTTAGCTTACTGTGGAGAGACCAACAATATGTCAATTGATTCCTGATGACTTTCAGGAAGTAATTTTGATGATCTTTGAAGGGCCTCTTAGAATGCCTCTAAATGTGCTCTGCAATTAACTGTTTTGATTTGAATATCAACTGTTTCTGCATTAATATGGATATAAGTAATGTCTCAGGTTCCAGAACTAGGAGCTCTCCTTACAAATTACCTAGATTCCCCTTAATGTGGAACAAAGCTAAAGTTACGTTATACAGGGTTGTTGGAAAGGGGAAACTGGATTTTTACCAAAATTGGCACCCTTAAACAAATGTTCCCAGCACTGGGCGCTTTGGAAAACTGTGTTATTTAAGAGACTAGTGAAGAGATCACAAAATTGTGTGAGAATCTCAGTGAGATGAAGAAATCTACTTTATTAGCTGTCAGAATTCCCAACTGGGAGGGGCTGCTATGTATGGTGCTGGTGTGTAATCATTGTGCTTCTCTCTCAGGCAAGTTTGGAAAGAGAAAAATGGACTTCACTGTAGCTGTGGAATTGCTATTAGTTACAGGAGGAGGTATATTCGTGCGTGAACCTGACTCTCCCCGTGCCCATCGTTTCTTGGGCACTCTGTTAAAAAAGAAAACCTTCTGTAGCTGAAGGAATGTTGCCTATTTCTAGGCCTATTGCTTAAACCATTAGTGTCTTGACATGTTTGCTTTCTGACGTAGCTGTGCTATTATTGTTTTAAAAGACCCAGAATGCCAGACATTTTGCTGCTTTGTCTGTATGCTGAGTGAGTCATGTGGGAACCTTGGTGTGTTTCACAAGAAGCTGGGCGGTGTTCTGGTAGAGGGAAACTGGAAACCAAGAAGCCACTGAGGAGCCTCTCTTGTTTGCGTATCCTGTCTCTTCCATTTCCCCCCACTCATACTCAGCTGTCTTCTTACCAACTTATATAATGGACAGATTGTGTGTATGAGCAAACAGGAATGACACTCTTGTGATTAGAGAAAAGGAAGTGGGCACTTGCAGCTAAGATTTCATTTTCGTGGGTTTGTGGTGGAGCTTCTGTATGACCTTGGAATAAGCAGCTGTACTTAACTGTGCATGCTAGGAAGATTATATATTACTTTCAGTGTGCAAGGAGCTGGTATTGTGCATTAAAGAGAGACCCCATGTTCTAGGGACGGAAAAAAATAATTATGACACCCTAACCAGATTTGTGTGAACTTTGGTTTTGTAAGCCATCTTTGAATTCTTCTTATGCAGGTTGGGCTTGGATACAGGGAGCTGGACTAGAATTCCTGAAGCTGATATGATCCTGTGAATAGGATGTAGTTTGTTAGTACCTGGGAGATGAAGGTTCACATTTCACCTCTGCTTTGAAGTTATCCAGTACCTCTGGACCAGCTGCATGTCCTCTCAGTTCTGTAATCAAAAAATGGGGTTGTTACATTTTTTTTCTTGTTGTCCTCACTTAACCCATAAGTGCTCCACAGATGATTAACAGCAATGATAGTGGCACCAGTACTACACCATAACACCCCCGACTTTTGTATTTCTAATCACCTGGTTTTTAGATATGTAGTTCTTACGTATATTCTGCTAAAATCTGGCACCCTTCCAAGGAAGTGTGCTTGTAGCATTTCCCCCCTACAACTATAAGGGCTTGGAATTTGAAATCTCAGGGTGTTCCATACTGGAGTTGTTGCGATATGTGTTGCCGCAATGATGGCTAAGTGTGCTTCTCTAGACACCGCCTCTCTTGCTTTGTACATGGCTCCCTGGGAGATTGGAGCAGAGGAGCCTATAATGTGGTTCTTGGATTCTGATTGCTATCTGAATGCCCGCATTCATAAGCCAACAAGAAGCTTGCTTTTGAGCTCTGGCAGTGTGCACACATCTTCTGGTGATATTTGTTTTAAACTTTCCTGATGCTCTGACATTTGGAAAGTTGTGTTCTCTCTCCCCCCCCCCAAACCCACCCCAATTTCCTTGGACATGTAAAGTTTTTAGATGTCCTCAGCCTGAAGGAAACTGCTGAATTTTAGTTGGGGATTCTTTTATATTCTGCTGCCTTTTAGTCCTGGCAGAGGGTGAGGCGAAGGGTGTTCTAATTGCATTAGCCAAATGATTCGCTTAATTAATCAGGCTTGCAGCACAGATGAAAGGATAAGACTGGGAGTTGCCTGGGAAAGGAAAAGCTGCTCATAATAAGGTGCCAGAGAGAGAGAGAGAGATCCAATCTACATGGAAGATCACTTTAATAAAATGAATGCAGGCATGTATGTGCAAGTGCTACTATGTGCCTCCTCAAAGAGCCAAGCAGGTCTTAAATTTGACTCCCAAGATCAAGACAAACCAGTATGCAAGAGTCTTTGCCAGCATTTAAGTTCTGCATATAGATTTTTGTAATGGTCTTTACAGCTATGGCTCTCAAAAACTTTAGGATGTGGCCGAAAGGTCATGTAAGTTATTCCCACTGTCCCCCTGCTTCCCCGCTTAATGTTTTCTGTAGTGCCATATAACTATGTTTTTAGCTTGAATGCTTCCTACATTAGGGTAATGCTGGAAGATGAAGTCTTAAGTTTGCTAAACGATGATTGTACTGAAAATGTGGGGGTATCTGGACATAATATGACTGCTTTTACTGCAAATACAACTTGCTCCATTTAAAACACACACACACATCAGTGGACCAGCTTCCTTTCCGAGGACCTCAATGTGGTTATTATGGTTTGTATTATTGGGCTCATCATAACTGGGAATCCTGAAGAATGTTTGTCCTTTAAGTCTTTCATTTTGAACATTTATGCAAAAAAACAACAACCCCACATTCAGAGATTAAGTCAATTATACTGATGCGGCTTGTTCAGATAAAGATTTCTGTATTTTAAGAATGTATTAGTTAAGTACTTTTTGTATTGGTGGACATGCCTCCTTGTGCTTCTCATTTGCCACCAGAAAACAGCCCAAAGTGGGTAGAAATGGTCTAGTTAGCTGGGCTAAGTCTGCAATCCAAACTGAACTGCCGCACAAGTGAGGACTTGGTTGTGGTGGTCTCCCTCTGCCCAGGTCAAAACAGCTCCACCAGCCTTTGCCTGTGGATTGATACTGGCATCACTCCCCTGGAGCTCCCCATTGTGTCTTCCAAAAGGGTGGACAGAAGTACCACTGGTGGCTTTTCAGAGCCCTCAAATGGGACATTTGAGTAGGAGCTGAGCTGGCTTCGGACTCAGCTGCCATCATTTGAGGGCATCAGGTCCAATTGCTATGGCTGCTCCAAGATGGCATAGCACAGACTATGGCATGTGTGGCAAGACTCTGGATGTGGTGATGGCCATGCCACCCTACCACACTCTGCTGGTGCGCAGCTAGGATTAGGATTGCTCCTGCCCATTGAACATTATGCTCATGGTAACGTAGTTGTGTGACTTCATTCCTGTGAGCAGTTTATACCAGAAATGCTCGGCCTGTGTGCACATTTAATGGAAATAAATAATGGCCAATCAGTTAAACTATGCTTAAAACATGTGGAGACCACATTTTGCGCTTTCCTGAGAAGGCTATGAAAGTGTACCTGGCTTGGCCTTTAAACTGATCAGGGTGACTTACATGCGCTGGATGACATGGAAATCATATAGGTTTGAGTTCAAGTGCTTTGTTTCCCAAGGTGTGGCCCTCCTAGAACAAGTCATACCTGATTTCTGCCTTGGAGGGGAAAATGAGCGTCATATAACATTCTTTATGTTCTTCCAAAACACTTGGGAGATGCTAGGAATTTGTCCTAATTGCTTCAGCTTTCAGGTTCTTCATCGGTGAGTTAGCTGGGTCATCCGGCATAGTAGTCTGTAGGGACAGGGAACTATGTACCTGAAGCATCCTAGCAAAATTCTTAAAATGATAGTTGATGCTATTTGGAAGCTATGCCAGATGTTATGCTGTACTGTTTGCATTGGAATCACAGCAGTAAAATTGGTTCACCTGAAGTTTTCGCAACTGCAGTGACACATGCGTGTTTGCTTCTCTGTCTAAAATCATAGATGCATTATAGGTTTGATCAAGGAAATGCACAGCTAGAACAAACAGCTTGTAAGGGACAGCTCTGTGGTAAGGTTAAAAACTGGCAGTGGTAATGCCTAGCGAGTTGAGCATCTTGAATGGAAACACATAAATTTCCAAGTCAGTGCATGAACAACATGGCAAACATATGTGGAATCATTACATAGTATTTCAGAGTTGATAAGCAGAATGTCAGGATAGCCTTTCCTAAGTGTTGCAGCTAATTTTGTGAATGGTTATACTCATGGTAACTTTAATTGTTTTATTCAGTATAGCCATTCTGTCTCTTAATTAAGATAGAATTCCTTATGCTGTCACATGAATCATGTTCTCTTTCTACCTTCCTGAATGGTGAGCACTTTCAGGAATTTTTTGCTGTTTCCTTTGCAAAAGACCAATACCCAAGATTTTATGGGGTACGTACATTGGAATTGGGTATCATGACAAAGACCTTGAGACACACACCATAAAACTGTAGAGCTGGGCTACCTGTAACACATAAAATAGATTCATTGAGGCAGATGAGGTGGTCAGCATTTCAGAGTTGTCTCCAGTAATTTGGTTTCACTTTCTGTTAAGACTTTGCCCTGGCTTCTCTTTTGGAATGAAATGTGTTAGATCAGAAATACTATGTTACCATATTTGGGGGGGGGGGCGTAATGTTGCTGGGACTGGTTACAACCTTTTTAACCCTTAAGAGCCATTTGTCACCTTATGGGGCAGACTAGTAAACAGGTAAACACGGCAATATTTGATGGAGAACCTCATGTCTGTAATCATGCAGTAGATAAGGAGCTCAGGAGCTGTTGCCAATTGCAGCTTCCAGTTTGTGTGCACAGCATGCATTTATCAAAAGTGGGAAATGTGTGTGACGTGAATTAACCTTGCAGGTGTTGGCCCTAATGAGAGTTTGTGCCATTCGGATTCAAGAGCTGTCTCTGCTGCTCTCTGATAACTGAATGGGAGAGACATAAATGTCTCCTTGACATCCGGCTAACAGCTCGGTAAAGGTTAATGTTTTGTTAGCCTTATGTATTTAACTTGCATTAATTGCTACAGGTATCTCTTTGGAGAGGATATTGACTAAAGTTAAGCCCTTTCTCCAAATTGACACACCAGTTTTGTTTCTTTGGCAAACATTAGTACAATTCCTAAATTGAGAGATGCCTGTAGAGTATTTAGAGCCATGGCATCAGTGCTAAACACCCTTTTTGGGATTAGGATGGAAAGAGCATCTCCCTTGTTTTAAAACATATATTAAAACCTGTGATTCGTAAATGAATAGATGGGTCTAACAATGGAGGCAATGAAAGCTTTCTGCCCATCTCGTACTTTGCTGATGTTTATCAAAGTAGGCTGTAAAAAGCACAGAAGACTCAATTAAGCTGTCTCTGGAAATGTGGACCCTGTAATTCCTCAGTTTGGAAAGCTTCCAGACAATGTCATGAGAAATCCATTTCCCTGCAAATTTGTCTTAAATTAACTTGGCTGCTTTTAGTTTTCTAGGGAGCACAATAATACTTTTTTACTCTGGTGATAGTTTTGACAGTTTCAATAGGTGATTGATTTCCTAGCAAGCAAAGGGTCAGAAAGGAATGATTCTTTATTTGAGGGGCAAACTCATCTTAATTGCAGCAGCAGCAAGCGTCTTCCAGGAAAGATGTTTTGAAGCCCAGAAAACATCTGGGCATCATAGAAACATGCACGGCAGCCACTTCTGAACAATAGATTTTTTATGGTCTATTGTCTCAGCAGTCCATGTTATGGGTGTGTCCATGGTTAAAGGCTATTGCTGAAAAGGATATCATGTGAACATTTAAGAGGAATACCAGTTACAAACTGTCTGGCACATCTTCCTTAATTGTAGGCTAATGTATTCTAGGTTTACAGACCACTTTTGTTCCTAAGGCTGTGGGTTTGTAATAAGAAATGTGTATCTCTGCTGTCTCTGCATCAGATTAGGAAAATGGAGGCCATGAAAAATCCGAGCAGGTTAAGATCACAATCTTAAATTATTTAAACCATTGGACTCAGAATGTCAAAGTCTAGACTTCACGTGTTGATATTTTTAATGTATTTGAATTGGGTTTTCTCGCATATGAAATGTTTTAATATGGGGGTGGGGGTCAGCTACTGATCTGATAGAAGGTTCGGATTTTGAAGAAACATGTAATCATGACAGCGATTGGCCTGCTGGATGTGTTTGTGTCTTTGTGTGTATCATTTCTCATTCTTCTTGCATTGCCATGCAAATCAATTCAATGCTGCCCTGTAGGCTACTATACTCCCCCCAGGGTCATTGGAGGAACCGCAGTGGAAGGGTTGTTAAAGTATCTGAAAATAACTGTTCTGGAGAATACTGCACCTTCCCTGTTCCCAAGTTCATTCCCTAAAAGCATGACAAACTTTTTCAATAGGAAAATAGGTTTTGTTTCTAGCTTCCATTACCACTCAGTGGATCTTTGCATGTGTGAATCCATAAAATAGTTAATGCTAAAGATACAATGGTGGGGCCAAATGGTATGCAAAAAATAATAATAATAATAATACTGTTATATAGCAGTGCACTTTCTTAGTCATGGCCTGATGAAATGGTTTCAGGGATCATGGCTAGACCTGATGAATGGATGATGAAGATGATGATGTTTTTATTTATTAAATTTGCGTACTGTCCTTCATCCATAGATCTCACAACATAAAATTACAATATAAAAACCACAAAATGCATAATAAAAACATTAACAAAGACAACCCAGTAAGGTCTCTTTCCACAAGACATTTAAAAGGGCATCAGATGCCAATCAGCCAAAGGCCTGGTTAAAGAGGAATGTTTTTGCCTGGTGCCCGAAGGTGTATGGTATTTATTTTTAGGGTTGTATTCAGTGCTGCGTATATGGAATTACATTTACAAGCATACCTTAGAGATATTGCACGTTTGGTCCCAGACCACCGCAGTAAAGCTAATATCTCAATAAAGTGAATCACACAATGTTTTGTTTTGTTTTGTTTAGCAGTGCATATAAAAGTTATGTTTGTACAATATTGTCGTCTTATTAAGCCAGGCCAACCCTGGCTTCAGGGGCGGGAGGGCAAAAACCCAGCTCCACTTCTGTTGCCAGAAGAGGGGCGGCAACAGGGAGCTTCCTTTGAAGAGCTCTTAATACAGGAACAAGCCTTTTATTTTGCCCACCGCATTCCCAGTTCAGGGGCGGGGGAAGCAGAATACATTTGGGGAACAGCGAAAAGCTGAGACTGCATTATTGTAGCTTCACCTACTCAGCCATGTGATGGATAGATGCACTTGCATAATAAATGGTGGGCAGGTGTTCTGTGCAAAGTGGGCAGGCGCTGCAGTAGCCCATGTAATACAATCACATCACAATGTAGGCAAGTGTATTACATAGCAATGTGGGAGAAACTTTAGCTGTGTCCTAGTCTTTAATTTTGTTGAATTGTCCCCCCCCCCCAATGTTTGGTTGCTTTGATCTGGATGGTAGAAGGGAATACGATATCTTTATAAATGTGTAGCGAGCGAGTAAATTGCTGAAATCCTTGGCCATCTACTTTGGGACTGTGTACATTTTTAGTGGCTTGGCTCCAAATAAGCTCCTTCTCCCGCCAAGCCTTTGGCAGCTTGTTGCTGACTGTTGGGACAATCCTTGCTAAGGATCATAAACGGTACCAAGTCTGCTCAGATTGGTCTCTAGGGATGCACCTTCACTGTCTTGTCTAGCCACACGGTGCAAACGAACCCAAAGAAACAAGTGGCATTCAAATGGTTTCTGTCAACGTTGGGAGGCTTTCAGAAACTGCCTGTCAGAACAACTGCAGTTTATTAAGGCTGTTCAGTACAGTCTTCTCTGATACCAGCAGGTTGTTTGGAAAGCCAAACCTTAATTTCATTTGCGGTTAGGGTGCTGTTTTTCCTTGTATATAGGGTTCACTTCCTGTTATGCTGCCAGACTCAGTAAAGTCAAAGGTTCTATATATAGCTCTGTATTTTGTTTGGAGGTGTGTGGACATGTAGTTAAAGAGAGGACACAGTGTTTTGTTTGCTTTCGGTTCTGTGTCTAGAAAGCATTTTTTGGAAGCAGGCTTATAGTCTTCATGGCTGTTGAGACTAGGGCTGGATTTCCATTGGCCATTTTATGCCCCCGGAAGGAAATGGCTGCCTCACATAATTTTCTTGCCACTGTATAAGCTACCGATCGACTTTGCATAGTTGCAATATTTGGATTCCTCCAGTGTCCAGACTGGCTAGCAGCTTTGTCTTCCCTGTGTCTTTTGGATTGACTTGGCTTGCTTGACTCATGGAGTGGTTGCTTTCAAATGTTCTAATGTGCACTTTGCATGTGGGGTCTATTTATTGATGCTGTTTGTGTGTGTACTGGCATCCAAGTGGTTGTCTGTGCATCAGATGGCTTCTCATCATGATTGAATTTTCCTCTCCACCTCTCCTCCATTTTCCAAGTTTCCTACCATGCCTTTCTTCTACAAATACCCAGTTCATTTAAGTAAGTTGAGTGCAAATGAGTATTAACATATTGAATTTGAGCTCAGAATTTCCCTTGACTTCCTCTCCTATTGGGGGCTTAAATTTAGGTGTTTTGGTTGCACAAGATAAGTGTCCTCCCCAAGAGTTATGAAGCAAGTTCTGGGCATGGAGGTCATGTGACTCATTTCAAAGTCATGTTGTGTCACGATGACTGGACTGCTGGAGGTATGTCTTGCATCTTAGACCCACAGGACCATACTGTTTGCGACTTAATACGTTGCTCCCCGCTGTAAGTTTTCTTAGCCCTTTGGTTCACATTCATGCTTGAGATGATGTGCAACAGTCCCAGAAACCCTGATGCTGCTTCAGTGGCCTCACGCAGTGATCGGTGTTCTCTCAACTGTCATGCTGTCTCTGCGTTGCATCACATGTGCAGCACACAGGCTGCAGGAGTGATCGGAGCCTGTCAACTGCACTTATTTTGATGGTCGAAACACCTCTTTCTTTTTGCTCACCTATGATGTGGTAGCAGAAGCTGCCTGCAGAAGGCCAAGGTGGGGGAGCAGAGCCCAGCTGGGCCCATGCTTACATGAAGAGTTGCTTCAGTTTCCGATTCCCACTGCACTTTCACTCCTGAACTGTCCTTTTTCTCTTAAAGGAATTCAAGGGAGAGGGAACAGGAATGCAAACTTATTTTTAAAATGAGCGGTTATTTCTGCTCTTAAACTGTTGGTTTATGTGTGAACATTATCGGAGTAGGCCCCATTCTCTTATCGAAAATGTGTGTGACTGCTTCTCTAGAAAGCATATCTAGAGAGACCTGGGATAGCCCCAGTATTTCATTTAGGACAGTCTTCTCTACAGGAAGAAAAGGGTGCAGGGCAGGTGAACTGTCTGTCTCCAGTACCTAGTATATTTCACACAGAGTTTGAATGGTGGTGGCATCTCTGGCTTTCCAGCAAACCCTTTAATTTCTGATAGAGATTTGTTTGGATTTTTCCTATTCCTGAAGTGGTTGGTTAAATAGCTTGTTAGTGTGCGTAAATTTGGTAAGGAACCTGGATATGTAATCACTCCCAGGACTCCTTCCTCCCTTCCTTTATATAGACAAATATAGCCAGTTGTGGTCTGATTTCTGTGGCATGCAGAAGTCTTAACTCGGTACTTTGTGCAATGTGGCTTTGCTTCTCATCAGACCATCTTGCAAGCACCTGCAAGCTCCAGGCTTTCCCTTAATTCATCAGGGTAAATTCCACCCAGCCCATCCAAGAGGTTCTGTGCATATTCTCTGTCATTGTTTGCTGTGTGTTGTTGTGATTTTCAGCAGGGAAAGGCTTGTATAAAGAAATGGTTTAAACTAGAAAAGAACTCAATAGGCTGTATGAATAACCCAGAGAGGCCATTGCAACTTAAGGATTCTGTGAGTAAGTTTGAACTAAAGACTACAACCCTGTATGCACACTTGTGTTTGGGAGCCAGGCCCCTTTAATGATTAAGTGGGGCTTCCTCTGAAGCTAAGCAGCATACTATATACCGTATTTTTCGCCCTATAGGACGCACTTTCCCCCCTCCAAAAATGAAGGGGAAATCTGGGTGCGTCCTATGGGGCGAATGCAGGCTTTCGCTGAAGCTTGGAGAGCGAGAGGGGTCGGTGCGCACCGACCCCTCTCGCTCTCCAGGCTTCAGGAAGACATCCGCAGCCTAGGCAGCCCTGCGGGAGGTCCTGCAGGGATGTCTAGGCTACGGATAGCAGCCTGCTTCCCGGAGCGTCGGGCGCTCTGCTTTCAGGGTGCCCGGCGCTTTGGGAACACATCCGCAGCCTAGGCAGCCCTGCGGGACCTCCCGCAGGGCTCCCTACGCTGCGGATAGCAGCCTGCCGCCCGGCGGGCAAGGCGCCCTGAAGCAGAGTGCCCCTCACGCCGGACAGACATCCGCAGTGTGGGGAGCCCTGCAGGAGTTCCCCACAGGACTTCCCACGCTGCGGATAGCAGCCTGCCGCCCGGTGCGCGGGGCACCCTGAAGCAGAGCGCCCCTTGCGCCGGGCAGACATCAGCCAGCCCCACAAGCTCGGGGGACAGCAGGGAGGCGCAGCGCCACCATCTCGCTGTTCCTCGACCTGGTTCGGTTTCTCCGACCTGCTTTTTGGGGGGAAATAAAGGAAAAAAAAATTTCTTTTATTTCCCCCCAAAAAAACTAGGTGCGTCCTGTGGGATGGAGCGTCCTATGGGACGAAAAATACGGTATTACTTTACTTCAGTTGTGGGGCAGAATTCTGCGTGAGGCTCACAGGCACAATGTTATAGCAAGGTTCTGTGTGTCTTCGAATCTGGACAGCTGCCTTCATGAGGAAAGAATACCACACTTGGGCAGCTTTTCTTTATTCTTTTTGACTAGATATTTACTGCCCTAATGTCTCTCCCCCCGGCGAAACCCCCAAACCTCTAGGATTGCAAGCCTCAATTGGTTGAACCAAGCTTTGTTGGGTGAGCATTTCCAGGGACAGACTTTCACAGTCTTTCGTTATATGGCGCCCTGTGCTAGGCCAAAATTGGTGCCCTCAATGGATCTTCTCTGTGATGGATCATCTCAGTTTTGTTTCCCCTTGGCTCAGTGCCCTGTTTGCTGCAGGAAAGTTAGAGTCTCTGTTCTTCCACCAGTGGTCCATAAGGCCAGACGTGTGTGTTGTGGGGCAGCCTAGTTTCCTCACCGATGGTCAGGCTCTCTCATAAAACTGGTGTCACCTGTAAGTATGGGCTTCACAATTACCAAGCGTGTGTGTTTTCATGCAGCTGCTATCTTACCTAACCCAAATGGAGATAATGGCATTAAAATATAGGTTGTTGACTTTTTTTTCCTTGAGGTGGGCAAAAGTCATCATTCCAATTTGTTAGGGAACGAGTACTTTTGTGGGTCATATCCACCCTGTGCACGGCCATTCCTGAAGTGATACAGCCTTTCCTCTTATTCCTGTGGTATGAAATGTGGTGATTTTGCATGTTGCATGGAGAATTACAAATCAAGTGAAAAGACCCCAAATCTTCAGCGTGCACTCAGCCATACTTGTACCTTATTGGTTTTCTAAGGGAGTTTCAGATGACAATCGGTTGTTTAGCTTTGAAGTTTTATTATTTCCCTCAGCATAGCACCCTGCTCTTGCCTGAGATGCGCCTGACAAATAGAAGCCGCCTCCCTCCTGTCTCTTGAGATAATGTATATTTCATAAAATGGCTCTGCTGGGGGAAAAACACATCAGGAGACGCCAAGATGTTTCTAATTAGATAGAGGTTTGAAAGATATGTTTTAAATCTGCCATCTTTGATTGGTTTTCTCCCTCCCCCCTGCATACCCTGCCAGGCCTGTAGGCATTTCATAATGCTTCAGTCATTTCATTCTTAAATGGCTTTCAACAAACAGGGCGGGAGGAAATTTTAAAAGCCGAGGCTCCTTAATACAGACGCGATTGCATGCAGACGTATGGGCTTCATTTAACTAGCACTGTGGTGGTTTCTGCTTCCTGACGCAGAGCATGGTTTTATTGCTAAGCATCAAGTCAAGACATCTGGATTCTACCCTGCGTACTACTTGACATTTAACTGACAGCTAAAGGGAGGGGGCTTGTCATACTTCACACTTGGATGACCAAAACCCGGCTACTTGTGAAGACCTGTAAATCTGAATCTCCATAATTTTCTCTTGTGGGTTTGGGAGACAGGTGAGCCTAATGCATTGCTCTTCGACTCTAATGACCCAGTTGTCCTAGGTGGCCTTTCCTAAGGTGGTTCAAACCTCAGTGGTACCCTGCTCATCTTTGGAAGAAAGAGGAGAGCCTGGGGAAAGCAGGGAGTCAGATTTGTTGTGGAAGATACAAAATGCACCCCATGCTGAAAGCTGATACTAATGGTAGGACCTCTGGTCTGAAAAGCTTGAAGGCAGCTTGTATGGGATAGAGAACCAGGATAAATGGCTAACCCAAGGCAAGAAAAGGCATTGTAGAGATGCAGAAATGTGGGAGTGAGCTTTCAAACGAAAGGAGTTTGTGGCTGGATGCAGAAGGGGGTAGGAAGCGAGTACAGGAACTTCAACAGGCCTAGATGACATGATGTAAATTTTTAGATGCTGAAGCTGCTAGGCACTTGGAATTTCACTCAAGCCTTGCTGGATAAACAGCATCACTTGGATGAGTTTTCTTTTTGCCTTTTGTTTTGCTTGTCTTGCCTGCAACAGCTGAGACCTGCCCTTTGTCCCCCTGGGTCTCTGTCTCTTGTGAACAAGCACCTTCTCTGCAGAACCATTTTAATTCAAGCTGTAGCAGTGTCAATCTATGTGTACCCAAATCTTCAAGCTGCCAGCAAATTTAGTAAGAAGGCAACTTGTGGCAGTATGTTGTGTGTTTTTGTTTCTCGTCTCTCCACCCTCCCCTCCACGCAGGGGATGTAGAGTGGGATTGTGAGCATAACAAAACACAGCATCTACTTTTGGTATTAATGCCAAACAAGATTAACTGCTTTTTGGCTGTATATGTGAGTCGTTAGAGAAGAGCAAGCCCATTTGTTTGAGTACATCGGGTAATTAAACTTGCATCAGCCAGTTCCCCTTGCTGGTTAAGTCCTGGCTTGCTGTAGAGTAATTTCTAAGAGGCTGTAGCTCAATTAGGCCCAAGTGTTCCTGCAGAAGACCATAGCCCTATTTCTTCCTCAATGTATGGCAAACCCCAATATCTGCAGCTGCTACTTTCTTTTCTTGAAGCACAGGGCCCCTGTTCCTGGATTCTACTTAGGCAGACTCCTGAGCTGGTCCCTATCCTATTGTCCACACCTGTGAAAGCAGGTTGGGCCATTGAATATAGAGTGTCGGATGGGAAAACAGGATGCCCAGTTCAAATCCTGGCTCATTTATGAACCTTGATGTCATTGGTCAAATAAATATTTATGGTCCTATGTAGAACTCTTGTTTTATGGATTGGAGAAATTGACCTGCCAGGTTTCTTTCTGAGGATTAAGATAGATCTGCCTTCCCCATCTTGCTATCCCCCAGATTTTGTCAGACTACAACTCCCAGCTAGCATGACCAGTGATCAGGCATGGCTGCTTTATTACGCAAATATCCATATATTGCCTTAACTTGGCATAATTGTGCTTCTGTTTCTTCAGAGACGCTTTGGGGAGGGAATAGGGGGAAGGGAAGTATTCACTATGATTTCTTAGTAATGCTGAGGACTAGAAACCTTTTAAGAGCTGAGTTTTTCCAGCAGCTAAATTGAACACACAGTTTCTATAGGAGCGTACAGATGTGTGGAATAACACACAGCCAAGCTCAATTTGTTCTCTTCCTTCTTGACTGCAAAATTCTTGCAGGTAGTAGGAAGAGGTGTTAAACTTTCTTTGTTGATGTGCACAAGATTGGAATGGTTTCTCATGGTGGCGTTGGTGACTTTGTTGTACCATGGTAATAGACATGATGAACGAGACATGTGCACATGTGTTCTCCTGTGTATTCATGGAGAAGATTCCCCCATTTAACGCACTTTGGACAGAAGAAAGAATTATCCCCCTTTGCCCATAAATAGAGAAGTCTGGCAGAGCTTCATGTTCAGCCTGAAATGCTGCAATTAATCACAATAACTCCATCTGGTTTTTGTTTTTTAAAAAAGAATGCTGCCTTAAGAACACAATAATTGCAGGCCTGTACATTTTTAGACCGAGGTGTGCTTTGTGCTATTTCCATCCTGCAAAAATAAAAATGGTGTGTCCTTTATTTATTTTTCTTATTGGTTAGATTTATATACTGCCCTTCGTCAAAAGATCTCAGGGCACTGTAAAATGGCTGGTGATACACTCCCATCTCTGATTTTGCCTCCTTCCAAGAATTTTGCCATGAAATGGGTGGGGAAGGGACACATTCAGAGCACAGCTGTGTGTGTGTGTGTTCCATGCTTTGTAAGTTTACTATGGTGGCAAGTCTGTCTAGTGTGTAACAATGGCTTCCTGAGAAAACTCAGCCTTTGTAATGGCTAGTACAGTGGTACCTCGGGTTAAGTACTTAATTCGTTCCAGAGGTCCATTCTTAGCCTGAAACTGTTCTTAACCTGAAGTACCACTTTAGCTAATAGGGCCTCCAGCTGCCGCCGCGCCGCCGGAGCACAATTTCTGTTCTCATCCTGAAGCAAAGTTCTTAACCCGAGGTAATATTTCTGGGTTAGTGGAGTCTGTAACCTGAAACATATGTAACCTGAAGCGTATGTAACCCGAGGTACCACTGTACAGTGGTACCTTGGAAGTCAAACGGAATCCATTCTGGAAGTCAGTTCGACTTACAAAACGTTTGGAAGCTGTAGAAGCCACGTTGGACGTTTGGCTTCCAAAAATAATTCACAAACTGGAACGCTCGCTTCCAGGTTTCCAGTGTTCAGGAGCCAAAACGTTAGACTCACAAGGTGTTCGGGATCCAAGGTACGACTGTATAACATGGTAAGAGACTGGCAAAATCCTTAGTTCAAAATCTCATCTCTGCCATCATCTCATGGGTTGTATAAAGCAAGCCACAATAGTCCACCTGTTCCCCCTTCTAGGAAAGGGTGTTGCTCAGTAGTAGAGCTCCTGCCCTGCATCTAGAAGGTTCCAGGTTCAATCCTCAAGACCTCCAGGTAGGGCTGGGAAAGATACTCTGGAAAGCCGCTGCCAGTCGGTGTAGCTAATACTGAGATGGGGAGCCTCTTGCCTTGGCCTGACGTTGTAAAAGGCAGCATCCCCCTTCCCATCAGCAAAATGGTGGTAATAGAGTATTGTAAGGATGACTGAGGAGGCATGTGAAACTTCATGATACATGATGCACATGAAAGCTCTTTTGAATACTTTTTAAGTGGCCTTGAAGTGCTAATAAGTGGTACCTATTAATATTGCACTGAAACAAATGCAGGTTTCTAGTCCTCATGGTTTCTTGGGGGAGTATGATAGTATCTTCATGCCTCTCTTTCTCTCCTTGCTCCATTCCCCCAACAACGCTTCTTCCTTGTGGAAATGTGGAGGCAGAATATAAAATGAGCCTGAGTTGCATGAATTCTCATTACAGGATTTAAATATATTGAGATCCAGGACTCGGACCTTTTATGATGTTACACAGAGTGCACACAGTTCTGATGAAAAGAGGCACGAAAGCAAGCTGATTCATTCACATGGCCGTTGTGTCCTAACTTAATTTCTACTTCCAGCCAGATTACATCTGGAAAGTTCAAGCACTTCAGAAGGAATTAGAAGCAACACCAGTCAACGCCTGGCCTGTCACGGCGAGTTAATAATTTGTCACCAGGGCCCTGCCCGCATGTCGTGCTGATTACTGTGAGGTTGTGTAAAATGGCCAAAGGTCTTTTTTCTTCTGCTAGCTTGGGGGGGAAGAGGGAGTCCTTTGTTGGCGCTGTAGCATCTGAATGCAGAGTTCACCATGCATTCCTGAAATAGCAATTGCTTGGACAGATGCAATGCCGTCCTCAAGCAGCGGGGCTCAAGAGGAGCATTGGGGGTGGATGCTTACCCTTTCTGGTGATGCAACTGGCACATGTGTTTCCTATTTATATCACCCCATCCCTTCCATGGAAGGCAGCAGCATGCAAAGAATCCCAAACAGCGCTGCTCAATCTGTCAGCAGGGTTTGCCAGCCCTTCCAGGGTGCCGGAAGCAACTCTGGCTAGAGTTCCATGGTCGGCCATTTAATGGTGCAGCTGTGATGACGATGCAGCATCAGCAGTACGAATATGCTGAGAACTTCTCACTAGCCCATAAAGATAATCTAGTAGCCTGGTGCACACTTTGCTGTTGCATTACACTCTGCCTACATTTACATGAGTGGCCTAGTGCCATTTTCCTCTTGGAGCATAGCTGGCCATTACCTGAAAAATCAGTAACTTTCTCATCTTCAGAAAAGTTTCCAGAGGTCACAACTCACAATTGAGAGGAGGTGCATAATTCAGGTGTGAGGAACCATTGACCTCTCCCCCAGATGTTCTCCCATCTTCCCTGAACAGTGGGCCATGATGGCTGGAGAGTTGGACTTCAGCAACATCTAGAGGGCCATAGGTACACCATCCCTATCTTATTCCTTCCCCTGCCTAATGCCTTCCCCCTCAGTAGCAGGGATCCATATGCACCTTTTTGTGTTTTGGGAACTTGAGGGTGGAATTCCACTGGGAAGGTGGTAAGTAGGCTTTCGTTTCTCCGCAGACAATCTCCCCATCTTTTTGCTTAAGAAATGTTTTGTACATGTTTGGGTGTCGTTTTCAGAGGCAACCCAGCAGCAGGTCAACCTTTGAGACCATAAAGCTTTGCAGTGTTGTGGTTCATGCTGAATTCTCTTAATTCCCTGCAAAGGTATAGGGCAAAAGTTCTCAAGTCATGGGTTGTGAGGACTTTAGCCTTTTGGACTGCTTGGAGTAGGGGTGTTTGTCAGGTTGAAAGGGCAGCTGAGTTGAGCCCAGTTGACCCAGTGTGGTGTGAGGAAATTATATGGAGCTCTTTGCTATCAACATGGTGCAGCCTTTGCTTTGAGTTATTTGTGAGTGGCTTGTAATATTTTATATGTAATACAAGACTTAAATCTTGGAAGTCTCCTCCCAAAGCAGCATGTGAACCTCTTTGTACTAATAAAAAGTTCTTAAATGAGCGGTGGAGACATGTAGTCTTGAGTGGGGTGAGATTTCCATATCCTCTCATCTTGAATTCCCACACCCATTTTTCCTCCTTACGTACAGATGCTTCTTCGTTTCAGTATTTTTTAATCACATTTAATATGTAGTGCCTAATATATATTTCAGTTTGCTGTTAAATATTGGAACCAAAACTTTTTCTACTCAGAGGAAAGGTCTTTTAAAAGGATGTTTGTAACTCAAATGAGCTATTCTGATGCTTCTTTTTGTTATAAGGCAATTTGTGGGGAACCTTTGTGGCTCCACGGGGCAGATTCTTATTGAGGGCCAGTCACCTGTAAACCATGTGGCATTATTGTGATCTCACACAGCGGACAGGTGGGTGGGGCGCCCACCTGTCAAAATCACTTGCACAGCTTTGTAGGTCTTTGCAAAAGTGCTCTTTGAAGCAGTGATCTCTCTTCCCCTTTAGACCACTGGCCACCTGCCTGCTCACTCCAGTGTTTAAAGGAGACAACTGTTTCAAAGAGGACTTTTGCAAAGGGCACCTACAGTGTTGGGGTAGAAAGGAGCCATGGTGGGCAGCTTTGAAGAGCAGCATGGGGACAGAGAAGTGGTTTTCATTGAATGTCCCCAGAGTTGAGCAAGCCTCCAGCAAAGGTAGAGTTGGGAGCCCACTTTAAGTGCCCAGTTGTTCCTTTGAAGCCCTACCCTAGTCATGGCTTTTCCAAAACAGCTTCATGGGCTAAATAGGGAGGCCTAGCTGGCCAAAGGTTTCCCACCCCTAGTTTAGCATGTCCTCATTTGCAGAATTTCAGTGCAGATGCACCCAGAGTTCCACTGCCCCTTACATGCATCTTAAAATCATCTCCCAACTCCCTGTGCACCTTGCTAAGGAAGCTCTTCCTTTTACTAACATTTCTTTCCACGGTTTGCTGCTAAAGAAATGGAATGGAGCTACCTACCTGTTCACTGGCACAGAATGGTACTGGGCCCCTGGTGACTGAAACTTGCTGGTTTTATGTTGCTATACCAGGAGACATTGATGATCAACATTGAGGTTGATCTTCTAAAAATGAACTTTAAAGGGAGAGTCAGAATCCCTCAAGGTGGGCTGTTACGGCATTTGCCGTAAGGAATATCACTTTTGTTCTTTCTTTAGCAATGTTTTATGGAGAGCTCAATGGAGTTTTTTTTTGAGAGAAGAAACAAGTTTTTAAGAACAAGACTGTAGAAATTGAGGGATTGCTGACATGCAGAACAGTAGTATTTTAAGGCAATGACACAGTTCTTTGAAAACATGGAATGGCTTTTGAGGTGTCTGAAGGCATTTCACTTTTCCGTGGGCAGTCCAGTGGTCTGTAGCAGCTTTTGTATATATCAGACATATCCAATTCAATTTAAATGCTCCTGTGTTACAACAAGGCTTTCAGGGCAGGGGCATCCGTGACGATCAAGGACACTTGAGAGGCATAATCTTTAGTAGCATCCAACTTCTTGAACCTTAATGGGGCATACATTTCTCATTTCTGACCCCAGACGCATGCTTGCCAGCATTTTCTTGGCTTCCTCCCTCGTATCTGTCTCTTGGCCCAGAATTCCAGCACTGAGCCAAATGCTACAGCTTGTTTCCCTCAGATAAAAATGAACATGCAACAGCTGAGAGCAGCTACTGCTTATTTCCCCAGGAAGTACAAAATGGCGCAGTGGAAACTGCTGGTCCACCACTGTTGTGAGAGTGGTGGTGTCCGGTGCCAAGAGTCTCCTTTCCCTGGGGAAGGCCTGGTGTTGACTGCCAAAAGAATGGCTTCAGCTTGCTTAGAGAGCCATTCCATTTTAACACAAAAAACCCCCCTACACACCCCTCCTATCTCTTTGCACAGATGGTGACTTATTTGCTACTGATGCTTTCCACAAGAAGAACAGCATTGTGAGGGCTCTGCCTTGTGTTGGTTTGGTTTTCCTGCAGGCTGATGCCTCAAGGCTCCAAGATCAAAGCTGCCTTGATCTGCAGAGTTGGTCCAGGAAAATACAGTCTTCGCTCTGAGACCTGCAAATGCACACAGGAAAAACACTCCCGCCACTGCCAGAGTTTGTCTTAAATGCAGGCCTGGGCTGTTGTTGATATTTTCCAGCCAAACGAGCACACACTAACATAAGGAATCCCTGACAGTAAGCTGAAAACATAGGCATGAGTATGTCTTCCATCTGCTTGCTCTGCATTGTTTGCTCCCTTTCTAAAAAAAATTAGTAAATATTTGGTGAGTTCTGGAGTGTTGTGTGGTCGCAACAAGGGGGAAGAGGTGGGACAGATGGGAGACAGGTTGGGGCTTGTGGAACAGGAATCCAGTAAGAGGCCCAAGAAGAACGTGACTGTTGTTCAGGGACACAAACTTTGCTCACCTGAAGGCTAGATGCTTTGACACATGTAGGTGCTTCTCTTCGTTAACCAGGGAATCATAACAAGATAAAGCTGCACTTGTACAATGCATGCAAGCAGTTATTTCCTCGTCAAACCCTGAGTCATTGTGTGCTGGACCAACAATAAAATGCTGTATAAAAACTCCCTCTTTCACATCTTTATCATGCCATAGTTTCATATATGAAATCACTCCAGATTCTTAACTACTGTGGAGAAGAACGCCACCTATGAATAAAACAGATGCTCCTTCCTGTAAATTAGAAAACTCTAGAAGTTAGGGGCATCACACAAGGGGCAAAACAACACAGAGTACAGCATACTCTGCACCACTTGAGTCACAGGTACATAATCTGTATTCTAAGCTTGTCTTGGCATAACAGCTTTCCTGAACCATTGTAGACACCGTCTGCAGATCACCTTGTGGCAATGTGTCTGCACATTCATGAGTTTCCAACACAAACGAATCCCTTCATGAATACTGGCATCGATGAGTATCAGGACACTCATCCTGATCTAGGTAGCTCTGGGAATAATGCAGTGTTCAGGCTTGTGATACAGGGGTCTCCCTGGCCCCCTCCCCGAACAGCCGTCTCCCTGCTGCACACCCTGTTTGAGCTGATCTGTTTCTGCAAACAGACTGCATTCTGGGGCTTGAGACAAGCCTGTGCTGCTTTACATGTGTCTGGCAGTCATGAGGGCTAAGCACTTATTTTCTAGGTTAGTAGTTGGATAGAATGCGAAGGAGTTTCAAGTTCTACACTCGGGAATTGTGCAAGGAGTAATGGGATGAAGACCTGGGCTGGAAAAATATTCCAAGATTACTGTTGCTTGCTTGCAAAATATAATCAGGAGTGTCTTTGGCTCTTCACTAAGCTTGTACTGTAACTTTCTTTCCTCAGAAGCGAAAGATCAGCTTGTGTGTGTGTGTGTTTGTGTTTCATCAGCAGGGACATTAGGGAGGCCACTGCCAAGTTAAAAACTGGCCTGACTCCAGCGACCATTTCTTGTTAAAGCCAAAGCATTTTTTCCTCCCTCTAACAGAGGAAACCAGATCAAAATGCAGAACAAGTACCTAAGACAGGAATCCTTCCGTATGTAATTTCCCCCCTTTTGAGTTGCATGTGGTAATTACTCTGTCCCTCAAATCAAGTTCTTAATCACAGTGTGTTTGCAAAGATTTAATGGGCTATCTTTCCTGGTTTAAATGTTGGAAGTTGTTACTTATCCACACCCGTTTTGAGACTTATGTTTATCTTAAGGGTTAGGGGCAGTTTATCAAGACTGTAGAATCATGTGGTAAAGCTTTCCTGGACTTTGCTATTTTGAGGGGAGTTGAATGCTCTCCAAGAAAGAAAAACATCCCTGCAGACATAAAACTGTATATCAGGAGAAGAGAAAGTCTTCCTGACACGTGCAGGGTACCCCCATCCCCTCCCCACTAACAAACTGGGAAGCATTCAGGTTCATACATTGCTCTGGGTGCCTTTAGGCAGAGTGAATTATTATTATTATTATTATTATTATTATTATTATTATTATTATTATTATTATTTATTTCTAACATGCAACTCACAAAGCAGCCTAAAGTGGTACAGAAAATATCTCACTATTCTGATTACTATGTGAACTGGAACTTTATCGCTTTATTCCAATGTTCATATAAAGCAGCCGCTCCGCAAGTGACTTTAGATGTTGGTAGCTGCCAGAGAAAGCGTTGGCAGCTCACCCTTCTATTCTCAGAGGTGCTCTGTAATGAGAGAGAACATTTGCATCTCCCATGGAGAAAAGTGCTAGCTCTGGGGTACAGCAGGGAGGAATTGTGGTGTGGAGATCTGCAGAAGCCATGAAGCTTAAGCCAGTGCAGCTCTTCATACTTTCCACATCTGAAGCCCCTCTTTACTAAGTTAAGATTGTCTGAGGGTTTTTATTGCCCATTCATGATGCTTTGTGTTCATGATGCTGCTGGCAGTCACGTGCAATCCCCTCTGTTTGCAGCTGCAGAAGTTTTGGGGCGGTTGCACTGCTTCACTTCCATTCAGAGCACATCCCATAACATCCTGTTGAAATCCCATAACATTTTATGCCACAGATGTTCTGGTTTGGTTTTTGTCCTGCTGTAGCCTCTCTGGACAGCAATAATGTGGTAGCACTGGCGGGGGTGGTGGTGGTGTGACTTGTAGAACAAACGGAAGCAGAATAAATTTGCCATGGATGCACTGTTGTTGTGTCAAGAAGGTGTTGCAGGATCCGCCCACAATAAAACACCTGTCTGGAACGGCCCCCAAGTCCTTGCGTTTGAAGTGAAATGTAAGTATTGTAACTAGTTAACGGGAATGTGCTAAATTCTGAAACCATTTCATGTAAAGATTAAGGGTGTGCAGTAGGGATCCAGAGCCCCTAGGACAAATCGGATTTTCAAAAAGAAGCCCTCTCCCTTTGCTGCCAATATAGAGATGAAAAAGAAGAGGCAGGCGAGGGGTTTCTCTGGCAACAAGACTACCCAGCTCCTTTCTCAGAAGCCAGCCCTCCTGTTGCTTCCGAAGACCTTAACAACCGCCATCTAGCAGTACCATTCTCATAGTGCTTAGACTTTGTGTAAGTGAGGCTACCCAGTAAGCTCATGGCTGACGCTCTCTGTTGCTCTTCTATGCCATCCAAACAGATCTTTGAATTTCTTCCTTCCATAGCTGAGTTAGCGTTCGGTGTCTAATGATGCAAAGGATTAGTTTTCCAAACTGTTGTTGATGCAAAGCCCGCTGGCCTAGATTGCCAGCGGAATAGACTTCTTGAGTGTTATATTATCCTGTGAAGCTGCTCCTGTGGCCCTCCTCCAACCAAGTGAGCTGCACTCTCTTCCAAATAGAAGCACTGAATGGGGAGAGCTTGGGCGCTGGAAACTCCCCAAAAGTGGTATGCTGGCGCTTTGTGTTTTTAAACACAACTGTCGTCAAGATGATATGTCAAGTTAAACACACAATAGCTTTGAGCCTTCCTGCTATGGGGGGGGGGCGGTGGCAATGCTTATTTCTTTCCATTCACATACTTGTTTAATAGTGACATTAGCTTGGCTGAATTCATTGGGCTTTTAGCAGGAAGGGGAGGTGATCACCCTGATTCATTGCTGACTTGTCTGAAAGCCCAGTCAGTTGGATACAGGCAAAGCCTCCTCTTCTTTTCAAATGACATTTCCTTGTTGCTTGTATGTATAAACAATAGGCGAAGAGTTAGCCAAACCTTTACACCACCAACCCTTCTTTAGGATCCATATAATAGTTTGGTATATTTGCTGTGGAAGGCAAAGGGGAACAAAAATGAGTTATGCTGCAAACATACCAGAATAGTCCAGCCCTAAATATTGTGAGCATGTAGTGAGGTTGGGGGGCGGTGTTTAAAATTCCACTGAAGTGTACAACAAAGACAGTTGAAAATGTATGTGTGGCTCTTTCCTTTTTTGTCTTAAGTGCTGTTTGGAAGCGCTGCAAATGGAGCGGAGCAGACAACTGTTGAAGTGCCATGTTTTCCAGGAGGCTAGGGAACAGAGCTTTTAATAAACCATCAGGGAGCAGCCCGCCTTTGGTGCTGATAGCATGATGAGGCCGGGTAGCCTTGCATGGTGATTAGGTAGCAGCAAATGCTGTGGTTCCCCCTGCAAATGTTCTGGTTCTGTGTAAACATTCCAGTTAAGGCTTAGCAGCCTGCCCCTTATCCTATCCTATGAGCTTGCGTGCACACGCACATACGCGCACGCGCGCGCACACACACACACACACTGCGCTACGGAGAAGGACATACAATATAAAACTGTATAACATTTTGTAGCGCAGGTAACTTACACACATTTAACTTTTGTGCATTCAGCTCTACACAATTGGGAACTAAATAAAAAGGGTGTCCAGGAAATAAGATGTCGGCAATCCCACTTGCCATTGAAGGCAATGCATTTTGACTATACGTGATTTTGGCTTTATGCACTATCCTCAAAATGTAACCCCTGTGTAAGTTGAGAGTCGCCTGTAATTATCTCAAGGTGTACATTTGTTGGTACCATTTCTGGCTGCTGAATGAGAGCAGGGTGTTGAAACTAAAACACAGCTGTCTAGTCCCGTATTCTGTTCTCATAGTGGTATCCAGGTGTCTCTGGGAAGCCCACAAACGGGGCATGAGCACAAAGGCACTCTCCCCACCTGTGATTTCCAGCAGCTGGTATTCAGAGGTGTGCTGCCTCTTGACAGTGGAGGTCAAAAAGAGACCAAATAACTCTTAAGGAAGAAAGCACTAGGTAATCATATGGAAGACCCTTGAGACTACCAAAAATTATTTCTTGAGCTCATATGGAGAGGTGTGAGGTGGGAAGGCAGAAGAATTGGGAGGTTCGAATTGAGTGTTAGTTGCATATAAATGTGAGAACAAGAAGAACTGAGAGGAGAGGAGAATGCAAGGGACAGCAGATAGAAGGAAAGCTGCCTGTAGGGACAGAGGAGATGGTGCGTTGTGGGAAGTGCGAGCTGGTGGGAAATGAGTGAAAAGATAGGGTTTGGTGGTAGCTGGAAAGCCACCAGTGAGAGACACCCCCCCCATTTACTGAGCTTCTGTGATGTCACAGCATTCTGAAGCCAAAACATCAGCAGGCCTTGGAACAGAAGAATGTGTGTGCTGTTGGTGGCAATGTTGCCAACCAGTGTGGAAGGCTGAATATATTTTGCTAATATGCAAAAGCTGCCCTGAGCAGCTTTCTTTCTGTTCTTCCTGCCCCCTCCCCAGTTTAAACAGAATGATAAAACTAGATAAACAAGAGGCTTCTGTTTCTATAGTTCCGGGTGCTTGGGAATTATTAACACTGTCAGAAGCTCATTTTGATGTACAGTTCTGGGTGTTTCAGCCAAATTTGTATTAAGCAGCAAGGGATGCAGTGGATCCAGAAGAGTAGCTCTGTCAAAGACTGAAGGAGCTGCACAAGTTCTCTTAGCCCAGAAAAAAAAGCTATTAACACTTGTAAGTGAACCTGGGAGCATTCTTGAAGGGCATGATATAAAATTGGCTAAATACTGAGGGGGAAGCATGGGATGGGCTGTAGGAAGGGGGTGAGACGGTTTTGCCATTCTGTTCGCAGAGGATGGAGGACGATATAATGAGTTTAAAACAGGAAGATGCTTTTTGGTTAAACAGTAGGAAGAGCTTCCTGACCACAGTAGTAATTGAACAATGGAATAAGCTGTTGAAGGAGGCTGTGGAGCCTCTTTCCTGTCAGGATGTTTTGAGGTATAGGATATCCTGCTCTATAGCTAGGGATTGGAATAGGCAGGCCCACTGCTTGCTCCTAAAACATATAGGCACCAGAATCCCCAAAACCAGTTTTGGCCATTGTGGTTGTTTATTAAATTTGTATACCGACCCTCGTTCGTAGATCTCAGGGTGTTTCACAACATAAAATTACCGTATTGTTCTGTCAGCCCTGCAAGTCCATTTAACCACTCCTTTGTTACACATTGCACTTCTCTCCAAGTCTGTCTTCCACAGAAATATGCTGAATATTCTTGGAATAAAGTGAGTGTGCTTCGTGAGTCACACTTATATAATAATAATTTATTATTTGTACCCCAGCCACTCTGGGCGCTTCCAACAAAGATTAAAAATACATAAAAATATCACAAATTAAAAACTTCCCTAAACAGGGCTGCCTTCAGATTTCTTCTAAATGTCAGGTAGTTGTTTATCTCTTTGACATCTGATGGGAGGGCGTTCCACAGGGCGGGCGCCACTACTGAGAAGGCCCTCTGCCTGGTTCCTTGTAACTTTACTTCTTGCAGTGAGGGAACCGCCAGAAGGCCCTCGGTGCTGGACCTCAGTGTCCGGGTTGAACGATGGGGGTGGAGACGCTCCTTCAGGTATTCTGGACCAAAACCGTTTAGGGCTTTAAAGGTCAGCACCAACACTTTGAATTGTGCTCAGAAATGTATTGGGAGCCAATGTAGGTCTTTCAGGACCGGTGTTATATGGTCTCGGCAGCTGCTCCCAGTCACCAGTCTAGCTGCCGCATTCTGGATTAGTTGTAGTTTCCGGGTCACCTTCAAAGCTAGCCCCATGTAGAGTGCATTGCAGTAGTCCAAGCAGGAGATAACTGGAGTATGCACCACTCTGGTGAGACAGTCCGCTGGCAGATAGGGTCTCAGCCTGCATACCACCAGATGGAGCTGGCAGACAGCTGCCCTGGATACAGAACTGACCTGCGCCTCCATGAACAGCTGTGAGTCCAAAATGACTCCCAGGCTGCACACCTGGTCCTTCAGGGCACAGTTACCCCATTTAGGACCAGGGAGTCCTCCGCACCAGTGCCCCCCTGTCCCCTAAGAACAGTACTTCTGTCGTGTCAGAATTCAACCTCAATCCATTAGCCACCATCCGTCCTCCAGCAGCCTCCAGGCACTCACACAGGACCTTCACTGCCTTCACTGGTTCTGATTTAAAAGAGAGGTAGAGCTGGGTATCGTCCGCATATTTATGGACACCCAGCCCAAACCCCTTGATGATCTCTCCCAGCGGCTTCCTGTAGATGTTAAAAAGCATGGGGGAGAGGACGGAACCTTGAGGCACCCCACAAGTGAGGGCCCAGGGGTCTGAACACTCAACCCCCCCCCATTTTCTGGACACGGCCCAGGAGGAAGGAGACAGGAACTCAGCAGTGTGGCTTTTAGGCAAGCCACTATTATTGTATTTTGCATCTCCAATATGTAACAGAGGGACAGCAATAAGGGCTCACATTTGCAGGGGGGTGGCGTTGTAAGTGTTTCTGAGAAAATACGTTTGACGCTTGAAATGCATTGTGGCTTTCATTGTTGCGTGTTTGAAATTTCTTTTATTTTTGGCTTGTTGTCCCACCCCGCTCCCTATCCCACTGTGCCAGAAATCAGCCCAGGAATATTGTGAGCAGGTGGCAGTGGGGAGGGAATGAGGTCTTGCGAAGCACAGACTGCTTTTCTCCGAGCTGCAGAGCAGCCATAGGTGTTTGGGGGGAAGGCCAGGACTTCCTCAGCTTGGGATACGACTCCCAAATGAGATTGATTGCTGTCCCTTAGGGTAAGAAATTAAATCAAACTCTCCACACACAGTGAATAAGTGAAACTTGCTGGTGCTGTGATCTTATTCGTCCCATGCACGCACGCACTTTTTGTTTCAAAGCCGTTTCAGTTTCTCTGCAAATCGCTTTCTTGCTCTTAGCTCCCAGTATGTTCCTGAAGCCTCAAGCTCTTTTCCCTGCTTCATCAAAGAGCTTGTTGCCAACCTGCCAGGAGAATCTGGGGACCACAGCAGCTACATCTAAATACAAGAGATGAACAAAGAAATTAATCTCTCCTTTTGTACGGATTGATTTTTTGAGGCCAGAGCAGAGAGGAGATCAGAATGAAGGAATGGACTCTTCTTCCCCCTGATTCCCCCCATCCTCCCCACTGTGAAATGCCCTTAAGGGGATGTATGGGGTCTGACTTTGCGTTATAACTGATAACTTGATGCTTTGAAAAAACACCATGAATGTATGTCTTATTTTATCCCCCCCCCCCCAAGATGTATAACTATTGGCTTCTGACCTGTAGACTTCACAGGGACTTTTGTGTTGGCAGCCACCTCAGTTTTGCAGGAGTGTTGTTGTAATCTTTGCAGTGCTCCTCAAATGAGGAAAGCTGCATATTAACCCTCCTAGGGAAGAAGTGGAATGAGGGAACTCAAAGAGTAGCATATGAAGACCTTCCTTTCCTGGATCTATATACCAGGCATGCATATCCTGTGATCATGCTGCAGAATTATAGAATTTATCACTGAGCATATAATACCACCAACAATCAGTGTTTGAAACTAACCAGGCGTGTTTTCCTACTGGCACAGGTCAAATTGCGACTATGTGGAGGTTTCTGGACACCAGGTTGGCGACCACAGTTTAAAAACCTCTGCCATAGTTAATGCCATTTCCGTAGTGTGTGTGTTTCGCAGTCTTGCTTACTGGGACAAGTGAATTGTTGTAAGAGCAAGCTACAATCAAGCAATGTAGTTGAAATCACAGAATCATAGCATTGGAAGGAGCTGGCCAAGGGCAAGCAGAAGATGAAAAGAAACGAAAAGTCCCTGAAAGTAACTCCTACAAGGCTGTTTTCAGGGCAACGGCAAAGCCACAATGGGGTGAACATTACTGTGAAATCAGAGTTAGCCTCACCTACCTCACAGGGTTGTTGTGAGAATAAAAGGGGGGTGAGAATGAAGGTACGAACAAACAAACAAACAAACAAGCAAGCAAGCAAACAAACAAATAAATAGTACTTCTCTCTCCCCTGCCCAAGGCAACACCATTAATCCTCAGGTAGTCTGACTCACCAGAGGCAAGGGTTAAAATCACTTGACTGCCAGTATGAGGACTAGAAACTTACTTTTTCTATGGAAGTTATACTTTCTGGAATTCTGCTGAACCTGCCTGCTGTGTTCCACACTTGTTGTGGTGCCATGCACAGGCTTCTGGAGCCTCCCCTGCTTTATGCTTCAGTCAGCACGGTGCTGGAAGTGCTGACACCCCCTCGCATGGTGCCGCCTCTAGGCTGCTTTTGTCTGGCCAGCTTGAAACGGCTACCTCGTTCTAGAGAGAGAACAATAGGCTGCTCACAGTCCACCGTCACATGTTATGTTGCAGTGCCTGAAAAGGGAGCAAGGAAGCCCTGTGGGGTTTTGGTTCTCTCCAGCAATTAGAAGGGATGTTTTGTTTGTGCAGGGCAATGGCAGCTAATTTCAACTCCCAGCTTCCACTTTCCACAAGCCCCTTCTCTTGTTTAACTGTTTTGAGCTGGCTGGCTTAGGTTCAGCAATTCTTACCTGTGGGTTTTTCTACACAGCTCAGGGACACCAAACAGGTTTGTGTGCAAAGTAATTTAACCTCATGATGATCCTACTCTGCATCTTTCCTTCCTATTCCTGCCACCTTAGATCATGAAACTCTTGACATAGTAAAAGTCTCTCTGAGTGTCTGAGAGATTGACTTCACTTGTTCTGAATGTCTGTGATTTCATAAAGTGTCACATACAGCGTTTCATACATATCCAGTGTATGGTTTTTAAAACCTGACTTGTCCAGAGCAGCGCACAGGGGGGAGGCTGTAGCGCAACAACAACAGCAGCAGCAGCAGCAACAATAATGACAACAACAACAAGGAGGAGGAGGAGGGTGTCTTTTTTGGTGCAAGATCTTTAAAAAAATAAATAGGGACAAGGAATTTGCTGTGCAGATGTTCTCAGCAAGCTGCTTTTTCGTTTTCATGGAGCTACCAGTTTTACCCAGTGGGAACAGTGCATGGATCTCCTTCAGCCAGGTGGCAGTCTCTCTAAGCAAGGAGCCTCTTGCCTTTGCTTGGCAGTGGCTGCTGCTAACAGCTGCTCCCACACTGCATACGTAGCTAAGATAAGCTGTGCATGAGTGTGGGCGTCAGGTGTGGGAAAAGTTGACCCTTTCAGGGAGTTTTGGCATATCTCGTCTGCTTTTATAATGTGCGCACGCTCTAGCTTATTTACCAGCTTTTGCATGGGGTGGCCGGAAATCTCTCCCCAGAGATCTAGTTCCCTGTGGAATTGGACAGACTCACTTGATTGCATGCTGTATTCTGATACGCATGGTTTTGTGGCTAAGGCTGACTGTAGCAAATCACAGGCGACTAACTTGCCCCCCCTCCAGATGTTATTGGACCCCAGCACCCACCTGCCCCAGCCAGCATGGCCAATGGTCAGAGGTGATGCAAGCTGTAGTCTAATGGCATCCAGAGGGCAGCAGGTTCCCAACCCGTGCCTTTAAAGAATTTGGAACCTTAGGAAATCAAAAGTAAATGTTCAGAATTTCTAAAATCATCAGCACTGGGTTTTTAGATGCCATCCCTGTGCAGGGAGAGAAGGGTTTAAATTGAGCCATTTCTCAGCAGTGGGGCTGGGCCTGATCTTTTGATGAATCCATAGTCTGGTTAGTGCCGGGAGTTCTGCTTGACAATCTGCGGGAGGTACTCCTTGAGGTATTTGCCTGGAAGGAACAGACTATTGTTGCTTCTCAGTCCTGGTGTCTCTTCTAGGTCTGGATTTCTGATTCAACTCAACCCTTGCTGGAGACAAGGGGGAGGAGGGAGGAAGCTGGAATGTGTTTTACAGAATAGGATAAAACTCTTGAGTTCAGCTGTCTCAGCATGTCCATAAAAGGAAGCTCCCTGGTTTAGTCAGCCATGGGAGTTTCTTCCTTTCCCTCTCTCCCTCCCTCTCTCCCTCTCCACCCACCAATCCCAATCACCGACCTGATTAATCCGAGCTCCCCCATTGGAATATGTAGAACCAGGAAGCACTGTAACTCCCCCAGGTGGTTCTGAAACCAGCTTCCTGAATAAAGGAGTTGGGCCATATCTTACAGCTCAGCCTGGAATGAGGAACAAAAGTCTACAAGCCAGACCCAATCTGGTGCCCTCCAGACGTTGCTGGACTACAACTCCCATCACCCCTAACTCTTGACCATGCTGGCTGGGGCTGATGGGAGTTGTAGTACAGTAGCACCTGGAGAGTGCCACTTTGATGATACCCCTGGTCCAGATACTTGGCCTTTGCTTTTCTCTCTTTTCAAAAGTGCATTACACCCTGGAGGGTGAGCCTCGTTGCTCTTTTGTGTCTGCAAGAGGGTGCTAAGGCAAAATGGCCTTGGTGCAAATTTCCCACATCTGAAGGTGATAAAGCAACCCGTGGCCTGTGAAAGTCTGGGGTCTGGCAGTACAGTGGAGGATGAGCTGGGTTTTTAAATAAGGTAAAGGGACCCCGGACCATTAGGTCCAGTCATGACCAACTCTGGGGTTGCGCCGCTCATCTCGCTTTATTGGCCAAGGGAGCTGGCGTACAGCTTCCAGCTCATGTGGCCAGCATGACTAAGGCGCTTCTGGCGAATCAGAGCAGCGCACGGAAACGCCGTTTACCTTCCCACCGGAGCGGTACCTATTTATCTACTTGCACTTTGACGTGCTTTTGAACTGCTAGGTGGGCAGGAGCAGGGACCGAGCAACGGGAGCTCACCCTGTCACGGGGATTCGAACTGCCGACCTTCTGGTTGGCAAGCCCTAGGCTCTGTGGTTTAACCCCCAGCGCCACCCGCGTCCCTGGGTTTTTAAATAGGTGAGAACTAAAGGCAAGTGGGTATACAAAGCACACGCCAGGACTGCTTCATCTAACTTGAATAGCTTAGTTGGTTGGGGTGTAGGGCTGATAACACCAAGGTTGCAGGTTCTAAGGGGACAGCTGCATATTCCTGCATTGCAGAGGGTTGGACTAGATGATCCTCAGGGTCCCTTCCAGCTCTATGATCACCTCTCACCTAGACAAATGTACATAAGGACGTTCTGCTCGATCAGAACTGTGGTCCATCCTGTCTAGTGTTCTTCTGTGTTGGTCTTAAGCTTCTCTTTTGAAACCATTTTGGACTTGCTGTATTACCATTGCCGAAAATATCCTTTAAATTTGATGAAGGAAAAGTGAGAGGTGGCTGTTTCCTTCCAACAACTAATAACAGCTACGGTTTCTTAAACTGTAAGCCGTTGCATACTCAAGACAAGGCATGATAATAACAGCAACCTTCCAGGCTGCCTGTGTGCCACAAATTGACAGTCCAGATATATTTGTGGGTAGGCCAGCCAATAGTTTTTGAAGGTTAGTAACTGTGGATTAATTGCAAAACCACCCAGTGCTGTCTCATTCAAGTACATCACAAAAGTGCCTGTTTGCAATACTTAAAATGTAATCAACCTAATGAATCGCTAAAGCGTAGATGACTTTTTCGAAAAATAATACAGATACACATGGGAATTGTATTAGGGCTTCAAAAGTATTTTCGGGGCTGATCCGAAAATGGGCTGTCTCATGCTGTTCTCTTCTTCAAGTACTCTACAGTGTCGGCCGCTCTGTGTTGTCGGCTCTTGTTGCATTCTTGTTTGTGTTTTGCACGCCAGGCAAAGGTAGATGTTAAAAATAGCTGTGCTGTACTTAAACTCCCATTTTGAAGGGCCAGAAACATTAGAAATGAATTGGCTTTTTATATACAGCTGGTAAGCATCTGAAGCTCTGGAAAATGAAAAATTTAAAATTCAGCCATGAGCTCTCTAAACTCAAGAGGGAATTGTTTGTTAAGCTAAACCTTGCCTCCCGCCCCCCGGTATGCTAGGATATGTGCTTGAAACCTGTCCTTGAAACCTTTAGGTATGTAATGCCTGTAAGTCAACTAATGTAAGGCAGCATTTCTTCTCGGAGTCTAGCGTTACTTTATTTCCTCCCCTTTTTTCCACTTTTGCAAACTGCTGATGCCGTTTGAAAATGGCTCGGGAGCTCAAAGCGCTACCCTGCAACATGGCTGAGTTTTGCTCGGTGCACAGCTTTGAGATAGTGAAACACCCGGAAGAAATGGATTCTACATATCTTCTTGCCAAGGGCTCATTCTTTATGGGGCAGATCCAGTTGGTTAACTAGCTGCCATATGGCTCCCGTACCAGATGAAGGAGAGGATTTACCTGCGGGAAGAACATAACTCTTTACGGTTTTAAAAACTAATTGCATAAACTGGAGAGCTAGGGACAGAGTGTCAGGTTTGGTTCTCATATTGGCTTTGTGTGTGTATGTGTATGATTGCTGCTGCCGCCGCCACTGTGCTAAACTGTGTGGGAACAGCTTCGCTATGGGGTGTGGTGATTTCAATCATGTCAGCACAACTACCTGCAAATGAGTGGCTCTGCTGACTTGGTTAAAACTGCCCTACCCCCACATCAGAGCCAGTTACTACATGTGCTGAGGCCTGTGCACAGCTCCCTGTGTGGTTCTCCCTCCCACCACCTTCATTACAGCAGCAGCAATTAACACCACAAAGAGAACCTGCAAATCGAACTTTGGAGGTGGACTTGGGTAGCTTTAAGAGAATGAGACAAATCCATGGAGGATAAGGCTACTAGCCACAGTAGCTTGGTTCTACCTCGGAAGCAGCAGCAGTTACTGGAAATCGTAGGAGGTGGGCGCTATTGTGCTCAAATCCTCCTTTTGGGCTGCCCATAGGTATCTGGTTGGCCACTGTGAGAACAGGATGCTGGTCTAGGTGGGCTATTGGCTGATCCAGCAGGCTCTTAAGTTTTTGCGACTCTGTGTGTATAAAATATACGTGTACATAGGAATACATATATACACACACGCCATACATTCCTTTTGGTGAAAGTGCATACATGTCATAGGTGCCAACTCTATGGGGTGAACTCCCCCAAAGTATGTGGGAACGGGGCTGAGCCCCCACAATCTTGAGGGCTGGGCCTTGCTGAGTCTCCCTATGACAAGCCCCCCCCCCCAATTTTGTGTGGAACTTGACACCTCTGATACATGTGGACACGTGGTTAGTCCGATGCACAGATGCACTTTTTGCATTGATATTTGTTTTATGGAGTACACATTTGTTAATGAATTATTGTAACCCTGAATTTTATTTCTTTTCATTAAGAGTGGGTTTATTTATTTTTTTAATGGAAAATATTGTGACTACAACTGCACATATGTCTGTCTGTGTTGCTCCATGTAGATTAGGCGTAATTGTAAAAACCTTGTACCCCTTTTGGAAGCGTTTTCGATATAGGAAAGCAAATAATGCTTGAAGTGGCCTGGAAGTGAGTGGCTCAGGGGCATCTAGCAAACTTCACAGCCAAGAAGCTACAGTCATACCTCGGGTTGCGAACGTGATCCGTGCGGGTGGCACATTTGCAACCCGCAGCGCTGTGTCTGTGTGTGACGTGATTCGGCACTTCTGTGCATGCTCGTGACGTCACTTTGCGGTTCTGCGCATGTGCGAGAGCCGAAACCTGGAAGTAACCCGTTCCGGTACTTTCAAGTTTGGCGCGGTCCGTAACCCAAAAACATGCAACCTGCAGCGTTCGCAACCTGAGGTATGACTGTATCTCAACCCGGGTGGATATTTCCATCTTAGCCCAGTTCATTATATAGTGAATTGCATTGACCTGCCTGGACGCTGGCAAAGGGAGTGCCAGGTTGAGAAGCTCCTTTCCCCCAGGAATATGTCCTCCACTTTTCCTCATCTCTCTGCACCTGGAGGGAGGAACCTGCCTGACTGGCTTTCCTGGAGGTGGCAGTTCACTATCATTCCTAACGTGGGTGTGGTAGCTGTTCTCCTTAACTTTCTGTTTGAAGGGAGGCACCTTCGCTAACCACAGACGTAGCATAAAGCTACATTTTGCTGGTGTGCAATCCAGTTGCCTCAATACCAGAGTTTTACCTTGTTCTATCAATGTTCTTAGTAGGCATTGGCCATGTTTTATTCTCAGCCAGTTTGATGATGCACATGCTTAAGAATGCAGTTATGTTTAGCAGCCACCAAAAAATGTTGCATTTCTGCGAGATCCCCCCCCCCCCCGCAGCTGAATTCTCAGCATTGCTGCAGAACTGTGATCCCCATGTTTCTTTGGGAGAAGTAATGACAGTTAAGGACAGCTGAGATTTATGACGTACGTGTTCCTGTCTTGTCTGCGGTGCTGTCAGTTACTAGAGTTGTTTTTTTACTTAAGGCCGCAATCGGCAGAATCAAGTGTGAAAGCTTTTCCTGGACTTAATCATTGCAGACAAGGAGTGGGATTGTTTGCCTGAACTCTCCCGCCCACAGGAACCAGACTGAACAAAAAATAAGTGGGAGAGAGCATGCTAATTTTCAACCTGCGTAGTGTATTCGTGGGGAGAATGTTCAGATATGTGAACTTTGCTTCCCCCAGATAGTGAGGTTGCCTAGATCAGCTTGACCGCACAATCCTGCTAATTGCATCCGTTGACTCCTAGGCTGCGTACTCGCCATACATTTTAAAGCACATTACTTCCCCTCCTCCAAAGGATCCTAGGAACTGTGCTTTGTTAAGGGTGCTGGGAATTGTAGCTTTTTTTGGGGGGGGGGTAAACTGCAACTCCCAGGATTCTCCGTGGGAAGAAAAGTGCTTAAAATGGATGCTGTGTATGCAACCTTAGACCCTGGTTCAAGCCCCTGACGGATAGCCATTGCATGAGGCAAGTCAGTCCCTCTTACAAAATGTCTGTTAATCACGGTGGCTCTTCCTGTTTGTATCACAGCGTTCTTGTGAGGCCAGAATGAGATACATGCATGTATCATGCACAGAGCTCCTTGGAGGAGGGCCAGCATTACAGATGTGAGGATGATAATTATGGTTGGTTGCAGCTCTGGGTAGGATTGGCAAGATGTGGTAACTTCCACCCTGTGATGGAGCTGGAAGATAAATATCTTTAAGGTCTTAATGTCGTGGTCCACTAAAATAGTGGCTCCTTTGATTTTTGATTTTTTAAAAAATCCAGTTTTTCTCACACGAGAGTCTCCCTTGGATATTCATCTTCAGAAAGCTGTTTCTCAGGCGCTCAGCATGTAGTCGTGATTAACCTAGCATAGCAGCTGCTATTTAGGTCTCAAGCTTCCTAGCAGTTCTTGCCACAGGCACCCAGTCAAGGGTTTGTGAGCATGGCTTACGTGTGCTGCCCCAAAACTTGATGCTAGGCAGGCAGTGGGAGGCACATCTGCAATTAGACTGGAACAGGATTTTGCTCAATTTATTGTACTTCCAGGTGTTCAAATACACGGGAGGTTTTTCTTTGCGGGGTGGCAGCTGTTGGAAATGAATGACATGTACATAAATTAGCATTAGCTGGGCTGCAGGGTAGGAACAAGGAACAGTGCAAGACGCGTCAGTCTTTCTGCCTGCTCACATCCCCGCTTCTGGCTTCTGAAAGTTTGCCTGCACCCCTCAGGCCTTTCAAAACCAAGAGCGCCGGAAAGCTGTATTCTTAAGATACGGCATCATTTGCCCTCCAGATGTTCTGAGCTGCAATTCCCATCATGCCCGTTCAGCACATCTGGAACATCTGGAGGGCACCAGGTTGCTGAGGCCTAGAGAGAGTTTTTTATTTATTTTGCTAGGTTTTGCTAGCTTGAAGCAAAACAAACGTGCAATACATTGCTACTGTGCAAAGTGTTGGGAGAGGGGTTGCCATTTTGGAAAGAGGTGATCTGATTTGTCATGGGCACTTTTTGACTAGTGCCTGCTGAGCAGCAGGAGGAGCTCTTCCGCCCCTGTCCCCCCCCCCCCCCCAGTTCTCAGATCAGGCTGAATTCTGTTTTAGGGTCATAACATATGTAGAGTGAAGATGGACCCTTCTCAAGGCAGCATGTAGCAAAAAGAAAAAAAAGCCTTGTCTGTTATTTCCCCCCCTTTACGAATGTGCTTACCCATATCCTCACACCCACATGAAATTCATGCACAGGAGAATAAAGAAACACTGGCTTACTACATGAAATGAAAGACAGAATATGTGGATGTTGCTTCAGGCAGCAGCGTTATAATATTAGCAGGCAACAAACCTTGACACCACAGACACACCTTGATCGAAAGAGTAAAAGAATCCCTAACTATTCCTGCTTTGCAGAGGCTTGGATTAGATAACCCTCGGTGTCCTTTCCAACTCTGTGATTCTGTGAGAGGTTGACACTGACAAGGCTTTAGGTATACTTTCCCCTAATATCGGCTGTCGAGTCTCAAGTGCGAGTGTCATCCTCCACCACCACATTCATTTCTTTTCGAAAAGTATGCGCACAACTCCTTTCATAAAAACTGTGCCCCCCCCCCCCCGGTCAGTATAGAATGCATATCGGCCTGTCCTCTTTGGTTTGTTCTTAACATGTTGTGTGGTCAGGAGCATGGCAGCAGCTCCCTCCCTTCACAGCAAGATCCTCGCCTCTGCTTTCCTCCCACGCTGCACTAGAGGTCAGGTTGACTTTTGAACTGGCCCCTGCTGGGTTCTCCCAGGCAGGCTGAAGATGCATGAGGATGCTTTGAACTGATTGGCTGCATGGGTCCTGCTACCCCCCCCCCCCCGCCGCCCCCAGATGGTGAAGCCCGTCCAAGATACCAAACATCTGCTTGCCTTCAAATTGCACGGGGAAAGCACTCTGCCCAGCCTCACTCGTGATGACTCAGCTGCACATACCCACACACCCCAGGCTTTGTGGAAACCTGAGTTGGTGATTTGTGCATGTACCTCCTTTCTCCTTCAGATGTGATGCATGTGTTGACTTGCACAGCGTTCATTCTCTTTCTCGTAGATACACTCACTCACTCACTCTACTTTTATCTTGGTAATCATCCTTGACTGTCACCCTGGCATCAGCGCTTCCCTCTCACATTCCTATCCTGTAGAATTAGCATAGGGCTGCCTCAGAGGGCGAGGTTAGTATCTTCTTTGGGGGGGGGAGGGTGACTAAACAGGTATTTCTCTAGCATCACACCCTGTCCTAGGAAAGCAGGCGGGGTCTGGAGCAGGCTTCCAACCAGCCCTGTCTCCAGACTTCCAGGGCAAGCTTCTTGGGAGAGGCAGATACCATCTCGGTGAGTGGTGTGTTTATGCCTTTCGCTTCCCCTCTTTCCAATGCCCCCCCATGTCTCCTCTGGCAATTGCCCGTGGCTTCCAAAAGCAAACAAGGCAGAGGTCCATTCCACGGTGCATGCTTATTTTTAGGCTTTTGGCGCGGCTGGGCTAGAGATGAGTTCCTTTCCAAAGTGCTTTTGTTGTGCTACCTTTCAAAGCCTCGTTCTTCTCTCGGGGTGCCTTGGGGTTTCTCTGCTTTAATAAAAGAGCCACATTTAAAGGTTTCCCCAGTGTGCATAGAAGCTGCTCCATCTCCTGCCTGCAAAGGGAGCCCATGTGGACTGGCTTATGCTCGGTTCTCCCAACCCTGCTGCCTTCTCTCTTGCCCTCCCTTGCTGCATACTGTACAGGCCAGGAAGTAGCAGAATCTCTTCAGTTCCCTTACCAAAATTGCCCTTCCTGGCTGCAGACTGCTCCACATTACGTCTCCGCATGAGCCTCAAAGTGTACAGTTGTGAGGATCTGCCATATAGGCATGGCCTTCTGCGTGGCATCTTCCCACCCTCCTTTAAAATATATATAATTTCCAGGAGAACTTCATTCTGAAAGGAGGGAGTGGCAGCAGGCTTAAGTGAAAGGGTTTTACAGGCGGAAAGAATGAAGATCTAGCCCTTTTATTTACTGTCAAAAAGTTAAGGGTGCACGTTAAAACAGTCCCATGGAGTAAAGTAGACATTGTCATTACATGTTATTGTTTTCTATCCTACGTGGCATATTTGAAAGCAAGATGGGGGGGCAGTAATAAAAAAGGCACAGACCCCTGCTTGGAGGAGAATGCAAGTCTAAAACGAGATGGAGGCAGAGTGTTTATTCCAGTGCAAAAACAATAAGATCCAACAGTACTATGCAATATGTATGTAAACTTTTGAAAGTGTACATAAAGTCTTTTTAAAAAAGTTTTTTGTTGCTGGAAATAGCTTTGTGTGTGGATGTTTCCCTGGATCCTTGTCGCGTTAAAAATGTCAGAGTCCTTCCTGAGCCCAAATAAGTTTGACTATGGGCTTCTTATACTTTAGTCAGTCTTTGGTGGTTTGTTTTGCAGTCAGTTGATATAGTCCTTACATGGAGCAGTTCCACGTTTAAGTCACATCAAACACACATTTAAACCATATAACTTTCCCCCAAAGAATCATGGGAACTATAGTTTCCCCTCACAGAGCTACAGTTCTCAGCACCCTTAAACTACAGTTCCCATAAGTCTTTGGAGGAAGTAATGTGCTTTAAATGTGTGTTGTATGTTCTTCAAAAGTATGGTGTGGATCTGCATGGGGATTCTGTTGAATGTGTGAACCATCTCCCTTAAAGGACTGTGCTGGAGTTGGCATTTGGTGCCCGTGAAAGATCTTCCTGTGATGATTTGTGAGGCTTACCTGCATACGCAAATCAAGATTTCATGATGTCACACCCTGTGTGAGTCTGTATCCTAAACTGTGTTCCCTTGACCCTAGACCCTAAAATTCAGCATGTACAAGAGCTCTTCATAAGGCTCCACCTTCCTTCTTATATTGACTTGCGGAACACTATGCCACAAGGAATAGCGACCATGTTACAGTGTACCGTATACAGCAGTTGAGCTCAAAAGAGAGTAAGGCAAAACTCTGAAAGATGGAATGTGGGCCGCATGGTCAGTTCAGAGAGGACTCCCATCAGGTAAAGGTCTACAGTTAGAAGACAGCAGAGCATTTTGCAATTTGTATCTGCTGTTGCTTTGTGCCACGTGGTGTAAACATGGCTTGTGTCTTCCTGTATTTGGTGAGCAAGATTGTGTTGCCTCTACAAAGCTTGTACATTTGTCCAGAAAGTGCAAAAGCTGTGGGAACGTGCTGTAAATGTTTGTCCTGGTGTTAATATGCAAAATATCTAGCGGCAGCGCTGTGCAGTACATATATTAAGGCTAAGGAACTACTATATTCTGAAGGCATCGTGAGTTCTAGAAGTTACCCTTGTTCTTAAAAAAAAAGTTGGAATTCATTGGATGTAGTGGACAAAAGTATTTTTGGTGGGATAGGGCTGTGTGACATTACTTCTTGTATGGGGAATTCCGAAGCTAAATGTGCAGGTCATACTCTGTTAGTTGGGTGCAGTGCGAAGAGGCACCCAAGTTTGCCTTATTTTCCGGAACTTGATACAGGGGAATTCCAGCTGTTGGTGTGACTCATTACAGCTGTGGTTTAACCCTGGTGGATCTTCTTGCAGAGCAGCCATGGAGGTGGTGAACATGATGGAGCAACCCATCAAGGTGACGGAATGGCAGCAGACATACACCTATGACTCGGGCATCCATTCCGGGATGAACACCCAGGTGCCATCGGTGAGCAGCAAGTGTTTGGTGGATGACGACGACCTGTATGGCAAGCAGTACACCATTAAGAAGACCACCACTTACAGCCAGGCTGGAGCTGGGCAAGCCCAAGCCCAGGCACAAGGTGAAACTTTACTTATATGCTTATTACGTGAATCTTACATGATGGGAGTCAATCGAGTTTCTATTGAGTCAATCTGTGGTTTCTATTGAATAACAAAAGGAAGTCTCACATCTGGGTACTGACTCAGACCAGCTTAGCTTGAGCAAGGCTGCTGCAGTGGCAGACATTTCAGTGGTGCTCTGTGCAACACTCAAATTTGGCGCCCCCACCTTTCACGCTCTGTTCTGAATCGTTGTTGTGGTTACCTCCAGCAGCCAATGTTACAAGCTGGGATAGTAAAGCCAGGAGCCAATGGCTTCTGGGACCTGGGTTATAGGCTCCAAAGCAGAATGTCTAGTCGCCATTTGGCGGTGGTGGGTTTCGGCAACGCTTTTTATTTCTTATTATGATAAGCATGAACTAATACACAATTCACATAAGTGACACATTGTTAATATCACATTTTTAGCAGAAATTGTGAATACATGTTTAATTTGGTGTTTACAATAAAAATGCTGGTACCAAACTCCAGTTTTCGAAACACTCTACCCTTCATTGTTAATCATATTTTCTATCCTTAAGATATTCTTTGACGCTTCAAAGCACATATATTTCAGTAATCCTTGAATGTCAGCCACGCTCAAAAAGTGGCCCCCAGATTTTTTGAGGTGCTCGCAGATGAAGAACCTTTAGGCAGAAAATGCACCTGGCGCCGTGCTATTTTCGAACCCTGCCTGCAGCGTGGAGCCCAGTGTGCCTGCACTGGTCACCCTACCCTAAAACCACCTCTGGTTGCTGCACCATGAACCTTCAGGCCACGCCCTTGCCTGAGGTCATGTGATGAAGCAGCGTTGCATATTGCCTCTTTACCCTGTTGGGTCTCCCGAGGAGGTTTACAAGGCAAGCACGAAATACAATACTGAAGTCACCTCCATTGTAAAAGAGAGAGACACAGACTTATTTTACCGGGTGTTATAGTGTCAGATTAAATCTCACCAGGACTGGATCCGAACACTCTCCAGACTCTAATGCCATTAAAAAAAAAAAGCCAATAAGAAGGAAAAAAATCGGGAGCTATACTTTCCAACTGCATAGGTAAGGAATCTGAAAAACGGGCACCGCGGCAGGAAAAAAAAGCTCTGCTGTTGGTAACTGACAGCCTGGTTGCAGAAAGCATAGGTGGTTTGGGTGATATGGAAGAAGGCATTGTATAAAGAAGGTAGGCTCCTCAGACCTGAACCTACCTTTTTCTACCATATATTTTGTATGGGTGGCAGCGCTGCTGTTGCAACCAACCAACCCACCCTGGGTCAGGCTGTAACTCTTTACTTTATGATGATGATCGTACTAAAAATTCTTACTTGCCATCAGTGGGTCCCAACACTAGTGTGCTCTAAGAGGCTAGGACTTTGGATGTGTAGGGCTTTAAAGGTTAAATCAGTGCTCAGAAATTACTAACACGGACCCAAGAGACGCCTTGCTCCAGCAGGGCAGTACAGCCAGACAGTTCTTTCATTTTTGCAAGAATGCCGCTTCTGTGTGATTACTTCCCATGCTGTGATTAGTTCCCATGAGAGTGCATGTTAGTGGCTAGTTTAACCACAATGTTGTCACAGAAAGCAGAATGTTTCAGTTCATCCCACATGAACTGGTGGCATCTGAATCTTGGGACGTGACCTCACTGCTCGTGTAGCATAAGAACAGGTCCTCAGCCTTGTGAGCTGGGAAATCTGGATTCAAATACAAATTCTGCCATAGTCCCATCAGGTGGGACAAGTAACATTGCCTCAGCTGTGGTTCTCCGGCTATGAAATGGAAAGAGTACCTCCCGGTAGGATGTTGTGGAGGTGGACTTGTACAAGGACGGAGAAGTCTGTAGCTCAAGGGTGTTTCCACAGTAACCCAGAGAAGCTAATTCTTCTTTGTTCTTTTCACTTACTTTGCTACACGGGAACTGCAACTTGAAGTATGAACAAACCCATGCCTATCGAAAGTACCAAAGGGTATGCATTTTTGTGATTTTTTTGCAAAAAATACACACTCTTACGCAGGCTTCTTTGGGGAAATGTTCTTCTTTTGTGAAGAACGCATATTGCAAGTGACTGACATCACAGGTTTTGCAAAACAAATTTGGTGCCTGTAAAATTTTGCAATGTGATTTTGGTAAAATGGAAGAGGATCAGGAAACGGGGAGAGCAAATTTTGTCCTGTCTTTTCACTGAGATAAATACAGAAGAGACTTGTAGGAGACTGCAGACAGACAGTCACATCTGCAGGTAGAGGCAGCAAACGGCTGTGATTCTCTGCGTAGCACAGCAATCCAGGTTGCTGCAATAATTTAGGCACGTCAACAGCCCCCCCCCCCCCCCGCAAATCCCTGTGTATATTTTTCCAGTGCAAACCAGTCCCCATTTCCCACCTCCTTTTCATGTTTTTAATTAAGCAGCTTTGTGTTACAACTGCCTAATCGCACTGGCTAATTAACTCCTGCCTTATCTCTTGGCTCACATGTGAGGACTCCTGCACCTTGCAGAGCTGAAGCAGTTTCATGAACCTCCCTGCGAGGCGGATGGAAATCCTGGCTGGGATTTCCTCTGTGCTAATCCTGTCCCGCTCACCCTCTTTTGCAGCGGATTTGGAGTCCCACCTTGCCATGACCCGTGCCCAGCGCGTCCGGGCTGCCATGTACCCGGAGACGGTAGAGGACCGCTCCCTTCTCATCACCACCCAAGTGGAAGGGCAGCAGACAAATGTTCAGCGACTGGCCGAGCCCTCCCAGATGCTCAAGTCGGCCATTGTGCATCTCATCAACTACCAGGATGATGCTGAGCTGGCCACCCGCGCCATTCCTGAACTCACCAAACTCTTGAATGACGAGGATCCGGTAAGGCTTTAGACCTCTGAGGCTTGTTGGTGTTGATTGGCCTAGCAGAGTGGGTGGACTGGAGTATAGTTGGCATGTCAGTGATCCCGTACGTGAAATGGTGTATACTGTGCTTCCACTGAAATTCTGCAACTTCTCTGCACCAGAATCTTCAGATTCAGTCTTCTTCAATTTACCACCCCACAAAAAAATTAGCAATTGTGCCTAGCTCTTAACAACTACAAAGGTTTTGGCAATCTCTGGTGAAATCCTGGAAGCCCAAGAGGCTGATGAATAGCATTGTTAGCACGTAGAAGAACTTCAGGCCCCTTGACACACACACCCCATGACTCGCAGAAGCAGACTGGATCATGTAAAGAGATAAATCGTTCTGATTTGTGTAACTAACACAGGGTGCAGAATTTGGCCACGCTTGCTGTTGAACGCTGGAGCTTTTAGGGCTGTCATCATCACCAGCGATATGTAAGATGCAGCATAAAGAGGGGAGTGTCATTTTTAATGTAAATAAGTATATAGGGAATTTTTAATTTTGTCTACCGCGTCCGCCCCTTGGTGTTGATGTAGTGCATCTTGTCTGGTCTTCGACCACAATAAAGATTGATTGCAGCACAATAGAACTGGGTGTTCGGCAGAACTCACTGCAGCTCCCTGTTTCGTCCTTTCAGCTCCCCCCTTACCTTCATTCCTCTTAAATTTGTTGCCTCCATTCCTTCCAGGTCGTGGTCAGCAAAGCAGCCATGATTGTGAACCAGCTGTCCAAGAAGGAGGCCTCGCGCCGTGCTCTGATGCAGTCCCCTCAGATAGTCGCTGCCGTGGTCCGAACCATGCACAGCACAAGCGACCTAGACACAGCCCGCTGCACCACCAGCATCCTCCACAACCTGTCCCACCACCGCGAGGGTCTGCTGTCCATCTTTAAGTCCGGCGGCATCCCAGCTCTTGTGCGCATGCTCAGGTGAATCTGCGGCCCTTGGCACATCCCATGGATGCCTTTAAAATCATAGGAACATAGGACACTGCCCTATGCAGAGTCAGACCATTGGTCCATCTGGCTCAGTATTGTCTACACTTGGCTGGCAGCAGCTCTCTGGGCTTTATCTAGGGTTCTGTCCCAGTCGTACTTCTAGATGCCAAGGATCCAACCTGGAGCTTCTGCATACAAATCAGATGCTCTGCTGTGAACTACAGCCCTTCCCCAACCCTACAGGACTTTCTGAATTTCCAACACTGAGCTTGACCCTCACTTCCTCCATTTTTGGAAGAGCTTTTTCCAAGAGCAAAGCTTGGAAATCCAAACAATATATAGGACGCCTCTCTGGGCTGCATTCGCACTAGGTATTCAGCTCAGGTGCTTGGTGGGTTGTGGTTTCAGAAGTTTAGGGTGGTATTGAACTAAGTTCATGTGCTAGCCCAACATGATTTCTTTTCCCCCTGCACCACTCCCAGATCTGCTCTGGTAGGTCGGGGGAAAGTCCAGAACATATTTAAAAAGGTGTGGGAGTGGGGAGGAGAAATCCTTGCACTGATGGAGCATCAACCATAGCAATACCTTCAATCTTTGGTTTGTGCCAAGGCTCAGCCCTGAAACCTGTCATGTTCCATTGTGCCATGTACATAATCCTCTATATTACCAACAAGTAATTACAAGCAACCCACCCACACCTGATATTACAGGGAAGGGCCATATTTACTTGATCCTTCTCTACCTCTTAGCTTTACAAATAGCTGACCATGTGCCAGTGGCCGGTTAACCGTCTCTTGAGTTGTGCAAATAGAACTAAAGCGTACTAAGTTCAGCCACCCCCAAATTCCCAGGCACACCTGAGCAGTATGCTGCCAGCCGCTCTCTCTTCTCTTATGCACGTCCTGCTATTCCTTTGCCATGCAAGCCTTGCTAGGCACCTGAGCTGCTGTGGCAGCTTGCCAGGTGAACGTCCACACCCAGCTGGCATAAAATGGAGCTGATGAGCAGTTGCCTTAACATGGAGGCGTTGCCTTTGTTTGTCGAAGCACAAGCCTCGGCGTGCCGTAGCTGAGCCTTGCTCGGTTTCCATTACTGCTTTTCCACAGTTTAGAAGTCCTGCAACCACTGCACCCTCTTCGTACCTTGGCACCTTCTTTAATAGCTTCTCTGTGTGCCACGGTGGGACCGCCAGAGCGGTGGCAGCCCCACAACTGAGTTGGCAGCAAAATGGTCCCATTGTCTTGGTGTTGCTCTCAACTGAGCACCCCGAGAAAGGAGAGGAGAAGCCAGGGAGTGGGGACATAACTTATGTGGCTGGCAAGTGCATAGCTTGGTGGCAGAGCGTACGACTGCTAAGCCAGTGGGCTTTATTTTAAGTATGTGCAGTGAGTCCCACTCTTTTTCCACTGCAGTTCATGTATGAATCGTTGCCTGTCTTGACCCTCTTTGGCTGGGAATTCAAATAATAGAATTTTTTGTCTTCCAATGTTTCCCACCCCTTGACGCACAGCTCTCCCGTGGAGTCAGTCCTGTTTTATGCCATCACCACCCTTCACAACCTGCTGCTGTACCAGGAAGGTGCCAAGATGGCCGTGCGCCTGGCGGATGGCCTTCAGAAGATGGTTCCCCTGCTGACCAAGAACAACCCAAAATTTCTTGCCATCACCACCGACTGCCTGCAGCTGCTTGCCTATGGGAACCAGGAAAGCAAGGTAAAGGCGGAGCCATGCCACTAAACTAGGATGCTTCTCTTACATGGAGTGCAGGGCAGGAGAGACCCTGGGATCCAGGAACATAGGGCCTGAATTGGTGCTCAGAATATAAGCAAGTCTTCCCCACTCATGTTTGAGTTTGGGTTGCGTCAGCTCCTGTCTACAAACAGCAAGGAAAAGGCTACATTTCATGGGCTTGGGGGGGAGGATGAAATGGAGAAAACATGCCCTAAGTTCTGGGGAAATGATTGAATGGACAGGTGCCATTCTCTGTGCACGCCCAGAGAAGCAGGAGATCATTGCTCTGTGTGCTTGCTTCTGCAGCTCATCATCCTGGCCAACGGAGGCCCCCAAGCCCTTGTTCAGATTATGCGCAGCTACTCATATGAGAAACTGCTGTGGACCACCAGCCGGGTCCTCAAGGTCCTTTCCGTCTGCCCCAGCAACAAGCCAGCCATCGTGGAAGCTGGTGAGTGGTTACAGTGGTGGAATGCTTTGTTAGGAGTCTGGAAAAGGGGTGCTTCATCTGGCGTCACACTTTGCCGTCTTCAGCAGCTGATACCTCAAGAGTGCGCTGTGGCAATTGGTTCTCTTCATTAACTGTGCAAAGTATGTTCCCTGAATTTGCACTTTGCATTTGAGAATGTGCAAAGCAATACATTGAGTAAAGTGAGGAACGCTCAGCTTTCAGTACCTTCCCAGGAACTAGTTCAGCATGTACAAATTGATTAGAGGATACTGTTTCTTTAAAAGCTCAGAGCAACCATGGGTCTTGCAAGTGGGGTTTCCCAGGCACTGATCAGGGCAACACCATCGTTGCTTCATCATTGCTATAGACTGGGCAAATAGCTAGCCTTTCAGTTACAGTAAGACCTGTGCACAGTCATTCTACTAGTAAGCAAAGAACATCACACCATGGTCTAGTGCTGAAAGAGTTAAACTTAGAACTTGAACGAGATCTTTGCCTTTGACATTCTTAAATCCTAAGCCCCTGTGGGCAGGACCTGATTTCTTACTTGTGTACGGTGCCTCGTTATTTTAAGGATTTTAACATAATGCAGCATTTGGCAAGTCGCTTCGCTAGCCTTGGTTTCCTTACCTGTATAATTGAAAAAAGCAGTGATCGGACTTCCTCTTGAGCATAGTCTTGAACACACAACAAAGATTTGTGTCAAGGAAATGCTCTTAGGGTTGCTTCATTATATATATCAACCCGCAAAACATTAATTAGAGCTGTCGGACTCCCTCTCGCAGCCTGTCTTGGCAGTTTGTGCCGTGCATGATAGCATTGCCGCAGCTGTTCTGTGAGCTACATCCAGCTTCTTTCAATAAATGCTAGTTATTTAGTGGTGGTTTAACACTGTTTGGACACACACTCCTGCTTGTCCAAGTAATCAAAGTAAAAATAAATAAATTACAATTTTATATCTCTTTTCTTGTTCTTCTTCTTCCTCTCCCCGCCCCCCCAACACATCCCAACAGGAGGCATGCAAGCTCTGGGAAAGCACCTGACCAGCTCCAGCCCAAGGCTTGTGCAGAACTGCCTGTGGACTCTGAGGAACCTCTCAGATGTGGCCACAAAGCAGGTGAGCAAGACTGGGCAGGGCCTCATGCATTCTGCAGCAGTATATTTTCCACGGGCACCTTTAATTTGAACCACCCTTAAGCCCCACCCAGTAATTGTTCCTAATAGTTGCAGAGTCATGACCAGCAATCTGCTTCTGTTGGAGGATCACTTGGAGAAGGGAGTGGAGGAGTGGGGAATAGGGCAAGGCTCCATCCCCAAAGGGCTGCAGAAAAGCCTTGATGATCCTTCACTCCTCTTTTTTGCTCTTGCGTTAGCAACTAGGGGGCCAGGTGACATTCCTCTGTGGCCATATTTGGCTTAGGGGATTCCAGCAGATGACCCTGGCCTTGGGGTCTAGCTAGCTTCTGATCTGGAGAGGTTGTAGCAAAATTTCATGACACTCCTGTTTGAGAAAGGGGAGTTTGAGAGACAAACATGTTGGAATACTTCTCCCCGCACTCCTTTGTTCCCTTTAACAAAATTGTCTGGCCCCGTGGTGTCGTCTCATGACCTTTTCTATCCCACCTACAGGAGGGTCTTGATGGTGTCCTGAAGATCCTGGTGAACCAGCTGAGTTCGGACGACATCAACGTGCTGACCTGTGCCACAGGCACCCTCTCCAACTTGACCTGCAACAACAGCAAGAACAAGACCCTGGTCACCCAGTCGAACGGAGTGGAAGCCCTGATACACACCATCCTCCGGGCGGGAGACAAAGAGGATATCACCGAGCCGGCTGTCTGTGCTCTGAGGCACCTCACCAGCCGGCACCCAGAGGCTGAGATGGCCCAGAATTCCGTGCGGCTGAACTATGGCATCCCCGCCATCGTCAAGCTGCTTAATCAGCCCAATCAGTGGCCGTTGATCAAGGTATGAGTGGAGGGAGGCCATTGGCTGAGCAGTTATGCGTATACATACATAGTGTGCCTTACTTCAGCCGTATCAGGCTCACATTGCTAAAGCAGTGGCTTTTCACATGTCCAGGAAAACAATCTAGCACATTCCTAGGAGGCTGTGCCACGTCAGAATGGGCAGTCATGGTTAAATCTTTCTCCATGTCAGAAACTCCCTGACCATCACGGAAAGCTACTGTATTAGGGATTGTAGTAGTTTAGCTTTCTCCTATGCACTTGTCTCTTGGCTGTGCCAAGAGGTTTCATCAATACCAGGGAGCGTTTGATCATGTGGGTCTCCAACATTTTTAAAATATCATTTTTCTTTATTGAAAGATTAAAAAGTACGTAATCACAAGTGCACAGAGTAAGATAAGACGCAAAAAAGAAGACGACGAAATAGCACCCATGTAGAGTAAACAAAACAGAGTGGGGGGGGGACTTGCATATATTACAAGAAATGGTTATTGTAGTTAACAAGACCATAACCTATTACGGTATTTATATTGTTGATTTTGTCCATGGCAAGTTTACATTTCTACCCAACCTGTTCATGTGTAGTGAGTTTGTACCTATCTTCAATCTAATCGTGGAAGGGAGCTGCATTTTTATTTTTCCAGTTCATCAATACCTGACTTTTTGCCGCAGTAAGGGTGCAGAGAGTCAATACATATTGTCCCTTCGTTAGATTCCATGTATTGGGTTTATAATTCAAAATCACATGGCCTCCATCTTAAGGTGGTACAGCCCGCCTAATACTACTTTCAGCTAAGCTGCAGGGGGCTCCTTGCCGCGCTGTGGAATTTGAATTTGTGTGCTGGGGAATGATGTTGTGGATGTAGGAACAATGGGAGCAATCTGCGTAGATGCCTGAGATCTGTATGGCCGGTTGGTAAAACGCAGTGGCTAAGTGCATTTACCTGTGAGCTAGGAAGGCTTTGCTTCCAAATTGCAGCTCGGCTGCAAGATAATTGGGCAGCCTTCGACAGAGCAGCCTCCTCTGTAATATGGGGGTAATGAATAACACCAGCCAACCTTTCATGCCGGTTGCGCAGATTGCTTAGATGACGCAAGTGCTGAAGGACGTGGTGCTTTTCCCTTATATAATCTTATAGCAGGCATGGGGTCTCTAGGTGCAGATGGGAGAAGAGAGTCTTCCTCCTGGGAGAAGGTTGAGGGAAGGGGGTTGGTGGGTATGAGAGAGAGGAATCGCTCTGTTGGCTAGCCTAATCCAGTGGTGCTCTTGTGTTTGGTATTAATTTGGAGCAAAGGGGCAGGGACTGCATTGTTCTGCTCTGTTTTCTGAGTTCAGATGCTGGGGGTGGGGTAGGGATGGGGAATGCCAGCACCTTGCAGAGCTTCCTGGTTTTGCCCTTGGCCAGCGTCCTCAAGGTGTGCCTCTTTCCTTCTTCTCCATGCTCATAGGCTACCATCGGCCTCATCCGCAACCTGGCTTTGTGCCCAGCCAACCACGCCCCCTTGCAGGAAGCCGCCGTCATCCCGCGCCTGGTTCAGCTGCTGGTGAAGGCTCACCAAGACGCCCAGCGCCACGCAGCCGCCGGCACACAGCAGCCCTACACGGTGAGAGGCCAGGGAGGGTGCTGGCTTGGGCATGGGATCCTAGCCGGCTGAAAGCCCCCTTAATACAGCCAGCCCCTGTTCTCGTTTCGTTTTGCACCTCTGGAGCAATAGTTGCCTTCGGTGTAGCACTAACATGTGGGGTGCAAGCCAAGGAGCAGGCAGCTCTGCATATCCAGCCCCTAACAGATTTCTTTCTCGTTCAGGATGGAGTAAAGATGGAGGAGATCGTGGAAGGCTGTACGGGGGCATTGCACATCTTGGCTCGCGACCCCATGAACCGAATGGAGATCTTCCGCCTGAACACCATCCCGCTCTTTGTGCAGGTGGGCGCATCCAAGAGGAGGGGAGGAACGCCATAGGGATGTGTGGGTGGGACTTGGCACCCTTGAGTTGGGTAAACTAGACTTGGAGCAGAGAGAAGCAAATCCCCATTAAGCTTTCTTGGTGGCTCTTGTCCAAATTGCGCCCCCCCCCCATCTTAGCCTAGTGCTTCCTGCACACACCATTCTAACTTCCTCAAAAGAAAGGCAGGATACTTGGGTGATGAAATCATAAGGTCCTTTGAAAGCACCACCTTTTTTCTCTTTTTTAAAAATATTTTTTATTCGGTTTCACTTTTAACATTTGCATTCATATATAAATCATGATCATATACAAATAGGATTCTCTGAATCCCTAGAGTTCCCTCCATGAAACCCATGGAGGGATTCTTTTTTCAACTGCATCGTATAATGTTCTCTATATTTCCTTAAAACTCAATTGTTACCATAGTTCTTGTTACATTGCAAGTGTTGTTGAAATCCTGCCAATGTTTTTAATCATTTATAGTGTTCTTCTAAATAGCTTATAAATTTCCCCCATTCTTTATTGAATTTGTTGTCTTCTAGGTTTCTGATCTTCCCAGTCATTTTTGCCATTTTGGCATAGCCCGTCATCTTTGTTAACTATTCTTCTCTGGTAGGGACTTTGTCTTCCTTCCATCTCTGGGCCAGAAGTATCCTCGCAGCTGTCGTTGCATACATAAACAGTCTTTTCTACTCCTTTGGTATTTCTGGACCTAACATTCGAACAAAAATGCTTCTGGTTTTTCCACAAAAATTATTTTAACCTTTTTTCCCCCCAACTCATTATAAATCATTTCCCAATATGCTTTCGTTATCTTGCACGTCCACCACATATGGTAGGATGCGCCTTCTTTCTCTGCATTTCCAGCCGATATTTGTAGCTGTTCTATATATTTTTGTTAATTTAGTAGGAGTTAGGTACTGTTGGTACCTAGCATCACCTGTATTCTCAAGGCCTTGCTCATCTCCCTATCTTGCTTGTGTAGTTTGGCTTGAATCAGTGGGGGTTTTTTGTGTTCTTGCCATTTAATAACAACAGCAATTGAATGTTTGCCATGCACCCACCGCACCTAGGCATTGTACGTAAAGCAGGGTTTTGTAGTCCTTTGCTAGCAGGGACACGATACACAAGGAACGTCGAGGAAGGGCAGGGAGCAAAACGGAATGAAATAGAAAACATTCTCTTGCTTACACTTCCTGCCTTTGTTCGCTTCCCCCCTGACCGCAGCTCCTGTACTCTCCAGTGGAAAACATCCAGCGTGTGGCAGCTGGTGTTCTGTGTGAACTGGCGCAAGATAAGGAAGCAGCTGACGCCATTGACGCAGAGGGGGCCTCAGCACCGCTGATGGAGCTCCTCCACTCCCGGAACGAAGGCACAGGTAATGGGCTGTGTGCGCGCCTTTCTCCCTCTAAGATACAGAGCTCTGTGTGGTTCCCTTTGCTGTTGCATGCTCCAGCTTCCTCCATTCAACAGTTCAATTAGCTTAATTACCTAGTGTTGAAAATGCGTTAGAACAAACATTACAAGAGTGATTAAATGTGTGAGAGTGGCAAATGGTTTTGGGGTTTGTATATAAAAGGCAGCATGGGCTTACTTAAGTCATTCCAAGCAGGCAACTGTTTCTTCTCTGAGAGAGGAAAATGCAGCATTCGACTTTTCCAGTAAAATGGAATTGATTAAAAGGAAGATGAACAAGGACTGTGTTGGATCTCAAGCTCATCCGTAGTTTAGCACGACACAGACAGGGCCAAAAAAATTCCAGCAAGCCTTAGATTGCATGCTCCCCTTTCTCTCATCCTCCTTCTGAGTTGCTGGGAGGAAAAGGTTTGGAAACTTTCACTTCAGCTTTTGCGTAACTGCTTCCTTTTGTCCAAACTTGGTATTGTGGTTAGTATTAACTGAAGCAATGATTTCAAGCTGGCTTATTACAAACAAGCTATAGTTAATGCTCACATTGCGCTAAACTATGGCTTAGTGTGAAGCCTGGATGCAGCCAGTGTTTTTTCTCTGGTAACATGTCCAACTTGGAGAAAAACAACTGATGAAAGTTGTTCCATGGTCTGGTCGTGTCCTATTTTATTCACGATTTTTGCTGGAGATAAAAATTGGAAGAGACTTGTTGGTGACCAGTGATCTTTTTAATGCGATAAAGGATCCAGGAGTTATGCAAGGATTTAGCTGGATGACCTCATGAACTGAGCAATAGAAATTTGACAGTGAATAGTACAGATTATGAGGGTGTTTATTTGATGACAGTCAGCTGGCTGAAAAGACAGATGAAGAAAGGATATTGGTTGCAAAATGCCTGTGAGCTACTGATGTGATGTAGCAGACATTGAAGGCAGTTCTCGGATTCACTGGGCTTTTCTAGCAAGGATAGATGAGGCAAAGGAAAAGGAAGCCGAGAAAAGGAATAAAATCCATCAAAGTGGTAAAACACAGCCATTGCCAACATAGGTGTAAACAAAATGGGATATTTGCTAAAGGGCCTCTGGATTTCACCCCCTCTCTCCCTCCAGCTACATACGCAGCAGCTGTGCTGTTCCGCATCTCGGAAGACAAGAACCCAGACTATCGGAAACGCGTCTCTGTAGAACTTACCAATTCGCTCTTCAAACACGATCCTGCCGCTTGGGAAGCAGTGAGTGTCTATAATATTTTGGCAGGGAGGGGCTAGTGTGACAACTTGTAGCCAGAGCAGACCTTGCCCCCCACCTTCCCCCAGTCTTCTCACTCACCTTCACTTTGCTTGCAAAATGTATATTCTTATTTTGGACGTTTGATGAATGACTTCTGGAAAATCAAGGTGCGCAGAGTACTTAAAGTTGATGGCAGTGTTCTAACATACAATATTGGGACTTTGGGAATAAATAAACTACCCCGCAGCATTTAAAACTTGAAGATATTTTGGAATCTCGGGCACTTGAATCTCACTTCATACTTGCACAATTTGGTCCTAACTTACTGTATTTTTCCGTCTATAAGATGCCCCCCATATATAAGACACCCCCTATTTGGGGGGACTCCAATTTAAGAAAAAATTGTGTATTTTACTATCCGTGTATAAGACGCCCCCAAATTTTAGACAGTTTTTTTTAAGGGGAAAAAACCTAGTCTTATACATGGAAAAATACGGTAATTGGTTGTAAGAGAACCAGAAGGGGTTACTGGGTCATCAAGACAAACCCTTTGCCTATTGCAGGGACCTTGCTTCAAGCAGTGTTATTAGAGAGAGAGAAACGCCCCACCTCTTCATGTGCAGTGGTGTTAACAGCCTTGGACAAGGGTTCAAAATTTAACTTCAGCATTTTGCCCAAGACAATCGCCTCATGAGGTGACTCCCACCATAGCAGTGTTGTTCTAGCTGTGTTCTAGGAAAACCTATATCTGTTCCTGCATCACACGCTTGGGACCAAAGAATACATTTCCCAGGAAACTACCTTTTCATCTAGCGATTTATTTATTTATTTTTAAATGAAGTCCAGCAGTGGTTTCGGGAGGGAGGGGTGTTGAGTGCTCTCCTCCAGGACAAATGGTGGCTGTGGGAGCAATTTCCATCAGGAAAACAGCATGAGAGTAAAAGGCTTGCCCTCCTCTCCTTCCCCCCACCAAACTGCTTCACTGCTCCAATCAGTTTGGCACCTGCTCTTGATTAGAAACTAAAATGCTAGGCCATGCAGCCATAGTTGCCTGCATGACATGTGAATCGGCCCTCACTTCACATGGGCCAGTGGCAAGACATAAAATACCCTGGTCAGCATCCCATGTGACCTTGAATGTACTCAACTTCCTTAAAGTAACCCAGTTGGATGTTTGCCCAACCCATTGTTTGGTGGCCTCCAGTGACCTGTTGTCATCATCCTTTCCCTGAAGTTCTTGTTTCCGTGTTTTGTTACCCACTCAAGTTAATGTGTGTGTTTTTTTCTGCCCGGCGAACAATCTAAACCTGTTTGGCCAAGTTCAGGACAGTGGTTGGAATAATTTGGGAGAGCTTCACTTGCACAAAGAATTTGAAAATGGTCAAAGTGGCCAAAGGGACTAACAGTGCATTAAAAACAGTCAGAGAGGCCTGCTCATGGTGGACCACTTGCTTAGCAAGTATAGTCTCCAAGCCTCTACCCCGGGACAGAAAAGCCTGTGTCTCTCTATGTTACACCCATCATGCCTGATCATTGACCAGCCATCTGGGGCTGATGGGAGTTGGAATCCCATCTGGAGGGCCACAAGTTCCCCACCTCTGCTGTATCCCATCAACTCTGGTTTTGGGGTGGTCACTTACTCATGGGCTAGGAGTTCAGCAGACTGGGTTTTCCCTTGTCAAGCATTTGTGGATCCTGGGGGTCCACTCCCACCCTGCTTTCTGGGCATGGGCAATCCAGATGTTCGCAGCTCTCTCAGCGGCACAAACTCAGCTAAAGAAGATATTGGCCCACAAAGCGGTTGTCCTGAGGTTGCCATGGGAAACCTGAGTTTAGAATACCCCAAGAGCATCTTTGGGTTAACTTGTGGTCTCAGCAAGGCTTCTGCTACCATGTTGTGTGAACATCTGTCTCTTCTCCACAGGCCCAGAGCATGATACCCATTCATGAGCCATATGCAGATGGTAAGTACGAGCTGCCAGCCTTCCTGTCCCTAGGTTCCAATTTCTAGGAGGTGGGGAGGTGGGAGCTGGCTCAGAGCAAATGGAGCTTGGTGAGGCACTGCCCAACTTTCATCAAAAAACCAGCCTTCACTGCCTGCTCTCCTATAACATTTAAGCACATGGGACCTTCTCCTTTTTCGTTGCAATAGAGCTGGATGGAGGTTACCGCAGCATGTACCCCTCCGACATCCCCATGGATCCTATGCATATGGACATGGACATGGACGGGGACTATCCCATGGATGCGTACAGCGATGGCGTGCGGGGCGCTTACCCGGACCACGTTCTTTCCTAAGGTGCTCTTTGGGCAGGGCTCAAGGTAAGCGCATCTCCAGATGCATTTTGGAACTGGACAGTTACTTGAATCAAAATCCAACAGAGAACGGAGACAGTATGCTTGTTCCTGGGAGTACAAACACTCTCTGCACCCTTTTATTTGCCTGCAAAAAAATCTCTCTGTTGTTGTGTTTTCTCTGCTCCAAATGAAAATTGATAACCTGCAGGTGTGATTTCTCTAGAGAGGCCTGGAGAAAATCCTGAGCTAAAATCAAGGGAGACACGTGGATTAATTTTTAAGCCCAGTTCAAATGGCATGGTAAATGAGAATTCGTCTAGACTCACTCACACACATCATTTTTCTCTTGTGCAACCGCAGCAAGAAGTTTGAAGTTTTTGCTTAGTCGTAGCGTGTTGTGCCTTCTGAACCAAGAAACTAAATGACATTGACTATCATATGTTTGAAACAAGTCAGCTTCCAAACGTGGCACATGAAACTTGGCTTGCTCTGCAAACCTTGGTCAAACATTAGCCGCAGTTGTTAGGATTCGGATGTAACACTCAACTGTGGTTAACTGAAATTGGAAGGAACAGCTCTCGAGATCCTGCTGGCTATGCTGGAGGGGAGAAGAAAGGAGGGGGAGCCCAGGCTTGTTTCCTGTCATGGTATCCAAGCATGGCCTTTGTGTGGTGGTGTCTCCCCACCCCCAATTCCTAGACAAAACAAAGCTTTGCAGGTTTGCTACAAGCAGAATATTTTGTTGGGTTAGACCAAATGTCTGCCCGCTCCAACTGTTTATCTCCCAGCAGCCTCCATCCAGTTGCCCCTCTAAGACATGGTAGGGCTCCTGCAGCTTGTCCCTAGCTTCTAGTACGAAGAGAAATAAATACTGCTGTTTCACTTTTGGCTGCTGTGGCTAATGCCCATTAGTAGACAAGTCCTCTGCAAATTTGTCCAAAAGTTCTCCCATTGTGTCGCCTCCAAAGTTGCTTATTTTCAACACCTACTGGTGGAACGGCTATTCCAAAAGAGAGAGAAATCTTTGCGCCTAAAATCTAGAAATTTGCCAGTGCCTAAAAACAAAAAGGGTTGTTCTTGATAACCTGACTGCCAAACTGTCTTCCTGGCAAAAATGGAGGTTGCTACTCAATTGACAAGGAAGCAAGAGACCTTTTGGTCATCAGACAAGGCTACTGGGCTTGATGGACCAAGCAGTCTGACCCTGATATATAAAGCAGTTTCCTGTATCACAAACAGACGTGCTCTCTAGCATTGCTGAGTTCTTTGTATCTTGCAAATCTGACATGCCCTTCCCCCCCCCTTCTCTTGCTCCACAGATGTTTTCTTAACACAGAAGAGGGCAGCCTCAGTGCTCAACTCCGGGGCACTTGGGAGACAGAAGTGCCTGAGAAAGATGACAAACTCTTCCTTTCCCTGCGAGGAGGTTTTATTTTCTAAAACGAAACCATTTCCCCCTCCTGTGGGCCTATGGGAAAGACCTTCCCCCGAGACCCCCCTACCCAGGACTGCTTCTAACAATCTTGTAATAACTTTTTATCGGCAGTCAGCTCCTTTCCCCCTGACTTTAATCAACCTCTCCCGTTTATCCCCTCTGCCGCTTCACCAAACTTTCCCTAAATCTGGGAAGCATTCTCAAAACTGCCATTGGGTCCTTATACGAGTATTTTTCAAGCACACACACAAACAAACTCCCCTCACCCCAGCCATTTGTGGTGCAAAACTAACTCTTTGCCATTTTAGATATATATATATATTCTCCCCTGTTTGCACTTCTAATGCGTTGTCATCTAGGAAGTGAAGAAAATGATTGCCCCTTTCTACTTTTTTTTTTTTAACTTTCTGGGTTTTATTTTTAAATAAAGAGCAGCCAATGGGTGTGAGAGTTTGCCAAGAAATGAACAGCTTTGCATTTCCCAGCTTCTTCATTTGTTGTTTAGCCCTTGACAAATGTCTCTGTGGGCTTTGGCGCCCCAGCTGAAGAATCTCTTAAGCCCTCCTGCAAAGAGGAACGACTAACCATTTTAAGAAAGCTGTCCTTCTACTGACCATCTCTTGCACATTTTTAACCCCGAGTCGTCCTCCTTTTCCTCTCTCCTCCCCTCACCCCACCCTTCCTGGTGATTGGCGTGTTTCTCTTCCTCCTCCCCCCTCCCCCCTCCCCAACCCTCTTCCTCCTTCTAATGCATTTTTAAAAGCAGCTCTCTCAATGTGATGGCTTAAGGCTTCCACTGGAAAAGGGATCGATGTAGCTGCAAATGTACTTCAGAAGATTTTATTATTATTTCTCTAAGGGATTTTTTTGTATAGACCAAAGCTTAAAAAACAAATAAAAACTTAAACCCAACCCTGCAATGCAAATGGGCTTGATTTCTTTGTGTTAACATTAGCTTCTGAGTGGCAGACTGGAATTCTGAAGAGGGGAAGACGGCTGAGTGGAAGGAAGGGAGAAAGGACAATGGAAGAATATGCCCGGATGCAGTTTATAAGTGCTCAGGCCCTGTTTCATTGGGGAAATGTAGGGTTGGCCCAACAGCCTAGTGGAAGAGGCGACTTTGAGGAGAGAGAACTAACTAGGATTGTAATAGATATATATATTGGGAAGCTGATCGACTTGCTTGATTAGGCCAGGGGAAATTTATTGGAGAGAGAATGAAAAAAAAGCATTGGCCTCTCTGAGTGGTGCGCGCTTGTAAATAGTTTGAGTTTCTCAAAAATAAATCAGTATTGAGGTTTGGGGCACGCTACACATTCTGACTTTAACTGGTTTTAAATGCAGGTTAAATTATTTTTTAGGTGAATTGGCTTAACTCATTAGGTGTGCAAGAGTAGAACTTTCAGAATCAGAAGCAGCTGTTAAAATATGTGAATTTTCTTTTTTCATGTAATCGACTTTAGCGGTAACATTACCTACCTGAAGGTGGAGTTCCATATAGCCCAAACCACACTGGGACTTTTTTTTATTACTTTTAATTCCATCGGCTGTCCATAAACCTTTGCACCAACCAACTTTGTTAACTGTTCTTCCCAAGGAGAGGCTGTCAATTAAAAATGTGTAAAGTTGGTAGGGAGGGGGAAGAGTTTAACAAGGGCAGGGATCAGGGAGGTCTGCCTTTTAATCCTTAAAATAAGCAGGATTTGGTGACTGCAGCAGTGAGAGAAATGCATGCCGTTCACTATACATTTTAGGATTCAGCTCTCGATGCTGAAAATGGGGTTCAAGACCTTGGCTCTGCTGATGTCCTTGAGATACTGTTGAAGAAACTGTGTGTTTAGGCTTCCCATAAGAATTGTGTCACGTATACAGAACAAAAGTTGCTACATCAGTCTGCACCTTGCAGTAGTATGGTTGAACGTTAACCAGTCTCCTGATGCCCTGCCAACCTGTGAAGTCATCTGTTTGATTGTAGTTCTGGTCTCTGCACACCATTTCCAGAGCGATGCTGGCTGAAGGTCATCTCCCTTTACTGTTCCTGGCCTTAAAAGCCATGGTTATTTTTTCCCCCACTTTTATCCACTCATCCATGTTGAAACTGGATCTCCCACCCAGTGCAGGTATGGGTGGACTAGATGCTACACTTAAACCACGCACCGTAATTGCCCACTAAAGTTGTCCAAATCCTATGTCACAGAAAGAATTCTACAAACCAGTACAAAGGATGCAAATGAACAGATGGGTAGGCTTGCTTTGCATAGTTTTATGCCCTGAGATCTTTTGGTGAAGGGTGGTATATGAATCTATTAAATAAAAATAAAATAGTTTATTATGCAGAGCTCTTTGTCCCATAACTTACTCGCCCACGGAAGGTCCCACCTCCGTATCCCTGAAATCTGGGTCTGTCCGTATAGCAGCAACTTCTGAAACTTCACCAGACATTCCTTGCATAAATCTCTGTCTCTACACCTGTCTCCAAGCAGCGAGTGCGAGTGGCGCCGTGCTTTCGCCAGCAACTGCATTTTTTGGGGTGGGTGGGAGGAGACACACGTACATCTGGCAGACACTAAGGATATACATCTTTTCCTCATGCTTTACAAACACCCAGGTAAATGCAGGGGGGGACCATAGGTGTTTCAGGGTGCTATTGCTTGTGCTTTTGTGGTTTTTGCTGCCGGAAACAGCTATTTGTGGCAAACGATTGTGTGAAGCGTGGAGCTGCCGTTACCCCTGTGAGAAACCACCACTCTCGAGTGGCAACTGTGTCCACGTTTCACAAGGTAACATCCGCTAATAATTAAAATTTATTATTTATACCCCACGCATCTGACTGGGTTTCCCCAGCCACTCTGGGCGGCTCTCAACAAAAAAATACAATAAAGTATCAAACATTAAAAACATCCCTAAACAGGACTGCCTTCAGATGTCTTCTAAAAGTCAGGTGGTTGCTTATTGCCTTGACATCTGATGGGAGGGCGTTCCATAGGGCGGGCGCCACTACTGAGAAGGCCCTCTGCCTGGTTCCCTGTAACCTCACTTCTTGCAGTGAGGGAACTGCCAGAAGGCCCTCAGAGCTGGACCTCAGTGTCCGGGCTGAAGTGCCTCTGCTGCATTAACCCAGGGATCAAGGCCGTCTAGCATTCTGTCTGCTGAGAAGCTCACAAAGAAGAGCAAGAGAGGCAAATACAACAAAGTTAGTGTGTGCAGACTTTTTTGTGGTTGGGTATTTACCTGCACTTAATTCAGTGACCTGGTTCTTGGGATTAAGCGTGAGGGTGCTGGTGCAGAGTCTCTCCCCCCCCCCCAGCTCCTCAGCTTCTTATCTCCCCCTCCCCAAGTGCACCTTATTCCTCAAGCCTGCTGGAGTAAGCCCCCCCCCCTCCATATCCTGTGAACTCCTTAATCCCTGCAGCATGGCAGAAGGATGGAGTTAGGATCAAAGGGAGCTGGAGAGTAAAAGCTGTCTCCCTGCATGCCTTGTTTTCCAGCATCAAACGGCTCTCCCTCTGTCCTGCCGGCTTTCTAGCATGAATGGGATTTGATTTTGCAGAGATTGGATATGGGTGTAACGGAACAGGAGGAGACGAGCAAGACGAGTAACCAAAACGAGAAGGAAACTAGCCGGGGTTCCTTCTTCAGCTATGAAAAAATGCCAGATGAGGCTATAATTATGATGCTAAACAAAGTTTTATTTCTTCCATCCCTTATGAACCAGACAAGTAAACACCTTAAAAAAAAGTAAGATTTCAAGGTCAGATGAAAGTGACAAAAGTATCCCACAATTTTGTTGGCACCCAGAAAAATCAGTGTCATACAGGAGTGCAGAATTCGGCTTAATACCAATCTCTGCTTTGACATAACAGCAAGCTGCCAACTCTTACGACTGCAGAGATGTGTGTGAAATGAAATGTCAGGAGCCAGACAGGTGGTTCAATGAGATTTCAAAGGGTTGAGGAGGGAGGAGTGCCCCACATTCTTTCTTGATTCCTTTCCAGCAGTAGCAGAACCAGCAAATTAGTGTGGATGCAGAATAAATTGCAGAATCAATTAGGTGACATTTTAAAGAAGTTACCCACTTCTTAAAAGTGGGTACGTTGTTAATGCTGCAACCCAGTTGAAGGTGGGTTAACTTGCCAAGCTGGGTTTAAATTCCACACTTAAATAATCTTCCTGTCCTTGATTAATTGGTGGGCTAGCCAACAAGTAAAAACTGGGACTGGGCGAAAGTCCCAGCTCTCCAGTGTTTTACATTTGATTCTTTTGTAAAAAATAAACAAGGAATGGCTTTTTCTTCCACCTTGTATCCCAAGCCAGTGGATGATAGCTTCACCTTGAAAGGAAAAGTAAGGGTGACATGTGAACATATCAATGTGCACTGTAAATCAAGACTGGCTTATCCTCCAGATGTTACTAGACTATTTTCCATTATCCCTCACCATTGCCTTTGCAAACTGGAGCTGATGGGAATTGGCATTCTGGCAAACATCTGGAGAGCCACAGATGCCTCGTTCCAGCTGTGCATGAGGTTCTGGCTTGAAGTTGACCTCATGAACCAACTGGTGAGAGGAGATACCCCATTCCTAATGTCAAAGCAACATTCAACTCCATCCTGAGCTGGTCCCGCTGCCTGAGAGCCCTACATCCACTGCCTTGCGTTTGGGTGAAGAAAGGCAGAATGTGAAAGTGCTGGTAATAAATTTATTTGCACAGTGTTCTGGTAAGCGGGTTTTGAATTAGCGGGGATGTACCTAGACTACCTTGCTAACCCGAATCTGCAATAGCATCCTCTAGCCTTGCGCAGGACTGCAGCTCATTGCCTTGGCTGTTCTGTTCTGCACTGGCCTGTCAGTTAATACATTCTTCTCCTCACCTGGGAGACAAGACCTGTCAGTTCCTGTTAATCAGGCTACAGCAAGGCAGAGAAGGAGAACTATTCCTGGCAGGAGGAGCAACATGTCGTCCTGGCAGAAATAAGGTGCTGTGTGCGGCCTCTGGATGAGAAACATTAAAATGGTACATGAGTGCGATGCTGGAATTCATGGACCCAGATAAAACTCCCCGGCTGCTTGTGTTATGCAGCCGATAAGAAAGCTGGAAATTAAACTTGCAGGGAGATCTCCTGGGGAAATGAGCTTTCGCTCCCCAATTTGGGCATGTGCTTGTTCTCTGGGTGGCTGCAGGCGCTGCCACCCACCTGAAGCGAGCATAAGTGTATGCGTTCACATCACCTTGTTCTCTTTCCCTAGGTGAAACGAAGCAGTTTCCATTCTGCCTGCCAAAACATTGTGAATAGTACAAACCTCTTGTATGCCTTCCTGCCCACAGTCAACTCTGGCAGGCCTAGTTAAAGCAGAATTTTAAAAAGCAGAGTTTTGGTGCTTTCATGCAGCACTTGGCACCCTGAGAAGTTTATCTCCAGAATATTTTTTTCCCCTCCCTGGAACAGAGACCCTCTGTAGGGTGCTCAGGAGCAGGCAGAAGCAACGCCCAGGACCGTAGGTGTGCATAGCACATTTCACGTGCACCTAGGGATTCTAAGGTGAACATTTACTGAAGGCAAACTCATACTCTGTCATAAATGACAATATTTTTATTCATCCTCACCAGAATCCCTGGTTTTTTGGGGACATCGAGGTGTATGTGGGCACACCCAGGACATCCTGTTAGGTCATCTATGCCCAGGATGATGAATAAGAATTGAGAATGTCCGGAGAAGAGGGGGGCAGGAAGAGAAGATAGGGCAATAGCCTAGAGTTTTATCCTTCTAGTGATGGAAAGAGAGTGGCTCTCCAAAAGCATGTTTGGGTTAAAGCAGTGTCCTAGGCTTGAAAGATTACAACTGGGCCTCAGCCCAGTAAATTACATACCTTCCAGCATCTGGGGGATCCAAATTGGAATGCTTGCTTTTTTGGTCCTGATATCTTGCGGGAGCCAGCTGACGCATGCTGGACCAAAAAATGGGACATTCCAGGATCCAATCAGAACCCGGAATGTCTGTAATACTAATAATACTAATAATTTATTACTTATACCTTGCCCATCTGACTGTGCCTCCCCAGCCACTCTGGGCGGCTCCCAACAGATTATTAAAAACTCGATAAAACATCAAACATTAACAACTTCCCTAAACAGGGCTGCCTTCAGATGTCTTCTAAAAGTCAGATAGTTGTTTATCTCCTTGACATCTGATGGGAGAGCATTCCACAGGGAGGGCATCACTACTGAGAAGGCTGGTTCCAGGATGTCCTGCTTAAATCAGTACGGTTGAGCAATGTGAATTAAAATCAATCTCACTGCACAGCTATCACTCTCACATAAGCCCAGTTGAAAGTGAGCAGGCTTCCTCCTGAGCGACCTCAGGCAAACTGGTATTCTTCCCAGCTAAGAATAATTTTTAATAATAATTTTATTATTTATACCCTGCCCATCTGGCTGGGTTTCCCCAGGCACTCTGGGTGGCTTCCAGAACATATAAAATAATAATAAAACATCAAATATTAAAAACTTACTGATACAGAGCTGCCTTCAGATGCCTTCTAAAAGTTGTGTAGTTCTTTATCTCCTTTACATCTGATGGGAGGGTGTTCCACAGGGAGGGCGCCAATGCCGAGAAGGACCTCTGCCTGGTTCCTTGTAACTTCACTTCTCGCAGTGAGGGAACCACCAGAAGACCCTCAGAGGTAGACCGCAGTGTCCGGGCTGAGTGATGGGGGTGGAGACGCTCCTTCAGGTATACTGGGCCAAGGCCTTTTAGGGCTTTAAAGGTCAACACCAACACTTTGAATTGTGCTCGGAAACATACTGGGAGCCAATGTAGGTCTTTCAGGAACAGTGTTATATGGTCTCGGCAGCTGCTCCCAGTCACCAATCTAGCTGCCGCATTCTGGATTAGTTGTAGTTTCCTTCAAAGGTAGCCCCATGTAGAGCGCATTGCAATAGTCCAAGCAGGAGATAACCAGAGCATGCACCACTCTGGTGAGGCACTCCGTGGGTAGGTAGGGTCTCAGCCTGCGTACCAGATTGAGCTGGTAGACAGCTGCCCTGGATACAGAATTGACCTGCGCCTCCATGGACAGCTGTGAGTCCAAAATGACTCCCAGGCTGTGCACCTGGTCCTTTAGGGGCACAGTTACCCCATTCATGCCCAGGAGTCCCCCACACCTGTCCTCCCTCTGTCCCCACCCCCAAACACTACTTCTGTCTTGTCAGGATTCAACCTCAATCCGTTAGCCTCCATCCATCCTCCTACCGCCTCCAAACGCTCAGCTTCACCCCTCTGTGTTATAATGGTGATAATAATACTAGTCACTTATTGCAAAGTATTGGAAGACACAAGATTTACCCACTTTGGAAAAATGGCAGATGAAGATGATGGACTATATGGGATTGGCAGAAATGACTGGCAGAATCCGGGACCAGGGAGAAGAGGCGGTGGAAGAAGATTGGAAGAAATTTAAAGACTATCTACAGAAATATTGCAAAATTAATGAATGTTAGAATGATGTTGGATAGAAATTAAGTGGTTTCCAGCTGTAATGCTTTAGGAATATGGAAGAAGGGCATAAATAGGTAAAAAAAAATAACCAAAATGGTGTTGGATTGGAAATAAGTGGTATTAGTAACAAAGTTAATAAGAATATACAAAAATTAATTGATAATGGATGAAAATACTGGGTTATAAAATGTTAAGTTATAGAGATAAGATAAATGAAAGAGGGTAAGGATTTGCTGATTTGATTATTTAAATGGGAATACAAGAAGGGGAGGTGTGAGGAAGTCAAAGAAACAAGCAAATGAGTTTTAAATTATGAAAAAGAATTGTTTTTAATTTTTTGTATTTTTCTTCTTTTTGTGTATGTTTACTCTTATTTTTTTTCTTGTTTTCTTTCATTATGTGTTTTTGTATATCTGTTTTTTGTAAAATCTTAATAAATATTTCTTTAAAAAAAAAAGATAATAATACTAGTCACCTTCATACAGAAGCAGTGTGCTCTCTGTTTAGCTTCTTCTATGGAATGGTACCCCCATCTTCAGAGATGGCATGGCCTTTCTGACAGATGCCAGGAGACCAACAGCAGGAGGAAAATGGCGGGCGGTGGGGTTGAAGATGAAACAGGGGATGCCATTTTTCCTGCTTCTGTATTGTTCAGAACAAATAACAGGCAAGGAAGGAGCCCATTAGGCATTGTGCAGAATACATAATTTTGTGGTTAGATATTGAAGGTTCTTTAAAACACTCAAACTTGTAAAAAAGGGGGGGGGGGAGAAATACAGTAAGTAATCTGCTGGGAAAAGAACAGGATCTGGGTTAAATGTCAGCAAAAACTTCATTTGTGAAAGAGACATGCTCGCATGAAGGGGGAAGGAAAAACAAGAGACAGTATTTTCTTTCGATAATCTGGTTGAGGCAAAGCTTGCTGTTGCCACACAGTGGGTCCTTTGGAACACAGCAACTGAACTAATCAAATAAGTGCGTTCCTTTTGAGGGTTTTATGGTAAGGAAATAGCACAGGGAAGAGCTTGGGGGGGGTGTGATCTTCTTGGTATATGCCCCCCCAACCCCAGGGCACCAGGAATCAACTTGAATGCACGTACCTTATGCCACTTCCGGAAGATGTACAGCAGGAATGGGTACATCTGTTTGTTCAAGGGTATAAAGGAGAATTTCCTGGATGTCAAGATGCAGGTTTGGGGCAAGTGCTTTTTGGTGAGAGGAGCCCAGCAGAGATTAAACATCACAAAGTACGCAGCCAATTAAAGCCTGAAAATATAGACCGTTAGACCTTTAAAATATGCCCTTCCAACTTCCTTCCAAAGTTTCCCACTTCCCCTAGCACAGAGAAAAAAAGACCACACATTTGGTAAGTTAAAATGGTTTACTTACAAATTCTTCAAAGGACAGGTTCATGGGCTTCAGAAAAATTGCACAGGCAGTAAAACCTGGTTTCGTTACAAAGTGGTGAAAGTTCAGGACAGAAGGCTATTTGGAAAGGGAGAAGGGTGTGACAGGGGTTTATAAAATTATGAATGATTGGCTATATATTAGATTTTCGGGGGGACACCTACCATAATTGACTGTCAGGATGGACAAAATAAAGTAGTTCTTCACAAACCATATAAAAATCAACTTATGGAGTCGTCAAGTGTGTTGATAGTCACTAGCTTAGATGGCTTAGAAAAGGGATTAGGCAAATTCACGGAGAGCAAATCTATGGTGGACTTTTGAAAATATTTGGATTTTGCCAACTGTTTCAGTAGATTCCAGATATTACTGCATTGCTTGAAAGCATCAGAACTACTTCATGCACCAGGAAGTAAGGGCACTTCTAGACAACCTGTTAATCAAGGCTTCATCCCTGTCCATTAAAGGGGAGACTAGATGATTTTACATCAAAGCAATTGTCGTCCCACACTTTCTGCTGCATTTCCTTGTCACTTTCCTTATTGCAAAATCCTTTGGGGAATCTTGTTTGTTGCATGAGACCTCTCCATCCACTGCCACTGACAGCCCTGAATATGCCACTATGTAATTGAATAGCGAGAACCTGGATGTGCCCCAATTCCCTTGAAACTCAGTTCAGAGTAGCTATGCTGGGGCTGTGAGTTGCACTGCCCAACCCACAGACACCTTCTCCCAGCCTCCAAAGGGATGTTTTTTCCCCATAAGTCAGGTGATGCTCAAAATGTTGGAAGCAAACAACTAGAAAAATCAGAATATGCAGCAGTATGGTGACAGCAGCCACGAAATAAAAAGACGCCTGCTTCTTGGGAGAAAAGCAATGACAAACCTAGACAGCATCTTAAAAAGCAGAGACATCACCTTGCCAACAAAGGTCCGTATAGTAAAAGCTATGGTTTTCCCAGTAGTGATGTATGGAAGTGAGAGCTGGACCATAAAGAAGGCTGATTGCCAAAGAAGTGATGCTTTTGAATTATGGTGCTGGAGGAGACTCTTGAGAGTCCCATGGACTGCAAGAAGATCAAACGCATCCATTCTTAAGGAAATCAGCCCTGAGTGCTCACTGGAAGGACAGATCGTGAAGCTGAGACTCCAATACTTTGGCCACCTCATGAGAAGAGAAGACTCCCTGGAAAAGACCCTGATGCTGGGAAAGATGGAGGACACAAGGAGAAGGGGACGACAGAGGACGAGATGGTGGGACAGGGTTCTCGAAGCTACCAGCATGAGTGTGACCAAGCTGCGGGAGGCAGTGGAAGACAGGAGTGCCTGGCGTGCTCTGGTCCATGGGGTCACGAAGAGTCGGACACGACTAAACGACTAAACAACAACAACAATAGATAATTACTTAGTGAATTGGTTGATTATGTGTATTGTATTTTCCCCCATTTTAAATGCATTACATTTTTTTTCTGTTTGTGTTTATTTTGGATAAACAAATAAATACCCAAAATGTTGGAAGCAAGCTTTCAGTTTTGACAACACTCAGGATAGGTGTGAATGCTCAAAAGTAAGAAAAAGCACCCAGGCACAACACGATGCTACATGCACAAACCAGCAGCACTGAATATTCTTTAAAATAAATATTATAAATACAGATATGGGAAATACTGGAGGTGGGGAGTTTGTATTAAAAATAATAATATGAAATCATTTCCCTGCTTGATAGGATCACAAACTCTGTCACTTACCTGACCCTCCCGCCCAGCAAAGCCAGACATGCACACGAACAAATCAGAGGTTCGAGGAATAAGGTTCCAGCCAGGAACTATAAATAACTTCGTTTGCTCCCGTCTGGACTACAATTCCCAGCAGGCAGTGTGGCCAGCCCTCTCTGCCTTCGCACCTGCTGGAGGAGAGGCTTTGTTCACCAGGCTGGAGGAAAGAGAAAGGAGAGGCGAAAGTTTTCAGCAGTTCATTCTGGGCTATATCTGGCGCACGGAGGAGGAGGAGGAGGGGAGCTTCGGGCGCAAGAAGTAAGTCAAATTTGCTTACGCTGTGATTTTTTAATTTTTTGCTAAAGCAACTAACTTGCAAGAGAAGAAGGGAAGGAGAAATGGGATGTGTGTGTGTGTGTGTTTTCATAACGGCAGGAAGAGGGATGTACATTGCTGTACACTGAATTTGCAAGCATCCCAAAGGCCTCGCCCAAGATTTAGGCTGGAGGTGTGTGTGTGGGGGACCCTCTGCCTTGACCCGCTGCAGGACGGACAGGAATTCAACAGGTGCAGCTTTCCCCTAACTCCCCATCGCCATGACAGGGGACAGCGGTCGAGGAGCTGTCTTTCATGTTGGCTGTGAAAAGCACGGGCAATCTTCTCGCATAGAAATAAAAGAGGATAAAACCTCAACCTTTTCACAGCCCTCCCCCCTCCACACCTTAGGATCTCATCACTCGACAAAAGTTCTGCAAACTTGTATGGAACACATAGCGTAGAAACTCGGGGAAAGTGAGGATCTGTGAGCTATAAGAGATCAGCAATATTTGGGTTGTTCAGATGTCAGCGCTATAACATTCCTAGATCCTCGCAGCCACCCCTCCACCCCAAATGCACACAAAGAGGTTTTTGCCTTTTCTTTCCATTTGTGCAAAGCAGCAATAGAAAAGAAGATAGTGGGGAAAATGTCCTGTTCCCCTTGGCTATCTCCTTCCTGCGAATTAGAAATGCTTCTCCTAATTTTCATTAATCTGACTTAACTTTTTGAAAGGGAGAGAGAGAGAAAGCAAGAAAGAACAAGTTTGCTTCCCTTTCCCTCTTGGCTAAAAAGTTTGATTAGCCGGGACGTAGTTAATAGCTTTTCACGGTTCATTAGTAGCATTCATAATAAGGCCCCGGGTGAAATATGAATAGGCTTGCGTGCCAGAGGATGTTTCTCCAATGGCGGGAGGGGAGGTGGGGGTTCACATTGGATGACTTTGGTGGGCGCTCAGCCTTAGCCAGCAGAAGTGGCTGCTGTGTCCCAGGCAGCCCAGAACAGTGTGGCAGAATTGATCCTCCTGAATCATTAGGAATGTTCGGAAATTGCCTTAATATCGAGTCAGAGCATTGGTCCATCTGGCTTAGTGTTTCCTACACTGGCTGGCAGCAGCTCTCCAGGGTTTCAGGCCAGGGTCTCCCCACCCGGCGGTAACTGAACCTGGGAACTTTTCAGTGCACATCTGAGATTGCAGCAGCGCATAGCTAAAAAGATGCCTCAAGTCCTTTATCAGATTGCTGTCAGTTTATGTTTGGATTCTGCAATCCCGTTGCTACTCTGTGCATGGATAGAATTACTTATTTGTTGAAACACTCGGCATGATAAGAATCTCTGCTTTCATTTAAAACCATGTATATCAAGTTGCTAGTCCTTAGGATTACGGGGATCGACATTGAAGTATGTAGACAGGGCACTGTGCAGTCTGCAAAATAAGAATGGGGCCATGCAGGAATTCCAGGTGTCAGTTGTAGGACTTCAGCATTCTGTACAACTCATTGTCCCTGTTCCCCATTTCTTGTAATGGCTCCTAAATCAAACTGGGGTTTTTGTGTGTGTAGCAGGTGGTATTTTCCTTTTCTCCTTTCACCACCCCCCTGACTCCTTGTTTAGACAATGGCCAGGCATTTTATTCTGGGTGCAGTCAGCTTGGAGCTATTAAGCAGTTGATCTTTTTTCTGGCTGGCAGGGAGACTGCTATTTGGCAACAGGTACATTGGCTTGAGGGCAAGAAGGGTGGCACCTGGGGATGGCTCCACGGGCTGAGCGCAAACTGCTATGTTGACACCAAGAGCGTAGAAGATGTACATCGCTTTGTATGCTGCTAAAGAACTATGCAAGCTCTGCCGCCGCACAGAATTCTTCAGCAGACAGAATGGAAAGGCGTCTACATCTTGGCTGTAGAGAAAGCTGATCTTTCCATTGTTTGAATTGGCCAAAAATACACACACACATTAGGATGAAAACAAAGAAATGCCAGGCTGCATGGGGGCTATTCGGGATTTTTGTGCCCCAGGTGAAGCATCCAGAGGGTCCCAGTCTCTGTGTGTGTGCAAATGTTTGGGGTGTGTGTGCCAAACTGGGTCTTTAACCTGGGTGAAATAAAGCCTGGTTTTGCCCCTGATGCCAGGACAGTTCAGTGTTCACTGGCCCAGTTAAACCACAGCAGTGGAGTCTCCTTACTCCTCAGTGAGCCTGACGTGGAAGTTATTCTAGAGTAACTCTGGCCTCCTGTTCTTCAGATGCTTTCTTACAGGCCTGGCTGGCCTCCTTACAGCAGGGATGCAGAATCTACGACCCTCTAGACATTGTTGGACCACAACTCTCACCAACCCTAGTCAGCATGGCCAATGGCCAGGAATGATAGGAGTTGTAGTCTAGGGATGAGGAATCTGTGGCCCTCTAGATGTTGTTAGACCACAACTCCTATCAGCTCCAGCCTGCATAGACAATGGTCAGGGATGATGGGAGTTGTAGTCTAAGAACATCTAGAAAGTCACAGGTTCCTCAACCTGCCTTACAGGTCTCGTAGTTTGGCCAGAGAGATGGCGGTTAGTGGGTAGCTGGATCCTATCAGCACCAAGCCCTGACAATCCCCCCAATACTAGCATCAGGACTCAAATCTTGTCACAACCTTAGTTTTATTTTGATTTTTTAAAAAAAGATATATATTTATTAAATTTTCAGATATACATTTTCCACCATTCCACAACAGTACACCCAACGTCTTCCCTTCTTATCCTTCCATGGTTCCTGTACTTCCAAAAGTAACTGCATATTCAGTTTCCGCCATCTATTTCTTTCCATTATATCTTAATCTACATTTTGCTGTTGAATTTACAATAATCCCGCTAGCGTTTTAACTTGCTTACAGTTGTTTTCCAAATACTCCACAAATAATGCCCATTCCTCTTTCTACACCCGTTCTTCTTGTTCTCTTAACCTGCTACTTAGGTTTGTATTTCCATCATTTGCAGCTGCCATTCCTTCTTCCTTTGACTTTTATTTAATTTTTTTAAAAAAATCATTAATTAACTCTTTCAAATCACAATTTGTGGATGAGCCTTGGGAGCTATATACTGCTCAGACTTGCGAATATTCTGACAACTGACTGCAGAAGGCAGATGTAGGAAGCCCACAGGGAAAAAAACAATAATATACAGAATTGCGTCATATTAGGGGCAGTCGCTTCCAAAAATGTATATGTTGGTCAAAACTGCATACATAAAAAAAAAGTAGTAAGAGAAATTCATCCTCAAAATGTTGACAAGTTTTGATAAGGGCTTTTTTTTTTTGAGCAAATTGCTGTGGGAATGTGGAGAACTGAATTTAAGTTTGGAAAAATGAAAGAAACCAAAACCAACATACAGTGGTACCTTGGGTTACAAACACCTTGGGTTACAAACACTTCAGGTTACAGACTCCACTAACCCAGAAATAGTACTTCAGGTTAAGAACTTTACCTCAGGATGAGAACAGAAATCATGCTCCGGCGGCGCGGCAGCAGCAGGAGGCCTCATTATATAAAGTGGTGCTTCAGGTTAAGAACAGTTTCAGGTTAAGTACGGACCTCCAGAACAAATTAAGTTCGTAACCAGAGGTACCACTGTATTCATCCTTAACAATGGCCACTGGTCAGCATTTGGCCAGATCAGTCACCAGCTCAGAAGAGCTAATACCCTGACCAGACTGTGCCACCATTTACCACCCTCCTCTCTGGTACCCCAGATAGATGTCTTAGCAGTCGGTGGGCAGCAATGCAGGTTTTGGCTCCCTTCCACCATGGCTGCCCGTCATTTTAATTTACCTCAGATGTAGTGCTCTGGCCCACAGATATGCAAAAGTTGGTGTTGCTGCTTCTGCTGTGGCAGAATAAATGGGGCCCATGCACAGCCCTGGCTGAAGGCTCCCCAGGAGTCTGGTGCCAGCCCTGAAAGGCCAGGCCGGTCAGCCTCTGTACCTGGATTGGGAGGGGGGTGCCATCTTGTCCCCTGCCTCAGGCAGCAAAATGTCTTGGGCTCTCCCTGCAGGCTGAGCGAACATGCCAACAGTAACCAGGCCAAGCAAAGCTGCAAAGCCACACAACGCTGGCAGCCAAGGAATCTGAGAGCTGACTCACAGAAGACACCACCTCATTCCCAGGGGGAGACAGACACCGGAGCCTGCAGTGGCACAAGGAGCAGCACGGTCTGTGCCCTTCCTTCTCCTTGAGCAGTTAAGATGGGGGAAAGGGAGTCTGGGAGGGAGGAATGGACGGTTAGGATGGACAGAAGCAAAGGAAAGAGACCGGAGAGAGAGGGGGAGGGAAAGCTCTCCTCCTCTCTAATAGCCTTTCATAGCAGCAAAAACAACTCTGCAAAGTTACAGAGACAACCACAGCTCAGGGGGTCGTGCATCTGGGTTTTTCGCTATAATTTGGAACATCCAGTATGGCGGCCAGTCGGTGGGGAACCTTCGGCACTCTAGACGTTGCTAGACTACAGCTTCCAGACCGTTGGCCATACTGGCAGGAGCTGATGGGTTTTAGAGTCCGACAACATCCGAAGGGCTGCAGGCTGTGCATACCCCTGAGGTGTGGAGTCCTGGCTTGTCCTGTTATCCCACCTGATAGCGAACGTCCCGCACTGAGAGGCTGGTTGACTGCTGCCAAGATTCTCACTCCTGAGGCTGCACAGTTTTCTCTGCCGGTGCAGCCCAAGACTCCTGCTGGCTTGCTGTTTCGCACCGTTGGACGGGCTTTGCTGCAGCGTGCCCAGATCACGTAGCTGTCATTTTGCCCTTGTAAGCGAAGTCGCTGTGTAGCTTTCTAGGCTGCAGTATGAGGTCGGGGCAGGGTGGGGTGAAATAATTGATTCTTAAAGAAAAAGAATTGGAGGGGAAAATGTTTTATTTTAAAAGGGGGCAAACTGTATCTTTCCCCCACAGGGTAGCGGTTAGAGAGTTCCATTAGGACAGAGCGGGAGAGAATCTTTTGCCTGTGAGTCAAATTAAACCCGTTAGGACTCCCCTGTTGGCCAATGAGGTCATTAGGGTGAATAGGTAAAAGTAAAGGGACCCCTGACCATTAGGTCCAGTCATGGCCGACTCTGGGGTTGCGGCGCTCATCTCGCTTTATTGGCCGAGGGAGCCGGCGTACAGCTTCCAGGTCATGTGGCCAGCATGACTAAGCCGCTTCTGGCGAACCAGAGCAGCGCACGGAAATGCCATTTACCTTCCCGCCGGAGCGGTACCTATTTATCTACTTGTACTTTGACATGCTTTAGAACTGCTAGGTTGGCAGGAGCAGGGACCAAGCAACGGGAGCTCACCCCGTTGTGGGGATTCAAACTGCCGACCTTCTGATCGGCAAGTCCTAGGCTCTGTGGTTTAACCCACAGCGCCACCCACGTCCCTTAGGGTGAATGCATGACATCAAAGGTGGGACAGGTAAAGGCGGGGTTTTGGATGAAAGACGCTTTGCAGGCACTGACAATCAGCGGGTGGGAGTTGCCTGCAAAGCACTTTGTGCAGCATTTTCCCAAACGTTGCCTACAGGACTTCCCAAGAGTCCACCGGTAGCTCATTGTCAATGCCTGGATAGCGCTGCACGCAAGACTTCTCCTGGGGCTGATAACCTGTAGAATTTTTGTGCTAGGAAGTAGTGCCTGCCCGATTTTATTTCAGAGCACATGGGGATGAAACAGGCCAACTGATGCCATTGTGACATCAGGTGATTGGCAGCTGGGTGGCCCCACCCAGATGCCAAAGGGTACCCTGCGGAGGTATGTGGAGATCAGGATCTGGTCCAGGGCTGGCCCAAGACATTTGGCCACCTGAGGCAAACCACAAAATAGTGACCCCCCTTCCCCAGATTGGGAAGAAGGTATAAGTGAAGATCTACATTGGGAACAAAGTGGGAATTGAATCAACCTTACGTGAAGTTTGAAGTGGGAATCCAAGGCCATTGTGGGGAGAAAAAGGGCCTGCTCTGAATCTCACCAAGTGGGTGCAGACCCCAGGAGTACCTAGAGGGCAGTTCCTGCCATTTGCTCCCTAGGGGTGGGAGGAAACCAGCAGCACCTCCTGTTTCCCAAGAGTTCACTGTAGAGGCAGCATTGTGGGGCTGCCAAAGAGAAGGCAGATCCAGGCTCCAAGGAGTTTGCCACAGCTGTTGCTGCCACTGCAGCAGTGGGCAATTCATTCCTTGGAAGCCAGATCTGCTGTCCCTGTGGCTCCTGCCGCCTGAGGCAACCACCTCACCTTGACTCATGGGTGGGCCGGCCCTGATTGAGTCTGCCAGCCAGATCCAGGTCTCCTCGGACTGAGACCTGGGAGACCACCACTCGGCCATGAAGCTCCCTGGGTGACCTTGGGCCAGTTGTCATCTCTCGGCCTAACCTACCTCACAGGATTGTTGTTGAAGATGCAGTGGGAAGGTGCAGCTCCTGTGAAGAAAGGATGGCTATTGTGGACTTGACACAGTGGGATATACTCCCAGTAAAAGCACAATATCCCACCCAAGTTTGGAAGGAAGCCCATTGCAAACCCACTTGGTGCTGATGACAGAAGAGCAATTATTCAGTTTGCTCTGGGACCCTGGAAGCACACCAGGACTGCGGACTTAACAGTGTTCAGAATCTGTTGTTTAAGAACCTTGGCTTAGCTGATGGGAAGGCCACCTCTGCAACTGCGAGGGATAAAGGTAGGAGAAGGAATTGAAATTCAGCCGAAGTTCTAAGCGGGAGACAGCTGTCTGAGAGCACCTGATAATAACCTGCCCTGCTGATGATGCCTTGTGGCTCCAAACGGCAGTCACAAGGCAGACGAGGAAGAGGAGCGGCCGTTGGCTTGGATAATAAACAAACATGATGGATTGAGGCCTTTGTGCCCTAGGAGAGAGTTTCTGTCAGGGAGTTGCCCTTGTCGTAAAAGGCTCCTTTATTGCGCTTCTCCAAATATAAACAGAACACGTGAGTTCAGTTGAGCTCAGAGGAGAAAAGCTTGGGTTCCCCTTTTGGTTGGCTAGCGGATCTCTTTGCCAGGGGCTTCAAGCTTTGAAATTGGGCCCAGAGGTAAATTGGCAGCCAGTCCAGCTGCTTTGAGACAGATGAAAACAAATGGAAAAAAGGCAAAGCCCTGACCGGAGAAGAATGGCAGATTAAGTTGATGGAATATGCCAAAATGGCAAAAATGGCCGGAAGAATCAGGAATCAGGAAGACCAAAATTTTAATAAGGAATGGGGAAAATTGATAATTCACCTTAAAAACCATAGTAAACAGTTACAATCATTGGTAGAATTGGAATAACACTTGTAGTTCAATGGTGAATTTTGGATATAATGGAGATGTAAAAGATTTGGATTATTATAAAAGATGAAGGAGGAAATGATTAATAATAGGACCCACAAAGGGGAGGAGAGAAGTCCAGCAGATTCCGTGGAATCTTGTTTTTATGTTGTATGTTGGATATGTGATTGTAAAATTCTAATTTGAAAAACCAAATAAATAAATTTATTAAAAAAATTAAAAAGATAGGTGGAAACAAAAGTTGGGTCTGCGTCATACGAGGCCCTTCTTTGTGTGTTTCCTCCTTTAAGGGAGGTTTGGAGGGGTGGGCAATGCAAGAGCCTTTTCAGTGGTGGCCCCTTGCTTGTGGAGTGCTCTCTCCAGGGAGGCGTGTCTGATGGCATCTTTATTTTTAGGCACCTTTACCTGGGATTCTGGGCCTTTAATTTGAAGAGTGGCATTGTGGCCTTTTATCTGCATAGCTGTGTTTTTGTTTAACCTCGCAAGTAGTTTAGTCCTCAAATCTGCTTGCTCAAGACCCCAGCAAGGAGAGAATGAACGGAATTGGGGAGAGGAAGTGCTAAGGTATGATTTAACTCAGTATCCGACACTCCCCTCTAGTTCCTTATTTTGACCTACATTGTGATGCCTAGCTCTCTGGAGCCTCATGACCTAGGGAGGAAAGTCCACCTTCCTTCAGCCTTGCCACCTGGTACGTGATGTTTTACGCATCTGCAACAACCCTCACTCCCACGTCACACCCACAGCTGTTTGTGCTATAAATCCAGCACAAGACCAGCCATAAATCTCCAATGTTGTGCCAGTGTCCAAGCGGGCACGTCCTAGCCACAAAAGCAACCTCAAACAGCTCATTTCATTTTGTTCCTATATAAAGAACTGCCAACCTAGTAGTTCAAAAGCATGCCAGTGCAAGTAGATAAATAGGCAGTTGGTGCTAGAGCGTGGTGCTGATAACACCAAGGTTGCAGGTTCGATCCCCGTAAGGGACAGCTGCAGATTCCTGCATCGCAGAGGGTTGGACTAGATGATCCTCAGGGTCCCTTCTAATTCTACAATTCTTTAATGTCTAAAAAATCTGTGAGCTACAGTTTCCAAAATTCTTTGGTTGGGGAAGGGAGAAATGTGTATTAAATGTAGGGTCCTGCATAATACAGGATTGTCCCGTATTTCAATGTAAAATGCTACATTCTGTATTGATGCAGTTTTGTCCTGTATTTCAGGTCTTCCCTCTCTCCCTCTCTCTCTTTCTCTGAGGCCAGTTAGGGATCCTCTCCAAATGCATGTCTTTGAAAGGGTGTGTGAAAGGTCATGCATTTAAGCTCTGGGTAGCCAAGCACAGACAGATTTGCAGATTCATGTGTGCGTGGGCATGTGCATGTGTGACAAATTCCTGAGGAGGCATCCTGTTAGCTTGCAGTAGATTGCAATGGGTTGTTCTGAAGTCACTTCGCTACATCGCCACTCGGAACGAGTGCTGGCTCATCCTTCTCCCAGAGCTCAGTGGCGATGGAAATAGGGACATTCTGGGTTCAAATCAGAAGCTGGGATGATAGCTTTCATAATTCTGGGACTGTCCCTGCAAAAACAGGATGCTCGGAGGGTATGCTAACTCTGCTTCTTTTCCTTTCCCCAGGTGTGGAGAAGAGGTAGAGTCCTGCACCATTCTCCCTTACCCACGCCTGGTACCGTGTGGCACACGTGACAGCTACATCCTGCCCCCCCACCCCCCGTGACACCAGCCAAACTGGACACATCAGCTTTGGAGCAGGCACAGCCAGGCCGGAGCCTTCCTGATAGTAACCAGCCCGTTTTCCTCCTCAGCGAAGCACCGGCAGCTTCTGCCTCAACCCCGGATGGGCGACGGAAGCAACATGATGCAACCACCCTCACCGGTGGGTACTGCCAGGGGAGCATGCCTGTATTTTGACAGCCAACCTCTCTTCACAGGGAACTCTGGGAATTGCAGCTCTGTAAGGGGAACAGGGGTCTCCTCACAACGCTTAGCGCCCTTAACAAACTACAGAGCCCAGCATTCTTTGAGGGAAGCCATGACTGTTTAAAGTGCTACCAGAGAGTGCTTTTCTTTTCTTTTCTTTTTCAATATGCAGTGGAACCTTGGTTCTCAAATGGCTTAATTGATGAACAAATCAGCTCCCAAACATTAAAAACCCGGACATGTTCCAGTTTTCAAACGTTTTTTGGAAGCTGAACATCCAATGCGGCTTCTGATTGAGTGCAGGAAGCTCCTGCAGCCAATTGGAAGCCATGCCTTGGTTTTCGAACAGTTTTGAGAGTCAAACAGACTCCCGAAATGGATTACATTCGAGAATCAAGGTACCACTGTAAAGTTGTATATGCCCTTTAAAAAAGTACTCAGAATAACTCCTATTTTCCTCAGAAGTAATTGAACTGGAATAGTTTATTTTGCACGCGTTCTTATTCAGCGCAATCTTATGCATGTCTACTCAGAAGTAAGTCTCCTTAGGGGCATTCACGTGAAATGTGTTAAGCCAGTCCTGTTGCATTTTGGGGGGGGAGGGGAATCCTGCTCATTCTTCTCAGTGGGGCTCAGGACATTGCTCTGACGGTACCACCGCAGCCAGAAATATTATCTCACACATTATCTCACGCATAAAGAGGAAGGTCCGTATTATTATCTTTGCATTGCAAGTTCAGGACTAAGGCTGAGATAACAACAACTCGCCTAAAGTTTATGCTCGGGGTGCAATATGAGCTAGGGACTTCCTGGTTCACAGCTTGCCCACTTAAACTCCCCACTATTACACAAGCGCTGTTTGGGAATGGAAGGGCATTGCACTGTCTTCAATTAAGGAAATGAAATGATGCTTTATGGAAATATGACCTTTCTGCCGACAGCAGGGACAGTCCCAAAGTTGGGGTCCTTATCCTATTTGGCCCATGTTCCAACCCAGAAAACCTGGAATCTAACTTGATGTCCACTGGAGAGACGCCTCCCCCCATGGCAATTTCTATCCACTTGTAAATACGATGGAAACTAACTTAGAAAAAAGCCCACCCTAGGCTGCTGCTTTGCCTTTTATAGTAGCTTTATTGACAGCAAGGATGGAGAACCGGAGGCACTCTGGATCCTGCTGGACTTTTGTCCAATGCTGACCGCTGTTCGTGCCAATTAGGGTTCAACAAAACCTGTAGGTTGAACTTGCAACCTCCTCAACCCTGTTTTACAGCACGGAGATTGCGTCATCGCCTTCTGCAGTTTGCAGATCATGACACAGGAGAAGTGGCTGGCTTAAAAGTTTGCAGCTGTCGATGTAATGCACCAGGACGGCGAAACAAGAACTGCAGCAAGCAAGAACTCCAGCTCTTATAAGCCACACCCATTTCATAGAATCATAGAATTGTAGAGTTGGAAGGGACCGTGAGCGTCATCTAGTCCTATGATGCAGCAATCTTTTACAATAATATAATAATAATAATTTATTATTTATACCCCGCCCATCTGGCTGGGTTTCCCCAGCCACCCAGGGCGGCTTCCAACAAAACACTAAAATACAATAACCTATTAAACATTCAAAGCTTCCTTAAACAGGGCTGCCTTTAGATGTCTTCTAAAAGTTTGGTAGTTATTTTTCTCTTTGACATCTGGTGGGAGTGCGTTCCACAGGGTGGGTGCCACTACCGAGAAGACCCTCTGCCTGGTTCCCTGGTAACTTTGCTTCTCGCAGCGAGGGAATCGCCAGAAGGCCCTCGGCGCTGGTCCTCAGAGTCCAGGCAGAATGATGGAGGTGGAGACGCTCCTTCAGGTATACTGGACCGAGGCCGTTTAGGACTTTAAAGGTCAGTACCAACACTTTGAATTGTGCTCGGAAAAGTACTGGGAGCCCATGTAGGTCTTTCAGGACCAGTGTTATATGGTCTTGGCGGCCGCTCCTAGTCACCAGTCTAGCTGCTGCATTCTGGATTAGTTGTAGTTTCCGGGTCACCTTCAAAGGTAGCCCCATGTAGAGCGCATTGCAATAGTCCAAGCGGGAGATAACTAGAGCATGCACCACTCTGGTGAGGCACTCTGTGGGTAGGTAGGGTCTCAGCCTGCGTATCAGATTGAGCTGGTAGACAGCTGCCCTGGACACAGAATTGAACTGCGCCTCCATGGACAGCTGTGAGTCCAGAATGACTCCCAGGCTGCGCACCTGGTCCTTCAGGGGCACAGTTACCCCATTCAGAACCAAGGAGTCCCCAACACCTGCCTGCCTCCTGTCCCCCAAAAACAGTACTTCTGTCTTGTCAGGATTCAACCTCAATCTGTTTTTGCCCAGCATGGGGCTCAAACCCACAACCCTGAATTTAAGAGTCTTGTGCTCTGCCGACTGAGCCATCCCAGCTTTAAAAGGGACTTTAGAGTTGGGTAGGATAGCTTAGGACTGTTTGTAAGGGAGGCAGAATTTAGTGGGTGCAACATTTCCCCTGCACAAAGTTGCAGCGATGGGAAGCCTGTTGAATTTCTACCCATTGTGCAACTGTTAGAGATACAGGAACCTTGCTAGAGTGAAAAGAAAGTTGGCAGAGAATCCCTGCCTGTGGGCATGGGATTCGCCAGAAAACTTTGCTCTGGTTCCAGCAGCTGTGGCCGTTCTCAATCTTTGCCACCTTAAAGAAGCTCTGAACAATTTACTGTAGGAAAGGGAACCCAGATCCTGAGAACAGTCTTCACAAGTACAGGCCTGCAGTTCTCCAGGAGATCAGACTGCGCCACTCCCTGCAAACATAGCTGGTTTGGCTCCAATCACGCCTAAGTTGGCAACTTCTGATTAAAATGAAATCGAACCATCGTGCCTGGGTGGAGCTGATATGGAAAAAAGGATGCCTGTTTGCCATCGGGACTAGTGCTGGCAAGCACAATGGGCTGTGCTGAGTCTGTCTTTCAGTTCAAGCTGCCCTGCTTTCCCCAATGAATCATTCTCCACCGGCTGCCGCCTGTTACAATGAGGCTCCCAGGATACAGGACAACCGTGGACCTTCCTTCCGCGTGGATTTCTAAGGTCTCTGTGTAGCAGGGGAAGGTACATGTTGATGCCAATGAGATGGAAGGCACCAGCTGGCATCTGTGGTGGCTGCTGCACAAGGCAGCCCTCTCTTCCTGCTGCCTCTTGCTAAACCAGTTTTGCAGCTTTTCCGAACGGTTACAAAACCTTGCAGCAGCTGCTTGACTGAAAACAAGGCTGCATTAGTGTTCACACGCAGGAGCAGCAACTCCTCATTCAAACCAACTTCCGTCCCTCTGGAATAGTTGTTACCTGACTCCGGTTCTCTCCCTCTGAAAACCTCCAATTTCTTTCTCGCCGCGTTATCTACCCACATCTGCCCACAAGGAGGCAGCAGTTCTCTTTCAGTAGGAAAGAAAGCATCGGTTTATTGCTGGTTCAAAGAGGCAAAGAAGAAGCAGAGCTGCTCTCTTTGCAATTGCTAGGCTAGAGACTCTCGAAAAAGGGGACGTGTGTGGCCCTTCTGCACACCCTCACGCTCCAGGTTTAGCAATTACAGAAAGTGGGTCGGAATTAGTATTGTGAATTTATTACATTGCAGAAAATTTCCTATACCTTGCTAATTATTCCAGATCTCGAGCAAGTGAGTCAACTCACAAACTGCAAAGGAAGCCAGCCCCCCCACTCACAAACCCCCAAAAGTTCTTTTTAAAAAAAGACCTCCATATTTTTATGGAATGTATGTATGCATTACATTTATATCTCACCTTTCCTTCAAGGAGTTCAAGGTAGTATCTCTCTCCTTTCCCATTTTATCCTCACACAACAACCCTGTGAGGTAGGTTAAGATAAGCACCTGTGACTGGCCCAAGGCCACCCAGGGAGTTGCACAGCTGAGCGGGGATTTGAACCCTGGTCACCCTAATCTGACACGCTAACCATGCCACCACACTGGGCTAGATGATTCTGTATGTTCCGCAGAGCCACGGGTGCCCCATACCTGCAGTATGGATTCCCCTGGTTGGATGGTGTTTCCCAGGTAGAATAGCCAGGTGACGGGGTTGGGTGGGGAAGGTCAGGGTTCCTGCACACCCCTTTATTTCTTGTGTAGAAAGGGGGGGTTAGCAAATCCCCTTATCCTCTCCCCTCCATCCCTGGCTACCCTAATCCCAGGGCTGATATTTTAATGGAGATGTGGGAGCAATCGCTTTGGGAAGTAGCAGATTCTGTGGGGCCCTGTCTCATTCCTGCTCCTGATCTGCCTCTCTTTGTACTGGTGAGATGATCCAAAACAGGGGTGCATGTGGGAAACCTCACTTTGGGTGTGTAAACGCTTAAAGCTGGCACTGGGGCCACAGATGCTGGTTCTATCTCTGGCAGTGGGGAACCTGTGGCTCTAGCTTGTATCTTGACTACCATCAGGCCTGTGACTGTTGGGATCGGGGAGTCCAGCAGCATCTTGGAGAACCAAAGGTTCTCCAGGGCTGATCTATCAGACTGGAGCTGATGGGAGTCAGAAACACCTGAACTGCACTGGGTTGGCAAAGCCTCAAGACCAAAGACCCCTTTTCTGTCCTTCCCAACCCTTTTTGGCCAAAGCCATATGTCAGAGCTGCCCGAGGTCCCAGCTCACAAAGGACCAACGCCACTTCGTTGTTAAATACGAAAGTCTTTATTGAAGTTCAGTTTCACTTCCAGAGCCGCAGCGTGCAGCTCTACGTCTCAACTTTTAGACCGCTGATGCTCCATCTGAGTCTCCTCCCCCCAGACACCAGTTTAAGACTCTAGCCTTACTCCACCTCTTCCTCTGTTCTTTCCGCCTCTGGTTCCGCCTGTCCGTTGGGGTCTCGCCCTTTCTAGACTCTTCTGACGCTGAATCCCCTGAGCCTTCCCCCTCCCTCCGGCGGGCTTTAGGAGCTGGTTCCCCATCCGGGCTCCTGCTGTCCCCCGCGCCTGTACATTTGAACTTGGCGCGCGCACCCAGCCAGCAACTCTCCTCCTGACCGTTTCACTGCTGCTGTCACTGCTTCCCCCTTTGGGGAGGCTAGCTGCAACTGACCTCCCCTCCGTTGGAGGCGTGGTCAGCCCTGACTCACCTTCTCTCCCCGCTGGAGGAGACGCTGGCCCTGACACATGTGACTCTTCCCCCCCACTACGCTCTGGTGGGGAAACTGGTCCTGATCCCCCACTGCTGCTTTGGGGTTCCCCTCTGGCTCCTTGTTTCTGGTGCGTCCCCCCTGGGACCCCCCCTTGCCCTGACCATCGGCGCCCCCTTCTGGGAATCTTCTGATTCGCTGGAGAAGCTCATGGAATCTCTCGGGCCACTGTCATACTCCCCTACGCTGCCCTCGGATTCTTCCCCTTCGCTCTCCATTTCCTCTCTCCCCTGTGCTCCTGCTCCTGAGCCCCTGACACCATAATATTTCTTTACTCTTCCCCACAGAGCTCTGCAGTAGCACCAATGTCCCCGAGGTTGAAATCATCAGCCTGCTGGGAGAGCAGCTACCCCTGTACCAACTCCGGGCAGACACTGTGTTTGGGTATGATCATGGCGACTGGATTCACACGCCGCTCATCGCTCTGGAAGCTGCCAGCAGCCTCACGCCACAGCAGACTGAGGAGACCCTGGAGTATTTCTGTAAGTGACCCCCAGGGGAACTGGGGTGCTAGGGGGCGTACGCACACCGTGGGATAATGTGAACACAGTACCGGATGCAGGAGACTTTTCGGGGTACTGTACGCATGATGTCACCCTCTCCATGTCAACCCTGTCCCACACTGTTTATCAATCTAAGGCTCATTCTGCTGGAATGGCTATAATTTGCCTGGTGCTGAGAATGCCCTCCTCAAGTGCTCACTGCCTGCATATGTATGCAGAGAGTGCTTTCTCAAGTCACTTCCTGGTAGGGCAGACCTACTGGCGCTGCAGGGATGTGCCACTCTCCCTCGCCATGTTTAACTCATGTAGGAATCCAATAGGCAAAAGAGGAAGCAGGATGGTAAATGCAAAATACAGACATGGTATAGATATGAAGGTCTGTGTATACGTGCATTGAGGGGATAGGAATAGAGAATACGGTTGCACACTAGTCTGAAAACACACCTCCCCGTTTGTACAGACAACTCTTGAGAGCCTTTGTAGTGCAGTGGTCAGAGGGTTGGACTAGGACAAACTAAGGCCCAGGGGCCAGATCCGGCCCAATCGCCTTCTAAATCTGGCCCGTGGACGGTCCAGGAATCAGCGTGCTTTTACATGAGTAGAATGTGTGCTTTTATTTAAAATGCATCTCCGGGTTATTTGTGGGGCACAGGAATTCTTTCATTTCCCCCCCAAAATATAGTCTGGGCCCCCCCACAAGGTCTGAGGGACAGTGGACCGGCCCCCTGCTGAAAAAGTTTGCTGACCCCTGGACTAGGATCTGGGTAGGCCAGACTTCAAATCCCCACTCAGCTCAAAATTTGGAGAGATGGGCATTTCAAAAGATGGCTGCATTTTGGTTTGCATATTCTTCTGGTAAAATGTGAATTTGGTTGGTTGGCCTTTAAATGTGAACTGAATCAAATTTCTCCCTAAGCCCTAGACACTTTTCAGTCTGGGTTTGGCACTGAAATGGCCTTGCTCCCTCTGGTTGATTACCTTTACTGGGAGGGTGTGACCTTGTTGATTCTCCTTGATCCCTCTGTGGCTTTGGGTACCATTGACCCATGGCATCATCCTGGATCCGATCTGCTGGCTTCTGCATATTTTCCACAGGCTTCCAGCTTGTTTCCAGGGCTTTTCAACATCTCTGTGTGTGCAGGGAGCTGTCATCCAGGCACATGGAGTTGAGTGTTGGCAGTATGAAGATGATACCCAATCCTATCTCTCAATTCCACCTGGGTTAGGAAAGGCCATTCAGATGCAGGACCAGTGTATCAAGCCACTAATGGGGGCCAAATAACTGAGACTGAATCCCAGTGGCTCCCGGGTTCAGGAGTTGGGTAAGCAGCCTTTTGTGGATAGAGCTGTACTTCTCCTGAAGAGCAGGTGTGCGGCTTGGGGTGGGGTGGGGAACCCCTTTTCAGCCTGAGGGCCACATACCCTCATGGACAATCTTTTGGAGGCCACATGCTAAAGGTGGGGGGGACCAGAGACAAGACTGGGCATGGCCAGATGAAAAAAAACGAGTACAGCAACAGCTGTGCCTCTTAGCTTTGTACAGCAGGTGACATCCCAGCTATGAACAACTGAGAGGTTTCTCCCTCTACTTGCCAGCCCCTGCTTTGAGATCTGCAGGAGAGGCACTGCTTGTGGTTCCACCAGTGGGAGCGATCCATAGGGTGGTGGCACATGCCAGGGCCTTCTCTGTGGTGGCCCCTATATGTGGAACTCCCTCCCTGGGGAATTTTGCTTCTTCCCTCTCCCTGATGGCTTTTCAATGTCAATTAAAAGCATTGCAGTTTATTTAAGCCTCTGGCACGTAGTTTGAGGAATGCGAGTCTACCCAGGTCTGACTGCTAGATATTGTGCTTATGTTTATATGCAGTGGATTCTGCTATAGGTTTTTAACTAATGCTTTATAGTTTTGTTGTGATGGCTGCTTAGGGGTGGGTGGGATAACTTTGTGGGTGGCTCTGAGTTTTCGCGGGAGGAAAGGTGAAAACAAGGAAGCCCAACAAATGAATGGATATTCACTAGCATATGCCTGGTTAATTCCTTTGGCTGGCCTCTGGTTGGTGATTCTGAGAAGAGAACTCTGGGCTAAAATGGTGGTCCAGAAGGAGCTGTTCTTATGTCCTTGCCTAGGAAACTCGTTCTGAGGTGGAAGCGCCCCCTCCAGCTCAAATGAAGGCCAGCTGGACAGCTCTGCTGGTGGCCCTAAATCAGTATCCACCCTACTTACCCTCTGGACAAGGTCACTGAGAGCTAATCGTGTCTTAACAAGGTTGGCCGGGGAGATTTCCGGACTCCTAGAACATCCCTGCTATTTCTGAGCTGCGGCATCTTCTTACTATCAGCTATTAAATACACACACCCCACCACCCTCCTGCTGCTCTGCCCTTCCCGATTCCACAAGGGACTAGGAAATTGCATTAAAGGGTGGGGGAGAGTGCGCTCTGAAGGACAATGAACAAGCAGCCCCCCCTTCCCAGCTGTCTAAAGCACCCTCCCCATTCAACAAAGGTGGCCTGCCTTCCTATAAATGGAATTCCAGATAAGCATATAACGGTAGGTGGGGTTTAGCAATGTGTGCCTGGACTGTGCCACTGTGCTCACATAGAATCATAGAATTGTAGACCTGGAAGGGACCTCAAGGGTCATCTAGCCCAGCCCCCCACAATGCAGGAATCTCATTCAATCATGTGAGCAGACTGAAGTGGCACAACCCAGGCAGGGATACACACGGGACTCTGCTATACAGCTGCAAATAGAACGTTTTAAGTGTGTTTAAAGTGCATTATACAAATCTGACACTAGATGGTCGATGGTGAGCTAATGGCAAATTCAATACAAATTTTAAAACTTTTTTATTAAAAAAAAGCATTTCCACAGCAGGGTTGTTTTTTGTTTTTTGTTTGCATATATCTAGATTCAGCCACCACCCCCAGTCCATGCACACAATAAAATAGTGTGTCAGGGAAAAGGCTAGAACACTCTGCTACGTTACTGTGTGCGAGGACTTTTTTGTATTAGAGGGTTTGTTCGGAGGATACTTTTTTTGCTTTCGCTATGACATGACCTCCTACTGGCAGTCTGAAGTAGTACAGCTCAGACACAGACTGCTAGCTGGTGCGTTTTATATTGTAAACCGCCCTGAGACCTGTGGGTACAGGACGGTGTTCAAATAAAGAAGGAGGGGGAGGATGAGGATGAGGAAGAGGAAGAGGAAGAGGAAGAGGAAGAGGAAGAGGAAGAGGAAGAGGAGCAACGGCTTAAATTGGCATTAGCTTCCCATGTATGACCCATTGTCTAGAATCAGTACAGTGGTACCTCGGGTTACATACGCTTCAGGTTACACACGCTTCAGGTTACAGACTCTGCTAACCCAGAAATAGTGCTTCAGGTTAAGAACTTTGCTTCAGGATGAGAACAGAAATCATGCTCCAGTGGCGCGGCGGCAGCAGCAGCAGGCCCCATTAGCTAAAGTGGTGCTTCAGGTTAAGAACAGTTTCAGGTTAAGTACGGACCTCCGGAACGAATTAAGTACTTAACCCGAGGTACCACTGTAGTTGCCTTCTTACCATTTGGGGGGCTGTTCACGCAGCACTTTCTGTATCCACACGAGCAGTTTGGGGGACTTGCTCCTTGGGAGTAAACTTGTGGCGTGCGGGGAAAAACGAGTTGTGTGAACAGCCCTCCACTTACAGGTATGGTCCAGCAGCATAATAAAGACCTGCTCCTTTCTCCAGTTGCCGCAGTCACCAGAATTGCCACTGGCTGCCTCTGTGCCGGGAGGGTTCAGCCGAAGATGTATTGCTACCCTAGGCCAAAATTACCTTGTCCCTCTCTCTCTCTGCATTATCTTTAGTATGCTGTATGTTCTTTTTCTCTGAGTGGGTGGGCGCATTTGAGGCTGTGCGTGTGTAGGATCGTGTGCTTAAAAGCATGGCTTGCATTGTGACACCCCCCTCCCCAAACTGAGCTCTCCAACTAATCTTCCTCTGCAAAGATCTCCCGGGTAGCTAAGCAGATTGCAGGGTAACCGTAACAGTACAGCTAATTATGGAAGAGGATTACCTGCCTCCTGTGCGCCACTTACCTCTGTCCATATTTGCTTCTATCTATAGCTGTCTCAGCCACACAGGGCCTTCTGCTTCCCTTCTGTGCAGTGCTGGGGAAAGGTTGTAGCTCAGCAGGAGAGCATATGCTTGGCATGCAGAAGGTCACAGGTTCAATCCCCAGGGAAGTTTATTTGGCACCTTCATTTTGATCCCCTAGAAATCCAAACCTCCTTCTAAAATAGAGGGTGGCTAACCCGTGGCCCTGGATCCACATATTATGGGACTCCAGCTCACATCTTCCTTAACTAGCAGAGCCCAATGGTCAGGGATTATGGGAGCTATAGTCCACCAGACACATAAAGAGCCACAGGTGAGCTGCCTCTTCTCTAAAATGCAAACCTTGGTGATGTTGCTGTCTTTCCTGCTGCCCTATCATTCTCCACAATCCTTGGCAAGAGTTCCCTTCCTCCTCCTTCCAGCAAAAATGTCTTCCATTATTAAAGCACCTACGTAAATTATTCAGGACTCCCTCGAAACCTTTTCACGCTGCCTGAAATGCCACGTCTGATGGAAGCTCTGCAGCTGCCCAAACCCTACGCTATGCAATATGTAGGTGACCTGGACATAGGGGACTGGTATTGAGCCAACAGAACCATATAAAGTGATAGCAGCAGTACTAGCAGTTCCCCAAGGGTGGGGAAAAACCTGATCGTGATGGATTACTTTGATTTAAAAATGTGGGGCCGCTTAAATAATTCCTAGCTAACTCCAAAGGCAGATCCTTGGTGAGAGTCTGCCCAGGGTTTGCACAATGGGCTGCAGCGAAGTTGCAGCAACAAGCACTCCAGCTTGACATGAACAGGCTCTTCCTAGAGACCCCAGTTTAACCACTTCTCAAATGCTTAACTTGATCACACTGGGATCCGCTTCAGTCTCCTGTAACTGTCCCTAAAATACATCACAGGAAAATCCCAGTCATGCCACACTGAATTATTTCACTCCCCACAGAGTGCCTATGGAAATCTGATTGCTCTCTTTTTAGAAACTACCCTGGTCCCTCTAACGCAGATTGAAATCCTTCTCAAGAGGCGCTGCCCGTATGCCGTACTGTTGTTAAGTACCGCACCATGCATTCACACCAAAGTTAGGGTCACCAGCTTTTTTTTGTTTTGTTTTCTCCAGCTCCTTTGCCTTTAACAACAGCCCAAACTGCATGCAGTAGCAGGTGATAACGCTGATCAGTATTGCATTAAAAGATTCCTCCACATACAAGCCTAGGAAGGGCTCAGAGACTGGAAACTACTACCAGATCTCTAGTCCTTGACAATTTCTAGTAAAGGCAGACTGCCAATACCTTATGTGTGTAAACATGCTTACATAAGTCCTTACACCCTTTCCGGCATCCTTTGCTCAGATGCATGTAACACTAAGACGATTAAATATGGCTATCTATCTATCTACCCTTCCCCTCCCCAATGCATTGTTATGCATGGGGCAAAGATTCCGACTGATCTAGGCTACTGAGTACAAAATCAGCATGTGGTGGTTATTTTGGGTGAATTGATCAAGAGAGAGAGAAAGCGTGTCTGTGGTGAAATAGCTGAAACCACACCAACCCACACCCTCCCATTCAGAAAAAAATACTGCATAAAGATGGAGCTGGGAGTGGGATAGACCATTCTGCTGCATAACAACAGGGGGAGGCTAGCTGCTTCTCCCCCCCCGTCCCCCGCCCACTCCCCATTTTCCATTTGCAACTCTACTACCCAAGCCTTTGGTTCTCAGCTAGCAAGCTGCGCCCTCTGTGCTTTGCGCCGCTCTTTTGACGAGATGCTCTGAGCTGTGCTAATGGTCTATTTCCGTCCCTCCCTCCTGTAGACCCCCCCTATTTGTTGAGGCCACAGTGGACTCTTCCCAAGCAGGTGGCCAGCAGACTCTATAAATAGGGGTGGGTAGGGGCAAGTAGAGGCTGCATTGCAAAACAGCGCAGGAGGGGAGCGAGGGTTGTGTTTGTTCCGCTTATACACGCGTTTGCAGCCCCTCTGCTCGCTTTGCACAACTGTTTGGCCTCTCGCTGGGAGGAAGGGAAGAGGCGCGTGTCCTCCTGTTAGATTCATGTTGCCCACGGAGGTCGGGGAATTGCTGGTCTCGCAGGGGATGGAATTCTGGACCAGCCCTGCCTCTTACGACGAAGTCAACGGGAACACGGAGCTGGCTGATAACACGGACTTGATATCCCAGGAGCTGGAGGAGGGTAAGTAGGCACGGGGATAAATGGGAGGTAGGGTTGGGAAGCGAGGGCAGCGCGGGTGCGAGGATTGATATTGCGGTCTCTGACCTTCAGTCTCCTTTGAGCTCCTGAAGATGTTTGTGAGCAGACGACCTGACTTGGTGGTGGTGGGGAGATTGCAAAGCATTGTCCCTGGACCCAGGTGCTATATGGTAGGGATAGACGATGGGTTTCTGGTTTTGTTAAAATAAAAATTATCCACCTGTGTCCTGAGATGGAACAGAGTTATTGGAAAGGCTTGCCTGTTAGTCTTTTACTTACTGGACTTACGCATCACTTTTTTTCCTCCCTTTACAAAATGTAAAGCGACTTACAATATAATGCAATGCAGAAATTAAAAGCGAGATGAAACCAAAGCAAAAGGAAAACTAAAAACAGTGATAGACGTTTAAAAAGCAGGCCAACAAATCCCAGCCACCCAGAGAGGCTGCAGTGTCTGGACCCTCCTATACCTGACTACAATAGATGCTGGGGCAGGTGTGTGCCTAGGAGAAGCTGGCAGTTACTGCCTGTAACCCACTTTTCTTCCAGAAGGTTATCAAGGAAGTGTGACTGTTTTCCCCCGCTTTCTGTAGGGCTGGCATTCCCAACCCCATCCAGGCTCTGCCCCTGTGGCTTCAGCATCCACCTGACACACACATGCAGGTGTGTGCTTTCTCCACCACTTCTTTGTCACGGCTGAAATGGCCTCCCTGGTTTTGCTTTTCAGGGATGCTCTTGAAGGCCCCAGGAGCGCAGCCAGTTTTAAGGGACAAAGCTGGCTCCCAGCTTGATGGTTTAAACCAGTTTGTTGGAGCTTGCCTCTTCAGGCTGAGAAAAGAACCCAGAAGTCCCGACTGACTCTCACTTTACTCCTCTGAGTCTTGTTTGTTTTATTTAGCATTGCACTTCTATCCCACTTTTCCTGCAAGGAGCGCAAGGTGGTGCACTTGGCTCTCTCCCCCCTCCCCCCCGTTTTAAGCCTCACAACCATCCTGTGAGGGAGATTGTGTAGAGAAACAAGGCCTGGCTCAAGGTCACCCAAGTGGCTGAGTCAGGATTTGAACTCTGGTATCCCAGGTACTCGTTGGACACTCTAACCGCTACACTGACACCTTCCTCAGTTGGGAGTAGAGAGAAATCTAGAGTCTGGGATCACCATTGTAGGTAGATGGTCCGTCCTGCCTTTCAACAGGTGAATTAGATCAAATGACCTTTGCAGATTTTTCCATCTTAATTCCCACTTCTTTCTCTTCACCACCCACCAAAACAAAGCTGGAAGTGAAACTTCATGATATTTGGAGTTTAAGATCCCATGCAGACAGTTAAACAAAAATTATATGGGTGTGTGGCAATTCATTACTGTTTACTGGCATCTCATAGGGAGGAATGGGGCAAGGCCTGATAGTTTAAAGAGCTCTGGGAGTGTTTTTTTTTTGAATGAGGGAGGAGGAGAATAGCTGTTTTCTTCCCCTCAGAGCTGCCTCTCTATTAAAATGACAAAGAAGCGTTCCTATTAGACCCTTGTTTAAATGTAATTAAGCATGGTGATTTTGAGGGGCTGGGTGGTCTCCCTTGTGTGAAAAACAATGAAATGTTTGAGGTGAGCAGAGAGTTCCCTGATCTATAGAGAGAGAAGTTTTGTAAATAAGAGTTTTAATCAACATTTCCTGTAGAAGAATATTGGTCCTCTAAAAGCAGGGCAATCAAGGACAACAGACTTCGAAAAGGGAGGCGCTCCGTTTTCTGTTAAAAAATAAATGAGGCGTCTGAGGATCTGCACAATCTCTGGGCCTCATATGTTCTTTCATACATGTTTGTATAGGAATAAGACCTGGCTTTGGGAGAAAAATGTATTATGCAGGATCACTTGCCAAGAGAACTGGGGACAGACTGCAGGTTCCTTTCGTTGTTGAATATATATACAATTTTTCCCCCTGTGTTCATATACAAAATTGTCATGTGTTCAGTGGGACGCTGGGAGTTCAATAGAGCTGAATTCACATATGCCTCTCTTGATGACTCACCATTAGATTTTCTGCACCTGTATTTATGGCTGCCTTGTAGGAAAATAAATTATCTTGTGGTTGAAAGGATTCCAGGTGATGGGGGAGCACCACCTTTGAAGTTTGAAATGCAATGGCTCGTTCCCACATGCAGTGTCATGGTTGGGTTATGACCAAACCGTTGAACTTGCTTGTATGAACTTGGTTTCATATTATTTTTTCCATGGGTTTTTAATAAACTTGGGGGTGGGAATGTCCACTCGATTCATAGGAATGCTCTGCAAAAAGCAGGTGTCCTACCAATTGTGTGATGGTCCCTGGGCAGCATAAGGTAGAACAGCCTTGCAAATAAGACCAGGAAACTCACTAGTTGAAGTCTTGGGTAATTTGTCTGAATGTGCTGCATTGTTTGCTAGATATTGTAGTATATCAGCCAAGAGAGGGGCAGCTCACTGGTGTGACCAAGGCCCCGTGCACCTCCAGTAGTTTAGCATCATTGTTAGGTTTTTAATAGCTGGCTTCTTGCTTTCAGTTGGTCTGGCTGGTGTCCTTTGGGGACAGGTACATCAGAAGAGAAGGTGGAACTGGTGCCAATGGGGACTGGTAGGGTGGGAGGCATGGAGACCAACAGTAGGGGGCGCCAGAGCTACTGCCACCACCCCCTGATTGGTTGCAAGAAAGAAGGCAGTCAGGCAGGGGCTGGCTGAGCCTGAGAGCAAACTCAGGTGGGTGGGGCAGGCTCTCATTCACTCTAATGCACCATCCTTCTCTGCTAATTTGATAGCATGTGTTTGTAAGATTGGTTGCTCTTTGTGTGTGTGTGTGTGTGTGTGTGTGTAAGCTGCCTTGGCATTCTATTTATATCATCTATATATATATCTCAGACTACACTGCACTGTTGTTATTATTTTCTAAAACATCATTGGGGACAGTGTTCATGAGATCAACCAATATGCTCATACCTATGTAGGATCTGGAATATCCACAAATACGTAAACCAACATCCAAACAATTCTGTTCCCAGCTACCTGTTTCCTCCTTTTCCTTGGGGCTTTTGTGTCTCGAGTCGACCTGCTTTGTGGGCCGAGATTTGGGTTGACCGTCTGGCTGCGAAAGGGATCAAGGATGCCTTCTGCTCGCATCCCATTTTGAAGTTTACCTCACGATAGCTGCCCATTGTTTCATTTATCACTATTAAGATCCTGGATTAAGGCCTAAATAAAGGCCTTAATCCGAAAGCTCAATAAAGATAAAATAAATACTGATCATTTATCTTCCTTCTGAAGTATTGAGGGGGTATTTTCTCTCCAAGGTATTTCAGGACAGTTACAATGAGGGACAGGAGGACAATATTTCTGTTTTAGTGCTTATTGATTTATTTTTTATATATATAGAAAATGTCGGTTTTATTGCTGTGTCCTGCCCTGAGATCACTTGACAGTGAAGGGAGGGAAGGAAGTTTTGTAAATAAACTAAAATAATGCTGAAACAGAAATTGATTTCCTTTTGGGGAGACCTAGTGGCTGTGTTTTTCTTGATGTTTAAGAAATCTAATTCTGCTTTATGTGGGGTGAGGGAGTCATTTTCCTTCCAGCACACTGACTCTGGGTTTGGGGCTGCAGATTTTTCTTTCAGCTTGCCATTCCTAAGCCTATTGAAAGTGTCCTGGCTTGCTTGAAATGTATGGTGTTTCGTTATCTTGTGCTGTGTACTATATAGATTATTTGGTGTGATGTATGCGGGGGTAGGGGGGATGTGTGAAAGATTTAGCCTGGAGGCAAGACTTGAACTTGTTGATCTGAGCTCTGTGGACCCATTGGAAGCCATATTCCACTGTGGCTGCAAGGATTTCACCTGTTTAAAAGCCTTGATGAAGTGCTTAAAAAACAATGTTATTCATGAATCACTTAAACATGCCCTTCTTTCAGGCTTGGACAGTTTTCGAAATTTGCCAGGTGCATTTTGCAATTGCCATGGGTCCAAATGTGACCACGTGAAAATCTCTGGATGCCTCGGTTGGGAAAACAAAACTGTCACCTAGAGGATCTGAAATATTTTCCTTGAAGCTTGAACTAGTTTTATTCTGGATTGTTTTGTTTCATGTTTTAATGTGTTGTAAACCACTTTGAGATTTGTTCCTTAAAATATAAAGAGGTATAGAAAGGAAATGAGCAATATTATCAATGTTCATCCAGCGGGGAGGCAAAATGGCACCTGGACGTTCCATTGTGGCGACTGTAGCCTAGGTTTAAGGTACCATTTGGCGCCAACTAACATGTCTGAGTTTCTAGCACTGCTACCTGGTGATGCCAGGGATTGAACATTCCTGCACCCTCCTGCAGACTGAGTTGTGATCTACGGATCACGAGTATTGCCAGCACTCTGGTTCTTGTTCATCAGGTCACTCTTATCTCCCCTGTGCACCAACCACAGCAGAAAGGGAGCGACTTGTAATAGCAAAATTGTCGGGAGCAGACATGTCTGAAAGCTGGGGGTGTACCAATGTTTAGAGTAAATAATGGAAGCTGCCTGATACGTGTAATGAACCACCCTTTGACAACAGGGTGCTCTTGATGCGCTAGCTATAATGTGTAAACCAGCCTTTCTGATGGAGGGCAAAAAACAGAAGGGGATAAAAGTGAAGCATATTATTAACATGCCCCTAAAGACTTCAGCTTTGGAAATCGCACTAGCAACAGCGCTTCACATGCCTTGCACTTAGTGATCCTCACCACACCCCTGCAAAGTAGGTCAATACTGCTTACTTTAAGGTTACGGCTTAGAACAGGAGGCTGCCTGATGTGTTTTCAAAGGGGGCATATTTTGTAACGCTAGACCCGGAAAGTCTGGAATGTCTGAATCCTTAAAATCTTGGACACTGACTTGTTTCCTATGTTTGTGGTACAGAAGTGAAGGATTTGGTAGAACTGCAAGTCCATGCTGGCTATGCACGGGAATAGCTAGGTGAACAAGGGCCACGGGCAACTGCGCAGCTGGCTTGTTTATCCCTGCTCTGCTGGAATTCATGCTCCAATTATTTCCAATTATGGCTCACATGGATGATGAGGTGCCAAAGGGAGGGGGTCCCCGTATGGCACGAAGGGGGCTGGGCAGGCAGGCGGGCGTGCCGACTGCAGGACCATCATGGTGTCTCCCCGCTATGCAGACATGCCACTAGGCACGCACGCAAGAAAGGAGGCGGGGTTAGCTGATTGGCTTGCTTTAATGGCAGCCAGGCGGGGAAGGACTGGACGTCCCGCCTGGCTGGGTGGGGGAGTGGACAGGGATCATAACCGCTTTGACTTGTCCCGACTCCATTGCGTAACAGCCTCATCCGAGAAGTGCATAATGGGATTGGATGTCGTCTCCGATAGTTCCAGCTAACCTACTTTCCTTGCGTCAGACGGCTGTGGCTGGGAACAGATAGGCTTAGCTCTGCAGGGCGATGATCTGCAGTTGCTTGAACCCAACAGCGTAAGGGTGAGAAGCCGAGGTGAGCAGGACTTATTTGGGACCATGGCTCTGAGTGAAACCTTCAGAGCGTTCTGGATCTCTGGAGTCCCCTTGCTTGGACATTTCTCTGCTCCCTTTATTTCAGACTACAGTGGTACCTCAGGTTACATACGCTTCAGGTTACAGACTCTGCTAACCCAGAAATATTACCTCAGGTTAAGAACTTTGCTTCAGGATGAGAACAGAAATCGTGCTCTGGCAGTGTGGTGGCAGCGGGAGGCCCCATTAGCTGAAGTGGTGCTTCAGGTTAAGAACAGTTTCAGGTTAAGAATGGACCTCCAGAACGAATTAAGTACTTAACCCGAGGTACCACTGTATTAGCACAGTGCATAACTCCTGTTGGAACGGTTGCAGGGGAAAAAGCCCCCAAGCAGGGCAACGTGGTTCCTGGATCTTAGATCTCGATTTGATCCGGTGGAATGTGAAATATTTGTTTCCCCCACCTACAGCAGATTGTGCTTGAACAAAATGGAAATTTAGAGGCAACTGTTTACAGCTGATTTCCTAGTGGGACGGGTCGTATCTCTGAGGTGGATCACATGGTTTGCCTGAATAAGGTCCCAGGTTGAACCCTGGCATTTCCAGGCAAGGCAGCGAATCACTCCTGTCAGTCTGCATAGACAGGAGGTAGCCAATTTGTTTTTCCTCCAGATGTGGTTGGAGTCCAGCTGCCATAATCCCTAGCTGTTGGTCATGCTGGGAGTCAGGAGACCAATGTCAGCAAGACAACAACTATCCTTGATATAGACAATATTGAGGTGGATGGATCAGTGGTTTAACTATGCACAAGGCAGCTTCCTAATACAGCCTAGATCTAGGCCCTCGAGCTGCGGTTCCCCCATCAGCTTCATCCAACATGGCCGACATCCAAGAATAATGGAAGTTCTCCGCCATTGTGGAGAAGGTTTCTCCAGAGTTCCCTAACTACCTACTTCACACATGACCTTGAGTGCCTTTTAGAAACAAAACAGTTTACTATTGTGCTGAAAATTTTGGAGAACAGGTTGAATCACATTGGATGAAGCATTCATCATAAAGGCACTTCAGCCCAACAGAGGCCATTGTGGAAACATATTCTTTTTATTTTCTTCTGACAAACGTATGTTGAATTCTTCCTGTCCCTCATTATCATACATCCACAGAGTGGATAAAAATCAATGATTTTTTTAAAAATCAAAAAAGGATTTTTTTTTTATTTACATTGGATTTTTAAAATAAAATGCTTTTGGAGGAAAAATCTTTCTAAAGATAGTTTTCTATTTAAGTTACATTATAGTCCAAAAGCTATTCATCAGGAAATAAGGATTTGTTTTAAGTTTTTCATGTGTGCTAAAACTCAACAAACATTATACATATGCTATAATGTTACGGTTTAAATTAAATAAACTGTTTAAATTGTTTTTAAGGAAATGATTATTTTTCTCCTTTCAGTAAAGTACAGCAGAAAAGTTGTCCAAATATAAACAGTTAACTTATTAAACCTAACAATAATTTCATAATTATCTGTCAATGTATTTCTAATAGTATAACCAAATCAGCAATTTTTGATATAACTGTAAAAACTACTCTGAAAATTTATTATTCCAAAAATGAAACCTTCATCTGGTTCTAAATATTAAGATAATACCAGCAAGAATGAGTCTTTCTGTAAATATATATATATATATATATATATATATATATATATATATATTTAAATCAAGTCTTGCTGAGTAGTGATTTAAGTCAAGTCTTACTGACTAGTGATTTAAATTGATTTGATTTCAATCAAACCCACCCTGTACATCCATAAGACGCCACACTTATAGATAACCATTTTGTAATTGACACCCTGTTGCCGGTCCCTTTCGGTGGCTCTGCTGCACAGTTACTGGCTTTAAGAGGGGAGAGAGGTCACTTCCTTCAGTCTCTTGTATTGGGAGATGTCAGATTTTCCCTTGCAAAGAAAGACCATGAAGCCAACCTTAGTGAAGGAGCCTTGGGCAAAAGGTGTGTGTGGGGAAGTGATGCAAATCTGATTGGAACTGACACTGCCCTTAGAGAGAGGCTAAATAGGGCAAGATTGACTCTGTAGAGTAGCTTGTTTGAGCACCGGAAATGTCTCCTTCAATCCCATCTTGGCCTGGCTGTGTTTTTCCTTTCTTCTCTTTTCCAACTCGAGACAACATGCATTTCACTTAACACCAACACGCTTCTGCTTCAGAATGGGACGTTACTTGTCCCTGCCAGGAACCAAATTTAGTAAATGCAATTTATACCATCTACTTGGCCCTTAGGCTAGAGTGGAGCATTTTCACACACTGCATTATAAAAACACCTTTGAAGCATTTCTTGCGTTCTATGTGAATATTGTTAACTGTGGGTTGGAAAGTGGGAAGAGAGCAGTTTATAAATGGTGCGAGTCTTCTGGCCTACGTAGCTGACATTGTTGTGTTACAGATGTGGGGGGATGAACAAGGTAATTGTTACCTGGAAAAAAGCTTAGGATCTGGCAAACCTGGGTTCAAATTCCAGTAGTCTAGAGGGTTCACTGAGTGGTTTTAAGCAAACAGAGAAAGTGGGAGTGTCTGTGAATGTTACTCCTTGCAGAAAACAGGTTTCCTGTAGTGCAAGTTTTACAGACACAAGCCCTTTTTTTGAGATGCATGATCTTGGCTAAAGAGGTGGAGATGTGGTTTGGGGTGAGTGTGTGTATGCTGTTATTGTTAAAAAATAATTCAAAGGACAAAATCAACCTTCTAAGTTGAAACAAATGAGACAGCCAATGCAGCTGGCACAATACTGGCATAATGCTAGCAGAATGCTTGACTCTGTTGTTTTCACAATAAATTTGTGCGCTAAGCTTTGGGGAGTGTTCCCTCCTCCTGGAATAAAAGTTATCTCATGGCTGGGTGTGTTCTATGCCAGCACCGAAAAACGACTGATGATGACGACTATTATTAACAACAGAATTCAGCATTCTGCAAATCTCCACTTTCATGATTTAGTTGTAAGTCTCTGTCCATAATGGCTGAAAACATATGCTTTGAATAGTATGGGTGGTGCCTGCTGAACAGGGGTGATGATGGTGCAAGTTTCTTAAAAAACTTGTGTCATCGCACAAATTTGCATTATATTTGCATCTGCTTCTTTGTAAGTGTGAATGCAGATTTGGGCTGAATTTCAGACTTGTGGGGTGGAGGGAACCTCAAACTCTGGCTGTTGTTGTCAGGGCATAGGAGCCAACTCCTAGGGGCTAAGGGGGCTTTGTCCCCCCCTGTGGGTTAAACCACAGAGCCTAGGACTTGCCAATCAGGAGGTCGGCGGTTCGAATCCCCACAACGGGGTGAGCTCCCGTTGCTCAGTCTCTGCTCCTGCCAACCTAGCAGTTCGAAAGCACGTCAAAGTGCAAGTAGATAAATAGGTACCGCTCTGGCGGGAAGGTAAACGGCGTTTCCGTGCGCTGCTCTGGTTTGCCAGAAGCGGCTCAGTCATGCTGGCCACATGACCCGGAAGCTGTACACCGGCTCCCTCGGCCAATAAAGCGAGATGAGCGCAGCAACCCCAGAGTCGGCCACGACTGGACCTAATGGTCAGGGGTCCCTTTACCTTTACCTTAATAAAATATTTGAGGGGGCCGAACCACCCTAAAGATGATGGGCCTTGCCATTCAAATGGTGTGTGTGTGCGTGTGTGTGTGTGCCGCATCATGTGATCAATTATATGTGGCAGGGCTTACCTGCCCCCCCCCAATATTTTATTCAAGTTGGCACCCTTGTATCAGGGCTTGCTCTGATGAGCGATAACAGGCTTTTCTGAGCCCAGTGCATTGGATGTGGATTGGGCCCTCAGCCTTGCCTGAAATCTGTTGGCCACAACAGCTTGGGTACATATCAAACAAGCCTGGGCAAGTAAAGATGGCACATGTCTTGGGTGTCTCACTGGCACTCTGGTATGCAGTATGCCCAACAGCTCTGTAAGCAAAGGTTGTTTTTTTAAAAGATCGTTTGTGTTTGTGAGTGTGTTTTCAGTAGACTTTCTTCTGCTGAAGGGGATAGATAGCACAGCAGCTGAGCCACTGCTTTGCATGCAGAAGTCTCAGGTTTAATCCCTGGTATCTCCAGGTAGGGCTAGGAGAGACCAACCTCTTGCCTAATATCCTGGAGAGGTGCTGCCGGCCAGTGTCCACAGTGCAGAGCTCACTGGAACAATGGTCTGATTCGGTATAAGGCAGCTTCAGGCTAGGACCCTCGTACCTACGGGACCGCCCCACCCGGTATGCCCCACGGAGAGCCTCAAGGTCCATAAATAGCAACACCCTAGAGGTCCCGGACCCTAAGGAAGTTAGATTGGCTTCAACCAGAGCCAGGGCCTTTTCAACACTGGCTCCGGCCTGGTGGAACGCTCTGCCTCATGAGACCAGGGCCCTGCAGGATCTGATTTCTTTCCGCGGGGCCTGTAAGACAGAGTTGTTCCGCCTGGCCTTTGGCTTGCAGCCAATTTGATTCCCTCCCCCTCTTTCTTTTTTCTTTTTCCTTTCTCCTCCTGTGATGATGATGCATTTTAATATTTTAATGTTTCAATATTTTAATGTTGTATTTTAATCTTGTTTTTAAGTTGTATTCATTCAACTTGTTTTTATTATTGCTTGTTAGCCGCCCTGAGCCCAGCCTTGGCTGGGGGGGGGCGGGGTATAAATAAAAATTATTATTATTATTATTATTATTATTATTATTATTATTAGAGAATGAATTAAAGGTGCCTCAAGACTCACTTTTTTTGCAGGAGGGATATAGCTGCATTTCCAAACTTCAGGTTTGCACCTTTGAAGTGGAATAATGAGGGACTCTATTGCCCTAGTGCAACAAACCCACTTTAAAAAAATGACCGGAGTGTGTGTGTGAATGAACGATTGACTGAAAGACACACAAACACCCCAAAAGCAAATTGGGACGAAAGCAGGATGAATGCTCGTTATCGTGTAACGGCCCCGTACGGATGCTCAGTAAAGGCTGGATATGGTCTGACCTCGTTGTAAGCTATGCACAAAAAATCAGGGTGCATGTTGAACAATCAGGCCATCTTGAGGGGCCCTAACTTTTGCAAACTTAAGAAGATGCATGCAAAATATGTTTAATGTTCATAATTCATACGAATCATAGAATTCAGATTTACTTTGTTTAGGATTTTGCTCTTTGATCTTGATGCTTTGTAGCATGAGGTACACTGCCCTAAGTTCTTCCTGCCTTAACAGGATTACTGATGTACAGATGTCAACTAACTTTCCCCCCCCCCTCTTTTCCCACAGTGCTCTGTTCTGAGCGGGTTAGCAGGATCACTAAGACCTACCATGACATAGATGCCGTCACCAGCCTCCTAGAAGAGGTAACCTTCCTTTGCTACTGACTATTTGAAGGTCAAACACTGCGCCAAGTCCTGTTCAAGTCATATAGTGGGGTAGGAGAGGTGAAAGAAAAAAATGTATACATGTATAGAAAAATGATGTATAGATGGTATTTAACTCCAACTAAATTAGCTAAGGGGATGCGGGTGGCGCTGTGGGTTAAACCACAGAGCCTAGGACTTGCTGATCAGAAGGTTGGCGGTTCGAATCCCCACGACGGGGTGAGCTCCTGCTGCTCGGTCCCTGCTCCTGCCAACCTAGCAGTTCGAAAGCACGTCAAAGTGCAAGTAGATAAATAGGTACCGCTCTGGCGGGAAGGTAAACGGTGTTTCCGTGCGCTTCTCTGGTTTGCCAGAAGCGGCTTAGTCATGCTGGCCACATGACCCGGAAGCTGTACGCCAGCTCCCTTGGCCAATAAAGCGAGATGAGCGCTGCAACCCCAGAGTCGGCCATGACTGGACCTAATGGTCAGGGGTCCTTTTACCTTTACCTAAATTAGCTAAAATGTATAGAATGAGAAATAAGAATTGTTGGAAATGTAATGCTAAAGAAGGGGATTTTTACCATATGTGGTGGACATGCGATAAAGTTAAACTATTTTGGGAAAATATTTATAATGAGTTAAAAAAAAATGTTTAGGTATATCTTCCCAAAAAACCCTGAAGCATTTCTGTTGGGTATGATAGGAGAGGAAATACCAAAGTCAACCAGAAATTGTTCATGTATGCCACTATGGCAGCTAGAACTTTATTAGCCCAAAAGTGAAAACAGCAAGAATTGCCTACGGTTGAAGAATGGCAGACGAGGATGATGGACTATGCAGAATTGGCAAAGTTAACGGGGAAAATCCGAAACCAGAGTGACCAAGTGTTCCAGAGAGAGTGGAGTAAATTTATTCAATATATAGACAATCATTGTAAACATATAAAGACACTAGCAGGATTGAGATAAACCTCACAATGTTTAATAGAAGGAAGCTTCTACATGTGCTTAAAGACTAAAATAATATTAAGGGAAAAAGCTAGAATTGAGATGGTAGAAATGTGTGGAAATATGATGTAGGTATACAAAAACCAGACGATGGGATGGAGGGAAGTTGAGTGGCTCAGTAGAGCTAAAAATTTGTAAAAGGAAATAAGATGTTATATTAATGTTAAAAATGGAAAACCAATAAAATATATATAAAAAGAAAGAAATCACATCTGGCAATCAATGTGCCCCTTTAGTTTCAAATAGCACATGGGTAGACGAGTCTAAAAAGCCCAGGACACAAATTTTCACATGCCCATCTAGCAGCTATGGTGGGTCATTTACCAGAAGTAATGTATTCAGCGTTTACTCTGGAGGTGTATACTCAATTCTGACCAAACTAAGCCTTCTGATGTATATTTTAATCTAGGAGGCTTAGTACTCTGACATAGCTCAGTTGGTAGAGCATGAGACTCTTAATCTCAGGGTCATGGGTTCAAACCCCACATTGGGCAAAATATTCCTGCATTGCAGGGGCTTGGACTACAGGGCTCTCTTGCTCCCTTCCAATGCTACGATTCTACAGCTCAGCCTACCTATGAAACCCAAGGGGCACATTGGTTGCCGGAGGTGAAATATATTTGCATTATGTTCAGCTCTCCTACCCCACTAATAGAAGTGATGGCAGTCCCCAATAGATGGATAAAGTCAGCTGGCTATTCAACAGTCAGGAAAAGTCCCCCAAGAAGGATCTTGATTTGGAGTGGCATGGGCAAGAAGGGAGTAATAATAATAATAATAATAATAATAATAATAATAATAATAATAATTATTATCTATACCCCACCCATCTGGCTGGGCTTTCCCAGCCACTCTGGGCGGCTCTCAACAAAATATTAAAAAGACAATAAAGCATCAAACATTAAAAACTTCCCAAAACAGGACTGCCTTCAGATGTCTACTAAAAGTCAGATGGTTGCCTTCAGATATCTTCTAAAAGTGGGTTAGTTCTTTATCTCCTTGACATCTGATGGGAGGGCGTTCCACAGGGCAGGCACCACTACCGAGAAGGCCCTCTGCCTGGTTCCCTGTAACTTGACTTCTCGCAGTGAGGGAACCACCAGAAGGCCCTCGGTGCTGGACCTCAGTGTCTGGGTAGAACGATGGGATTGGAGACACTCCTTCGGATATACTGGACTGAGGAGCTCTTGAAAAGTGGATGTTTCAGAATCAAATTTCAGCAGGCAGCATGGAGCAAGGAAGGGAGAAGGAGGAGGCGAGAAGCCTGCTCTGTTATAACTGCTCCTGTGCTTTCCCCCCATCCCCACAGAAGGAGCATGACCTGGAGCTAGCCGCCCGCATCGGACAATCGCTGCTGAAGCAGAACCGGAGCCTGTCGGAACGCAACGAACTCTTGGAAGAACAGCTTGAATTGGCAAAGGAAGAGGTGAGGAAGCCCAATACGGTGTCTGTTGCTGACCAGGGAGGAAGCTAACGCGACATACGCGTACATGAAACACAGGGAGTTTGTTTGCCCCCACCCCACCCTACTCGGGTTGGATAGAAAGTGGAGAGATAAGCTGAGGGCTGGGAGAAAAAGTGAGCTGGTTGTGTGTATGGCAGTAAATGCAGGAAGGCTGCGTGCAGGGAATATTTTTCTGTTGGGTGCATACGGTATAGGACGGTGCTTCTCAAGCTTGAGTCCCCAGCGGTTGTTGGGACTACAACTCCCATCATCCCTGACCACTGGTCCTGCCAGCTAAGGATGATGGGAGTTGTAGTCCAACAACTGCTGGAGACCCAAGTTTGAGAAACGCCGGTCTGTGAGCTGCATCCAGCTGAAGTTTATTCAGAATAGGACCACTGAAATTAACGGAGCTAAGTTGGCCATGTCGGTGGGTCTGCTGTTGAGTAGAACTAGCATTGGTTACGATGCTGTAATTTACAGCAAGGGCGGGGACCCTCATGCGTAGAGGCCAAAGGTGAGCTCCAGGCCTCTCTATCCAGCCCTTAGGACTCTCCCTAAGGGCCCGCCCCTCACCAACTCTACTTTGCACCCTCCTTGAGTGCTTTTGCTTGGCTGGAATGTGTCCTTGAACTGTAATAAGGCCTCTTGCTTGCCTGGATGGAGAGATGGGTGGCTGTGTATTAAAACTTCTGACTTTGCAAGGCTGGAATGTAGCCTCCTCAATGAAGATAGGCTGTATAGCTCAGTCAGTAGAGCATGGGCCTCTTAATCTCAAGGTCGTGGGTTCAAGTCCCAAGCTGGGCAGAAGATTCCTGCATCAAACGGGGTTTAAACAGATGACCCTTTTAGTCCCCTCTGATTCTTTGCTGTGCTCAATTTTGCCTCTGACACCACTGGTGTGCAGTCCCTGGAAAGTTGTCCACAAGGGAATGCAACCTTTGGGGCCTAAAAATGCCCCCCACCTCTGAACTACTATAAGATCTGAAGTTAAGGGGTAGAAGGGCTTTCAGATTAGAAGGTTTAACTTCTGCTTTTTTCTTCCATGGGACCCATTGTGCCTATTCTCTCTCCCCCTCCCCACTTCAAGATAGCTCAGCTTCGCCATGAGATATCAATGCGGGACGAGCTTCTGCATCTGTACACCAACAGCACAGAAGAGAGCGAGCCAACCTCTGCCACCTCCACTCCGTGAGTATCTCAAGCTGGGGTGGAAGGGGAGACCTTCTGCACAAGTCAAACCATGTAATTTCTGCTGCCGTCCTCCTGGCGAGGCCCTCCAGCGGCCGCAGCTGACTGCCCATCCTCCCCATGTAGTGAGACGAATCTGTAGTGAGACGAATCCATTGTGGGACGAGGAGAAAGAAACCCCACCTAGAGTCTTCGGAAATTCTGCAGTGTACACCGTTCACGCCAGCAGATCCGAAAAATAGCTAGCGTCTCCCCTGTGCTTTTCTCTAATTGCATTAAATGCAAAATTAAAACAGGAAGAGCCATCTGTTTTTAACACGGAGCTGTTGTTCTTCATTTAACCACCAGGTGGTGTGAGAGATGCAATGGCCTTGCGGGCGAAGGGGGGGGAGGAGGAAGCCGGAAGAAATACCGTATTTACTCAAATCTAAGGCTCACCTTTTTGGGCCAAATTACTTTGCGAAAACTAAGGTGCGCTTTAGATCCGATGGCACATTTACATTCGCCAGCAAATACTTTCTTTGGATTCAAGGTTCTGAAAATGGAGGTGCGCATGAGATTCGATGGCACGTTAGGTAAAGGGACCCCTGACCATTAGGTCCAGTCATGACCGACTCTGGGGTTGCGGCGCTCATCTCGCTTTATTGGCCGAGGGAGCCGGCGTACAGCTTCCGGGTCATGTGGCCAGCATGACTAAGCCGCTTCTGGCGAACCAGAGCAGCGCACGGAAATGCCGTTTACCTTCCCGCTGGAGCGGTAGCTATTTATCTACTTGCACTTTGACGTGCTTTCGAACTGCTAGGTTGGCAGGAGCACATTAGACTCAAATAAATACAGTACTACAGTTCTCATGGTTGAACTTGAACTTGGGTGTTCCTCGCCCAACAATATCTCTTCTAGCTACATTGCCACTCACCTCAACTCCTGTGTTGTTGTTGCTATTATTATTATTATTATTATTATTATTATTATTATTATTATTTATACTGCCCTTTATCAAAAGATCCCAGGGCAGTGTCCAACAATAAAATCACATTACAAAGCACCAATAATAAAAGGCACAATAAGAGGCAGCATAATAATAACAACAGCAGCAACAGCCACCTACTCCCCCAAGCTTTAAAAGGCAATAGATTATTTAATGGCTAAAGGCCTGGGTAAAGAGGAATGTTTTTGCCTGGTACCTAAAGACATGTCATGATGGCTCCAGGCACTCCAACCATCTGCAAAACGCCTCTTTCACCACTCTGTGATTGTATCCAGGCCAGATCCAAGCTAGGAGTAGGCCAACAGAAGACTCTCCAGGTCAGAAGGCTTGGCTGCTGGGCGAGATTGAGCCCTGCAGTACCTCTGTTTCTAGAAATGAAACATTAATTCCAGGAGCCGTCTCAGGCTACTGCTGTCTCCCCTCCCCTGTGCTCTTCTCATGACTACATCTCTCCCCCCCCCTCCCCACAGGTTGCGGAGGAATGAATCTGCCCTCTCTTTGCAGCAGTGTTTTCAGTATGACACCTTACAGCAGAAGCTCAAAGGGCTGGAGGAGGAGAACCAGAAACTGCGGACAGAGGTGAGGTTCTGAGCTGGGCTGGGCTGGGCTGCAGGTGTATATGATGTGCTCACTGGAAGGACAGATCGTGAAGCTGAGGCTCCAATACTTTGGCCACCTCATGAGAAGAGAAGACTCCCTGGAAAAGACCCTGATGTTGGGGAAGATGGAGGGCACAAGGAGAAGGGGACGACAGAGGATGAGATGGTTGGATGGTGTTCTTGAAGCTACCAGCATGAGTTTGATCAAACTGCGGGAGGCAGTGGAGGACAGAAGTGCCTGGCGTGCTCTGGTCCATGGGGTCACGAAGAGTCGGACACGACTAAACGACTAAACAACAACAATCTCATTGTCCGGTGATCAAGGAAAGACACTCAGCACATGCTCAGATGCTTTCACTCAGTTGTATTAACGAGCTGAAATCCTAGAATCTGAATTGGAGCTCAAAAATCATGCAGCGTCTAGCACAGGGTGTATTGCGATTGCTACAACAGGCAGGAAAATCATTAAGTGGTCTGTGAAGACCGCCAGCCATTTTGAAGTGGTTGATGGGGGGTGGGCATAAAAAAGCTCAGGAACCACTGTCTTAGAAGGTTTTAGGTGCATTATCTCCCAGAGGGTTGCTACCTTTTCACAACGTCTTGGTGTAATATAAAGATATATGTCTGTCTTTTTGAACCCAGGTCACAAGCATTGCCACGGAAACCTCTCAATATGAGGAACAGGAGCAGAAGCTGATGATCGACTGCGTGGAACAATTTTGTAGGTTCTTAATTTTGGGCAGGGAGCTTGAAATTAAAGCCCTATTAATAACAATAGAAGGCTGCTTTCAGGCATAATTCCAGGACTGGAGGGATGATATTGCAGGGGGGGGGTTCTGGTGGGGTGGGGAGGCAAAGAATAACCCAATCCTCTGTATCTGCTTTGACCTGCTTCCGCTCTGGAATTAAGTTTTAAAACAGTCCTCTATTCTTTGTCTGTGTGTGAGAGAGAGGAGGTGTTTGTGTGTGCGAGGGGCCCCCCACATATTTACACATGTGTCTTGCCCTGCCCTCTTCTGGCATGTAGCCCTCGGAGGGTTGGCAAAGAGGGAATATGGCTCTTGGTATAAACAAACAAAAAAAGGTTCCCCATCCCTGCTATACACACTTACCTGGGAGTAAGTCCCCTTGAGCTCAGTCGCCCTGCTTCTGAGTAGATACACGTAGGAGCACATAGCAAGAGGTTCCATTAAAACACATTCATGCATCCTTTTCTCAAAGGAGCACAAGGTGACACACACGACTCTCCCCCTCTTCACTGAATCCCCACGACAACCCTGTGAGGTAGTTTAGGCTGACAGGCAGGGACTGTCTCAAATACTTGAGGTGTGGGGCATATATGAAAGAAGGTGGCTTTTGACGTGGGAAAGGGCGGCTTAAAATTACCTCTGATTACAGACGTTCCTGACTTTCATGGATGCTTAAGGAAGGTGGGGCACGCTAATAATAATAATAATTAATAATAATAATAATTTATACCCTGCCCATCTGACTGGATTTTCCCAGCCACTCTGCGCGGCTCCCAACAGAATATTAAAAACACAATAAAACATCAAACATTAAAAACTTCCCTAAACAGGGCTGCCTTCAGATGTCCTCTAAAAGTCAAATAGTTGTTTATCTCCTTGACATCTGATGGGAGGGCATTCCACAAGGAGGGTGCCACTACCGAGAAGTCCCTCTGCCTGGTTCCCTGTAACCTCACTTCTAGCAGTGAGGGAACCGCCAGAAGGACCTCAGAGCTGGACCTCTGTGGGACAGAAAACATGCACTGGGGCGGCGGAGGGTGGGTGGAGTGGGCTGGGGTGGCAGAAAGCTTTGCCCCACTTTCTGGTCTGCTGGATCCTGCTGTGGGCATATTGGAAGCTGCATCCTGGTGCGTTGCATGCTGCTGGTGTCTCTTGAGTTGTAATGATCCTGTGTGTCTCTTCCTACAGCGGATGCTAGTCGAGAAGTGGTCCTGCTCTCCGAGGAGCTGGCCCGCAAGACGGAGGACACGGCACGGCAGCAGGAGGAGATTAGCCAGCTGCTGGCGCAGATTGTGGAGGTGCAGCAGAAGTGCCGCGCGGTAAGCATAAAGCAAAGGGCCGGTTGGGGCCAGAATGGGCACCCAGAGTGCACCCAGAAACAAGGCTGCTCCTTTGTGAAGTCAAGGGTGCCTCAGAGAGGTGGGTGTGATACAAGGGAACATTCCTGGCATATCTAGGAAGTCAAGATGAGCAGCTCTGTGTTGCAGTGGATGTGTCAATGTGTTCAGCACTCCCTTTAATTAAAAAACAACAATCAATAAAACTCTTGGATTATGGCCAAAATGGCAAAAGTGACCAGGAAGCTCAGGAAACAAGAAGACCGAATGAATGAATGAATGAATGAATGAATCTTCATTTGCATCAGCCATCAGCCATGGCAATAAAACAACAATACAACAGACAAAGAATAGAAGTAAAAAGTCAGTTATATAAAATACATTTTAAGGTTTTGAATCAATAGTCAAATAGTGGATCTTATTCTGATTGCCCCAGCTAAAAACCTTGCAACCTTTGCTGTCACCTGCTCATCTTGATCTGCCAAGAGAAAGGACACTGTAGCAGTGGTTGGGCAATAAAAGAGGGGTGGTAACCTCATTCCTCAAGTCTTTATAAAGAGTGCAAGAACCTTAACAAACAGTGGGGGCGGGAATTATAATTTATCTTGGAGACTACTGTAAGCAGATGAAAGCATTAGCAGGACTGCAATAACTCTTGTAACGTAGCCAATACAATCGTGTCTCTGCTCCCGAACGCCTTGGGTGTTGAACGTTCTGGCTCCCGAACGATCGAAAACTGGAAGTGAGTGTTCCGGTTTTTTAACATTTTTTTGGAAGCTGAACATCCGACGGGGCTTCCGCTATTGTTTCCGGTACGCCTGCGCAATTGGAAACCGATCGGAAGCTGCGCCTTGGTTTCCAAACGTTTCGGAAGTCAAACGGACTTCTGGAACGGATTCCGTTGGACTTCCAAGGTGCGACTGTAGTATGGAGACGATGGAGTGTTACAAAATAGGGACTATTGAATAATATGCAGTTGAAAGGGTTGACAATAGGACCCATGGAGGGGAAGGTGGGAAGTCCAGAGATTCGGAGGGATCTTTAAATATGGATGTGTATGATTGTATTGCCATATTCTTATAATTGTAAAATCAATTTAAAAAAAAAAAAACAAAACCCCAAGGGCACTGTGGATGTTCCTGGTGGCAATAACTCTTATCTTTCTTCCTCCAGTATGGTTCAGAAGTGGAGGAGCTGCAGGAGCATCTTGCTGCTGCCAAGGAGGTTCAGCAACAGCTACGAACAGAGGTTTGTATCCTTGGAGACGGGGCGGCGGCTGGGGTGGTGTTGGTGGGTGATGGCCGGTTGCATCTGTCCAGTGCAGATCTGAACAACAACAAGCAACACGTCAGCTAGTAATATACTGACAATATTTTTATAATGCTATGCTGTTTCAAGATTCATAAACAGAAGACATATAATATGTGCATGGAGTCACAAACTAACAGCAATGAAACTAACAGAAATCAAATGTTCCATGAACAGGAATGGTAGTTGTCAAAGATCACTGACATGGAGGCAGAATGCCTTTCCCACAGTCAATATCCTACAGACATGAGATGGTGGGTGCTCCAAACGTTGCAATAGGGTGCTCCGAGCACAGCAGCGGACAGTACAGTTCTTCCAGGATAATGAACTGTTTAAATGATAAATCTTCATCAGCAAATTAATACAGTGGACGCTTGGGTTGCGAACGTGATCCGTGCGGGATGCACGTTCACAACCCACAGCGCCACGTCTGCGCACGTGGGGGTCGCGATTCGGCGCTTCTGCGCATGTGCAAGTGCTGAAACCCGGAAGTAACCCGTTCCAGTACTTCTGGGTTTGGCGCGGTGTGCAACTCGAAAACGCACAACCTGAAGCGTCTGTAACCCGAGGTATGACTGTAGTCCCCAAAGGTACATCAAATGGCCAAGGATCAGCTATCGCTAAAAAGTATAGTAAGCTGATGCGTTGCTTGTTGTTATTCTGTCTTGTTTTGCAACACTGGGGATTTTCTTTGGTGTACAGTACAGGGAGGAAGGCAGAGATAGAATTGTAGAGTTGGGAGAGACCACAAGGGTCATCCAGTCCAGCCCCCTGCAATGCAGGAATCTTTTTGCTCAACGTGGGGCTTGAAACCGTGACCCTGAGATGAAGAGTCTGACACTCTACCAGCTGAGCCACTGCTCAGCTTCTGTTGGAGGAAGTGCACTTCTGAACACCAGTTGCAGGCAGCCACAGGTGGGGCAGACCGCCATTGCACTCATGCACAGCTTACCATCTTCCCCTAAGTATCTGGCCAACTGTTGTGAGAATGGGATGTTGTTAGACTAGCTGGGCCTTTGGCCTGGTCCAACAGGGCCCTGTATCCATTTTGTGCCAGCCTGCTTTGGCTCTCTCCACTCACATACATTTCCTAGGGGTTCTCCGACGGAAGGGCACGACTGCTGAACAAGTTTTAATGCCAATAAATACCTATTGTAATGCAAAAAAGGGGGGGGGGTAAAAAGGTCAGGAGATCATCACTGTTGACTGATATCACAGCAAGTTCAATCACATGTTTTAATTAAACCTGAACATGTAACTGGTGTATTAATAAATAAATAAATAATAATAATAATAATAATAATAATAATAATAATAATTTATTTGTGGGGATGCAGGTGGCACTGTGGGTTAAACCACAGAACCTAGGACTTGCTGATCAGAAGGTCAGCAGTTTGAATCCCTGCGACGGGGTGAGCTCCCGTTGCTCAGTCCCTGCTCCTGCCCACCTAGCAGTTCGAAAGCACATCAAAGTGCAAGTAGATAAATAGGTACCACTCCGGCGGGAAGGTAAACGGCGTTTCCGTGCACTGCTCTGGTTCGCCAGAAGCAGCTTAGTCATGCTGGCCACATGACCCAGAAGCTGTACGCCGGTTCCCTCGGCCAATAAAGTGAGATGAGCGCCACAACCCCAGAGTTGGTCACGACTGGACCTAATGGTCAGGGGTCCCTTTACCTTTACCTTATTATTTGTACCTTGCCCATCTGGCTGGGTTTCCCCAGCCACTCTGGGCGGCTTCCAACAAAGATTAAAAATACATTGAAATGTCACACATTAAAAACTTCCCTAAATTGGGCTGCCTTCAGATGTCTTCTAAAAGTTTATTTCTTTGACATCTGACGGGAGAGTGTTCCACAGGACAGGCGCCACTACCAAGAAGGCCCTCTGCCTGGTTCCTGTAAACTCACAGTGAGGGAACCGCCAGAAGGCTCTCGGCACTGGACCTTAGTGTCCAGGTTGAATGATGGGGTGGAGACACTCCTTCAGGTATACTGGGCCAGAGTTGCAGCAGAGTTATGCACTGCAAATCAATTCTAGAGTAAAACAAGCTGTGCGGGGAGCCCCTAGTTTCTCCTCTCATTGTGGCTTGGACTGATTAAGATGGGATGCCTCTCCTCTTTCACTTTCAGCTCCGAGACCTGCAGGAGAAATACATGGAGTGTGGGGCAATGTTGCACGAAGCCCAGGAGGAGATGAAAAACCTCCGGAACCGCAGCCTCCCCAACAGCACCATCCACCGCCACAGCTCCCCTACTTTTTTGCCCCTGGTAAGTACAGCGCATCTTGGGGTTGGGGGCTGCGTAAAGGAGGAGATACCGGGGAAACAGAATTGGTTTGTCAAAGAGAGTACTCTTGATAGGAGGCAGAGCAGTGGGGATGGCAGAAGGTGGATTTTTTAGGAGGAGACAAAGAGCATGTCTCTTTATTGGGAAGAGCAGCCAGGTTGCTGCCTTCACATTCCAACAGGTGCATTTCAAGCTCCTAGTCCTCAGCGAGGGAGGAGGGGAAAGTGGGATAAAGAAGGGCATGCCTCAGGATTTCATTTTTTAAAAAATATTTTATTTTTTACCAACCACCAAAACACAAACAGTGAAACCCCCCCAGGCGGCTGATACTTTGGGTATATATATTCAATAATATACATATTCAATAATATTCAATAATAACATATTCAAATCAACAATATGTGCACTTCTACATACAGTGGTAACTCAGGTTACATACACTTCAGGTTACACACCCTGCTAACCCAGAAATAGTGCTTCAGGTTAAGAAATTTGCTTCAGGATAAGAACAGAAATTGTGCTCCAACGGCGCGGCAGCAGCAGGAGGCCCCATTAGCTAAAGTGGTGCTTCAGGTTAAGAACAGTTTCAGGTTAAGAACTGACCTCCGGAACGAATTAAGTACTTAACCCGAGGTACCACTGTACCTTAACACTCCTCCCTCCACAAGGTTTATTTAACTTTTAACATTTTAATTGCCCGCCTCGGGATTTCATTTGAGTCAGGACTGAATTAATGGGGATTTGGTTTTTTCTTCAATGGGTTCTGTTCCATGAACCATACTAACAGTGTCTCTGAGCATGCACAGTCTGACCACTAAGCAGCTCCAGCATGTTTTCCTTGCTACGCCATTCCCCAGTCTGACATTCCTGTCTGGTTTGAACACAGGCACAGAAGCCCCCACATGGTTATGGGTGAGGGTTTTACCCAGCCCAGTCTGCCCTGCTCTCTGTTCCCACCTCCTGGGGAAGCACAAGTGAAGAAAAAGAAAATGATTCTGGGAATTCCCTGGGCATCTTTTACTAGTGAAAGACCACCTGCCCACTGTGACTTTTTGAATTGCAGGATTCCTTGGCTGCAGAGATCAAGGGCACGATGAGAAAGAGCGTGGACAGCTCTGGTTCCTCAGAGTGCAAGTAAGTGGGAAGAGCGCAAGATACCTTGTGTGTGTGTGTGTGTAGGTGTGTGCAAAATAGACCCATAAAAATGAGTGGCGAGAGCAAGAAGCTGTCAGAGGATGGCGTCGTGAATGCAGCACAATCCCTAAGGCCAAACAGGGGAAGAAGGAGGAGCCTTTGGATCAGGAGGTGAAATTCAGAATGATGGCCGGGGGGAGCGGCTCGTGTTTTGTTAGCCCCGAAAATAGAAAACGAGTGAGGTCCCAACTAAAGAAGAATGGCAAAGTAAGCTGACAGAATATGCACAGCTTGCAGACTTAACATATAGAATAAGAGAACAAGAAGAACATACGTTTAGAGAAGATTGGAAAACGTTGATTGAATATATGGGGGAAATTGTGTACACCTGAATACGTTGGCAGCATTAAGATAATAAATTCAACAGTGTAAGTAAGTTATGATGGATGCAATAATGGAATGCTGAATGGTATAGTTTCTGTAAAATATGCAGGGATTTATGATATGTAAAACGAACCATGGAAAGAGAAGAAGGGAAGTCATTGATATTTTAAGGATGTAAAAATGAGTACTTTAAATTGTAAAACAGAAAATTTAATAAAAAATTTATATACCGAATGATGGCAGGGGAGAACCTGTGTAGCTCCAGCTGTCCTTGGACTCCATTTCCCCTCAGCCCCCGTCACCAGTCCCTGGTTTAAAAACTTGGGTTGGGGGCAGAGCTAGGGTTAGAAAAAGTAACTCTTGGGGACCAGAGGAGGAGGAACTAGTGCAAAATTTAGGGTGCTGTAGATGGTTCCCCCGCACAGGGCGCTGAGCTGAGGGGGCACAAAATAACAACAACAACATCAGGATTTCCCAAGCTTGGGTCCCCAGCTCCTTTTGGACTACAACTCCCATCATCCCTAGCTAGCAGGACCAGTGGTCAGGGATGATGGGAGTTGTAGTCCAATGGGAAATCCTGGCCTATATTATTACCAGGAGAAGATTGATTTAAAAAAGCAACTGGACCAAAAGGAATTACTGTGACAAGTTAAGAAATATGGGAGGGGGAGGCATGCTAATTTTGTCCTTGCTCATGGCGCCATATTACCAGAGTCCTGCCCTGCCATGACCTCCCTTTGTTTCCCACTACTGACCTCGTCTCCTCCTTGTGTGTTGATCTCAGGGGTGTCCGTCGGGTCTTTGAGACGGTGAAGGCTGTGAACCAGGTGGCGAAAGCCAGATCGCGGGCAGAGTCTCCCCTGAGCCTCCCTGTGTACTCGCCCAAATTTTCCTCGCTGGGCTGCAGCCGCCTGAGCACCCCACGCACCAGCTTCTACGGTTCAGACAGCCCCATTGCCAGAGGCCTGGAGGGGCACGACGGCCATACTTCTGAAGGGCCAGACGAAGCGCGGTGAGTCCTGCTGAGACACGGTATAGGCACCTTGCCACAACCTATTTTCAAATGGTCGTTTCCTCAGGGCGGAGACCTGTCTCCTGTACAACGCCACAGGCCTTGGTGGCGGCAGTGATCAGCGTGGCTAATTCCACCCCCTGTTCTGTGGTTTCATTTAGCCGGCGCGAGGCTGGCACACCGGGCACGCCCGGCCGGCACGACTTGGAAGCTGCCGTCCGGTGCTTGTCGGCCCGCCAGGAAAGCCACAGCACCGAGCGCTCGTTCTTCGAGATGGAGAGGGAAAGCAAGCTGAGGCGGCTGGCGAGGGACGCCGAGGACTCCAGCGGGTTCCTCACGCCCAACGAAAGCATCACATCCACCGGCACCAACTATTCGGGCAGCTCTGGCGGTTCCGGGTTCTCTCTGGGCTCCTTCTCTTGTTTCCCCGATAAGCTTCAAATCATCAAGCCTCTGGAAGGTCAGTGGGAGACGGCAGTCAAGAACTGGGGTGGGGGGTGCTCCCTTGGAGGGAGTGGGTGATCCATGGGCACACTTTGGGCTATATTTTGCTGAATTTATTCCAATGCGTCCGTCTGTTGAATTAGCTTGCAAGTGCATAGGGACTGGAAGCATGTGATGGTTTTCAAAAAAGTCATTTGGCAGTATTCATTCATTTATTTTTTACACTTTACATACCACTTAGGGTTTAAACAAATCTCTAAGCAGTTTTCATCATAAGCTGAAACATCTTAAATCAGTGGTGGCCAAACTTGGCCCTCCAGCTGTTTTTGGACTACAACTCCCATCATCCCTAGCTAACAGGACCAGTGGTCAAGGATGATGGGAAACGTGGAGGGGGGAGTGAAATCTAGTTAAAGAATCCCCATCTGGTGCGCCGAGGGGCCGAGGCAGTTTCCCCCTCAATTATTTTTTTTAAGGGACTGAGCCCCTCAATATTCAGGGGGTGTTTGGCTCGGCTTCCTGGCTCCTCGCGACATTGTGCAATGTTGTGTGCATGATGTCATGCCATTGCACAGTGTCGCACATGAGCCCCCTCAATCCTATTAAGAAGGTGGCGCCTCTGATCCCCATAATCCCTTGCCCTGGAAAAGGGGGAAAGGGAAAACGGGAATTGCAAGGAAGAAGTGCCTGTCCATTGCTCTGGGATCTGCTTGAGGAAAATCACCGTTTATGCAGCTTCTCAGTGCAAGAGTATTTCCAGTTTTAATGGGATGGATTGGGGCTTGGGGGAGATCTGTACCTTCAGCATCAAAAGTACAACTGGCAATTAGCCAAGTCTATGTTTCTGGCTATGTTTCTGAGATCCAGCGCCGAGGGCCTTCTGGCGGTTCCCTCATTGCGAGAAGTGAGATTACAGGGAACCAGGCAGAGGGCCTTCTCGGTAGTGGCGCCCGCCCTGTGGAACGCCCTCCCTTCAGATGTGAAGGAAATAAGCAGCTATCTTCTCTTTAAAAGACATCTGAAGGCAGCCCTGTTTAGGGAAGCTTTTAATATTTAATGCTGTATTGTTTTTAACACTTGATTGGAAGCCACCCAGAGTGGCTGGGGAAACTCAGCCAGATGGGCGGGGTATAAATAATAAATTATTATTATTATTATTCTCTGGCTGTAAAGATGTGGGGTGCAAAACATAACTCCAAGGAGCTGGACCAGTCTTGTTGCAAGGTGTTTGATAATCTTGCTTCTGTCCAGCTTTGCTAACCATGGCCAGCTAACTTTAAACGCAAGTTACTTGGCATTGCTTGCATTCCTGCCTACGTCCCTTTCCCTCCCGGTCTCTCTTTAGGCTCCATGACCCTCCACCACTGGCAGCAGCTAGCCCGGCCTCACCTGGCAGGGATCCTGGACCCTCGGCCAGGTGTGCTCACCAAAGATTTCCGGCAGCTTGACACAGACCTGGAGGAGGTCTACAACCTGAATGACCTGGAAGAAGACGATGTGGATGCAGGCTCCTTCCCGGCCCTTGCTACCTCGACACCTGCCAAGGCCAAGGAAAGGCCTAGTGGTGAGTCCGTTGGTTCATTTCTAAATGTTGTTGTGCCAGTAGGAAAGCTTGGGGAGTGTCCCAGACAAGTTTCTGTCATATGGCATCCCCGTGGTGTGATAACCACAATCTGAGCATATGCACCACATCCAAGGGGCTGAGGCACTTTTGGTCCCCGCAAGGTCCTTTTTTTGTTCAGAGGGCCTTTGGCTCTACCTCCCAGCTCCTTGCAACGTCAGAATGTTGCATCAGGCCCCCTCAATCATCTTGAGAAGTTGGCGCCTCTGTCCCCGAGTCACACTACTTTTGCTTGAAGTCCACTGGCAGCCATTTTGTGAACCAACTGTTGAGGTGCTCTGTAGCAAATTGGCAGCTGTTGTGTGTGTTTGTGTCTTGCCCTGAACGGCTAGGGGCTCACAGGCTGGGGGGCTGCTGTTCTTGTGACCCCCAGTTCTGCCAGACAGTCCCGTCTCCCCTGTCCACTTGGGAGCAGGGATACTACAAACAAAACACCCATATTTTTTTTCTGTGAGGTATACCTAGGTGGTAGTTTGGCAATCTCGTTTAACTCTTCATGACTCCTTCAGTTTTTAAAAACACGTATGAAGAATAAGTTCCACCACCTCAGGTTTGTGTGTTTTAACGTGATTCCTGAGGCTTCAAAGCTGATGGTTTGATTTCTCCTTAACCACCGACCACTCACAAACCATGAATTTATAACTGCTGCTGTTGCCCTTTCTAATTTGAAGATGGGAGCAAAATAGTATTTGGGGGCACAGACAGTGGGGGGAGAGAAGAGGAAAATTCAGGAAGGATGGGGAAAATACCCTGCTTACATTGTCAAAAAAAAAACCCAGTGTACTTGCAATTTCCTTTCATTTTTTTTAATACTTTACAATAACTAGCATAAACATGGGGCAAACAGCCATTGCTAAGACCTGACCTCTGCAAAAGCATCTAGACCTTTGGGTTTGTATTCAGCTTACGTCCCACTCCATTAAAATGGAGGTATGAGGACCATTTATTTGAGGGTGGTCTGTCCTGAGTAAAACTTAAGTTGAATACAGCCCACACAGTCCACAAGTTGATGGTGAGGGATGTCCTTTCCCACAGGAAAAGCATTTCCTGAAAATCACCTCGAACAACATGTTGGGGTTGGGGGCAGAGGGAGATGGTTTCATTCCTGTCGGCATTTATGAAAAACGTCTTCCTCCATACCTCCCCCTTAGATAACCCGGCATTTGTCTCTGTCTGTCTCCACGCCCCACCAACACCACCCTGCCCCACTCATTAACCCTCCGTTTTCCTGTCCGTTTCAGTATTTCACTCCGTTAACAATCTGCCCCAGACCCCGCCTACTTTCACCATCACCACCTGTTGCTTCTCGCACCCTAGCAACGAGGTTACCATGGTGACACCCAGGTAAGCATCCTCTGTGGTCCTCCCTTCCGCCAGCTTTTCATCATCCTTTTGCTTCTGCTCCTCCATCATCGCCGTAAGGAGGATTTCCCTCTGTGTGTGTGTGTGTCTTGTCTGCCATTTTTGATCTGCAATCTCCCTCCCCACCATTTTGGATCCTAGGCACTGCTGATCCTGGTATGGGCATCTCCCGCAGCCCTTGTCGTATTGATGGGGTGGGCTCCGAAGTAAGAAATCTCTTCCCTGCCTCTTTTCTCTCTATCCTACCTGGGGAGAGCTGGGCAAGGAAACCTCCCTCACCTGTTCACTCTCCTTCTTGAGCAATGCTGGCTTGAGGACAAGGGATCTCAAGGCACATCTGCTGATGCCTGCAGAGGAGGATCAAGGCCTTTATCTAGGAAAACACAGGCACCCAAAAGTGGTCACGTGGCTCATTCTCAGGAAATAGAGGTGCTGCGGCTCAAACAAGTTCACCTCCGAGACCTTGAGGGTCCTGCCCTTTAGTATAAGGCACTGGGGAGGGGGTGTTGATGTTCAGAAGGAAAGGCATTCTGCACATGGTCAGAGGAACACTTGCTCCACATTTCCTGGGGCCCAAGCTGTGGCATCTTAAGAGCAGCTGGGGTTTGAAACCGTTTTTGTTGTTGCTGCTCTGATCCACATTAAGCCATAACCCAGAGGAGTCCTTGATCATCATGATGGCTTAAGAAGTCAGAGTGGGATCCTCCCAGGTGCTGTGGAGCCTTGCCTTGAACCAATGTCAAGTCTTGATGTGTCTGATAAAAATATTTCCACAGGACTCTTAGGTCAATTGGCAGCTGCTGCAGCAGCCTTCCCCCTCCGCTTGTCTCTCAGCCAGCGGTCTTGTTTTTATAAAGGAGAATGGGAAGTTTCCTGCCCAGGGTTCAGAGGAATCAGAGGTTGAATGAGCTGGCCCTCCCCACCCGAAGGGAATCCAAGCCTTCTTATGTGCTCTTTTAATGATAAGATAACACTTGCAGCAGGATTCATTCCCTGTCCCGAGAATTCAGGGTGGCTAATGGCAATAATTTTGAGCAATACGAGAATAACAGAAAGAAATAAAAGTGGCAGCCTTATAAACGCCACCTTCAAATACACTCTATTCATATACTAGTTATAGAATCAGAGAGTTGGAAGAGGACCCCCAAAGGTCATCTAGTCTAACCCCCTGCAATGCAGGAATCATATTGACCTGTATAACTGGAGAACCTTGTAAGTAACAGCCTTAAGGTTTTTTAAAATAATATTAAAGCCCACGTATCATAATATACAGTTCCCTTTTTAAAAAACAAACTGTCCAAAATTAAAAGCCTTTTTAAAGCACCTGTTTAAGAAAATCTCCAGCTTTTTAAAAACCCTAATAATAATAATAATAATTTTATTATTTATATGCCACCCATCTGATTGGGTTGCCCCAGCCGCTCTGGGCGGCTCCCAACAAAATACTAAGAGCGCGATAAAAACACTGACCATTAAAAACTTCCCTGTACAGGGCTGCCTTCAGACAACTTCTAAAAGTCATATAGTTCTGTATCTGTTTGATATCTGATGGGAGGGGCAGTCCACAGGGTGGGGCAGCCCTACTGACTTGTGAATCAACTTCCCTGCCCCAAACCATATGCTACAGGCCACTGATGACTTATTACCCTTTCTTTCAAGGGTAGTATCCATGCTTCTTCCTCCTCCCCATTTTATCCTTGCAACAGCCCCGTGAGGGTAGGAGAGGCAGTGATTGACGCAAGGCCTCCCAGCAAGTTTGGTCTAGAACCCCCGTTCTCCCAGCCCAGCACTCCGACCACTGCACTGCACTGCCTTGCTTTGAAGAACATGAAAAGAAGAGGATTTGACGGTGGGGACAGGCAGCTACATTCAGCCACTGGGCGCGGCCGCATCTATTAACCCACTAACCTTTCTCTCTAGCCTTAGCACTAACCCATCTGCTTTGCACAGGTTAAAGGGGCACTAATATTGCGGGGTCAGACCGAAAGGGCTGCCTCCCTTACTCCATCTCCTTGACTGCACAGAGGAGTAGGGAGAAGGGGGTAGGAAGAGGAACAGACAACTGACTAACTTGTGTGACTGGTTTATAACATGAACTTCTGATAACGAGAGCAATGAATGGCAGCGTTTGTGAGCAAAGAAGTTACGGCTCAGTGTGTCTCTGTCATTGTGCCGTTTTCAACCAGCAGGAAGCAGTGTCGCTACCTGTGCCTGCCCTTTTCTCCAGTCCCCTAAAAACAGATTCACACATTCAGAATCTCTGGGTTAGTTCAGGCGTGGCACCCAGCCTGTTAGCATCTGTAGATGTGCTACAGGGCCAGCTCAAGGGCAGCTGCCAGTATCCTGGCGCCTCCCAACGTCATTGTGACTACAACTCCCATCATCCCTGGCCACTGGCCGTGCTGATGGGAGTTGGAGTCCAACAACGCCCGAAAGGGTCCAGGTTGGGAAAGGCTGACGATGGCAGTGTCCAGGTGAGGAAAATCCAGCCGGCACATTGCCCGCCCTGCCCCCTGCTTTGTCTCAGTAATGAGCAACGGGTCACAGTCCATCAGGGTAGGAAGAAGGTGCAGCCCCACTTGTGCCTTTATTGGCACTTCTGGGTTGTTTTGTCATGCTGATGACCAGAATGAGGCCTATGGGGCTTTCCCCACAGAGATTACAAGGAGAGATGCCACTCTGCACCCAATAGAGAAACATGGCCCATAGTGGCTTTCCATTTTAACCCTGGCAGTTCCAAGCTATGTGGCATCTGCATCTCTCTCTCTCTGTGCCCTGAAGACGATCGGTGCAAATCCCTACTTCCTGCTGGATTGGGTCCCAATAGATAGATCAAATCCCTCTGGTTCTCAACCTGCCCAGGCTTAATGGCAACCCCAAAGCCACAGCCCAAGGCAGTCACATCATGGGTTCTGTGCCTTCAGTCCCTTTGCAGGATGGAACAGGAATAAATTCAGGAGTCAACTCAAAAGGATTTGCACCACAAACAGCTTGTGATTTTTAGCGAGAGAATGCTGCATTCAGATGGAAGTGGCTCCTCTGTTCATTTGATTTAGTTCTGGTCTCTTGTGCTCTGAATGGCAGCAAACTTGGGGGAAGCTGCCTGTTCTCTGTATGTGTTCTCTTAGCTCTGTCTCTTGGGTTGCCAACTTCCCGCATATAGTAAGAGGTCCAGCATTTTCATGGCTCTGCTTGGGGATTTTCTAGTGAGCTGTAATGTCAGCCTGAGCCAACCTGCTTGGCCACCGATTCTGCACATTAAAGAATGCACCTACCACTGCAGAAGGAAGCTGAACTTGTTCCTGAGCATCCTATGCGTGCCTTTAGCGACTGCAGCTACTCCTGCCTCCAGTCCATGGAACTGAATTTTTCTCCTCTTTTTTGTCTTTGTGTCCACCCCTTCCTTCTCCAGTCTTTATAATACAGTTGTGCCCTCTTGTGGGTCCGGCACGGGGCTGAGCCCCCCTCACCCTCCCCAGCTCCCCCTGCAGGAAGAGCCCAGCTGTGAAGAGAAGCAGGAGGAGGACCCCCCTCTTGGACTAGTGACTCTGCTGACGGAGCAAGGCATTTCTGCACAGAGAGGGGCAGCCTCAGCCTTGGCCCACTTCCCCAGAGGCTCAGGCACCCTGTATTGGCTGTCTCCTCCTTTGGGCTCCCTGTGGCGCTGCTGCTTGGGCGGCCTAGGGGAGTGGGCTTTGGGATCACCTCGGTTGCGGCAGAGGGAGGAGGAGGAGGAGGACAAGCCCAGCATCTTCAGCTTGAACCTGGTGGAGAAGCTGCAGCAGCTGGGGCTGGACAAGGTGGTCAGAAGAGGGGAGGCCTCGTATGCAGCTTCCCACCTGCAGGGGCTTCATCGCAGGAAGAGGTGCCTGTCGTGAGGACTCTGCAGTTTTGTGCTGCCCTCCGCTGGTGGGGCGTCTGTGAGACAGAGGGGGCTTCATGCGGACTGCCTCCTGGACAAATCTGTGATCCTGAAGTTTGGGGTGTGGTTGTGGGGAGGGACCCTGCAGGGCTTGGCAGCAAACAGGGGGTCTGCCAACCACAGTGCCCTGTTGCCATTCTGTCCTCCACTTCCTGTAGATCAGGAAAGTTGGGGAATCATTGTTTCCATGTCTGATAAAGCTTTTCACAGCTTCCTTCTGCCTCCATCCTAGGAACCCTGGGCGTTGTGGTTCTGTGGGCCCTTTTTTCTTTGGGGCCCTTTTGCAAAACTGCAATCCCCAATGTACTTTCGCTATGAAGGCTATGGGGCATGGGTAAGAGGAATGAGCCCTGTGGAAAGAGCTGGCCCAAAGTCCAAAAAGCACACAGCTCCAAGCTCATCTTCACGGACCATGACTCTCCCTGCTTCCTGCACTATAGTCACTGCCTTCACTGCTAATTCCCTTAAGAAATGCACACCTTCTCTGTCTCTCTCTGTGTGTGGTACATAAAGGCATGTAGTGGTATAGGCAGGACTTGTGGGAGTGATAGGTTGGGCTTTTTGCATGCATGATGGGCTTGAGAGGGGATGTTTTTGTCCTTTACCTCTCCTGCCAACTTCAATTTTCTTAGCCTCGGGCAAACGCAATAGTTGGGTCTATTTCTCATCTGGATCCGGTGAGGTTTTCTCCGTTAAAAGACACCGTCTCAGATCATTGAGGAAAAGGGACAAAGAAAGCTGACCGGGATCCTGTTGTGCCCCCCCCCCACGACACTCCCCTGTGGGACCCATTTAGTGCCCCTTCCTTTGCCAACACTTAGCCACCCAGAGCTGGCTTTGTTCGCCCCACACTCTGAGCTCCACTTTTGGGGAGGCAAAGCTCTCCTCTTTTTCTTGTGTTGCTGAGAATTCTGCTGCACTTTACTCTCCCCCTCCTCCTCCTCCTCCTCTCTCCACTGAAGTTTTTAATACTGCATTGCCCCTGCGGCCACAGAATCTGCCTCATGTCTGTTTCGTCCTTGCTGGAGCAGGGCAGCTCTGTTTGTCTTCCTCCAAAGCGTCTTCTAACAACATTTACGGTAATTCTCAGACTTGGGCAGCTGTATGGCTGGTTTCCACAGATTGCTCTGTTGTGGGTCTCCCCCCCTTCAGTGGACGTTCGTATTTTCCCATTTATAAATGTTAACTTAAAAGTCCCACACCCATTCCTTGCACGCTCCTGTATGTGTGCTGCACACCACTTTGCATAGCCAGCCCCTCATTTTGACACATGCGTATTCCTGTTACGTTCCTGTGTCTCCTTTCGGTGAAATAAACATGGTGTTGCTGTTGCTCCTGATCTCTGTCTCTTGTGGTGTTTGGCCAGTGTACAGTAGCTCTGCTGTTGCCTCTCTCTTTCCTTCTCGCCCACCTCTTCACGACAGCCTGGGCTTGGTTTTCGTAACCAGCTGACTCGGGTGAGTAACAGGGTAGTCATCAAGGGAGCAGGGAATGAATGAAACTATAGCAACGTTTCCTGATGCCGAATGAAATTGAGGGGCACCAATGCAAAGAAGGAAGGTGGCACCACGCAGACATTGCGGGGAGCGATTCTGCTTCTGCTTCAAATACCATGGTGGTCAAATGGAAAGTAAGGTTATATCTAACTTTCCTAACTTGTGGCTGTTGGATCAATCTATCAACCTCTGATGGATGAGAAGGATTGGGTCCAACATTACTTTTGCCGTGCATGTGTGCCAGTATCCATATTTGGTAGAGTCACATCTCAACGCAGCTCCTTCCTTGGAAGCATCTTGGAAGGGGTTGAAGGTACACACAGTAGGCAATAAACACTCATGGAAGCCATAAAGAGTCAGTCAAGTGTAGAGGTTGACTTGACAAGCATAAAAGCACATTGGTAGCAAATATATACAGACATTCCCCACTGGTCAAGGCATGCTTAGAGTCCAACAAGAGTACAAGACACACTGCTTCTCTCACCGCAAGGCGCAAGCAAGAGATTCACAAGTTGCACAGAACCATTGTTAATCAGTACTTCATGTCACACTGCGCATGTCCAAAGAACAGTTCCCACAGAAAACGTCCTTGCATAGACAAAACAATCTCGGCCTTCTGCTGCTTCTTGAAACTTCTTCTCTGCTCTTCTATGTTTCTGGAACAAATGGTTCTCTCTCACACACAGAGAGAATATCCAACAGTGGCTGTGTGTTTCTATGCAGCCCCCGCCACCTGCTTCAGCCAGTAGGTTTTGTTGACTTTCAACAGGTTTTGTGCTGCCTCTTCGCTTCCTCGTTTCATAACTATTTGGAGCAAGGGTGGGGACCCAGGGCTGCTTCAGGCATCGTACTCCCTGTCGTACATCCATCAGCTCCAGCCAGCCTGGCCAGTGTTCAGGGTGATGGGGCAACAACTGGAGGACCACAGGTCCCCGATTGGTGGGGATAGCCTTAAAATGTTGCATTAGGCTACCATCTCAGAACTGGTATCCTTCTCATTGGGGAGCAAACCAAGTCGTGAAGGTTTTTTGCAGTCTGTTTGTGCATCATACAGAAACAGGACTGAGCTGTGGTCTCTTACATGCACACCAACTGGTGGATAAATCCTGCAGCTTTGGTCCATTTCTGCTAGAGCAGTGTTTCTCAACCTTGGGTCTCTTGCTGCAACTGCAACTCCCATCATCCCTTAGCTAGCAGGTCAAGTGGTCAGGGATGATGGGAACTGTAGTCCAAAGACAGCTTTGGGAAACTGTGCTAGAGGCTGAGTGTCAACGTGTTTAGGGCTTATTCCTGGCCTAGAGGCAGTGGGATAAGGGGCTGCAGTTACATGGTTTTTCCACTAGAGGTAGGAATGGGCAAGTGGGAAAAGCTGAAAAGCAAGCAAAAGGGGGAAATGGGAAGTGAAATGGCTTCATCTGACCACCAGGTGGCTGCAGAGATTTGTGGCAAGCGCTGCCTGCATTGTGGAATGTTCCTTCCTTACTCAGTGGTACGTGAATGTCCAGTCCAAATGCTCAGAAGCCCCCTTGTTGGATCCCCCTTCATGCATTCCAGGTTGAGCTGTGTGTGTTTTAAAATAACTGGTTCTAGAATTCAGCCCTGGGAAGCATTGATTCAAACTAGGCACAAACTAGTACACCTCTGTGCATGCACAAGACATTTGAGGATCAGACCAGCCTCCATGCCCTGAGCCACTTGAAATTGGTTTGTAGTAGATGTGTGTTAACCCAATTTAAATGCTGCTTGATGCCTTGCAGCTGAGCATTGGCACAGGCTGCCCTGAGAAGAGTCGGGTCCTGGAAGTTCTGTCCGTGGTGCTGGATCTGTGATGGTGCATCCACAGTCAGAAGTCATTTCCTTTATGTGGTTGATTAAAATACGCATATCTTGTTATGGGAGCTCACCCTGTCACGGGGATTCGAAGCGGCCCACACTGACTTATCATGTCATGGTGGCAAGTTGTCAAGTGTTGAGTAGGGGCTCAAGACATTTTGCTGGCTGAGCAAAGTATGGTTGCTGCCCCCGACTCCATTCCACCTACTGAACGAGATGGATAGTTGACTCTTTGGTGATGAGGTAGTGCCCTCCATTACAAGGGTGCATGTAGGACCCATTGCTGTGTATGCCAGCAGAGGGTAGGAGCTCAGGAGATGGCCATTTCTGCCTGCCCCCTCAGGATCCGCTGCCCGAAGCAGTTACCTCATTCTGCCTGATGATAGGGCTGGCCCTTCCCCACTAACTGTTGTGCTACAGCAAGGTGACCATCTTGGCTGACCCATGCCCACCTGCCAATCACCTAACATTACATGTTACATATGGGGTGGGCCAAACTGCGGGAGGCAGTGGAAGACAGGAGTGCCTGGTGTGCTCTGGTCCATGGGGTCACAAAGAGTCAGACAAGACTAAACGATTAAACAACAACAATGGGGCAGGCAGCTATAAAAGCATCTGCCCTGGAGTGGCTGGCTGACAGGTGGGTTGCCCTGCTGTCCACAGGAAGGGAGTTACTCACATGGAGTGCTGCAGACAAATAAACAACCACCCCTGTATCACCACCTGTCTACTGATGGGGACAGCTGGAGGAAGGGCATTAGGAGATGAGCAGAATACCTGAGCAGGCTGAAATGGGAGCAGGCATCCCTTTATGTACCTGTGTTCCAAATGTTTAGTGTTTTATAGGTAAGCAGACTCTGCCCAGGAGATATTGTAGATGTCCTATCAGCCAAAGCTCTTAAAAAGCACTCTAAGCCACCAAATCTGCTTGGGCCTCAATGACAGAACTAGATCTAGAAGCACACTCAAGCTGCACAGCATCCTTTTTCTGGGGAACTTCACCTGGAATTAGGGAATTGCTCATCCCCTGAACCACCATCTTGTCAGGATTTAATTTGTTGACTGGGCCTCATCCAGGTCATTACTTTTTTAAAAAAAATGTTTTATTGATTTGCACATAAGAAAAATAAATAAATATTAATACTTTACTGATAACCCCAAAGAATGGCAAACACCAAAATAACAGGTTGGACTTTGGCAAACTTAACTGGATTGACCATCCTGGAGAGGGAGAAGTGGGTCTTTTTTGTAATTGTTGTTATATATTGGAAATCAGTAAAACTGTATTTTGGAGGGGGGGAGAAATCTTCCAAAGTATAATACAACGTATATCGATATAACAAAAAAGGCCATAAGTATATTGTATGGTTTTTGTAATTGTCAAGGGAGTCAACAAACATTAATAACAGTGTCCCCTGGTGTTTTGAAAAGAATCACATAGTCTAGTCTGTAACGGATTTGGAGGGACCATTCGGCCCACCCACTGCCTTGCTTGACTTACAGTGTCATGCTATAAATACCTCCTCAGAAATGGGGCCTAATCCCAGATAAGCAGGAGTGGGTAACAAGGAGAGACACAGCTGGTTTGTCAGCATTCTGGTGACATATCACATCTGGACCTAGTTTATAGTGTCTACCTGGCCCCTACTGAATTGGCCAGGCATGTCTTTTGATGGAAATCAGGCTGGTATAATTCCCATCTGGAGATCCTAATTGTTATGTGAGGAGGGCTGTTAGGTGAGAAATCCACCTGTTGAGTTTTGTTATTTGGCCAGGTAAAAAAAAAATAAGTTGAAAGGCGATTTGTAATTATCTTCCTTTATGTGGGGGAGTAAAGGGAGGGGGGACCCAAAAAGCATTTGTACCTTGAAACGTGCTTTAGGAAGGGCAAATAAGGGTGTTTCAGAGGCAATTTTTACCTCAAAATTCATTTCAGTGCAGTTTCCCAGCATACCTACCTGCCTCTTGGTATAGCACACCCTCGGTGCTTGTGGTTGCAAAGACTCAATTCTAGTGCCTATTCACACACCCACTTTGCTTTTTCAAGCACAATCTCGTCAGAGTGATAATTTCATGGCTTGCCAGGGGTCACAAGCCCCTCTCCATTCTGCCTGAGTTAATTAGCGGACCCCATGGCAGAAAGTGGCAAAATCCATCAGGTGACCTTGGCAAACGGAGGCAGTCGAAAGTTAATGTTCCTGGCACTCCCCTGAGAATTTTAATGAAGGTGGCCCCAAGTGGAGAAATGGAGGGGATCCGGTAATAATTGCCTCTGGCCGCATTGGAACAGGCCAATCCAAAGGTGTGAGGCCTTATTGATTACCAGTGGAGGGATTTTCATCTTGGGGTTCAACAGAAAGGACAGCACGTCCAAAAAGGAAACAATTTGGTCCTGTACAGAGCTTTCGCTCCCTCAGTCTGCTTCTGGCCTCGTCTGGAAGTTTCTTAAGCTAGGCCGGCCCTACCATTTGGTGGGAGCTGCAGGTGCAGAGCAGCGACACAGTGTCAGAAAATGGAACTGTCTTTGCCTTCAGTGTGCCCTGCACCCCCTTAACTTTGACCCTTGCTTCTCATTTCCCCCATACCCACAATGCTTTGTGCTTTTTTGGTGTTCTTTGTTTTTATTATAACCAGTCTCTTTAGTAATGTTAAGGTGGCCAAGAGGCTCCGGAATTTGGGTTCTCCTTTCTCTCCGCTCAGCGTTTCTTTCCTTTGCCCCGGGACCTGGCATCTCGACTCTTGCTCCTCTTCCGCCTCCCCCAGGAGCAGGATCTGATGAGGGAGATAATCTTGCTGGGCTTCCGGCTTGAACCTGCCGAGGAAACAGGAAAAGGAAGTAGACACATGACTCCCTGGAGCACAAGGGCCTGCTTATGGGCACAGTGTGCAGGCAAACAAGGAAGTGGGAGAGATGGAAAGATCAGGCAGGCAGGGTTAGGAGCCTGAGTTGAAAAAGAGAGACCCATTAACTTAAACTGGGTTAATAGCCATTTCCTCCTGTTAAGAGAAATATGGGAATTGTAGTTCTGTGATGGAGAGGAGGGATAGTGTAGGCCTAATCCAGGGATGGGAAACTTGCAGCCTTCCAGATGTTGTTGGTCTCCAACACCCATCATCTCAAGCCAGCATGGTGTGTAGAGAAGTCAGGAGCTGGGGGCCACCAACATCCTCAGCATGTGACAAGGTCTGAGCTGGTTGCTCCAAGCTCAGACCGCATGGCTTTAACAAGCCATTCTTGTGTTCCTATACCACTTGGCTTCTGTAACTAAGCCAGGCTTTCCTGCCTTTGCAACATTTTCTGAATGCTGTGTGGAAGAGCACATGAATCTGACCTTTGGAGAGTTTGTAAGTAAACCATTTTAACTTACCAAACATTGTCTTTTTCTATGCTGGGGGAAGAGGAGACTATTTTGTAACTCACAAGGGCATATATTAAAGGTTCAACAGTCTATATTTCCACGTTTTCCTAGCTGCACATTTTGTGATTTTAAATCTCTGCTGGGGTTCTCCCACCAACTAATAATTGTCCCAAGCCGAGATCTAGGCAGCCAATGAATTCTCATATTATACCTATTTTCCCCCTTGTCACCAACAGGTAGGGCGTAAGGCAGGAGGCCAACAGTAGGGGGAGCTAGAGCCAATGATGGGCAGAGCCAACTAATTCTGCTTTTGCCTCCATCTTCATCCCTGCTGATGTCTATAAGGACAACACTGAAACTAAGGAGGAGGAAGCTGATAGGAAACTGGTTGTAAGTAAGAAGGCAAACAAATGGAGTCTCGCTGAAGACAGACTGAACATTTAGCCTAAAGCAGCCTTTCTCAGCCTGTGGTTGAGATGATGTTGAACTACAACTCCCATCACCCCTAGCTAGCAAGGCCAGAGCTCAGGGATGATGGGAGTTGTAGTCCAACAATGTCTGGGGACCCACAGGTTGAGAACCGCTGGGCCCTAAAGGATCAGCCTCCACTGTGGGGCTTTATAGTGGCCTTTGAAGGGCTGCATGGCCCTGATCTGGCTTAAAGAAGAAGAAGCCTAAGAACAGAGACTTGATGTTGCCCATCAGCAGTGAACACCTGGGCAGCGGACTGAACCAGGGGCACTGGTCACACTATGGCGAGATGCATTTCTATTTAAGCAACCATAATGACAAAACTGTGGCCTGTTTTATCCTCATTTTTGGCAATGGAAGAAGTGGCCATCCTAAAGAGACCAGTTCAGAACCTAAGCGTTGCTGGTTATCAGCTAGAGTAGGAAGGTGATTGATAGGAGCCACCAAAGGGCAGAACTGTCAGCTCTCGACGGACGTTTAGCATCTCTTACTTCTCCGGGGAGACTTCCTTCTGCTACTTCTGCTCTTACTGGTTTTCCTGAAACGAGAACAAGCCCGTCAAGACCACTCCATGCAATGACATCACACAATTCCCTACGGCCGGCGTGGGAAATTTTCCCAGCTTTGGATCCCTGGACAAATTTAGTTACCTTGCAACATTATTTTTTAGGATGCAAGCAGGCTTGCCTTCAATAGCTGCCCCCCCCCCCGGTCTCTTGGTTTCTTAACCCACTAGATGCACGCCCACAACCAGTAACATATGTATACTGGAGGTGAAATCTACCTAGAGGTTGTCCAGACTTCCGTTCACACCATGTTATCAGGCACAGATCCAGGCTCTAAAGCTCTGTGTTGGGACGGATGTATTTCTGCCCTATCGCTTTCCCCAGGAAAAACCACATTTTACCACTGAGTTGGAGCAAATGGCAACTAGGTTTTCTGCCAGTTGCCATTTGCTCCAATTCAGCATTAAAATGTGGGTTCTCAGGGCCTGGATAGCTCAGTTGGTTAGAGCATGCATGGTGCTGATAACACCAAAGTTGCAGGTTTGATCCCCGTATGGCTCAGCTGCAGATTCCTGCATTGCAGGGGGTTGGACTAGATGATCCTTGAGGTCCCTTCTAACTCTACAATTCTATGATTCCATGAAAGCGCCGTGATAACAACTGCTTGGACAGGGAGCTTTAAAGTGCAGGCCTGTGCCTGGAAAGCATGGCACAAAAGGAAGTCCAGATGAACCCCAAGTCTGAAAATCAGTTTCAACATTTGATGTGTTTCAATTTGGGGTGGTTGCAACTCAGCTTTCAGGGGGCCACAAAACAAACAAACCAGCTCTGAAATCTGTTTTCCAAATTGCAGAGCTATAATGCTGTTTGTCAAATCCAATACTGAATAGCTTTAATTCTGTTCTAAAAGTTGCGTTTTAGATGTTGTTAAGACACCCTGGGATCTGTATGTGGAAAGGTGGGATAAAAGAAACAATGATGAAAATAAAAATAAGCAATAAGCAATAAGCAATAAAATACATTTCACTGTTTGATTAAATAACCAATAGATACTGGTTTGCTAATCCCCAATCATAGGGACACAGGTGGCGCTGTGGGTTAAACCACAGAGCCTAGGACTTGCCGATCAGAAGGTCGGCGGTTCAAATCCCTGCAACGGGGTGAGCTCCCATTGCTCGGTCCCTGCTCCTGCCAACCTAGCAGTTCGAAAGCACGTCAGAGTGCAAGTAGATAAATAGGTACTGCTCCGGTGGGAAGGTAAACGGTGTTTCCGTGTGCTGCTCTGGTTCGCCAGAAGCGGCTTAGTCATGCTAGCCACATGACCCGGAAGCTGTACGCTGGCTCCCTTGGCCAATAAAGCGAGATGAGCGCCGCAACCCCAGAGTCGGCCACGACTGGACCGATTGGTCAGGGGTCCCTTTACCTTTTTAATCCCCAATCATTCCTAGTCCAACAACACCTCAGAGGCTTACAGGTGCCGCCCTTCTTTGTTTACAGGCTGACATGACTTGCATCTTCCAGGTTCCTAAAGGGTTTGGTTGACTGCCAAGTGATGTGGTGGCTCTCTGTGGTATCCCCTGCCCCTGCAATCTTTGCAGCAACTTTATGGCTGTGTACACGCAGCATACATTTAAAGCACATATGGCTTTCCCTCAAAGAACCCTGGGAGCTGTAGTTTGTGAAGGGTGCTGGGAATTCTAGCTCTGTGAGAGGTAAGTTGCCATTCCCAGGGGTGCGCATGCGTGCCTAGGGAAACGCGCTTTCAATGTCTGCTATGTACACAGCCTCTGTATGGCGCCTGGCCCCAGGGCACTCAAATCAGCTTCATGCCGGGTGGGGATTTCAAGCCAGGTCTCCCACTGTCCTGGTCTGTTGCTCTGACCATTACACCCCGCTGCCTCCCAGTAGTTGCTTGCTTGCTCTCTCCTGCTTTTCAAAACAGTGTGTTTGAGCTGGAGCGCTGCAAATTTCAGCTCCCTTAACGCCCCTCCCCTCTCCCAAACAAGCCCTCACCCAGTACCTGCTCATCCTCGGGCTCCTCTCAGTCCTCTCGGGCTGGCTGTCCCGACTCCTGGTGCTGGGTGGGCGCTCCAATGGCTCCGGCACCCCCAGCTCCTCAAACTCAGTTGTCCTTCCTTCGCTTTCAAATGGAGAAGGGCTGGGGGCTCTGGAGCTGGGCTGGCTCCCCATGGAGAAAACCAGGCTGCGCCTGCTCCTGACATCCTCTTGTGCAGGGCTGCGAACTTCAGCGGGGGAATAGATACTCCGGATGCTCACTGTTTCTTCTAGGTTTAAGGATCCCAGGCTCTGGGGCAGACAGATGGATCAGGACCGTTGAATGCACCACCAGATAATTCTAACCCTTGTCTTATCCTCACAATAACCCTGCCAGGTAGGTTCGGCTGAGAACCAGTGGCTGGCTCAAGGGAACCCAGCGAGCTTCGTGGCTTTGGGACTGGAACCCAGGTCTCCCAGGTGCTAGTCCAACACTCTGACCAGCACACCACACTACCGGGGTCTGGAGTGGGCTGCAGTCTTGGAAGCAAGGTTCAGATGCAGCATTTCTGTGGGCCCAATTGGCACATGAGGGTCCACACACTCCTGCCTCTTCCCTCACCATACTCATGTCTATTCCACCACTTTGCCATCTACACCAATGGGTGGAGCAGCACAGAAAATATCCCAGGTGTGTGTGTGCATGTGTGCGTGTGTGCTTTTTTTTTTTTTTTTTTTTTGGTCCCTTTCCACCAAACATCCCCTCCACCCTCCACCCAGCTTACGGAATCAAACTGCCGTTTGCTCTTTCTTTAAAAAAGCAGAAATGTTCATACAAATCTGATTTAACAGACTCCTGCAAGAGCTGTAAGAGAAGCAACCCGAATTGGGGGCTGCTTCGTGTTCTTCGTGATATGTGAGTGCATGTACCAAGCTGTTTGTAAATTAAAAGATAACTCCTCTCTCTCTCTCTCTCTCTCTCTCTCTCTCTCTCTCTCTCTCTCTCTCTCTTCTCTCCAACGGATGTCCAACCAGCTTAAAGCATCCAAGGATCGAATTGTGTTGCTAAGAGGTGGGAGGGGAATCAAATCAGTTCTGAGTCTCTTCTTACTGCTTCTCCCTGTTTTTCCCACCCCAGACCTCTCCCATGAGCTTCCTGCAGCATCAGAGATGTTGGTATGGGGCAGCAAGGGGGGCATGGAGAAGGCAGAAGGCAGCAAGGGTAAGGTTACCAGACGTCCCCGTTTCCCGGGGGCAGTCCCCAGATTTACAAATCAGTCCCCTGGCAAAATCCATCTATTTAGTAGTGTCCCCGGATTCATTGGAAAAAATCTGGTAGCCTTAAGCAAGGGGGCATGGAGACATGGAGAAGGGCTGTAGCCGAGTAGCAGAGCATCTGAAGAAGGTTCCAGGTTTGATCCCTGGCATCTTCCTAGAGGCCTGGGAGAAACCGCTCTCAGCAATCCTGGATAGCTGCTGCCAGTCTGTGTAGGCAATACTGAGCTAGATAGACCCGTTTCCTGTGCTTATGTTGCCCTGCAAAGTGTCTTGTATAGCGATTACACTATATAAACAGAAAGAGTTGCACACCTGTGCCCTATCGGTCAGGGCCTCCCCAGACCCCCCAGGGTCTTCGCTCTTGCTGTGCAATAGGGGCCCTTGGTCCGAGGGTGGCCGCAGCATGTTGACCACCTTGACCCACAGTTTGAAGATATCCTCTTTCGCGCCAGGCTGGGGGCAGAGCTGCAAGTAGAAGGTGCGGCCGCTCGCCAGCTTGAATCGCAGCTGCTTCTTCTCTGCGTTGTGGAGCGAGATCTTGACAAAATGCAGAGGGATAAGCCTGTAGGCGGTGGGAAGGAGGAATTAGGGGCGTGATTCAGTTTGGGTGCTGATTCAGCACATACAAAAACAGCCCCGATTTGGTCCAAACAACTTCAGAAGGTGTCAGTTTGGGGTCCAAAGCTGAACCCCAATTAAGAAAGACATGAAGTTTTTGTGCCTCCCAGTTCACTATTAGTGAGGAAAATGAAGAAATGGTTTTAGCCTCTCTCTTGTTCTCTGTTTGGCAGAACTGGGTGAACTTTGCAAGCATAGCCTGGATGGATAAATCCCCCAAATTCTAGACAAATAGGTCCATGGTTCTTCATCTATTTAAAAAAACAACAAATATTTCTGCACTGTCAGGCTGCTCTCTGCAATCTTTTTCAAGCAGGTGAGGCTTGTCTAGAAGCTGGTAGCCAACAACCATCAAGACCACTGAGTAAACACCTACTAATTGATACAAACACCTAGCAAATGATACAAAACCCTCCAGAAATGGTCACGGTGCACATTCAAAGCAGGTGCTTGCAACAATACAAAATTTCCTCTGCTTTTCCTCCCTTTTCTATACAAAGCTGACAAAACACACACACACACACACACACACACACACACACACACACACAGAGGCTCAGCTCCACCTGCCACCTTCCATTCCTAGATGACCTTGGTTGCTCATTCATCAGCATTCATTGTTAGCGGCCAGCCCACCAAGAAGGATTGCAAACCCTTCCAGGAAAAGTTGGCCAAGAGGGGTGGGAGACAGAGAGCCTCTGCCAATCAGTGTAGACAGTCCTCAGCTAGACGGACCAATGGTCTAACTCAGCATGGCAGCTTGCTGTGGACTTGGGAACTGAGGAATCCAGAGAGGACAGGAAGCAGGGCTGAATTGAAGCCACGCTCAGTCACAGAAGCTGTCGGCAGTGCCAAAGCTACTAGACTCCTGCCTGCCAATAGCTGCCTGTCTGCCCACGGTCCTTGCCTGTTAAATTAAATCAGTGCTGTTCACCCCACTTCTCCAAGCAGTGAGGATGTTCCAGAGATGCAAAATGTACAGGTTGAGCATAGGTGGAGGAAGAACAGACAGCCAAAACTGTCATCCTCCAGTAAGGCAGTTAGCTCCCCAAAGTGCTCCCACAGTTTACACCTCAGTTCTCTCTCCCTCACCCCATTCTGTCTCATTCAAAATTTCCGTCTGTTGCCCAAAATGCTTGTCCTGTTCTCCACTCACACATAGCATACCCGCTACCTTTGACCAGAGGGGAGATGGATAAGGATGACACAACTTCTCCAAGCGTCACCTAATCACTTTGGACAAGTTTCCCTGTTCCAAAGATGAGTCTGACAACTTTGCTGCAGTACATAGAATCATAGAATTATAGAGTGGGGCAGGACCATGAGGGGCATCTAGCCCAGGGGTCAGCAAACTTTTTCAGCAGGGGCCAGTCCACTGTCCCTCAGACCTTGTGGGGGCCCAGACTATATTTTGAAAAAGAAAAGGGGAAAAAAATGAACGAATTCCTATGCCCCACAAATAACCCAGGGATGCATTTTAAATAAAAGCACACATTCTACTCATGTAAAAACACCAGGCAGGCCCCACAAATAACCCAGAGATGCATGTTAAATAAAAGGACACATTCTACTCAAGTAAAAACACACTGATTCCCGGACCACCCGCGGGCTGGATTTAGAAGGCAATTGGGCCGGATCCGGGCCCCGGGCGTTAGTTTGCCTACCCATGATCTAGTCCAACCCCCTGCAATGCAGCAATCTTTTGCCCAATGTGGGGCTCAAACCCACAAATCCCATTAAGAGATTAAGAGTCTCAAGTTCTACTGGCTGAGCCATGAGCCGTGATAAAGGACCCCTCCATCATAATGAGTACTGTACTTTTCCATGTATAAGACTAGTTGTTGTTTTTTTAATTTTAAAATTATGCTAAAAAGTGGGGGCCGTCTTGTACATGGATAGTGCATAGGTTCCTGCTGTGGCTGTCAGCGGCTATTGGGCGTGTTATTGGTTGCTGCATCAATAGTTGGTGTTGATTGCCTGACACTGCGGCAATTGGGCGGGTGATTGGCAGCTTCTGCTGGCGAGAGGACACACAAGAGGCAGATTTTGCAAGGAGTGGTTTTTGGCACCCCCCAAAAAAAACAACTCTGTGCCATCTCCCCCTTGTTTTCTTAAATTGGAGTCCCCCAAAATAGGGGGCGTCTTATACATGGGGGCGTCTTATACACGGAAAAATACAGGGAAAAAACCCAGCAGGTTTAAATAACAATTTAAAGTTCACAATTAAAAACAAATTTCAGAAGTCATAGTGTGGTCATTTTGGTTCTATCAACCCTATCCTGTCCACCCCCACCCCAAACTCACCCTTGTAAGATTGCCAACCTTTTAAAAAAAGGATTGCGAGAGTCTTCAGTCCAGGAAAAGCTGTGGCGTAACAGGCAGAAATGAACAGGTGAAGCTTTTTTTTACAGCCTAGAGATACCATGAACACGTCACCCATGATTTTGACCTGTTCAAGTTGTAGCATCTCCATCCATTAAAAATGGTGGCCTGTCTTACGTTAGGAAGCCTTGAAAGGCATTGCAGCATCTGCAGGATTTTCTGTATGGAGCTGGGAGCTGGGCTTACCTGGTGAGCTCTAATCCCAGCGACGAGGAAGACTGGCGGATCAAGGTTTTAAACTTCTGGGGTGTCTCTTCGGGAGGGCAGGTGGGGCGAGCCAGAAGCAGCACGTTGGGTACCGTCATGCTGGAGGAGGTGCAAGCAACCCCGACAGTCACAGTCTGGACTTGGTTGTGTACGTCAATCACCTCTCCTCGCTTGTTAATCTGCAGAGAACAGGAAAGGGCAGTGACAGATACACAGGGCCTCATTCAGCAGAATGAGCAGGCACTGATGGTGTATCACATCATAAGTCTTTCATAAGACCGTCTCAAGAAGGGCGGTGCCTGAGACCTCACTGTGCCACTCAGAATGCTGTTGGCATCAGCAGAGCATAAAAGTAAATTCCTGGAATATATTGTTTCCTCAGTTTTCTGACAGGCCAGCTCAAACAAACTTTATGAAAGCTGCTCAGCCTAAGCAGCCACATCCCAGCTGTTTTGGGTTGTTCTTGTTTAAATACTGTGTGGAAATCACCATAGAATCTGAATCTTTGGTGGCCACCAGTGTTTTAAGAAGTCTAGCTTATGGCTGGGATCCAAAGGATTGCTTCAGATATGACCAAAAGACTGGCAATTATGCCCAGTGAAGTTGACCTCTTTTAAGCAAGTTGGTGCTTCTCCCATATTACAAACCTTATGAGGAATGGTTGAGGGAGTTGGGTATGTTTAGCCTGGAAAAGAGGCGAATGAGAGGAGATATGATAGTCATCTTCAAATATCTTAAGGATGGAAGATGGAGCAAGCTTGTTTTCTCCTGCTCTGGAGAGTAGGATTCAAACCAATGAATTCAAGTTACAAAAAAAGGAGATTCCGCCTAGACATGAAGAAGAACTGTATTGCCAATAAGACTCCCATGAGAGGGGGTGGACTCGCCTTCACCAGAGGTTTTTAAGCAGAGGTCGGATGGCTATCTGTCACAGATCGTTTAGGTGAGATTCCTGCATAGCTTCACCATTAATTTCTGGGGGGTGGAAGATGTCAGATTGATTGTGTGTCATTTATGTTTTAAGTAACCTTAACATTCAGTATGGCAAGTTCCATTTAAAAAGCGATAGAGGAAAGAAAAACAGCTTTGGACACACTGCTTACTATTGGCATTCTTCAGCAGATATTTGCTGAACAAATAAAATCTTACAGATCGGAGACGAATGAAATGAGGAATGAAATTAAGCCAGACATGAATGAAATGGGGAAAGGTATCAGAAATGATATAGATGCTCTAGACAACGAAGAACTGGCAGGACAGAGAGATGAAACCATGGCAAAACTAGAAGGAGCAACTGATGAAATGGAAGAACCCACTATACAAGTGTATGGAGAAATGAAGCAACCAAACGATAAAGCTGAGATTTTGGAGAACAAAAATAAAGTTATAAATGGAGAGATGCAGAGTTATCTGGATAATCTGACATCAATAGAATTGAGAGAGAAAGAGTTCTACCTATGTCTTGGAGTGATCCCAGGGGATAAAGCAATTTTTCATTTATTTATTTTTTGGAAAAAGAATGGAAGAAACACAAGTGGAAGAATCAATACTAAATAAGGCTGGAAGAATATAGCAAATGCAACATGAAGTGGAAACTGAAGATACAGAACTGGGTGTGGACCAATGGATAATAAGAAAAGGGTTATGGAATATTATCTCAATATATGATCACAACGGAGAGACTTTTACATGAGCAAATAGGGGAAAGTTTGTCATTAGTTAATAAGGAGGCATGGTTGCTGAAATTGTTGGAGGCAAAGTTGATATGTCTTTCCAACAGAGGAAACCAAAGAGTGCTGCATTCTCAAACCTATTTAGGCCTCTCTTGTAGGCAGGTTTTCAATTAAAGTCTCCACCTGCTTAACAACATATGGAGTGGTCTTAATTTGGAAGCTCTCTTTCCACAAGGAGGATCTGGACAAATTTCAGTGAGTCCTGCCTTCAATTTAAATAAATAAACAAATAAACAAACAAATAAATAAATGTGCTTGAGAAAGAGGGGGGAGCTTCTGAATGTAACAACAAGCTGAAGCTGATATGCTTAAAAAGAAGAAGAATCAGAATAAGGAAATCTAAGCTGTTTTGCAGAAACATAACACAAATTACTCTTGTCCTGCCTGTCAGGCACTCGCTCTGAAGTCTGAAATTGCTGCATAGGATAATAAGGGCCTATAATGACTGCCAGTTAACTGTTTTTACATCTCCATAAGAACAGGGAAGATAATTTAAGGGATGTGAGTAACGTGCCACCCTGCATTTCACAAATGAAAGCAGGGACACACTTGGAGGAGGACGGCTGTCGCTGAGTGGGTAGAGCACCTGCTTGGCATGCAGAAGGTCCCGGGTTCAATCCTTGACATTTCCACATAGGCCTGGGAAAGGCTCCCTGCCTGATACCTCAGAGAGCTGCTGCTAGTTGCTATAAATAATAACTACCTGGATGGACCAGTGGTCCGATTTGGTCTATTATTTGATTGATTGATTGATTGATTGATTGATTACCTGCTCTTCACCCTAAGCTCCCAGGGCAAGTTACGGCATAAAAACACAATATAAAAACAATTCAAAACAACTAGCAACCATAAAAATAAGTTGGGTCTTATTTTGACGCCTCAAGTATCAAAAGCTGAGGTAAAAAGGCACGTCCTTAGCTGTATATAATGAAGGTGACACACCTTTCACACACATTTCTCTGATGAAAATAGAGACATCCTATTCCATCATAATAATTTTACTATTTATACCCTGCCCATCTGACCGGGTTGCCCCAGCCATTCTGGGCGACTTCTAACATATATGAAAGCATACTAAAACATTAAGCATCACAAAGATTCCCTATACCCTATGCCTTCAGGTGGCTTGGGGGGTCGGGTAACTCCATACCCTCCAACATTTCTCTGATGAAAATAGGAACGTCCCAAGGAAAAGTGGAATATTCTGGCATCAAATCAGAAGCCAGGACAGCTTCTGTAAATCCAGGACTACCCCTGGGAAATAAGGTAAAAGGTATAGGACCACTGGACGGTTAAGTCCAGTCAAAGGCGACTATGGGGTTGCGGCGCTCATCTTGCTTTCAGGTCGAGGGAGCCGGTGTTTGTCCACAGACAGCTTTCTGGGTCATGTGGCCAGCATGACTAAACCGCTTCTGGTGCAATGGGACACTGTGACAGAAACCAGAGCGCATGGAAATGCCATTTACCTTCCCGCCGCAGCGGTACCTATTTATCTATTTGTACTGGTGTGCTTTCAAACTGCTAGGTTTGAAGATTTTTTGAACCTATTTTCCCTGGAAAATAAGGATATTTGGAGGGTCTGACATCTGTGGGGAGGGAGTTCCATAGTTTGGGGGCTGCCGTAGAGAATATCTTCTCCCAAGCTGCCACTCTCTCCCCACCCCAAGCAACAGAACTACTAAGAGGGCCCCCTCTGCCAGTCTCAGCACCTAAGAAGGTCTATAGGGAAGGAAGGCCTGAGCCTCCAAAGCAGCTTCGTTTCTGTAAATTTGCAGCTGCCATATTCCCACACAGAAAGTACCTGAGGTATTGCCACAGCTCTCAGCTCTGCATTGGTTTTTCTTTTTCATTTTAAACCCAGCTATATTCAATAACTCTGCAATAGCTGGTCCTGCACTAAAGCAGGGCTTGTTAGTAAACTGATCAAAGCAGTGTCCCTTAAACAAACAAACAAGAACATTTAATCTCCTGTGGATCTGGCCGTGTTAATTGCAGAAGAAATTACAGTCAAACTCATTCAGCGGCAATCTGACAGGTGGTTTTGTGTGTGGCACCGGGGGCAAGCAGCGGCATTTATATCCAGGAAGAACCGACTTTGTCATAGCCTGGATCTAAGTCCTATCGTATGATTTAATATTAAAATCACAAAGATGTTGCACTAAGGGGAAAACATCTCATAATTGCTGTTTGTGATAAATGGCTGTGTTTTGTTGTTCAAAACAGGCCTCCTCTTTCCTTTTCTGAGCCACAGTTCAACATGAATTGCATCAAATGCAAAGTGTGAAGTGGGAGACAGTGCGCTCGATGTTGCCTTGGTGTTTGTGAATGTGCGTCTGCAGGCAAGTGCGCTAGGGATATGACTTCTAGAGCTGTGGGGAGGGAGTTCCATAGTTTGGGGGCCACCCCAGAGAATGTCTGGTCCTCTGTATATAACACACACACCATCCTTCACATCCTGGTTGTCTTGTTCAGCAGGGATGCTGGCAGCACCAGGAAGCAGGAGGGTGGGATTAGGGGCTGCACTGAGGAAGGATAGTCCAGGGGCAGAGGAGGCTGGTCCATTTGGGTATATGGGGCACTGCCCCCCACCAACCTCAGTCTGGCCAGACGCCACCTGTGTATCAGTTTTTTTCTCCTTAGTTTCAGTGCTGCCGCTTGTGGAAGGGTGGAAGAGGGGTAAATATATAATTAGTTGATTCTGCCTCTCATTGGTTCTGGCTCGTTAGCGCCACCTACTGTTGGTCTCCCTGCCTTCCGCCCTATCGGTACCAATGGGCATCAGTCATCGCAGGCTGTGGGTTCTCTACCTAAATTCTAGTGGTTTGTCATTCAGGAACAGCAGAAGGTAAAGGCAGGAGCAAAAGAGGAACAATGGTTTGCATGGGAAGGATGTCAGAATAGGAGCCATCCCTAGGATTTAAGAGTCATTTGGGCATCTGTAGTATCAGTCCCTCTGCTGTAGACCACCCCTTCCGTAATGTATGTATGATGTACTGGGGGGTGGTCTTGGGCTACAGGGTGGCAGTTTCAAAAGTCTATACAGCGGTACCTTGGGTTAAGAACTTAATTCGTTCTGGAGGTCCATTCTTAACCTGAAACTGTTCTTAACCTGAGACACCACTTTAGCTAATGGGGCCTCCCACTGCTGCCGCACGATTTCTGTTCTCATCCTGAAGCAAAGTTCTTAACCCGAGGTACTATTTCTGGGTTAGTGGAGTCTGTAACCTGAAGCGTCTGTAACCCAAGGTACCACTGTATAAGAGCTTGCACACCTTTGTTCTGGGTTCCTCCTCCCTCCTGCATGTGGTGAGTGAGGACCCTGTTGCAACAGTTCAAGAAAGATCAGACTTACTAGCTGCTTTGCTTCTCAATATTCTCTGGTTGGCCTCTGTTATTTGCTCCTACCAGTAGGGAACCCACTTAAGGACTCTGTACGGGCGCTTGGGTACCCCATAAGGGAAAAGGAGCAGGTTTTGTTTACATCATTGTTAAGACTGCCAGTTTTCAAACTCCTCTTGTAAACTATGCTTTTAACAGTCGATTACCCTACAATAGGTGATCATGCTTACCATCTCCAAGTCTTAAAAAGATTCCCTGGCCGTTTTCTTAAAGTCACGCCCGTGCTAAAAGCTCAGAAGTTGTCCTAGATGTTTGCTTACTTTTTAAAAACTGGTCATTGGGCAAGCCTATTTATTTTCCTGTCAGTTCTTCGTGCAAAGGCAGAAATTCAACCAGTGGAGCTTTTCCTGGCCTGGAGAGGCAACAACGAGAGAGACTTCATCCATTCAGGTTCTGCCTGCCCAGTAGCTATTAAAGGCACAGGAGCTGCTGCTGCTGCTTCTGTTGTTTTTAAAGGTGCAGCCTTAGAGGATAAGGAAGGGCTGATAACACTTGCTAAATGATAAATGCCTAATAATGAACAACCATTTCATGCAGCCTTGAGCCCCAGAATTTCTCCCTTGGAAGACGAGAAGCTGCCTTATAATGAGTCAGACCATTGGTCCGTCTTGCTCAGTGTGGTCCACTGTGACTGGCAGAAGCTCTCCAGGGCTAAAGACAAGGGTCTCTCTCAGCCGTCCCTGTCAGGGGCTGAACCTGGCACCTTCTGCATGCCAAGCACGTGGAGCTTCATCCCTTCCCCTATTACCTGAGAGATTAAGTCATCAGGAGAGATGGGAAGGGGGGTGGGCCTAGAGTGGCCATCTTCTTCCTCTTCTTTTAACTTCCTCTGTCCCTGTGCTTTTAGGAGCAGCCTGCCAGGAAGGAAATGAAGCAGCTTCGGTTCTTCCTGTCCTTTTTAATCCCAGCCCTCAAGAAATGGCTGCATCTGCTACAATTCTGGGCAGAGAAACACCTCACACATTTCCAGGGCAGGCCTGAAGGGCAAAATGGCGCACGCAAGCCCCTTTCCACGTACAGAAGCCAAACAGACAAGCAATTTAGTACTAAATAATAATAATCAGAGCCAGATTAGGACCTTTAGAGGCCCTAAGCACTTAAAAGATTTTAGTGCCCCCATATAGATCCAACTCAAAGTATAAATAAAATAAAATATTTTTCAAAATGGAAAAAACCCTACAGTAAGATGGAAAATGATTTTTTAAATATATATGTATACTGCCACTTTATCTATATTTGAATTTTTTTTCTCCTACTTTTTCCTAATTGCAAAGTCTTTGATCGGCTCCTCAAAACTAATCTCACATAACTCATCAGCTTCTATACTTAGTAGAGATAAGGCTAGCCGCCAGGTCTTGTCGCATAGTGGTTCTGCTGGGATTTTTTAATAGGCTTCAACTGAGAAAATGAATGCTCAGCTGAGCAATCTGTGACCATTCATGTTAAAAATCCAGCCATGGAAAATCTCTGTGGCAACTCCCTTCCCTTGATTCCCTAAACTTGTGCTTATTTTGCCTAATGGTTAATCCAACCCTAATACCGTATTGGCCCGTATATAAGCCTCACCCGAATATAAGCCACACACTGAAAATTGGAGGGGGGCGGAGAGAGAGAAAATGAAAAAACACCCGAATATAAGCCACTCCATTCCTCGTTGCTCCTGGCTGCATATGGGGGGTGGGCACTGCATTGCCAGCATCCTTTCTCCTTCCTTGCTCTCTCCCTTCCTGGCCTTGGAGAGGAGAGGGTGGGCACCACTTTGCCACACTGCTGGCGCTGTTTGCCCCGTGCTCCTGGCTGCATACTGTAAGGTCGTGAATATAAGCCGCACTTTAACTTTTCACGGTGGGAATTTGGGGGGGAAGTGAGGCTTATATTCAGGCCAATATGGGAATAATAATAATAATAATAATAATAATAATAATAATAATAATGCTGGTTGGTTTATTACCTGTCCGTCACCCTCCCTGTGAGAGAGGCTTGCGACAATTTAAAATGCAACTTTAAAAACAGTGTTACCCAGATTACAACCGCAAGTGTAGGGTGGGTCTTAAAACATACATTGCAGGGGTCAGAGGCAAGGGCGGAAGCAAAGACACTTGATTCAGGCAGTGGATCTGAGACTCCCCCCACCCCTGTCTTTGTACTGCTGCTGTGTTGTGGCTGCAGCCAGCACAGCCACAGGTGTGGTGATGGGGCTGGCAGCAGTGCCGGGGCAGGAACAGGGTGGGGACCTGGATCTGTGGGGTGCGGTGGGTGTTGTGGGGTGGAGATGGCAGCACTGGGGAGGGGGTGGTGTTGGGGCCTTTTGCCTACAGCAGCAAAATGTCTCAGGCCGGCCCTGGTCAAAGGCCGGGATGAAGTGGTGCATCTTCAGAATTTGCCGGAAACTTCTATTGAGAGCCAGCGTGGTGTAGTGGTTAAGAGCAGTAGACTCGTAATCTGGTGAACCAGGTTCAATTCCCTGCTCCTCCACATGCAGCTGCTGGGTGACCTTGGGCTAGTCACACTTCTTTGAAGTCTCTCAGCCCCACTCGCCTCGCAGAGTGTTGTGGGGGAGGAAGGGAAAGGAGAATGTTAGCCACTTTGAGACTCCTTCAGGTAGTGATAAAGCGGGATATCAAACTCTTATTCTCTGCCACCCTCCTATGCCCCACCACTGCTTCTTGCTGCCTCGTATCCTTCAACTGACTCAGGCGTCTCACTTGAGAATAGTAGGGCCAGCCCCAGCTATTTCTTCCCTCTGCCCGCTTTCTAGGGAAGAGGTGCCCTTGGGGAAAGGGTGACGAGAACAAAATTCACCTGGCAACCAGAAGGGTTATTTGATCTTGCTGCAAGTTACCTGCACAAAGTCACTTTCCAACATGGGAGCAAGCCTGAGTAAGGCGTATTCCCCTTGACTAAGCTGGCTCTGCAATGGTCCCATCTCCCTGTTGAAAAGTCCTTTGCCGTAGTCGCCTCCCGCTGAGACGCTGGGCAGCTGGGATCTCAGTGTCTTCCCTCGTCCTGAACCTACAACGGCGTGCAGTTGGGGGAGAAACAGGGAGGAAGAACCTCTGTGAGTTAGGCATGCTAAATAGGCCAATGACCAGCGGGCGAGACAATTGTGAGCCAGTGTGGTGTAGTGGTTAAGGGACTGGAGTGGGGACCTGCGAGACCAGGGTTCAAATCTCCACTCAGCCATGAAGCTCACTGGGTGACCTTGGGTCAGTCACAGCCTAGCCTACCTCATGGTTTGGGTTGTGAGGATAAAATGGAGATGGTGAGGAACTTAGATTTCAGTTTCACATGCTTGGCCCAGGGGAAAAAATGGGGTTGGGAGAGTGGGGGAAAGCCGTCAGCAATCTCACCCACTATTGCACTCAATCTGGGAGAATGTTTGGGTACAACTGGACACCATTTTGAATCAAGATGGCAGATGGAATCTTTCAAAACTGCACTGATTTTAACCACTGATTCCATAAGTGCCCAGATTTCTTTTTTAATTCCTGAGGAACATATGGCACTATAATTCCTGAAGGTCATAAAAAATAACTACCGTAAGTTCTACTTCTGCCAGAGAGCCCATCTCCAGCTTTCCCAGAAAGTTCTGCAGATGACAGGGGGAGGTGCTACCTATGATCCAGCCTGCTAAAAACACCCCCTGCATTCTGTAAATGCAGGTGTAGAGTAACGGCTGAGAGACTGAGCTACCAGTAATGAATTTCCCTGTTTGATCCCATCCAATTCTACAATTATATGATTCTATGAACTCACCAGAAGGCCTTAGGAAAGCCATTCTCTCGCTTTGTTTCTTCCAGAGTCCCTTCATCTGCAGTATAGGGAAATAATACTACTTCTTTATCTCGCGGGGCGTTATAAGGATTACAATGAGGAAATTCATGTGCTTTGAACAGCACCGTACAAATGCTAAGTACATGAGGTTGAAGACTCAGTTGTAGTAGCATCCCCCCCTCCCTTGTTTATGGAATGCTTCCCCAAGGGGACCTGCCTGGCTCCAACCTTGTGGTGGTTTTGCATTTTCATTTTTCTGGGCAGCAACTAATGATTTGGAATTGTTATCATTGTATTGTTCTTTTTTTTTTAATGGCTTATAGCCTGCTTTGGGACTTCTTAGTGAGAAGCTATATACAAATTTAATAAACCTAAACCTAATAATGAGGGAGATGGGGAGCTTTCAAAAATATGACCTCTTCTGCTGAAGCCCAGAATTCTGACATCTCATTCTGAGCTCAGTCATTCTCACCCAGGCTCAGTTTCCCTTTGATAAAATAGACTGAAATGACGAACACTGCTTTGAGCTTTTTGGGCGAAATGCAGGATACAGGAGTATTGTTTTGGGGGGGGGGGTTGTTCCAGTAGGCTCTAGAACTTCTGCTCCATCCCCTTTTAAAAATGTAAAATATACTTTGCTTACAGGGCAGATTTCCCTCTGAAACTTTGCCTAAATTTGCATCTGAACTTATAAAGGAGCATATGCACAAATATGGCCCATAGTCCTGTGTCTTGATTTGTTTAAGGATCTTGCAATGCTCCTGGCAGGATAAACTACTGTTAGTACTGCTAATTGTATAATTTGCATCGATAATAATGCCAATCAGCTTCTCAGTGCTAGGTGTTTTGATCACATGACCAAAAGTGGACCCTCCCCTTTCTATGAACAGTACATATGCGCATGTCTGTCACTCACTGAGTGCAGCATCCGAGTGGCAATGTGAATGACCCATCACAGATCAAATACTTTTGCCCCACCTCCCATGACTTCAGACGCAATGGAGTTTTCAATGGAGTTGGTTCGTGCAGGTTCAGCTCTGCTTCATCAAGGATTGTATAATCAAGTGATGTGCACAGATACACATTCATGTGAAGGGGCCCCCTGGGAAACCGTAACAAGCAGTGAGTTCTAATATCCTCAAGGGCACGCTGGGACATGCTCTCTGGTAAGAGAACAAATGTTTGTGCTTGGAATGTCTGTTGACTATTTCAGTAGCCTGGCACCTGTTTTCCCCCATCTCCTGCAACTGTGTACACACCATACATTTAAAACATATGAGCCTCCCCCCTAAAAAAAAAAATAATCGTTGGAACTGTAGTTTTTTGGGTGTACTATGAAGGGGTAACCTACAGTTCCGACGATTCTTTGAAGAAGTAATGTGCTTTAAGTGAAGGGTGTGTATGCAGCCTCAGAGAGAAAGGCCTGTCCTTGCCGTTTATTTGTCTCTAGGGAATAGTCACCATTCATAGGACTTTACAGCCTCCCTTATTAGAGGACCATCTCAGGCAACTGCTTGTAGTAGCCTTGGTTATCACCCTCCCTGCCTCTCTCCCAGAGTCCCGCCAAAAATCTCTAGGTCTAGGAGTCACTGACCGTCTTTTTGTAGCTTGTAACATAAGGTCTTCAATGTTAACTCCCCACAGCTGCTGCCTCTGTGCTTCCCCCTCCCTTGGCTTGGGGGATGAATGTTGTGATGTCATCATTGCCTCTATGACCTTTTTAGCCCAGGCCTTAATGGGTGGCTGGGGTAAAGAGGAAGGGGTTAGCGGCTAGGAGTCCGTCTCTACTCCCTGGACTGGTAGGTTCAGGATCTGGGCTGGTTCTCTTCACGACACATGGTGCGTATGACCTTAGGAAGTGGCCTTATTGGACTCAAACCACTGGTCCATCCAGCTCAATATTGTCAACACTGATTGGCAGCGACACTCTGGGGTTTCAGGCAAGCGTATCTCACCACCCCACTTGGAGATGGCAAGGATTGAACCAGGAACCGTCTGCATGCAACAAAGGCTAGGGTCAAAAAAAGGTAAACAGACCGTGCTGCTGGAAAGCTGCAGCCAACATGTGGTTTCCCCCTCTTCCCTCCCTCTCAGCTTCGTAGTCCAACCCCCTTCTCTCCCCAGATCCCTTTCCTGCTATGGTGGTGATCAGGTGTGATGGAGGAAGACAGAGCTCCTGTAGCTTTGGCTAGACAAAGGGATGAAAACAGGTGCAGCCTTTATCCCCTCCCATTAGGCCGAATGAGGTCACAGAGTCATAGTCAAAAAATCATAGAGTTGGAAGGGACTACAAGAACCATCTGGTCCAGCCCCCTGCAATGCAGGAATCTTTTGCCCAACAAGATTAAGAGTCTTGTGCTCTACTGACTGATCTGACTGCTTCAGGCAAATTAGGACCATAGGAAATTACCTGACACTGAGGCTGATCATTGGTCTATCTAACTGAGTATTCTCTATACCAATGAGCAGAGGCTCTCCAGGGTTTCAGATTCGAGTCCTAGACCAATGATCTGCGTGATCCTTGCATGTTTGTTTTCCAGCGATGGGGAGAGGAGGGCTTTTCTGTCCAAGGTCCTGAAATAACTTGGCCAGCCTTGCTGTTCTGCCTCAGGCAGCACCTTGGGGCCACCCTGTGCACCTACCCAAATGGCCTTGGAATACCTGTAGATACAGAAACCTGTGCACAATGGGAGATTTTGCAAATGGTCTCTGAAAGCACCTGCTGCCCTAAGCCAGATGATGCAAAGGAGATCTGATGAGAGACGTCCTGGGAACTCACAGCCTTGAGGTCCACAATGGAAGCAAGATAAGATAGAGAAATACTAAGTTGAATAATCGTGCTGAAGTTATTTCCTCTTCCTTTAATGTATATTCAGATTCCTGAAGCTGAACCACTCCGAGAGCAACTTCAGCTGAAATGCAGCATCAGTTCCAATTGCAAATCGCCGCACCTACCAAATTTCAAGATGAGCAAAAAGCAACCTGGGTCAACAAATGGACAGCAGATTAACTAAGGCTGAGCCAAAACCGCCCCTCTTCCCCCTTTCCAAAAAATATACACCCCTTGCAAAAATGGTAATTGCTTTTCTGCTCCTTTGGGGGGTTGGGAGGATCAATTTATCTCACTTGGGGGGGGGGTTGCCACTTAACTCATTGAGGGCTTATCCACACTTCATTTTGTCCCACTGTTTCCCTCCCCCCACCCAAAGGTGGGGGAAACTGCTCTTTAGCACTCAATCGGAGCGGCAATATGGGTTTTTACACAGATTGATGTTTACTCTGATTTAGAGCCAGAGCTAAAGAGTGGGTCTTCCCTTGGAAAGGAGCCGGGCAAGGGGGACGACCGCTCAGAAGCATGCCTAGAAAGAGCAGTTCAAGTGGGAAACTGCTCAGACTCATGCTTTCTAGGCAGAGGATAAGCAAAAGTGTGGATGGCCCCCTAGTCTCTTGTCCGTAAGTTCAGCAGATGGAAAGCTGTAGACTAGGGAGTCTCACATGTGGCTTCACTTCCCAGAATGCCTTGGGAATGATGGGATGAGACATGGCAGCGCTTCCTAAGCCTTCCAGGAACTGTACTACATGGGAAGCAGCAAAGAGTGTCTTTTGCTGCTGTTACCAGCTATGGACATTTTTTTTAAAGTTGAAACAAGCAAGGGGAAAATGGGAGATCATGGACTACCTTGGTGGGGTTTTTTGTTTTTTGTTTTGGTTAAATAATTTTTATTTACTTTTACATTTATATCATAGTAATGTCCAATAACATAACGTACATTTTCTAACCCCCCCCCCACGACTTCCCTCAACTTCCTCTTCTGGTTTTTTTAACATATAAATTTCCCTGCTTATTTTGTTAACTCTTGAAATTAAACTTAACTTGCATGTTATTATCCTCTTACCATTCTAACATCAATATATATTTTCTATATCTATATTGATTTTGTCCATTGTAAGTGTTTACACAAAACCTCCTAGTGAGTCCAGTTCTTTACATTGTTTCTGTAAATACAGCACAAATGGTTCCCATTCTTTTTTAAAGTCTTTATTGTCTTTGTCTCTTAATCCTTCAGTTAGCTTTGCCATTGCCACGTATTCCGCCAGTTTTTCTTGCCATTGTTCTTCAGTTGGTATTTCATCGCTTTTCCATTTTGGGGCCAGTAATATTCTAGCCGCTGTTGTCGCATACATTAAAAGTTTCTTCTGATCATGGACTACCTTGTAAAGGTAAGTGAACATTTCAGAAAAATCCCCTCCCCTGATTTTTCAGGAGAGTTTAATTTCTCCCCAAACACCTAATGAATAGTTGAAAAACATCGGTCTTGGAATTTTCAGCACAGCTCTAGTATTAACTATACTCATCAGAGCAGAGCTTCCGCCATGTTGGGTCCCATGGTTAAACTATTATTTCTGGATAGCTAAAAGTCACCTTTCCTGGCCACGAAAATGATTTCAAGTCCCCTCTCCTCAATATGCCTTTGCTTCCCCCACACCTCCTCCTCCTCCTTGCTGAAGTGAGCATCTCATTCTCAGCAGCTAATGAAGAAGAAGAAAAATGCCTTGATAGGAAAATAGTGGAGAGAGAGAGATTGGCAGGCAGAATCTCGAGGAGAGATGTAATTGACCTGGAATTGAAAAGGATGAGCACTGTCTAGGCAAGGCAATGGGGTGGAGGGAGGCAGATGTGGCTGGTTTGAAAATTGTGATACTGCAGAAGGCAACAGGGCTGCTCTGAAACTTTTCCCCTGAATCAGCCAGGGACAAACAATATTGAAGAGGTATTGCGTGACTCTGCAAAGAGATTGCCACTCTTCTCTCCCCCCCTCAAAAAAAAATGTCTTTGTGCTTTGGCAGGTGCATGACAGGCAGGAATTCAACAGGCAGCACACCAATCACTGCAGCTGGGAAATCAATGCCTGGGAAAGCATTGCCTGTTGAATTTCAGCCTGTCACAGAGGTTTTAAAAATAACAGATCTTCCAGCTGTGTTGGAGAGGGCCAATTCTAATCAATCTGGCTGGTGTGTGTGTGTGTGTGTTTTGGAGGATATTGGGTGTCTGGTGTTTTTCTCATAACAGGAAATAGAAAAAGGTGGGGGGGAGGGTGGGGGGAAGGAACCATTTACCTCCCAACAACTATAAGTGGCAGATTTTGTTTATTGTAAGTTAGTTATCACCCTACTTCCTTTTGCTATCTGAAAATGGCACTTATATTGACGCTTTCCCAGCATGCAAATGTATTTAAAAGTAATCAGTTGGTGAAAAAGACAAATTAGTTGACTGAAATTCTTCTTCGTTGGCTGGAAACCCGGAACATATGAAAGGCAGGTGAACATCCTGTGGTCTGTATGCTGGCAGGAACCCCTCGCTTCAATAAGTAGGAGGGTGCAGGGATGGTTAGGAGGGAGCCTTTGACTGCAAAGAAGCGGAGGTGTTTTGAAACGGCAGTTTGAGGCAGTCTGCTGCGGCTCCATCCCTGGTGCACGACCAAGGACGCCTTTCAAGCTGATCCACCTGACACCATGTCAAGCAAAGCAATAGGCAGGAGAGACAGATGAAAGCTGAGGAAGATGTGGGTTGACAGGATGCAATCGACAATTATTAAGCCCCGCTGGAAGATTCCGGGGGGAAACAAGCACAAGGTTGCTGAGAGCTGAGGAGGCCGCTTACCTGTCTGATCTTTCTGTAAAACGGCACATTTGTACAGTCCCCGTCGCTTTTCGCTCTGCAGCCCAGTTGGTTATATCAATTGTGCCAGAAATGTAGTAAATGCTTCAGCTGAAAGGCAGCATTCTTTTCTGCGGAACCTTCCGGGGACTTCATGGGCAGGGGCCTGAGGCAACAGTAAGCTGAGCAATGGATGCGACGCTTACTTTTCTACTCTTCTAGCTACACAAAAGTTAGAAGTTTCTGTACACACACACACAACCCCTACCTCCAGCCATGCAAGCAAGAGATATTGCCACAGTTCAAGGGCACATTCCAGCCAGGCAAAATCACTTGAGGAATAGGGAAAGCAGGGCCTGTCAGAGGAGTGGCCTGAGGAAAATGGGATGCAAAGAGGTTGAGGGAACATTCTTTCACATGTGGTAGACTTGTAAAAGGGTAAAAGAGTATTGGGAAATAATCCATAGTGAATTGAAAAAAATCTTTAAAAGTACCCCCCCCCAAAAAAAACCCCCAGTGTCCTATTTGTTGAGGATAATTCAGACTGAAATTCCTAGGTGTCAAAAAAGGTTATTTATGTATGCCACTACTGCGGCCCATGTTTTGTTAGCCCCAAAATGGGAAACGAGTGAGAAAAAGAAAATGATTCTGGGAATTCCCTGAGCATCTTTTACTAGTGAAAGACCACCTGCCCACTGTGACTTATTGAATTGCAGGATTCCCTGGCTGCAGAGATCAAGGGCACAATGAGAAAGAGCGTGGACACCTCTGGTTCCTCGGAGTGCAAGTAAGTGGGAAGGGCACAAGATACCTGGTGTGTGTGTTCGTGTGTGCAAGATAGACCCATAAAAATGAGTGGCGAGAGCAAAAAGCTCTTAGAGGATGGCGTCATGAATGCAGCACAATCCCTGAGGCCAAACGGGGGAAGAAGGAGGAGCCTTTGGATCAGGAGGTGAAATTCAGAATGATGGCAGGGAGGGAGCGGCCCGTGTTTTGTTAGCCCCGAAAATGGAGAACGAGTGAGGTCCCAACTGAAGAAGAATGACAACTTAAGCTGACACAATATGCGCAGCTTGCAGATTTACCATATAGAATAAGAGAACAAGAAGAACATAGGTTTAGAGAAGATTGGAAAACGTTTATTGAATATATGGGAGGGGGGTTGTGTACACCTGAAAACGCTGGCAGCGTTAAGATAAATTCAACAGTGTAAGTAAGTTATGATGGATGCAATAATGGAATACTGAATGGCATAGTTTTTGTAAAATATGCAGGGATTTATGATATGCAAAATGAACCATGGAAAGAGAAGAAGGGAAGCTATTGATATTTTAAGAATGTTTAAATGAGTATTGTAAAACAGAAAATTTAATTTAAAAAATTGTGTGTGTGAAAATGGGGTGTGACCTGGAGAGAGTCTCAAGGACGAGAGAGAGAGAGAGAGAGAGAGAGAGAGAGAGAGAGAGAGAGAGAGAGAGAGAGCATTTCACCTCCAGGCCTGAGGATCTCCCTTCTCCAGTCTCATTAGTACCCATTTGAATACTGGTGCACTACATAATGGTAGCTTCCTACCTAGGAATGCAGGATGCCTCTATCGTAACAGGGGGTTCCATGCAAACTCCTTCCTGAAACAGAAAAGGATGAACATTGACATCTCTTACTAAAATGGATTTCCATCTATTCTTTTAGCAGGGGATTCAATGGAAGCCTGCATGGAAACCCCTGCCAAAACATTGGGAGAAAAGTCTTTCACGGCGACTCTGATGCACACCCCTCCCTGAACCAGTCTGAATCCTGCTCGGTTTGATTGCAGTTTCCTGTTCCTCCCACCCCTCCTGTTCATACTGCCCACCTCACACCAACAAGACCATTTCGGCCTCAGCCGTTGAAGGAGGAGACAGGTGGTGATGATAGAGCAAAACAGCTAGGGAGCTGCAAAGCCTGTCCTTACAGTTCCTCCATCACTTGGGCCTCTGTCTCTGTCTGCGTCTCTCTCCACTCTCTCCCTTCTCATCAGTGTCCAATGCGGCTGCAATGGTGAAGCAGCGCTAGGAAATCTGTGGTGATATTGTGGTGGTAAAGTGAACTGCAGTGTGACAACAGTCTTACAGGGCCTCTCCTCCTCCCAGAGGGGAGGGGTTGTGAGCGGGAACAGCTTCCCGCTGGGGCAGGGAGGCGTCCTCGGCTGGAATATGTGTGCTGTGTTGGAGGATTGGGTATGTGCCATCATCTACCCCCCCTCTTTTGGGTATTCCGTTAAAGGAATCCGGCGGTCGTGGATCCTGTCCGATGCCCTGCTGGTGGCAAGGGCAATGGAACGACCCCTGGTGATGTCATGGGGGAGCTTCCAGTTGTATTTGCATCAACAAGCTCCTCCCATTGGTTTTTAACCCTGATATGACTCCTGGCTGTGCGGGGTGGAGTCTGGTATTGCTGTTTCATCCAGTGCCTAAGCCAGTACTACTCACATGCTGTAACCAATAAAAGTTGTGGCCTAATTTTGCCCATTAACCTAAAATAATGTGTCTTTGTGTCTTACTATACTCCTATGCAGGTGGCGGGTCCTCGACTCACAAAGAGAGAGAGAGAGAGAGAGAGAGAGAGAGAGAGAGAGAATCATTTCCTATGAGAAATCTCTAAACCATTTAATAGATTTAGATTTTTGCACACACACACACGCACGCACAAACACACAAGCTTTCTGGTAAGGCTGTCTGGCTATCTCCATGCATACCATTTCAGCTGCTCTTTGCTGGATGAGATCTGTTGGCGAAGAGGGCAACCTCCAAGAGAAGACTGCCCTGGCGCGATTGCCTGCATTTCCTCTTGGCATCACATGCTATGCTGCTTCTGAGGTTCCAGCGATGCCCTCTGGAGCTGCAAATGAGCAAAAGAGTTGACTTCAGCTTCTGTCCCACAAGATTTAGTGCAGGAGAGTCACTCTATATTTGTAGGAACAATAACCATGATATTTATAGGACTAGCCCAGCCAAAATGCTTTGGTTTCTCTTTTTTTCTCTCCCTCTGCTCCCCCCCCCCCACTTGCTTGGCAGAACTGGAGAATCTCATCTCTCTCCTCATTCCCACAATTCCACCATCAGCTGCTGCAGCTGGCAAAATTTATAACTCTTGAGGAAGTGCAAGCAGCAAGGGCAAGATGAACGGTGTCTTACCTGCCAAGCAAGCTAGCCAAAGGGCTCCATGATTGACTGCCACAGTTGGCTGCCTCTCCCGACTTCGCTCCTTTTCTCAACAGCATCCGCAAGTAATGCTCCATCCTAAATATCTGCTGTTGAGCAGCGGGAATCAAAGGCACCCGGCCAACATTCTGTGCTTCTGATCATGTGCAGAGTGCATTTCCCTCGTTGCTCAGGAATCACAGCTTTTAATCTATTTTATTATTTAGTAACAATCTATTATTTTGTTTATTAAAAACCAATGTCCCGAGTGTTTTTCAGAAGAAATTCACGGCGGCTAACATCAAAGCCAACAGTCATAAAACAATCCATATTTCAAGCAAATTGCATGTTGAAACAGTAACTCAAAAACCATTTTTGTGATGATAATTGCAATTTAAGAGTCCCAGCTAGAGGCGACGCTGAGAGACTTTGCAAGCTCCTTGTGGGATCAGCTCAGCTCTCCATAGCCCAATCTGCCCAGATCATGTCTCCATATTTCTGGAGATCCACATATATTTTTTTTTTGCCTCAGACGTTTCAGGCAGGTGGTTGCTAGCAAACTGTCAGTCAGAGGAAGGGCTCCTCCGGCTGCATAATCCCGAGACTGCTTTGCCTGGGTTAATTAAAACTAAATATAGACCCTGCTGGCTGGGCAAATTGCAAGGGGAGTTTCAAAGTGTCTGAGTATTTCTTCCACCTACTTTCACCTGGAGCAGAGCTCTTTGGGATGCTGTTCAAAAGTGTGAGAGGAGAGAAAGCAGAGAGAGACTATTCTGGGATGCCTCTGTTCTAAAGCAGGGTGGAGGAGAGGAGGGCGGATGCAGAGCCCTGTAGGAATGAAATTATGTTGGCTGGAGAGAACCTCTTGCTGCCTTCATCGGCTAGTCTTCAAATTTGGCCAGGCAAAATCCAGTCCACTGAGGAGTGATGACTGGCTGGCCTCCTGAGGGCAAGGCCTTTCCAGCAATTGCAGCCAGTTAGAACAATGCACACCCTCTCCCCCAAGTGACATTGCTTTCTCTCTTTTAGCCCTTAAGAAGGAGGCAAAATCCATGGCTGATTTACTTGCTTGCTTTAGATTTAGATTTGCTCGCTCTGCCGTTTTGTATAAGCTTGACTTTGATTCAGTTTTAATTAGCGCTGTTATTTCATTGTGATAGATATTTATCTAATCTTTTAGGACAATTTTATTGCCTCGTGGACCCGGTTTGGGATAGAAAAGCATGATAGGAATGTATTTCCGATTAATTGGCCAATATTGGCGTGCTGTTCGTATCATCAGGTCGTAGATAGCTATGCATCTGATTACTGCATTTTTAGGCAGGGAACGTGCCTCCCTCCATCAATTGCTTATTGGAGAAGCCTCTTCAACCTTATTTATGACTATCAACCTAGAATTGTTTTTAACGTGTGAGGTTTTTTTAATGATCAGTGTTTTATGGTGTTTTTATATATGCTGGAAGCCACCCAGAGTTGCTGGGGCAGCCCAATCAGATGGACAACGTATTATTATTATTATTATTATTATTATTATTATTATTATTATTATTATGTTTTGAGTCTCTTTGAGGTATGCAGTGATTTTTGTAGTTAATATCTTTTAAACAAGTTCCTAATCTCTTTTTTCTTGCATTTCATGTCTTTCTTTAATAAAAAAATATTTTTAGAAAATGTCTATAGAGCTAGAAAGTAGCAAAAGGCCATCTATTCGAAAGGACTATTTGTCCGAAGTGTGAGAAGTGGGGGTGAGCACCCACCCTTAGCCCCACACAACCTTCAGAAACTGGACAACAGTGTGTCTTGCCAGCACCCAGTGATCAGTAATCTCTGGGCTGGTTTCAGTCATTCAGCAGTGCCGGAAGAATCATTCTGTACCTGCTCAGGCGTAGTCAATATGATGAAGTGGACCCTAGTCCACGAAAGCTTGTGCTATAATAAATCCATCTGTCTTTAAGGTTTCCCCAAGGCTCTTGCTTGTTTTTCCTGTGAAATACTAACAGTGCTGCTCCTCTGGAAATATCACAAGTTTCAGGGCTAAAACTGGCATTATAAACAAACAGATTCTGTACCTGAACACCTGAGCAAATAGAATCCATTCCTTCATCAATGTTTTCACAGCATGGTTAGAGTTTTCTAAGCTTGATGCTGACCTATCAGTGATACTGTGGTTGATTTTTATTTTATTTTATTTTATTGCAAGGGGGTTGGACTAGATGAACTTTGGTGTTCTTTCTAACTGCACAATTGTAAAATCCTGCTTTTTGCCCTGTAGACTTTCCTGTGGCATGATCGGCTGTCCTGCCGTGTCCTGGAAGGCATGCCTGCAGGTGCAGCACCACAGACAGCTCCGAGTGAGCAACTTGCTCCAGCAAACCCTGGAGTTGGATGGAGGCCTTTTATGCCTCTAGTTTGCCTCTCCCAGACTCCACCCCTTTCTTGATGAATGGAGGGCCTTAAAGGGGCAGGCTGGGGCATAACACATCTCTCAGAAAACACCTTCCTAGTTTGTGACATGCCTACTTGGCGGTGCTTCCCTTTGTAGAGGGGATTGCTTCCTCAAGGGATTCGTATTCTGAGGGTCCAGGTTCTGAAGATCCCGATTTAGGGGTCCCTGGTGCAAGGACCACCAAGCCACAAGGTTCTAGAGCTTAAGCCCAGTTGTGATGATGAGCCCATTGTTGGTTTCTAGCTCCTCTGCCTCCACTGCCCTTGGGCTGCTGGATTTGGCTGGATCAGTCAAACCAATCCAGTTTATTGAAATGAACTTGACAGCTATTGAATGCCCTCAGCTAGCTGGCCAACAGTTCAAGGATCTGTTGGAGTTAGTGCTATGAGCTGTTCATCTTATGCTCAGCTGGTACAGATGTGTAAATAAACCATGTGTCACTGTGACAGCATTCTCCTTTTAGGAAAAAAAAGGGGGGATGATCTCAAAGTTGCTGTTTCTTGAGCCACACCTGAGAGTTGGAATCTGGGTATTAGCTACTGGCTCAGATGGGGTTAAAGAGTGCTTGTTGCACTTCATGCAGAAATAGGCAGAGACTATGCTTTGCGCATCTTATATTTATATTGTATTTTATTTATTCACTGGTTCATTTGCACCATTTTTAATCCTGCTGAAAAGCTGGAAAACTCCCAGAAAGCAGCTTGCATGAGATAATGAGCACACAATAAAATCCCTGCCTTTGGGCTTACAGTCAAAAAGATGTGGCACAAAATGAACAAGGGATGAGGAGGAAAGAGGAAGACAAGCAAACTCAGGCACTGGTTCTTAAATGTACAAAACTGTTCTGAGCACCACCAGGGATGGAAAACCGTTCAGGTAGGTAAGGTAAAAAGGCAAAGGACCCCTGGATGGTTAAGTCCAGTCAAAGGCGACTATGGGGTTGCAGCGCTCATCTCGCTTCAGGCTGAGGGAACCGCCATTCCAGGTCACATGGCCAGCATGACTAAACCGCTTCTGGTGCAACAGGACACCAAGACGGGAACCAGAGCACACAGAAATGCCGTTTACCTTCCCACCACAGCAGTACCTATTTATCTACTTGCACTGATGTGCTTTTGAGCTACTAGGTTGGCAGGAGCTGGGCTAGAGCAATGGGAGCTCACCCCTTTGCAGGGATTCGAACCGCGGACCTTCTGATCGGCAAGCCCAAGAGGCTCAGTGGTTTAGACCACAGCGCCACCCGTATGCCAGTTCAGTAGAGGAGAAGCCAAATGGAGCAGCTCTTTCAGCAGAACTTGACGGTGTGGTCCAGTGCTATAGCCTGAAGGCATTTTTTGGCTGCCAAATGACAGCGACACACTACAGAACAAATCAGAGACTGTGTGTGTGTCAACCCCAAGTTGCATTTTGAGACTTCCACTCGTTCACACCAGATGCTGCTCTGGAAAGAAAATCTCCTTTTAAAAATGAGTTCCTATAAGCAGAGGAAAGAAACCCAGGACGCTATTTAAGTAGCATGACCGGGAACTGAACAATACGACACAGTGTAAATTTTCATTATTCTGCTCTGTGTGCAGAATTCATTTGCGTCCCCTGCCTTGCTTGCTGCTGGCGGAGGAACAAAAGGGCGGCTTGTAAAAGAAGGCCTCTGTGGCAGGTTTAGCAAAGCTTAATTTAATCCTTTGGTAAGTCAAGGTGGCCTAAGGCTTTGTGCAACAACAGCACAATTAGGGGTGGGGGGAGTCGGATGTCAACCCTGGAGTGGCAAGCATGGAGAGATCAGCCTCAAAAAGATTTGCCTGGTCTGGGGCTTCCTCCTCCTCCTCCTCCTCCTCCGCCTTCTCCTCCTCCTCCGCCTTCTCCTTCTCCGCCTCCTCACTGGAGATCTGCGGCCAAGAGTTCCACTGCTCACGGAGGCAGAGATGCAGGCCAAGGTGATGGATGGAAGCATCCACTCTCCTACCCTGGCGAAGCAGGCTTTTCCTCTCAAGGGGACGCCTGGGTAATTAGCACTGAATCCTAAGCACTTTTAATTAAACACTAAAGTTCTCTGAGCCATCTGCTTTCGCCACAAATTTGCTCACTAGTGAAGTCGCTGGTAGCAGGGGAGGGATTTGTATTCTTATATATTTTTTCTTTAGACAGCGAAATCGAGCTTTCTAATTCTCTCCGTGTTGAATTGCAGCCAGGAGGACTCACCATGTCTGGCTTAGACTTGAATATCCAAATGCTAGAGTTTGCTGCTAAAACAAATGAACTCGAGGAGAGCAGATGTGAGCATGTGCAGAGTGTACCTTCCCTGTCAGGTCTAGATCCACAACTAGACACTTACATATCTGGCTTAGAAGCAAGAGATGCTGAGGTGGGGTTCCAGGCAGGCTGAACAACAGTATTATATAATTTTTCTGTTGCAACATAGTCCCACTTCCTTCCCCCAACCCAGGGGTCAGCAAACTTTTTCAGCAGGGAGCCGGTCCACTGTCCCTCAGACCTTGTGGGGGGCCAGACTATATTTTTTGGGGGGAATGAACAAATTCCTAGGAGACATTCTTCTCATGTAAAAACATGCTGATTCCCAGACCGTCCGCGGGCAGGATTTAGAAGGCAATTGGGCTGGATCCTGCCCCCAGGCCTTAGTTTGCCTACCCATGCCCCAACAGCCTTTCAAGGAGGTGGGGACCCAGAACAAAGCTGTGTAACAACTTTTAAAGGCTTTAGAAATTGCCCAACCCCTTAGCCACAGACCACCCGAAAGCATCCTACAAACATCGCAGAAATGGGTTGCATATGTAAATCAGGCAAAGCTCAGAGCTCGGGTTTCTGCAACATGCTTACAAGTTTGTCGCTCAGAGATTTGAACAATATGATCTCATTGCTTTCCTGGGCTTGCCAGATCATCCTACTGAAATGCTGAATACACAGGTACAGAATCTATTCCCATTGGCTCCCATTCCTACCAAGATATTTAAGTTTTAACAGGGCTTGAGACATTAGCCATTGTAAAGTCTGCTGACTGTGGAGGAATGATTTTAGCAAGAATTTCCTTCTATCTCTTTGAAAGGAGGTCTTCACAGTTAAACTGTCTTCTTCTTCTTTGGCGATCACTCGTAGCAGAGTAAGATTGTCTTCCATAAACACGGTTTTAACAATGAGTCCGTAAGGGACTGTGCGAGGCCAATTCTGAATCCACACGTCCTTCCACAGTGGGGACATCTGTTTCCGGGTGGGAGTTGATCATGGTGAGGGTTTGCCTGGCATGCCTTCCTCTTAGCATGTTTCTACCTTTTGTCCTGAGTTCAAGTGTCTTCAAAGCCCATGACACCTTTGGTAAAGGCTGTTCTCCAACTGGAGCACACACAGGGCAGTGTTTCCCAGTTGTCAGTGTTTATACTACATTTTTAAAGATTTGCCTTGAGGAAGTCTTTGAACCTCATTTTGTTGACCACCAGCATTACGTTTCCATTTTTAAGTTTGGAATAGAGTAGTTGCTTTAGGCCTTACTTTTGCTTTCTGGGGCGGGCGGGGTGCCCGCTATGTGTGTGTAAATTGCAAATTGCTGCAAAATGTGGAGAGCTGAATTAAAGTTTGGGAAAATGAGAAACAGAGAGAACCGAAATGGACAGCTCCTTCCATCCCTACTCACGAGTGTTCGAATCCTCCTTCCTGTGGGATCCACCTGAAAGTGGGGGCAGGTGGGTGTATGGAAGGCACATGTCTAATGTGACACCATCATGCATGTTGCGAGTTTCCTTCCCCTCGGAACCATTTCATTGGCTGCCACTTGCAGAAGTGGGTGGGGCAGGTCTCATCGCAGTGATGTCATGACAACACCTCACTAGCCATTAGGTGGGTGAGAATGAGGAGATTTGGGACAATGGCTTCCTGCAGTGACCGAGAATACGTAAACCACTGAGGTGGCTGGGATGGGGGCCATAGCTGTCAACTTTTCCCTTTTTTTGTGAGGAATCCTATTCGGAATAAGGGGATTTCCCTTTAAAAAAGGGAAACATTGACAGCTATGATGGGGGCCGTGAAGCCCTTCGTGCCTCGTCTACATATTGAACTAGCTCCCTTGACGCACACCACCGCAACAAAGAGAACATGGCCTCTGCTCCTTCCCAGATATGAGAATATAGAGATAATAGTTAGTTTTTTGCTTTGTGTTGTCTTTAGTATTCTAGCCCTTGCTCTCTCTCTCTCTTTCCCTCTCCGGGCTTCTGTTTTCTCTGCCTTGCCCTGGGAGCTGATCTCTCCAACAATGGGAAGCTGCCCTTGTCTGGCTCCACCAGACAGCATTGTCACTGTGCTAACACCTTCCGGCGTGACCTTTGCATTCTATATTTTTATCGGGATGCGTCTTCATTATCGTGGAAGACGAAAATTGCTATGGTAACTCCTCCAGTGAGTGAAATTTCAGGCACACCCTCCAAGAACACCAGAGCCCTGGCGGATCAGATCGAGGAAGTCTTGTCTAGCCCAGATTCCTGTTTCCAACTCATGGCCGGTCAAATGGGCTCTTCAGACATTAGGTACGGAGGGTGGGGAGACATCTGCCTGTTGAATTTCTCCTCTTTTGCTTATCAACATTAGAGGAAAATGATTTGCTTTCCTGGATCAGACAAAGGGCCGCCATCTCATGAACAATTTGGGGGGATTCCGATTCCCATCAGCCCCAGCCAACATGGCCCAATGGTCATGGAGGATGGGACTTGTAGTCCAGAAGCATCTGGTGAGCCACAAGTTAGTCACCCTCATTTTAAAGTTTGTTTGATTTGAAATAAACAAGGGCAGACCTTGGTGTGACAAAACGCATCCTTCCGGCTGAAAGTAAGCATCGTGCCTATTCCAGCCCCCAATACACCCACATTTCTCTCTCTCTCTCTCTCTCCTGCCATAGTTTCACAGCTGCACCTGCTTTAACAATGCTCTATTTTTAATCCATGCGCAACTTCAAATGATAAGCTGTGGAACATGGGAGATAGTACCAGTAAGCTTTGGCTCCATTTCCGCCTGGATATTCTTACGAATATTATGAATATTATGCAAATCAGCACATTGACGTACTGTGCATATCATGCAAATATTATTCGCGTGCCGCCGACATGACATTTACGCAAACTGTTCTGACATCTAAATAGCATTTGACTTTAAATCACCTTATGCTAATGTATAAGATTAAATGCTTACCTTGAAAAGTGTACAGTATTGGTGTGTGTACCACACAAGCTTTAACAAAACAGAGAGAGGAAAGCAAACTTGATAATCTATAAAGTTAAGTTTCCTATGGTGCCATTCACATTCACCACTAATTTTACGTATGCTGCCAGTGGCGTAGTGTGGGGAGCACAGGGGCGGTTGCCCCAGGCACAAAATTGTTAGGGCCACAAAATTTCAACACCCAATGCTGCCTCAGTACAGTCTCATGCTTCCATTCACGGACTCCTTTGAAAACGGCTTCTCCTTGTGAACCAAGAAGTGACCTCTTCAGACAATGGAAGGACTCTCCTCATCTCTGTGGATGCAATTTCCTGGGTGATGTGGATGCTGTTAAGCAGTCGAGTGCACATGTGGACCCCATCTGTTTCCCTCCCTCACATCCATGCCCCTCTGCGCAGCCCCAGGCACTGGCAACCCACGCTACACCACTGGGTGCTGCTTGTCAGTTCTAGGAACATGGGACCATACGAAGCTGAGTTATACTGAGTCAGATCTTTGGTCCGTCTAGATCATTATTGTCTATTTCAGGCAGGGGTCTCTCCCAGAGCTACCTGGAGATGCCAGGGATTGAACCTGATACCTTCTGCATGCAAAACAGTTGGCCCACCACTGTGCTACAGCCAACCTTCCCATGCCAATTGCAAAGCAAAGAGCACATGGGCAGAGTCCATTGCACGAGTCCTTCCCACCTGATCATCATTTGGTTGGGTGAATGGGTAGGATGCATCCAGCACCAACGCGGATGAATTGGCCCATGTGGTTCCTGTATTCAGAGCTGCCACAGAGAAGTAACACCTCTGCTGGTGTTACTGGAAGTGAATCCTTTGACTTGACAACAACGCTCTTGTGTGACTGTGATTTCTTTTATTTTGATGGCATTTTCACTGAAGAACTTCCTGGCGTGTTACATACCCCTGCGGGTCTGGTCTGCCCATCTCCCGGTCTGCAGCTCCTCATAACTCCCTGAACCCACCTTGTCCCATTGCAGGTTCCACCTCCGAGCCTGAATCCAGCTGATAAATAATTTGCATTGATGAATCCAGGCAGCCTCAATTAATATGTAGCTCTGAATGCAGAGTCACATAGATCAAGCCTGTTCTCCCCTGCATCTTATTAACTGATTGGCTCATGTTTGTTCATTTATTTGTTTTGTTCTCCAAGAGAGAACAATTAAACTTTAATCAGCCTGTTATTAACTTCCAGCACGGAAGACTCTTTGAAAGCTCCACCCGTGGTCATATCTATTAGCCATTATTAAAATACACAGCGAGGCAGCCGTGGAGACAGTGATGGCATTTTGCTGCTTTGGAAGAGACTTTGTGAAATAGCCTTTGTAGGCTGCCACAGTCTCACAAATCAATAGGCAAGGAGGGTGGTGCGGGGAGAGGGAACGAATCCCTCCAGGGTTTGGGAACTCTGCGTGAGACATTTCCTGCAGCCTCCAGGCTTGGCGGATGTTACTGAGAGCCTGTATAATTTGCTGAGTAAGAGAGAAGATAATGTAGTGTTGAATGGGCAATAGATTGCGACCTGCGATCCAAGACTTGGTGTGAGCAAGGACTCACCAAGGCTAAACCCTAAAATTGTAGTCAGTGCCAGGGGTTTAGCCCTTGGGTGTTTCTGAGCATGTGCAGAGTGCCTTGAATTTACAGTTGAGTAAAAACAACTGATGCGGGTGGCGCTGTGGGTTAAACCACAGAGCCTAGGACTTGCCAATCAGAAGGTTGGCGGTTCAAATCCCCGTGACCGGTGAGCTCCCGCTGCTCGGTCCCTGCTCCTGCCATCCTAGCAGTTCGAAAGCATGTCAAAGTGCAAGTAGATAAATAGGTACCACTCCGGCAGGAAGGTAAACGGCGTTTCCATACGCTGCTCTGGTTCGCCAGAAGCGGCTTAGGCATGCTGGCCACATGACCCGGAAGCTGTACGCTGGCTCCCTCGGCCAGTAAAGCGAGATGAGCGCCGCAACCCCAGAGTCGGCCACGACTGGACCTAATGGTCAGGGGTCCCTTTACCTTTACCTAAAAACAACTGATCCTCATCTGCCTTTGGTGGCATGCACACCACATATTTTAAAGTATGTAGCGTCCCCCAAAGAATCCTGGGAATTGCAGCTCCCCCCCCACTCACAGAGCTACAGCTCCCAGCATCCTTAACAAACTACAGCTCCCAGAATTCTTTGGGGGAAGTCGTGTGATTTAAATGTACAGGGTGTGTATGCAGTAGGGAATAGGTACTCAAGGACAGAAGATAATGTGGCTGTCAGACAGGCTTGTAAAAAAACTGGAAGTGAGACTGATTGCAGGGCACCATGGGGAAAGAGGAAAAAAGTGGTCATTATAAACAATGGTCAAGGTTTAAGTAGAATGTGCAGGGGTGACATTGGGAGGGAATGGCAAGGTTTGAGTACAGCAGGAAAGGAGTTGAAAAGGCTCTGTTGCAGTAGCTTTTGGGTGTTACCTTTTGCGTTGTACCCATCTCTGCTGTTTCTCCTTCCTAAAACTGGTTTGTTTGGGGGTTGTTGTTTTTTTAAAACTCAGGACTCAGCTATACAGCTGCACATAAAACGTCTGACGTGTGTTTTAAGTGCAATATACAATGTGACACTAAGATGGCGATGGTGAGCCTTATGGAAAATTCAATGTATTTTTTAAAAAAATGCTTTTTTTAAAAAAGAGCATTTTCAGAACATTTTTGATATGTATGTAGATTCCACCCCAATGTTGATCCATCCCTGCTTTCCTCAAATTTCTGCTGTTGTTATAAAGCAGCTCTTTTCCTCTCAGTGTTTCTCCACCTCTGCTTTTCTCAAACTTCTGTCATTTGCTTGGGAGTGAGCAACACAGAAATACTTCTTACTACTTCTGAGCAAAGTTGCACCATTAATCACACTAAGGGCTCATTCAGACATCCACTTGTCCCCCCACTACTCCCTGGGGAAACCCAATTTTACTGCTGAATCAGAGCATCAATGGGGTTTTCCGCAAACTGACTTTGGTGCTGATTCAGCACAAAAGAGTGGCTTTTTCCAGGGCAAACAGAAAACTGCTTGGACCTATGCTTTCTGAGCATGGGGTGAGCAGATGTTTGGACGACCCCTTGCTAGAGAGTAAGCCCCACCGAACACAGAGCAGCAGGATCATGCATGAAGCGGTGCATCGGATTGTTCCATAAAACATTTGTGCTGAATACCAAAAATACAATTTGCTCGGATGCAGCGGCACAAAGGTGGTGAATATATTTGCTCTTCCAAATATAGATGCGATGAACCACTATTAACAGCTTTCTACAGGATTGCAATTCTGCTCTCTTGCTTCTTCTCCGCTGTCATCTGGACTGAAGGAAAATGAAAAATTTCCTGGCCCCGGTAAATCCCAAATGGATATTTCTTTTTTAATCCCAATTCATCTTGTTCTGCTTTTTGCATCTTCCCTTCTACCCATCGTCGGTTATCCCCCCCCCCCAACAAACCCTGTCTTGGACAGAGTGACGAGCATCCAAATGGGAAAGAGAAAAATAAGACTTTGAAGGGGGGTTTTTTGGGGGGGGGTTACCCTGGCTATTGGTTTCCTAATAAAGTGAGAGAACCGCTGAAGCGTGAAGCAAGGTCGGGAAAGGTCTGTGCTCAGAGGGCTTCTCCCGTCAATTAAGCGGCTTGCAGGGTGGGTAGAGGGGAAACCTCTTAAAATCTTAGCCAGCATGTGATTGGCAGAGGCTAAAACAAGGCTAGTTCCAGTCAGGACCGTACACTGTTACGTGGAAGCTTGATTCTGAGGGCCAAATCAAACTTCACACAGGAGGAGATTTCTGAGTGGCTCTCCCCATGTTTTCTTTTTTTTAAAGATATTTAAAAGGAGCTGCTATGACCCTGAATTACAGCAGGGTGGTGGCATTGGAGGCTGAGAAAATGTTTCCCCAGCCCCATCAATAGGGTGGCCCCTTATCCACCAGTGTGCCCTCACAGCCAGTATAGTATAGTGGTTAGGGTGTAGGACAGGGATCAGCAAACTTTTTCAGCAGGAGGCCGGTCCACTGTCCCTCAGACCTTCTGGGGGGCCAGACTATATTTTTTTTGAGGGGGGGAAATGAACAAATTCCTATGCCCCACAAATAACCCAGAGATGCATTTTAAATAAAAGGACACATTCTACTCATGTAAAAACACACTGATTCCCAGAACGTCCGCGGGCAGGATTTAGAAGGCGTTTGGGCTGGATCCAGCCCCCAGGCCTTAGTTTGCCAACCCATGGTGTAGGACCTGGGGGACCAGGGTTCAAATCCCTGCTTGGCCATGGAGTTTGCTGGGTGACCTTGGGTCAGTCACTAAGGAAAACAAAGGAAATGCGTCACCAAGCAAGACAACGAAAGAGGACACCCCTTTGCATAAAATTGGCATAAAATAGATTTATCTGCAGAGGTGCAAATGTAGAAATAATCTCTTATAATTTAAACAGAACGACATCTCACCGTAGTGGGGAAGGCAGGGACCAGGTGGCTTTGGATGAGACAAATTCACAGTGGCTATGAGCCATGGTATCTGAAAGACTCTCCATGTGCAGAGGCAGTATATCAGCCCTATATTTAAGCACTAGGTGGCAAGGACTTGCAGGCAGGCAGGCAAATGGATTGCACAGAGGAAGGATATTGTGCTCTCAGTCTCTCCCTTGTCAACCCTCAGCAGGTTAATAAAAAAGATTGCAGTAACATTTGTGTGCTTATTTAGAAAGCTGCAGTACTCTGTGGAGTGTTCAGTGCTCCTGTGGATAGTGCAATTCTACAGCTTAGTCACTAGGTGGCAGTTGTTTCTGGGTGGAGTCAGGAGCTTCCTGTGTCTGTTAGGTGCTTGTTTTGAGAGAGACACCATAAAGTTATTGTCCAGCTTCCTGCCTGGAATGTTCTCCCAGGTCTTCCATGATTTAGAGGCAAACCACAGAGGACGGCTATCAACTTTGTGCCCTGCTGGGAGGCACCTATAGGACTTCTGTTGGGAGGCGAATGTCGGATGAGATGGCTCCCTGGGATTGATCCAGCATCTAAGTTCCTAGGCAGTAAGAAAACTGGAACTGGTTGTTTTTTAACTCCCACAATTTGAAGGCACATTTGTGATTTAAAGCACCTATTTTGTGCAAGCAGGTAGAACTGGAACCATTAGCATTTTGACAGTCTCTCAGCAGAGGGGGAGGGAGGGTTCGTGATGGCTGCTTAGGGGTGCATAAGAGATGCCTCAGTGCGCTGGTTTCCTCCTCATCTCACTAGCAAGCTCCCCCCGGCTGCTCATTTCCCCTCCTCATAAATCCACACACTGACTGATACAGCCAAGCCAATTAACGTTCCAACTTTGGAAATTACCGCTCAGGTTCTACTCCTCCATAGCCTGAGAGCTGGGATTCCTCTCACGGGAAGCACGCACACACACATAACACACACACACCTTTCTCCTTTACAGCTATTTTGACTACAAATAAACATTTCTAAAACAGACTGGATCTGCAGAGCTCCAATTTGCAATTATGGCTCCCTTGATTTACTGACTTTGGGACTCGCCCTTTTGGAAACCGCAAAGGCATTTCAATGAATTGCAAATCATGAGTTAGGGCCTGCAACAGGAGGCTGTGGAAGTGGCTTGTCTTCACAATCCTGCCATCAATGACTTGCACATCATTTTTAAGGTGAAAGGTTAGTCAAGGCTCGAAGTTAGTCCTTTTGAATTCGTCAGGCCTTACTCCCAAGTAAGTGGGGTTAGGATCGCAACCTACGTTTACTGCACTTCCCATTCCCATTGAGGTCAGCAGAACTTAAGTCACGGTTCACTTTCCGCATTAATTTCAGCGGGGCCCACGTTCTGCTCATTTAGTCTGCATCCAGCCCACTGAGTTGTGTTTACCGTATTTTTTGCTCTATAAGACTCACTTTTTCCCTCCTAAAAAGTAAGGGGAAATGTGTGTGCATCTTATGGAGCGAATGCAGGCTGTGCAGCTATCCCAGAAGCCAGAAGAGCAAGAGGGATTGCCGCTTTCACTGCGCAGTGATCCCTCTTGCTGTTCTGGCTTCTGAGATTCAGAATATTTTTTTTCTTGTTTTCCTCCTCCAAAAACTAGGTGCGTCTTGTGGTCTGGTGCGTCTTATAGAGCGAAAAATACAGTATTTTCCAAAGCAAGTTACTAGCCCTCATGAAATGCTTCAATGGCTCCTTGCTTGAGGTCCAAGCCATTGGCCAACTGAAAACTCAGGTTGTATAATGTTCAAGCTGTGTAATGGCTTGAACAATAAGCTTTCATTCGATTCCTTAGGAAGTTCCCAGTATTTTTTGCCTTTCCACAAAACGGTTGCGCTATTTATAGGGCTCAGTTGTGCTGAAGGGACACAACTTAGCTCATGCAGAGACATAAACCCAGAGCTCCAAAGTGGGAGCACTCGTTGCGGCAGGCTACACAGCCTCACGTGTGCTATGTTTTCTCCCCCTTATTGTCTCTCTCGCTCTGTGCCCTTTTGAAATCCATGCTTTGCGTAACCTGCCCAGGGGCCAAGAGCACAAAGGGCCGTGAAAGGACACTTCCCCTATTGTGTACTCTCACCTTGCTAGCTCCAATCTCTGCCCATGGCAGCAGCTGATTAAGATTTATGCCTCCAAGCATCCCCTGTCAAGGCAGCGGGGGAATCAAACTGATTGTCCGGGTGAGGATCACAGGAACCCAAACACAAATCCTGCAGCCTTTATCTGACAAGACCCGAGCAGGCCTTTCAATCACTCATCTCTTCAGAAAGACAGGGTTTGGGAGCGTTTGCATGACAATGAGGCAGAGGCTAGTGGAATGCAGAGGAAGAGAGGAAAGAGACAGCTCACATTCCACTAGGGCGGAGGGGATTAATCTCCCCCCCCATTTATTTTCCATTTTAATTTTGCAACACAAACACACACACTAATAAAAAGGAAAAGGAAAAAGAGCATGAAAAAGGAAAAAAATATCAAAGATAAATACAAAAACTTACACTAAACAAATATTAAACAATATGTTGATGCATACAGTATTCCTGTTCTTCTTTTCTTCCAGTTGACTTCCTTCATCCTCAGCGCAGTTCTGTTTTCATATTTAGTAAACTGTTTCCTTCTCATTTCATTTTTGCCCCTTTTTCTTTCTCTTTTTAGCTTTTACCCCATAATACGTTTTGCAAAAGTTAAAACAGGTCCAAGTATTAATTTGAGGGCATTGTTTTTTAAGGTATTCTCTATATTTCCCCCATTTTTCTGGAATTTTTGTTTGTTCTGACCCCCTAATTGTATCTGTCATTCTGGCCAATTCTATATAATCAAATAATTTATCTTGCCATTTATTTTTTTTTGTCGGTGTTACTTCTTTTTTCCAATTTTTGGCAATTAATGTTCTCGCTGCCGCTGTGGCGTAAAGAAATATTTTCTTATTTTCCTTTGTTATCTCTATATCCAATATCCCCAAGAGAAAAGCTTCTGTTTTATTGGCAAAATTTTGTTTGAACACTTTCTTTAGTTCTTCATGTACCATATCCCAGAAGCCTTTGATTTTATCACATAACCACCAAATATGCAAACGTGTCTGGAGGGGATTAATCTGAACCACGTCTCTCACCGGAGCTCAGGCCAATTTTCTATGTTCCTGGACAATAATATTAAGAGTGTCTCTGAGCATGTGAAGATTGCTTGCTGCTCACCACTGACAGGAACTCATGAGGCAGATCCGTGGTGGAGCCCCTTGTGTTGAGTCATAGCTCTGCTGCCATTTTATCGGTTATGCTATTAGTGTCAATTGCTCAAACCTAATTGATTTAAACATCCTTTCTTATTTATTACCATAATCCCAGTTCTCCGTGTTACATGTCAGATTGTTACACTATTATTGAATGCCATTCTGAATGCCATATGCTTATTAATGAATCCAACACGACATTTAAAATATAAAAATAGACTTTTTGGCTTCTCCCTGGCTGACCAATGTGAATATTTTTTTCCCAAAGACTTGAAAGAGTTATGGTGTACTCAGTGGTGTCTTCAGAACCAAATATTCCTGCTTTCCGTCCTGCCGCATTCCCTGGTTAAACAGGTGAGTCTTGCCAGGTTTTGTAGCACTTCAAAGCCCTGCAAAATGTGTTTGACCACACACAAGAGCAGCAAAAAAGAGAAGGTGTGTCCGATGCACTGCATGGGCTCTAGCACATTAACTTCAAATCTCTGGAAAATTCTTAATCTGCACACAGCCTTCATATTACTGGCAGAATTCCTCTTTCTCAGAAAGAAGGAGGAGGAGTGAAGTGACTGTATTATGCTTCTGCACGAGCGTGCCAAAGCTTACATCTGCCAGAGATACCTCTGAATATTCATGAAGCTGATTCAGCTGCTCACGGCTAGATGGATTTCGATGGATTGGCCTCTGTGGATCCCATTCAGAGGTCCATTGAGATGCACAGCGGCTGCTGGCATGTAAAGGGTGGAAGCGAAGTGAAAGGAAGTGGCTTCCATGTTTCTCCTCAGGCCTACACAAACTTTAGCCACTGTTTGTGTGACTTCTAAAGCTGGGGCATCAATAATTGTGGCCCTCTGGATGTTGTTGGACTCCAACTCCCAGCAGCCCCCAGCCAGCATGGCCAATGGGTCGGGGATGATGGGAGTTGTAGTCTGGTAGGCCACAGGTTCCCCGTCCTTGACCTAAGGACACCTATTCCAAGTCCTGTGAGCTACCTATCAACCTGGTTGAAGGGCTTCAAATTGCAAACCAGTGGCCTTTGGTGAGCAAAGCCACTTCCGAGCTGGAGAGGAGGTGGGGTTGCGGGCCCACCCCCTCCCACGCACGCGGGGGCTGGCTCTTAGCCCCCGCGAGATCAGGGGAATCCTCGGGCACGTCACCAACCCAGCCAGCCAATCGGCGGGCCGGGGAGGCGTGGCCTAGCGCATTTAAGTCTGGTGCGCCCGGGGACTGCCCTCTCTTCCCCGTTCCAGCTATCTTCTCTCTCTCATATCATTGCAATAATATAATAATCTCTCGTTCCTTCTGTTGCTCGTAGTTCGAATCCTGCTCGTGAATTCATCACACTATAATACTTCTATAAATAGTCTGAAAAGGGCTTCCATTTTTCTGCAAAACAATCATCATTAGTTTCTCTTATATTAGCTGTTCACCTTGCTGATCCCACATGGTCCAGCGATTCACATTGGTTAAGCTACCACAAACACAAATCTGTTCCCATTTTAATCGGCAGTCTTTCACCATATTATTCAGGCTGGTCAATATAAGGTATCTGAATGTTATCAGCATTTCAAATTAAGAACCTAAGAACTGTCTTGCTGGATGGTACTTGAGGCCCACTTAGTCTAGCATAGTGGTCAAGGATGACCTGTCAGATGCCTCAGAGAAGCAGAAGTGATAGCTGGTGGTGACTCCCCTCTGCTGTTTGTCTCCAGTATTTGGTATTCAGAGACTGCCTCTGAACATGGAAGCTCTTTTTAGCTAACTTTTAGCCATGGGTGGACTCTCCCTCCAAGAATTCGTTCCTTTTTTCAGATCTATTATGCATTCCATTATTATTATTATTATTATTATTATTATTATTGCCATCTAAATTAGCAGCCATAGCTACAGATTACTTCAGATCCACGTCAATGGCAGCTCAGGCTGGCTCCATACAGCTTGGGACTCCCCCCCCCTTCATCGTTCTCTATGGTATGTCCCTCATATGTCAATGGGCCTCCCAGCATGCTTAGCAGCAGCAATCCTCCAATCAGCAGTGGGTGTTTCTCTGGGGCATTGTGGGAAATTTCAAATGGTGCCTCTTAGTCACCACTACCTGGCAGTAGCCTAGAGATGCCCGGTGCCAACACCAGCCTCCCCCGCTCCCTGCCTCTGCCTTTGTTTTATTTTTAATTGCCTTCTGCAAGGATCTCACTGGGCTGGACAAAACCCTGGGTTGCTGCCTTGCCCTTTGCACAACAGCTGGATCTGCAGAAATCTGAACTTTCTTGCAGTGGGGAGAACAAGCTTCAGCCACCTGCTAATGCCCATGCATCAAGTTGCTGTTAAGGCACAGGAGCAGGGCCAGCAAAAAAGTCTGGCAACCCTTCCCCTTCCATTAGCCTCCTTTTCAGTAATGCTCATGGGTGAGGGGAAAGCTGGCGAGAGTGCAAAGAAACAGGGCTTGCTGCCAGATTTGTAGGCCTATGTACTCTGTGGGACATGATTGCTTCTAGGAAGAGAAGGCACGAAACTGTGTAATCATCCAAGATCCCTAGAAATCACTAGGGCAGGAATCCAGCCTCCCACATCCTTCCTCTTCTGGGCTGAAAATCTGCTCAGGAGCTGCAGCCCCATCAGGCTGAATAGGAAGAACTGGCTGGGTTGAGGAGAGGGAGTAGCTGAATCACTCAGATAAGGAGTCAGGAGGGTGGGAAGCCTTTGGAAGCTCATATGTCGTATAGCTACTTCACTTTTTTTTATTGTCAGACCTCCTAAACCAGGGGAAGCCAATGGTGCCACCTGATGTTGCTGGACTACACTTCCCATCAGCCCTTGCCAGCACTGCCAGTGATTTAGGTTGATGGGAGTTGTAGTTCAGCATCATCTGCAGGCCGCCATCTTGGCTGGTCCGCTCAGTTTCAGTCCGCTCGGTTGCTCATTTTCCCCATTATTAAATTCAGCTCTCAACCTTTCTGGAGCAATCTGTGAATTTTTGTTAAAATATTCGTGAAAACTTGCATCTTTTTTTTACAGCGAATTTCTCCTGATAAACAGTTTTGTAAGCAATTATAATATACGTTGATTTTTGCAAGCCATTTCCCCTGATGCAATGCCTTTTTTTGTATGCTATTTTTACTCATATGTGCATATATGTGCATACTTTCCTTCTTTGCACACAGCACATTTGTGTTTTGGTACACATTACCCGGCCGGAGAACTACATTGCAAAATTTGCAGAAGTGCAAATTTCAAAGGATGGCCATGTTCCAGTTTGCAGAATGTGCACACTTTACTTCTTTGCACACAGTGCATATGCATTTTGGTACACATTACCTGGCTGGAGAACTACATTGCAAAATTCGCAGAAGTGCGAATTTCAAAGGATGGCTGTGTTCTGGTTCGTAGATTGCTTCAGAAAGTGTGAATGAGGTCAGTTCACCTTTAAGTGTGAATTGAACTGAATCTCTCCTCTGTCCCTACATGATGAGGAAAGTCCCCCTGCCCCCGTTGGGTTCCTGCCAGCCAACCCATTGAGACATGCAAGGGCCTTTTCTGATGGGTGAGAGAGAATTTTAGCTTACACATAACCCGCTAGAATTGAAGCAGAAGTGAAGCAGACATGCCCCAGAGATTTCTTTCCTTTGCAGGGGTGGAGGAGTGGAGGTATCTCTGTGGCTGCAACTGATAAGGATAAGGCTGTCAGCCTTAATGGGAAGGTGGGCGCTGATCAACCAAGCTTTGCTGAAGTTGTCAGCTGCTAATCGAGTCCCCTGGGGAGGCAGAACTGTTCAGATGTTGGTTGGTGGCAGCATGTAGAAGCCGGGGAGAGACAGAATTAGTAATAACAGGAGAAAGTAGTGTGTCGAGTGCAATGGTACCAATAAGCCAGGGCTTTGCCGCAGAAGCCCAGGGCCCCGCTCAGAATGCAGAATGAACAAGAGCGCCCCCAAATGGCACACTATGGGCAGATCCAGACCATGCAATCAAAGCACGTTTGTCGTCGTCGTCCCCTCACCGAGCTATGATTCACAGGTACATTTCCCAGGATTCTTTGGGGAAGTCATGTGCCTCAACCCAGTATACCTGAAGGAGCATCTCCACCCCCATCGTCCAGCCCAGACACTGAGGTCCAGCTCCAAGGGTCTTCTGGCGGTTCCCTCCCTGTGAGAAGTGAGGTTCCAGGGAACCAGGCAGAGGGTCTTCTTGGTGGTGGCACCCTTCCATCAGATGTCAATGAAATAAACAACTGTCTGACTTTTAGAGGACATCTGAAGGCAATCCTGTTTAGGGAAGTTTTTAAAGTTTGATGTTTTATTGTGTTTACCTGGCATTTCCAGGTAGTTCTGGGAGAAAACTCTGCTTGGAATCCTGGAGAGTCACTGCCCAGACAACACTGAGCCAGATGGACTAATGGTCTGACTGAGTATAAGGCAGCTTCCTGTGTTCCTTCCTAAGTCAGCAAGAGATGTACACCTGGTCTGTGAAGCAGCCCTTAAAAAGCAAGTCTCGGAGAGGGGTGTGGACCCAGACCTTATCTAAGGTCCCCAGGCAGTCAGACAAGCTTCTGTAATGCCTGCTCCTCTACTGAGTGACAGAGGTTGACTCATTCCCTTTGGAACTGAGCTGAAGCCGAGGAGTGAATTTGTGGTAAACTTTTTCAGCGTGTCAAAACAGATTAGTGGAGCTTTTCTGGATAATTCCCCTCCATCAGCTAAATGGCCTCATTTTCAGGAGAAAGCTGACAGAAATCCATGTGCATCTTCAACAATGCTCAGGCTGAAACGCACAAAGCTGATGCCCCTTTGCACTTCACCTGTTCCTTGGATTCGTGCTCATCTCTTTAATTTCCTCTTCAACCTTTTTGTTCTGGCTGAGGGCCTCCTGTGTGGCTGCCTCCGGGTGCGGGGGGAGGGAAGACTCAGCTAGCTTCCAAACTGAGAGGTTCTGGGGCTCAAGTCTGTTCAAAAGCCACATGCTCTGATCCTAAAACCTTTTCACCACATCCCAGATGAATGAGGCATGTGGCTGATATAACTCAGTAGCAAGGGGAAAGCACAGGGCTGGATGAAGACATTTTGCTGCCTGAGGAGAAGGCAAGATACCACCACTAATTTATTAAATTGTGCGTGCAATTGTTATATTTGTCTGAGAAGGGCTTTGTGGGAAATTGCAGTCAAACATAACTATGCATGAGTGCCAGTTAGTGCATGAAGGGGTTAAGACCAGAGAGTCCTGTTCCTAGACTCAGCTAGGTCATGCCTCCTCTTCTCCATGAAAGAGGAAGTGAAGAGGCTTCTCTTCCTGCTCCTCACTCTCTTCACACCATGCAGCTGACCAAGGAAGAAGTGCCTAAGCAAGCTCCAAGCTTAGAGCATGCATTTGAAGCTTTCTGTATTTTCTACCCAAGAGTATTCTGCCTGTGTTCTCCTTGCTGCTACTTGGATAAATGCATGAATCTGACCTTTGGAACATTTTGTAAGTAAAGCATTTTAAGCTTACTTAGCACAGTGTGGTCTGTTTATTGCAAGAGGGGTAGAAAGAGAAGGTTACTGTTTGCTAGCAGTGCAATGACCTGTATGTCTAATGCTATACCTCTGCTTGACTTTTGTGAGTTTAAGCTCTGCTACGGGGGCTCTCTCCTGCTGGAGAGTGAGTTTAGCCCTGTGTTTTGAATCTAGGCACCCAGCTGATTCTTTGTTATTTACTCCTCACATGTGGGTCATGGGGATTTTTATTCTTCCCACACAAAGCTTAAAGGGAAGATTTCTCTGCAAAGGAGAACAGCATGACTCGCAATACCAGTGTGGAACTGTTCTTCTAAACTAGAACCTTTCCAGCATCTTAAAATTGCAGCCTCTCGGGGAAACCCAAAGACACATTTAGCTCACAGAGGGGAAATGATCAAGGGAGACATAGTTGCCACTTTAATACATTGACAAGGGTGCCTTATGTCACATGATTCACAACCCTTTCATGACCATCCTCTGCAGTGCTGTTCTTTGAGTCTTCTCCAGTCCTCTTATGCCCTTCATAAAATATGTCATTTGGCTCTCCAGCTGAGATTTCAAAGGGATAGGTTTTCTCCTACATCTTGTGCATGCTGCCAGTGCATTGTTGAATGGCATTTGCTGTCTGTCCCTGCAACGGAATCTGCATTCCTGCTGATTCAATGTTTTGCTAAAATCACTGAGCAACCCCCTCTCCGATTAGTGAGGCTGCCCTGGACTTGGCATCACCTGCTTGTGCCATGCATGGTAATTACACCAGTGATGCATTAGGGGTGTCATGTTCTTGGAGAAGTCATGAAATTGGCTCTGGCCGGGTCCAGGGCTCCTAAGTGGAATGATGAGGTTAATAACGCCCTTTTTTGGCAGCCGCTGATGCGTTTACGCTCCCCCCGCCTCATTCACTGTAGAGGAGGCACTGGTAGAACACCAAGAACTTACCAGGATCTCATCTACATGATATGAGCATAGCTGTCAACGTTTCCCTTTTTTTCCAAGGGAAATTCCCTTATTCCGAATAGGATTCCTCGCAAGAAAAGGGGAAAGTTGACAGCTATGGATATGAGACAGAGCAAAAACCAAGAAAAGGGAGATTCACAACTGGGAAGTATCCAGCTATGTGCTTCCCAAGGGAGCCAGGATCATTTTAGAAGTGGAATGACTTCCTCATTGTGGGTTTGCCTTGCAATCGAGTACTTTTTGGGGCTCCTCCAGACAGAATTTTTCTCGTGCATTTATGGTTATTTGTGCTCATGATCTCATGTGTGATTCTGCTTCCAATACTGTTTTGAGCCTGCAAATGTTTCAGGGCAGACACCCTGCTTCGTTTCTGAAATATACTCAGAGTCGCAAAGTGATTTCATGCTCTTTATTCAGCTCATAGTGGTGAGGAGGAATGAATGAAAGTCCCCTCAAAGCATCTGCTTTATATACATTATTTACACAATGGGCTGCACATGATTGGCTAATTCCGGAATTCTACTGTAAGCCAATCAGGTTGTGGATTCACTTCTATCTGGAGCATGATTGGGTGGTTCCTGCCAACCAATCATACTGCTGCATTGTTCTAGGACCAATCAGACTGCTGCATTCTGAATCCTATTGTTCTAGGACCAATCAGACTGCTGCAGTTTGGATCCTATTCAACTCAGTACATAACAGTTTCCTAGTAGTGCCATGTGCTGCAGCTTCCTGCAGAAATCCTGTAATTTTTCATACCGGAAATGTTCTGAGGGTGGTGGTGGTGTTGCTGTCATTGCCTGCGCCTCTTTCGAACCACAATAATGCGGTAAGATTTGAGAAGTGTCGCAGAACAGCTACGGAAGCGGAATGGTGTGTGGGTGCTCCAGTATAAATCCACCGCTGATGCGGTAGGATTGCATCAATGACAAGGAAACACCTGCAGAAACCTAAACTCCATTGGGAGGGGCTCCAGAGCTGGCACGAGTTGGATCCAAGATGGATAGAGGTAGGAAATGCAGCAAGCAGGGGTAGCATTCAGAAATGTACACTATTAAAAAGAAGCCTGCTGTCTTCAACTCGTCAAAAGGCCTGCCCTTCCCCTTCGTGAGTTTGCTGTTCATTCGTTGCTCTGTGATGATATGAAGACAATTAAATTTAGACTACCCAGCCCGGAATTGCTTGCTTAAATGAATAAGGAAGCAATTCACTATGAAATATTCCTGCTTCAAGGGCACTCCCACTGATTTCCATAAAACACACAGCGAAGAGCTTCCTGATGGGCTATGCCCTAGGTTTATGCCTCGCAATTTCTAAATATTGTTGTCTTTTTCTCTCAAATTATTCACTACAGCTAATTAAAATCTATTTCTGGTGTCTGTTTGCTGTGTATCTGGAACACCGCTTCTGAACAGAGAGGTAGTGACTTCTGTTTAGAATGATGAGCTTTTGGGATATTTGTTTATTACATTTATATACCACCTTTCTTTCAAGGTACTCAAGGAAGCATGCATCGTTCCCCCCCCCCCACCTCCATTTTCTCCTCACAACAACCCTGTGAGGTAGGTTAGATTGAGAGAAGTGGTCACCCAGTAAGCTTCATGGCCGAGTGGGGGATTTGAACCCTGGTCTCCCAGGTCCTGGATGGACACTCCAACCACTACACCATGCTGGCTCCAGACACATTGGATGATTCGGACACCTCTACAGTATGTATGGTCTAGTTCCAGCTGATGGGATGACAAAACAATACCCACGTGGTGTCATTTTAGATGGGAGGAGTTGAGGTGTCATTATTTCACTTGACATTACAATTTTTGCCCACATTTCTGTCTATGGCTTCCAGTGGCTTCTCCATCAGTATTATTGGTCTCTAGAATAGAAAAATAGAATTTATTATTTATACCCCGCCCATCTGGCTGGGTTTCCCTGGCCACTCTGGGCGGCTTCCAACAAAGTATTAAAATACAGTCGTCTGTTAAACATTAAAAGCTTCCCTAAAGAGGGCTGCCTTCAGATGTCTTCTAAAAGTCTGGTAGTTGTTTTTCTCTTTGACATCTGGTGGGAGGGTGTTCCACAGGGCGGGTGCCACTACTGAGAAGGCCCTCTGCCTGGTTCCCTGTAACTTGGCTTCTCGCAGTGAGGGAACCGCAAGAAGGCTCATGGCGCTGGACCTCAGTGTCTGGGCAGAATGGTGGGGGTGGAGATGTTCCTTCAGGTATACTGGACCAAGGCCATTTAGGGCTTTAAAGGTCAGCACTTTGAATTGTGCTCGGAAACGTACTGGGAGCCAATGTAGATCTTATGTGGTCTCGGTGGCCGCTCTCAGTCACCAGTCTAGCTGCTGCATTCTGGCATCTCTGCTTGTCATCCATGGAGATGGGCAGAGGGTCGAAGGAAGCTTAAGAACCTGTCATACCCATCCAGAGGGTGAGGACCAGCCACTCTAAAAAAAATATGCACTGAGCTCTGTGGACTTAAAAATGATGGTGACCCTCTGCCTCAAAGTTGACTTAATGGAGCCCGTGGTTCTTTGTACAAGGTGGACACTACTGTTGACTCATTCATGTCTCACCAGGAGCCACATCAGATGTCATGGCTAAAAGACTCGTGAAAGGGAATGGGTTGAGCTTGGTGCCTGAAATGAATTAAATTGTTTTGCCTGCAAGGAAGGAGGCTCCTTTTGGTTCCAGGAAGCCTTTTTAATGGTTTGTTTATTGTGGCTCCCATCCTCCACAGTTCCATTTGGATCCCTTCCTAAATTAGAGCATTTCATTAAGTTCATTGACAAAGAAACCCATTACTCAGAAGGTGGCAAACAGCAGGGCAACTCGGCATTTTGGAAGAAGGTATTGTAGGAGAAGATGGAGAGCGTTTCTTCTTTTGGGGTCTTGAGTGGCACGAGGGAGGGGACTTCAGCCATTAATTGGTATCTACTCCCTCCATGGCCTCTGTGGGCCTTTGCCACCTGTGTCCCTAAATGAGCCCACTCTACTTATTGTCATGGTGAAAGCAAGAGGAAGTATGGTGCAATGAGTAGTTTGTTCCACTTGAACATACAGTGGTACCTCAGGTTACATACGCTTCAGGTTACATACACTTCAGGTTACACACTCCGCTAACCCAGAAATAGTGCTTCAGGTTAAGAACTTTGCTTCAGGATGAGAACAGAAATCGTGCTCCAGCGGCATGGCAGCAGCGGGAGGCCCCATTAGCTAAAGTGGTGCTTCAGGTTAAGAACAGTTTCAGGTTAAGAACAGACCTCCGGAACGAATTAAGTACTTAACCTGAGGTACCACTGTATACAGGAGTCCATCTCTTGCCAGGCTCAGTCAACACACATCCAGCTGTTCAGGTAACTAGCAGAGAGAGGCTCAAAAACAAAACTTGTTAGCCTCTTTTGCCTGTTCTGGGCACAAATGCTTGCTTGTTGGTGTTTTGTTTCAAAGACACACCTTGAATTCAGTTTGTTAGGTCTTCCAGGTTGAAATTGCTTTGCAATCTAGGTGGTCCCTGTGGGTGACAAGCCGGCCATCTCTGAGCTACAGAATCACTTCTATAGCCCATCTAAAGCAGGCAGACTGCATTTTCTATTAGAGGGTTGGAACATGAGGATTGTTTTCACCAGATCAGCTATCGGACGTATCGTCTGCATTTCAGGAGCAGCTACAAACTTTCCCACGGGGACAAGAGATCCGCAAGCATGATATTTATATCTATCCTAGAAGGAGGGAAGCTATTTCAGCCTGAGGTTCACATTCCCATTTGAGGCCACTTGCTGTGGGATTTCCAGTCAAAATCACAAATGCATGATTGGCAGACAGTCACATGAGGGGCTGACACTCAGAGTTCCTGAATCAATATAGAAGGGACTGTATGAGGTCGCTTCTTTAATGTTTCGGTCGGCATTTCTAACAAAGGAAATAATCCAATGTATTTCCTCCCTGCCTGAGTGCGCTCTCTCTCTCTCTCTCTCTCTCTCTCTCTCTCTCTCTCTCTCTCTCTCTCTCCTTTAAGCCAGGAATGTGAGAAGACATACCTGCCTGGGCTCTGCTCAGATCCCAAACTCCGTTTTGGAAACTAATTGTGTATTTTGAAACTAAGAAGCATTCCCTCCCCCCGCCCCCCTGAATATTGCTTAGAGGTATTTGCTGCCTGCGTTGAATGTAAGTAAACCTTTTTATTCTTACAGATACATGTGGTTTATTCTTAGCAATGGGGACAGACAAGGAAAAAGGGATACAATGTGTAATTGCCTAATTCCTAGCTTTCAGTAAGCTGCAAAAGTGTAAGTGTTTTTGCTCTGCTAAAAAGGGCTTCACTGCCTGATTATTCTCATATTTCTCCCACACACATGGGATGGGAGGTTTAAATGTTAACATTCCATTCAGGCAAAACCACTAGAGGATAATGTGAAGCAAGGTGGGTGATGGGGTGTGGCTGGAGTGGGGATGCGGAAAGGGGACAGTCCCAAGGGCCAGACAGGACAGGAGGGCCATATTTCGCCCCCGCTCCCAGGCCTGAGGTTCCACTTCCCTGCTGTTAGCTCTCAGCATGTGGTGGTCAGAGGGGAAGATTGCTGAGGCTGCACGTGGATGTTCTGAATTTTTGGTACCATCTGCAGTGGTTGATGCACACTGATAGAGCAGAAGGCAGGGAGGCTAACAGTAGGTGGCGCCAGAGCAAAGGACAGGCAGAGCCTCCAGCCCCATCCTCCTTCCTGCTGAGTTCTACAAGGGCAACAATACTGGGACTGAGGAAGAGGAAGCTGGTAGGCACTGGATGTAAGTAAGAAGGCAGGCAGGCAGGTGGGGGCTGACTGTGGGCAGACGGAGGTTGGTGGGACAGTGTCCCATTAGCCCTAATGAAGTAGCCCCCACCGGTTGGCACAGCTGATAGCTAGTCACTGATAGACTCGTCTTCCATCATGCAGTCATCAACCACCAGACTGAGCCAATTTCTGCCGGGGCTTCTCATAACATTGGGTGAATAATTTTACTTTAATTATGTATTAGTCTTTTAAAACATTCATGTCCTACCTCTCTTTCAAAATGAACTCAAGGCAGCTCATCGCGAAAAAGGTAAACACAAGCCGCTGAAAGCATATACAATGCCTGAATTAAAACCACGTTGGACGGAGCCAAGCTCACATTAAATAGTCAACAGCAAGAACCATTGGTAATAAAATGGGCCGTTAAGATCAAGAAGTATATCGTTTTGTTTGCTCTTCCCAGGCTGCCTATCAGTTTCGGTGGATGACTGGATTTATTTTTTTTTTATTATGAGACAGGAGGCAGAAGGGAGAGAGAGATAGACAGGCAGGGAGAAAGGGAAGTATTTTTTCCACTTTGCTTTCTTGGTGTCACTCATCACTTTTAAACATTATTCATTGCACTTTGCCAAGGAAGCTCAGGTCACTTATATGCCACTCCACCCTTTTACCCTCACAACAACCCTGTAATTAATAATATTAATGTGTACCCCGCCCATTTGACTGGGTTGCCTCAGCCACAATGGGCGGCTTCCAACATATATAAAAACATAGTAAAACATTAAACATTAAAAAGCTTCCCTATACAGGGCTGCCTTTAGATGTCTTCTAAAGGTTATATCATCTCCTTGACATATGATGGGAGGGCGTTCCACAGGGTGGGTGCTACTACCGAGAAGGCCCTCTGCCTGGTTCCCTATAGCTTCACTTCTTGCAGTGAGAGAACTGCCAGAAGGCCCTCGGAGCTGGATCTCATTGTCTGGGCTCAACATGGGGGTGGAGATGCTCCTTAAGGTAAGGTAGGTTAGATGGTGCTATCATGACTAGTCCTGTCTGAGCACTTTCTCCTTCTATGCCTTCTTGTCATCCCTCCCCCGTGAAAAAAACACCCCACTTGTTCTTTCTAAGAAGAGTCAAATGGCTGTATTGACAGCTGCATCGATCCATTCACAGGATCAGTGAATTAGGCCCAAGCGATGATTACAATGCACTGTAAGGTGCGTGTTTTCCAAGTTACACAACTCTTTCCCAAGCCAGATGTTAAGGTAAGGAGAGAGGATCGGGGGGGGGGGAGAGATGTCTCCTTGAAAGAGCACTTTGTTAAATCCTGTGTGCGGTTTATTTCACAAGGCGATAACAGAGGAAACTTCTGCAGTCTTCATTGGATTAAGTCTGTGCCTTGTGCCAAGTTACATATTATATTGTCAGAGTAGCTTGGGGACAAGGAAGCCATGGAGGACTTGCACAACCCTTTGAAAATATAACCACAGCATAACCCTGGGATGGGGAATACGTGTCTCTGCAGATGTTGCTGGACTCTGACTCCCATCAGCCCCAGCACACATGGCCATTGGTCAGGGATGATGGGAGTTGTAGTTCAGCAACATCTAGAGGCCCACAGGTTCCCCACACCTTGGTTCAGATAATGAACCATTCCTCCAATACCATTTTATCTGCCCGTATTTTACTCTGTACCTTCTCTAAAGGAAGACAAGTTCAATGAAAGAAGGAGTTGCGGGGAAGAGGAGATGGAAAGTCTGAAAGAAACTGAATTCAGACTGTCAGCAGAGAAGAACCTAATGGAACTTTAATGCCCTTATCTGCCTTCATACAGGCAGAATGTGGCAGCATATCATCGGCAAGGTACGTATTCATTATCAAAGCTCAGCCATCAAACAGACAACTATGTTCCAATTCACATATTATTCCAGGAAGAGCAAATCACGTCAAATTTGCCTCAATGTTAATTGCTGACCAAATGAAACCCTCAAGCATCCCTAGTTCATGGTAAACAAAATCTGAAGTGGGTTCCCCTCCCCCCCCCACTCCTGGTTCTTATCTATTCCTCTTAACCACTATGGCAGACAACCCCACTCCCAAATGACCTTGAATATCTTGAAAAGACACTATCTTTCTGTACCATCCTGGCTTTGGTGGAGCAAATGGAGGAGAATGCCCTGCTCAAAAGAATTCCTGACCAGTGTTTAATGTCTGCATTATTGCAGCATTTGTCAGTTCAGCTGAGAATTTAAGAACCAGCCTCCCACTCCCCTCCCCCAGCCCTCGGCATTTTCCTGCATGCAGATAAAATTTACTGCTGTAAAATGTTAGTTCATTGTGGGTGTGAATGTTTTATTTTCACCTCTGCTCCCCATTAATAGCTGCTGATTTTTTTTATAAAAAAAGAGGGAGGAAGGGGGAATGAAAGAGAAAGAAAACCCACTGCCTATGGAACGGCGATGCTGCTAAGCAGGCAATGGCCTTTGCACGCTCACACACCCCTTTGGTTCTTGCGAGGCGACAACAGCCTCCCATGAATCTCTCCGTTTTGGGGGCTGACGGCCTGACAAATGCCAGCCTCGTAATTAAGCTGCGGGAGACACCGAGAGAATCCGAGATGAGAGGAAACCACAGAGAAAGGGGGAAAGAGGTGGAGGAGGAGGCTGAAATATTTGTGATTCTTGTTTGTTCATCCCATCTTCTCATTGATCCTGGTCTACATCCCAGTGTATGACAGCATCTCGTACCACAGGGGAGGGGAACTTTTTCCAGCCCGAGAGCCGCATTCCCTCATTGGTAACCTACCAGGGGCCGCATGCCAGAGGTGGCCAGTGGATGTGACTCTTTGTTCTTTGCACAATAAGATGCAATCCAGCCAGGCAAAAGTCTCAAGCCTGCTGCAGCAAAAGGTTTCAGGGTACAGGCAAGTGGCTCAACGAAAGAGTCAACCGTTCAGGCTGGGCAAGAGCTAGGTAGTGGATTCCTTGCACAGTAAAGGGGAAGAGGCGTGGCTCAGTGGGAGAGCATCTGATTTGCATGCAGAAGGTTAAAGTGCAATCCCTGGCATTTCCAGATTGGGCTGGGAGTGCCCCTTGTCTGAATCACTGGAGAGCTGCTATCAGATGATCTACTGTAGACAACGCTGAGCGAGATTCAGTATAAGGCAGCTCTCTCTGTTCCGCAACGCCTTCCATACTTTCTGCCACAAGGAGGCACTGGGCAGATCAACCGGTCTCACTCAAATCAGGAAGAAACACATATTTGCCAAGGCTGCAAGCTACGCTGGCAGCCCACATAGATTTCTCGAAATTCCAGCAACAACCTGCTTGCAGTCCTTCCTGTTTGGATCCTTGACACTGCTACGTCTGGTTAGCAATGCTGCGCTTCTTATCTTCTGAAAAAGCAGCTGGTGCTCAAACCAGCAGCTGACAGCAAAACAAACAAACAAACAAACAAACAAACAAACAAACAGACCTCCGTTTATTCAAAACATTGGGTAAAGTCTGAATGCTTGGATCATTCCATTTGCAAAAGTTTTTTTTTTTAAAAAAGGATAAATAGATAGTAGGGAATGAGCATCAGTTCTGCGCGTACCCTGAATGGCAAAGCAAATCAGATCCTCACATTTCTGAATTGGATCATGGCACTAAGAAAGCGTTTCAGATCAAACTGGGGACTCCCAGAGCTTCTGAGTGACTCTCTGGCCTCAGGTGTCCAAACACACAGAGCCCAAAGTCAAGCTGGCTAGATAAACTCTCAAGAGCCCAGGAGGGGGTGGGGAAATGGGTAATGGGATCTTTTATTTTAATGGACAGGGTTAACTTTTAATCCCAATGAATTATTTCCTCACAGCCCCCAAACACAGCAATTTTGGGGGAGGGATTAAATGTGGTATTTGCTTTGCATGAGAATCTGTGCTTTCCCAAGTCAATGGAGACATCTCCACTGTATCCCCCCAAAGTCCATGAATGGGGTGGGGAGGGGATAGAATGCCACCTCCCACCAGTGGCCCATGGAATAATAGGGTCCATGCTCAGGCAAGGATGATGTTTGCCACACCCCAGACTTTCCTGTGGATTTATTTTATTTTTTCCTTCATTCACTTCCCCTATGAAAATCAAGGGAGATATATCTTTCCAAGGAAAAGAGGCTGTCTCCCAAGGGCTAGGGAAGAAGAAATATGCACCCCATCAATACCTCTTGGGGTAGCAGCAGGATGTTTGCTAGGAGAGCCAGTGTGGTGTAGTGGTTAAGAGCGGTAGTCTCGTAATCTGGGGAACTGGGTTCGCGTCTCCGCTCCTCCACATGCAGCTGCTGGGTGACCTTGGGCTAGTCACACTTCTTTGAAGTCTCTCAGCCTCACTCACCTCACAGAGTGTTTGTTGTGGGGGAGGAAGGGGAAGGAGAATGCTAGCCGCTTTGAGACTCCTTAGGGTAGTGATAAAGCGGGATATCAAATCCAAACTCTTCTAGGAGGGATGAATTCATAGTCATTTTTCCACTATCCTCTTTCCCATGCAAGTCAACGGAGAGCTCTCTCTCTCCTAGGGAGAAGAAGCTGTATCCCCAAAAATCTAGGGGGGACATCAACAACCTGGGTCCTGACTGAGGTACATTTTCCCCACCCCAGCAATTCCTTGGGATTCATGGGGTTCCCTTTTACACCTCTATGATTCTTACTGTACCCACAATAAAATGGTGAAATTATCCTTGCAGGATAATCACTGTAGCTACCATTCTGAACTTGGGCAGGCTCCATCTCATCATAAGGGGCAACCATGCCTCGAAATTATATCCAGTTGTAGATAAAACCCATTCAAATAAAGCAGCAAATAAATCCAATCCAAATAAAACAACATCAAACTTTTAAACCCCTGGATGTACCTGCCTATAACCCAGGAGGCTTAATTCGCTTTAGAAGGACAGCTATAGCTGCAAATTTCAATCAGTTCTGTGAAAAGCAAGGGGGGAGTTATAGCATTTTTTTTTAATTCCCCATTATAGTGAATAGAAGATGGGAAGACAGAGCTCCACTTTTTAATAGGTCTAATTCAACCCCAAATAACATGTTGAATTGGAAAGACACAGGGAGACTCTGAAGCAAGCAGGCTATTTTTCAAAGCTGCAGATACAGATAGAAGTCAAATCTTATGGCTAGTGAACACCATAAATATATAGATAAATAGCGCAATGCTGATCCCCATATGGGCACAGCCTGGCACATGGGGAAATGGGTGCCAATATGTTGAATGGAAACCTCTTTCCCTCTCCCAGCCAGCCCTTGGAACAACTTGGTGCAAGCAATATTCCTTACACTGAGTTCAGTAGGGAGGGAGATTTTGATGCCACTAATGCAATAATAGTGTGTTAGCAGTGGATTTAAACTGGACCGTCAGCACATCGCTCCACTTTATTGGTGGTTCTGTGGTGCTTCCCCAGTGTTGCTGCATAATTGTTATCTGGAGGGGGCACTCTCGCACATTAACGCCACAAAGGTGGGGCACAAAAAACAACAACAGCCCCAGAACATTTGTGGTATAAAAAGTCATGGGATTTTAGTAGGTCATTGCAAGGCACCTACTTACTGGGAACAAAGCAGTGCTCCCACCCCAAAACCTTGCCAGGTGCAACAGGGTACTGAAAGTGGGAATACTGTCGCGATTTGTCAGGTGTGTGTGCAGGAGCCAGGCCTGTGACCAATAGGACTTTGCAGGACTGGGGCCTTCCTAAGTTTGTTCTAAAGAGGCAAGGCATGGCCTCACAGGTGAGGCCGATTGGTAACTCACAGCACCTGGTGACAAGAGCTGGGAAGGGATATAAGGTCAGCATTTCCCTTCGGCTCTGTGCCACAGCAACACGCTTCCTGCCTTGCTGTGTTTGGCTTCTTGCTTCCTGATCCTTGAACCTCGGCTTCTTGACTCCCTGCTTCTTGATCCTCAGACCCCTGACTTCGTGACTCCTAGCTTCCTGACCCTCAGACCCTGGGCATCTTGACTCCCGGCTCTCTGACCCTCAGACTCTTGGCTCCTGACTCCTGGCTTCTGGACCCCCATTCCTGCTCCCACCCCGCTATCTTGTCCCCGGTCCTGACGTCCCCTGCTGGGACTTTGATCGCCAGTGAACTGGACCGTGACATGATAACGTCATGTGCAGAGTTCATCATGAACGTCCAATGGAAAGGGTCCCCTCAAGCTTTTAAGTGAGAACCTTGATGATGTGAAACTGGGAGAAAGGACACTTTGCAAACAGCCTGTCTCCTGAACACCCCAGGGAACTTGAGCACAACGTCAACATGATTCTTCTCAGAGCTTTCACACGTACCTCACCTTAGGACTCAGTCAAAAACACCCAACAGCATCCGCCACCCCACTCCAACAACTGGCCAGTGGAGACAAGGACAGTGCACACCTCGTGCAGATAATTAAGGTAAGAGAGCAGCCATACTACAAATCAGGACCACAGAGACTCTTTCATGGGATTTCATCCACTCTCTCAGCTTTGCAACATGTAAATAGCAATAGTCTTGTCTGAGCTCCAGTGCTCTACAACGGGAGATGTTCCCCTCCTCCACCGTGTAAATTGCAGACATGGGTTCTCCATCTGGATCAGGGCCATAGCAATGTGGGGAGGATGAAGCCCCTGCTACTTCCCACCACTAGGGACGCGGGTGGCACTGTGGTCTAAATCACAGAGCCTAGGACTTGCTGATCAGAAGGTCAGCGGTTCGAATCCCCATGGCGGGGTGAGCTCTCGTTGTTCGGTCCCTGCTCCTGCCAACCTAGCAGTTCGAAAGCACGTCAAAGTGCAAGCAGATAAATAGGTACTGCTCCGACGGGAAGGTAAACAGCATTTCCGTGTGCTGCTCTGGGTCGCCAGAAGCGGCTTAGTTATGCTGGCCACAAGACCCGGAAGCTGTACGCAGGCTCCCTTGGCCAACAAAGCGAGATGAGCGCCGCAACCCCAGAGTCGGCCACGACTGGACCTAACAGTCAGGGGTCCCTTTATCTTTACCTTTACTTCCCACCACTAGCATCACGATCTGGATCAGTGTCCCTGTGCCGGCAATTTATGTAAAAACACGCTGCCTTTAGATGCAGCTATGTAGCTAATGGAATGTTTGGTTTCCCCTTTTCGTTACTATACTATTTATGACAGTCCCTCCAATTGTGCCCTTAGCCTCATCTTCTCCAGCAACACACACACGCGCGCGCACACACACACACACACACACACACACACACACACACACTTTCTTAGCTTCAGACCTAGCTGCAGGATCCATTCTGCCCTGTTTTCAAGTTTATTGGACACTGCCACTTCACCCCAAAGCTTGTCGGCACTGTTTGCACAATCACTCTCTAGTGTGACTAGTCTTTGACAAAGGCGTTCTGGCATAGTAATTGCAAATATCCACTTGGGAATGCGCACCGTCCTCTTGGAAGGAGGAGGGGGGAAGAATGCCCACAACAGGAGTCACAGGACAGGGAAATGGACCTGGCATTTGATGTACAGCCTCCCCAGTGATAAAACGAGGGCTGCTTTCCAAGCTGTGTTGTTAATGCCCTTCATAAAAAAGAGAGGGGAAATTCCACTGCACTGGGAACAACTCTTGCAAGCGAAAACAGGACCCAGGGAGCTGGGAGCCTGAAAAGTGAAACTGCCCTGTACATGTGAGGAATGAATAGGAGTTGGTAGCAATGAAGGCGGAATCCATTTTAAACAGATTTATACACTGAATTTGATGGTTCTGACCCAATGAAGTGTCTGCTTATGTCTGAGTCACCCATGCGCTGTATTAAAGCATTGATCTGCATGCATAATTTTATAAATATGAATATGTAAGTATTTTTATACCATTGCATGTAACATGCATGCATCTGGTTGCTTTAGGAAACCTGGATCATATACATATATAGTATGTGTTTAATATGTTTTTAAAAATGCATTTTAACTGAACCTGTTAAAAATTAACAAGGTGGGAATTTGGGGGGGGGGGCAACAACCCTGTGCATATACACTCAACATGAAGAGTTTCAGAAAATTCCATCCTTAATCACTGGTTTTGGTTTCGCCTTCATCAACTAGGTTTAAGGTAATATGATAGCAAGTTTCACAAGTTCTGGCGCAACAGCAGAGGGCAACCTTCCTGCTTCATGTGGAGATAATGTGTGAGACCTAAAAGTCTCCTATCCCACACCTACCCATACACATAACGTTAATTTTGATTGCATCATTTGGCCACAATCCCACTTCAAATTCTGGATCTAGAAAAGCCTCATAAAGCACCGCCAAAAATATAATGAAATGCTTGTCATCTCTCTGGGAGACTGGAGCTATCTTGCATCTGATGAAGTGGACTCCCTAGTCCATAAAATCTTACGCACCCACCATAAATCTGCTCATCTTTGTAATGTTGCACAAGGCTCTTTACAGATCCCCCCCCCCCCGCAGCAGCCTAAGACGTCTACTCTATGTAGAGCAGTATCAGACACTCATTTATGGCCAGGATATGGAGGAGGAAAATAACCATGAGCACTGTCCTGTCTAGGGCACACCAGATATCTCAAGCATCCTCTGTCTCCACCACCTCTGACTCTTTTTAGCGTTCTAAACTGGGATTCCCAAAGAATAATCCATTTCAGGACCCTGGAGAGCAACACACTTGGTTGCGTGCACATTGCCAGCTTAAAACACAGCTAGGTTGCTCTTTTTCTCAGTTCTGATCCAAACTGGGTTTTTTGGGGAGGGGGGGGCGACACACATCAAAATGCAGTATTTCCTAAGAAATAACAGGAAATATATGGGTTATGGCTAATATAAAGGGAATGTACACAGAGCCTTCCTCAAAAGTCTTTCCTGGATAAATGTCCTTTCTTTTTCTTTTTTTGCTGTGATAGCTACTTAACATGTAATTGTTCCACATAGGTTAAATGATATCCCAGTTTCCTGTACAAGGGCAACTTTTTAATGTGTGGTGGGGAAGGCAGTACTAAAAAAAAAAAAAGTAGATTGTGTATACCAAAACCACAAAAAAATTAAGGAATAAAAAATAAATTAAAATAGGGTGTCAAGTGTTCAAAATTACTCTGATAAGTAGAAGGGGGTGTCTTCCTTAAGGTGATGTTATGAACACCTTAAGTACTTCCTGTGCACTTTCTTCATGCCATGCACAACCTCTGAACCTTTTCCAACTCTGCAGTGTCATTTTTGAAAAACAGACAGAGTGGTGGAAAAGGAGATTCTGACCTTGGCAAAGCCCTTAAAAATCACCACCACCCTCTCCTTCTCTCCTTCTCCTCTCTCAGCTATTTTTCCCTATTCCTTTTATATTTTGAGGTTGGCTGAATTCAGCATGATGCAATGAGGTTTGGGGCATTGGTTTCCCTCTGCTCATATCTTAAAGACTTGAGGAGGATAGTATGGCATGAAAGTGACCTCAGGGAGTGCCTCTTTGTAATATCTGAACTCCCCCAATTTGCCACCGTGTGTAAAATTTACTGGTCTGGTAAAAAAGACCTGTCTACCCACCCAGGCAGCCATTAGCTTGGACCTGCAAATGAACAAAGGGAGGGAGGACAACTATTGACGAAACCTCCAGACCTGCAAAGCCAGCCCTGTGAGTCAAGATGTTTTGCAACATTGAGCAACAGCTAGAGCCAAATAAAAATCCATACCAGACATCAGGAGGGCCCAGAGAATGGTGCGAAGGCTCGTGATAAGACTGAAACTAAACTAATCTGGTCCCGCCAGCTGCATGGATGTGGGGACTGTACAGGAGCCAGATGTATAATGCTCTGAGCCAGAAACGTGTGGGAAATAAGAAACTAATTGCAAATAGAATATAAATTGTTAATAACAGATAAGATGTGCCACAAGAAGCATGAATGCTGTTCTGTGCAATGTAAGAACAGAAGAAGAACCAGCGGGATCAGGCCAATGGCCCATCTAGTCCAGCATCCTGTTCTAACATGTGAAGCAATAGGAAAGATTGTGCATCCAAGCATGTGCAGAGTGCATTAGGCTCACCACCAAGTAGCATGAGAACAGGCCTTTTCTGCAGTGGCTCCCTGTTTGTGGAATGCTCTCCCCAGAGAGGTTCGGCTGACGCCTTCATTATCCACCTTTAGGTGCCAGGCAAAAACATTTATGTATTTTGTGGTTTTTATATTGTAATTTTATGTTGTAAACTGCCCTGAAATCTATGGCTGAAGGGTGGCATAAATTTAACAGATTATAATATAATAACAACAACAGCAAGAGGTCAGAGAGTAAAGTTTCCCAGCTGGCTTGAATCCCAACAAATTGAGGTAGATAATTGAAATATTGAAAATAAATCTCAGCAGCAATCTGCATCACACATGAAACAGGAAACTACTAGTTTGTAGTCCACCATCAATTTGGCTACAGGGAATTTTAGTTGCTAGCCTGAAATTGGGCAATCTGTTACTCCCTGGAAGTAAAAGAAAAAGCTACCAACTGAGTCTTCCTGGGGAGATGGAAATGTGGGTATTTGGAGGGTCTTGTTGTGGTTTGCCATTTTTCTCTCTGCCTTCTGCTTCTGCCATGCCATTCAGATTGCCTAAATAAAACTGTTCCACAAACCACAGTCACTGATGGGCCTTCACACAGTCACTCAACTGCTAATGCAGCCTAGCAGGTCTGTGACCTGGGAGAGCTGGATTGTCAAAATCCACTACAAGGAAGACAAATGGTCTAAAAAGATAGTGGAAGTAACCAAGGCGACCTATTGCATGCTCAAAACACCCCCTTTCCCCTTAAAATCCCCCCAAGACAGTCCTTCCTGCAACCCCAATGGCTTATAGTGGTGCTGAGCTACTCACAGTGATTCGGTTTGTAGAGATCATTTTGAACTGTTAGCTTAACTACTCCAGAGTGTTTGCAATCAAGCCCGATGAAAATTTGGTTCACACCTTCGGTTGTAATTATGACGTGAGAAATTCATTCTGTATTAATGCCTCCTAATTACTGCTGGTACAATGGGCTGAGGCATTGAATTGATGCTGATAGATCTCTATGTAACACATCTAGTCAGCTTTCCGGGTGCTATTCAGAATGCAGGAGTGAGGCACATCCCTTGGCTAGAGATCTTGCAAGTGAGGTTAGAATGTCCTTGCTGGCAACAGTTTTGTACCGCAGAAACTATTGTGAATCACAGGGATGCAACTGTACCTTTGAGATCACCTACACAAATCTGCATCTGTAAAGCACATAATCCCACACAAGCCAACCTAGGCCCCCACTTTTTAATAGTCACTTGAAGATTATCTCACATAAAACTGCCTGTGGTTCTAATCAAGGAACAAATTAATCAAAGGGCTGGACTATAGTTTTACTACCCATTAACTATAGTTTTACTACCCACATACTCTGTAAATAACAACAACAACTTGCTCTAGTATAATATCATTTTTACACTATGACAAGCTGCATCTTGCAACCTCTGGCAAGTGTGCAAATCACATGCGTATATTCTAGTTTGGAAAGGCAAAAAACCTACCAAGGGAACTGAAATCCCATTTTCTAACTGCATGAAATCTCACCTCACCTTTCCCTTCATAAATTCCACCAGCCATTGTCTGCATTTTTAAAAAGCCTCCCAGCCATCGAGGGAGAAGATGACCTTTCCTTTAATTGTTTAGGAAGCAGTTAATGATTTTTTTTTGCATTAGGCACTAATGACTTGGAAGATTTTTCTTCAACAGCTTTTGATGGCTGGTGGTTCCTAGGTATGACATGCCCCACCTCCCTGAGTAGAGGCTGGGGAGAAGTGGTCCAGCTGTTGGACTCTGGCCAGGGAAGGAGACAAGTGTTTTACAGCTGGAGGCACCAATATTGTGATTTATTTTTTTTAAGGGAACAGATGATGATCACCATATCTTCACATCCATGAACACAAGTAGCTTGCGTTTAAAAGAAGATAGTAAGGTGTTATTCTAAGGGTGCTGGATTCTGGGCCCAGCACATGCATGGTCCAAATGCAGAACCCACACAGGCTTTTGGAAAATGCCCAGCAGGGTCGATGGCATGATCAAAGTCTCCCTCCTCCATCCCACTCTCGGCTCAATCTGCCGTATGCTGTGCCAAGGAATCCAGAGTTAAGCATGACAAATGGACTGATTTTCCTCATCCTTGGGAGTGTTTTATTTTGCCTCTGCCACCTCTGACAAGTTGCATTTTGCTATAAATCCCCTCAATTAGGCTCCAAAACAGCTCCGCAGTCATTTCCCTGATGTATGGCGATGGAATTAGCTTAATGTCCCTGGCAACCAATTCCTTGACTAAAAATAGTTCTCGAGTGCTTCTCTCTCTACCCCCCACATATCTCTTGGCCCCCCTGTCGCCAATATTTCACACAAAAAATTGTCATTGAAGACCTTTTCCACCCAGTGAGGAACTAGGAAGGACTGTGAAGGTGCTTCTTGCCATTGTGCTGCAGGTACCAGATTTAAGGAGCTGCAAGGAAGCGATGGAACTAATCCTCAGCCAAGGAAGGAGTGCCAACCAAACTGGAGGTGTCCAAGCAAGATAACCTCCTGCTCTTTTGCAGTGGAGGCTGGTTCACTGAGGCCAATGGGGCACTGCCTCCCTCCCCTCAAGCTGCCTCCACCTGCCTACCTTCTTCCTTACAACCAATCAGCTGGGTGGCTCTGCCAGCCATTGGCTCTGGCTCCCCCTAGTGTTGGTCTTCCTGACTTCTACCCTACCAGCCCCTAATGGGCACCAGCCACAGGTGACCTTTTTCTAAAACCAATGAGCAAATGAGGATAGGAAGGTATGATAGACCAGTCTCCTGCCTGCCTCATTATTACTGCTTCACGTCCCTCGATTCCCCCAAGTGATAGGAAGTTTCAGGGGCAGCATTTTGCAAGGGAGGCGGGGTTCTGTGGGAAGTAAGAGGACTGAAGAGATGCATGCTTTTTTTCAGAGTATCTGCTGATCTACAGCGTGTGGGGGCAGGTATGCAACCAGACAGTGCCAGACGTTTAAAGTGGCATCAGTCATTGTCCCCCAAGAGAAACAGCATGCACACACAGCTGGAGCACACACACCAGAGAAACAGGCTTTTGCTTTTGCAGCCTCCCAACTCTGAAATTGCTCAGGTCCACGCTCCGATCTCACCCCACTACCACCACCCCAGACACACTTTTGTAGGTGGGCATGAGCATTCCTGGTTCTACAAATATCAACTGGCCAATCTGCTATCAAAGAAGCTATACAAAAGCCTGGAGATGATGTCATCCAGGAACCACATACAAGCTTTTCAGTGGTGGTGTTACGTGCATGATCTGCATGCCATGAGAGGGCTTTGCCGACTGGGCTCCAGCTCCAATTTTAAGACGGTACCGCTCTACAGAAATCACTTGCCTGTCCATTTTGTTCCACTTAGATAGCATCGTGTTACAAACAAATGTGCCACCTTTTCTCCCCAAAGAGTGTTAGGAGAATGGCGAGGAAAGTAGGCACAGAGCTGGGGCTGCCAAAGGACAAGGGGAACATAAATTAATTCAAATACACAGGCTCCTGGTCTGCTTCTGTTTCACATCTTCATTGTAAAACAAAGACTGCAAAAAGGCAACAGCTTCTCAGGAGAGTGGAGGTGAGATGATGGAGGCACAATTACATGTGTCTTGTACACATCCCTCACTGTTTGCCTCTTTTGTTGCAAAATGAACACATCATTCCACATACGTGCTACAAACAATACTTCACAACTATCCAAAATTTTGATATCATAACTGTCAGGAGCCCAGGCTGCCATTTTGATAACGCAGCACACAAGTCGTAATTAGCTTGAAGATTTATTGCAAAACAAACAATCAGTCTCGGACGCTCTATCGGAGCTTCCATATCTTACGATTCAGTTGACCCTTCTGAGGAGTTCTTCCTGGTTCTGCAGAATATCCTGAACCTATGAGCCTTACATTTCTGGGTTTGTTTCCTGACTAATACCTTTCCCATACGTCTACTCTTTGGACTCAGGGGATTAATTGCCTCCTCTTCCGGTGAGGAAATGCTACCCCTCCTGCTTTCCGAGCCTGCCTGTTCTTCTTGAGCGAGTTGGCTTCTCTCCATCTCACTCTCTGCTAACGTCTTATCAACATCCCAATGTCAGGGGGAGGGGGAGTAGACAGCCAACTGCTCTCAGCTGTCTGATTGCTTTCTAACTCATGCTATGCTTCTCTACTTGGGGCACATGTGTTCATGACAATAACCTTTCCAAGGGATCCAGAATGGTTTGTCCTACACCAGGGGAACCTGTAGCCCTCCTGTTGTTGTTGGGATTCCATCTCCCAGCAGCCCCAGCCAGCAAGCCCAATGGCCAGGGATGATGGGAGTTGTAGTCCCAACGTCTGGTGGAGGACCAGACGGTTCCCACAGCTATCGTATACATTCATTTCTTAAGTTCTGTTGTCTCTGAGCAAGCTAAGCAGTGTTGCAGTTACCTGAAGGACCACACAACCCTGAACATTCCATTTATCAGCAACAATAGTGGGATGAGTTGGTAAATCACACACCTTGTGTCTGTCATACCTTCAGCACTCTCTCTGGGGGAGGACTTTTGCACAGTCTCTATCACACTTTTAAGGGCATTGTGGACCCCTTAGGCCTCCTTTGATTCCCCCTCGTCCATGTGGCATTCTCCTCCAACTACTACTGACTTTCTCCTCCCTAAATCCTGAGATTTCCTATTCTTTGAAAACCCAAATAGGAGAGCTAAAACTCCAGATTTAGGGAGGAGAAAGTGTGGGGACAACAGTAGTTGGAGGAGAACGCCGCGTGGACGAGGGGGAATCGAAGGAGGCCCAAGGGGTTCATGATCCACATTAAACTGAGGTCTGATCAGGCCCTAACATGCTGTCCTGCAGAGTGCTTGAAAGGAGCTCAGCAAGACCCACCAATCTCCTGATTGTCAAGGCTTGCTAAACCCCGGCCAAGTGTTTTCTTCTGCAGCTCTTGCAAGGAGCGTTGCAAGCTGGTGGTTGGGTTTTGCCAAGGCCTCTTGCAAAGCCCCAGGCACAGTGCTTTGTACGGCTAGGGCTTGGCATGTGCTACCCACCAGCTGATCCGTGGATGCCTCTTTAGCTGAGTCACGTCTTTACCTGCCCCGCACATTGATGTCATATATGATGTCAGGTGTGGGGCAGCTGGGTGTGGCTTGGGTGAAATGGCCTTGCAAACCTGCGAGATAACTCAGTGGGTAGAGCATGAGACACTTGATCTCGGGGTCGTGGGTTCGATCCCTACATTGGGAAAAAGATTCCTGCATTGAAGGGGTTGGACTAGATGACCCTTAGGATCCCTTCCAACTCTATGATTCTAGAAAACCAAATGGAGAAGCCTGGCAGGGCCTAACTGGGCCCATGGGCTGGGGATTCCCCACATCTGCTCTAAGAGAAAGCTTGCCATCTGTCTCATTTCCTAGAGAAAGGAATGGGCAGCACATTCCTAAAATCCACAGACGGTACAAAACTGAGAGGAATCAGTGAACACTTTAGAGGACAGGAGAAAAAAATCCAAAGGCAACTTGACACACTTGAAGAGCTGGGCTGACAACTTTAAAATAAAACTGCAGAAGGATAAATGCACACTTCTGCTCAAGGAGAGGACCAAAACGAGGCCCCAAAAGCCAACTGGCTGGGCAGAACCAGTGCTGAAAATTGGAAGGGGGCTGAGCATGAGCTGACCATGTGATGCTGTAGCAAAAAGGGGGCCTTTTGGTTCAAATGAGTAAATGCAAAAATATCCAGCTCTTAGGAGGTAATTTCAGCTCCACACTTAGTAGCTCCAAGAGCACGTTTCATATGTGAAGCTTAAATATGGCCGTGGGCCTTTCTTACACTATTTACAAGGATGTTTGATCATGTTAATGCGGAAAGAGAGGCATCTGCAGTGCAAAGCAAAGAAGCTCATATTGCAAAGTGGATGAGGCAAGACCCTCTTTCCTTTAAGCTTCATGTGCAAAAATAATCTACAACCACTCTCCCACCCTGGGAGTCCCCTGTTCAGTTTAAAGGGACCCCTGACCATTAGGTCCAGTCGTGGCCAACTCTGGGGTTGCGGCGCTCATCTCACTTTATTGGCCGAGGGAGCTGGCGTACAGCTTCCGGGTCATGTGGCCAGCATGACTAAGCCGCTTCTGGAGAACCAGAGCAGCGCACGGAAACGCCATTTACCTTCCCACCGGAGCGGTACCTATTTATCTACTTGCACTTTGACGTGTTTTCAAACTGCTAGGTTGGCAGGAGCAGGGACTGAGCAATGGGAGCTCACCCCATCACGGGGATTCGAACCGCCGACCTCCTGATCGGCAAGTCCTAGGCTCTGTGATTTAACCCACAGCGCCACCCGTGTCCCATCCATGTCTGTTCAGTTTGGGGGGCCCTAATTCAAGGAGGATGTTGCGAAACTGGGAAGAGGAGTTGAAAGGAGATCTACAAGAGACTTGGAGACAAGCCCTATGAGGAAAGGCTTGAAGCAGCAAATTGCAAGCTGTGTGACAGGGCACAATAACGCACTGTAAGAGAATTGCTCATGTGCCTGCAGAAAGAACTATTTCAATCATATACCGTGGGGATCAAAGTAGCCCTGCCCATTGCCTCTTTGCATGTTTAAGTACTCCGAACTTCCTTCCTTCCAATCTTGAGCATGCTCAGATCAGTGACTCGTGCAGAAACACAGAGAGCATACTCCTATGAAGGTACATAGTGTTCAATTTTACAAACTAAGCCCTTTCATTTGTTGAGGGGGAAACACGCCTCGTTTATCAGACATTGGGGAAACACTGGCTTGGGTGTATGTTCAGTCTGGGGGGAGGGGAGTAGGTTCAGGATGTGGGTGACAACTAAAAGTCTGTCCCAAAGTGGAGAGAAATCATTGATGCACCTTATCCTCTAAGACAGGGGATGGGAGACCTGTGGTCCTTCAGATGTTGCTCAATTCTAACTCACATCAGCCTCAGCCAGCATGGCCAATAGCCAGAGATGGTGGAAATTCTAAAACACCTTTTAAATGCAATGCTATTCATGTGAAACAGCTAGATAGGCAAGTGCTTTCCCTATTTTTTCTCACTTTCAGTTGAAGAACTTGACAGAGAGCAGCAGCTTCAAATTATAGGACTGTAGATTTGAGCCAAATGCCAGGAGAAGTTTCTTAACTAATAGGGCAGTTCATGGCCTTGGAAGCATCTGGAACCTCCTCTTGAAGGTCTTCTGTGGAAAGGTCAAACCATTAGGCAGAGCATGAAGTAGCCTTAGATGGCAGGTGTTGAGCACCATTAAAACACAGATTGATGTAATTATGATTTTCTTTTTTTAACAGAGACTGTGTGGCTTTTGTCTCAGGTTGGGTTTGAGATCCTACATTTAATCTGGGGTGGTTCATCAGGGATCTTGCCCCAGAGCAGAAAATTGGAACTCGGTGGCCAGCTGAGACTTGGTTCATTTCAAGGCAGATAGGCTGATTGTATTGCACTGGCAACAAGTCTGACTATCCCCTTTCGTTATTCTAATTCTGTAGTGCTTCATTGTTGCACTCTGTTTACATCACACACACAAACACAGACCCATCAAAGAGAAGAAGAAGAAGAAGAAGAAGAAGAAGAAGAAGAAGAGGAGGAGGAGGAGTTGTTTGGATTTGATATCCCGCCTTTCACTCCCTTTAAGGAGTCTCAAAGCGGCTAACATTCTCCTTTCCCTTCCTCCCCCACAACAAACACTCTGTGAGGTGAGTGGGGCTGAGAGACTTCAGAGAAGTGTGACTGGCCCAAGGTCACCCAGCAGTTGCATGTGGAGGAGCGGGGAAGCGAACCCGTTCACCAGATTACAAGACTACCACTCTTAACCACTGCACCACACTGGCTGAAGCAATGGGTTGAATGGCCATGACATTATTATTAGCCCTAAACGGCCTCAGTCCAGTACACCTGAAGGAGCATCTCCACCCTCACCGTTCTGCCCGGACACTGAGGTCCAGCACCGAGAGCCTTCTGGCAGTTCCCTCACTGCGAGAGGCCAAGTTACAGGGAACCAGGCAGAGGACCTTCTTGGTAGTGGCACCCGCCCTGTGGAATGCCCTCCCACCAGATGTCAAAGAGAACAACAACTACCAGACTTTTAGAAGACATCTGAAGGCAGCCCTGTTTAGGGAAGCTTTTAATGTTTAATAGATTATTGTATTTTCATATTCTGTTGGAAGCCGCCCAGAGTGGCTGGGGAAACCCAGCCAGATGAGCGGGGTAGAAATAATAAATTATTATTATTATATGATGGCTTCCTCCCCAAAGGCACAGCCAGGCCACCTCCCCACTCTCCACCTATAGCAAAAATGGGGAACCTGTGGCCCTCCAGGTGTGGTTGGATGCCAACTCCCATCAGCTCCAGCCAGCAGAGCCAAGGGCCAACGAGGTAGTCCAACAATATCTGGAGAGCACCAGGCTCTCCATCCCTGCCCTACAATGTGTGCAGTAAGCAGCCAACAGGTGCACAATGGGGAAGTGCTGTAGCTCAGTGACAGATCATCTGAAGGTCCCAGCTTCAATCGCTAGCATCTCCAGGTAGGGTTGGGGGGGGGGGAGAGAGAGAGAAACCCTGTCCAAGAGCTCCACTTCCCACCAGTTTAGAGACAATGCTTCGCTAGATGGGCCAGCGGTCTGACTCAAGCAGCCTCCTTTGTTCCTACGCCTGCAGAACAAATGGGTCCAGGTGAGTCAGGTATGAGCTGGAACTTGAGTAGTTTTACTGGGGCACAGTGGGGTGAAATGAGAGAGACGGTGCTCAAGCCCAAATCAGATGGCATTCAAAAGCAGGTGGTGGGTGACCGCAGAGCGGTGTCCTGGGCGATGTGAGCATCCTCGCTTCCAGCTCAGGTGTGCGTAGGAGAGCGGGGAGTGTCCCCGCCTGCTACTTAAACTGCAGGGGCCCTGCAATCTCCTGCTGGGGGGCGGGGAGGAGGCCACCCGAGGCTGCCTGTGGGCAGACCCTTCCCAAGACATGAAGTGGAGGCAGGTGGGGGCGGGGCAGGCCGGGGGAGGAGGCTGCCGCGGCGGCGGCGGCTCGCCTGGCTCTTAGCTTAGTTTGGCTCGGCTGCTGCAGGAGATTTCTGGACTGGACGGGGACGACTTGAGCTGCAGAGCGATGGAAGCCCGGAGCAGGGGGTTGCAGGTAAGAGGCGGGCTGCGGTTTGACCTAGAGTGGGTAGAGTTCTGGATCCCTCCCACTCCCCCTCGATTCAACTTTCCACTCCCCGGGGTACGCTGGTGGTGGTGGTTGGGGGCGTTGAAGGGAAGGGGGGCAGAGGCAAGAGTGGGGATATACACACACCAGACGGGCAAGTGGCGGGGGGGGGAGAAGATCCCCTCTTCCTTCTCCTCTTCTTCCTGCCCCTTCTCTTCCTCATTCAGCCTTCCAACCCCGGGGTGGGCAGCGAAACCGGGGGTGAGTTAGGGGTGTTCTGATCCGGCATGGGCAGTGGAGACTGGGGGAGGAGGGGGAGTCTCGCCTCCCTCTCTTTTTTAATTTCCCTTCCCCTTTCTCCTGTATTCACACCACCCATCTGTGGGTACGGAGTCTGTGTTTGTGTGTTTTATTGTGCGAAGCCGGGAGCAGAGCCTCTTCCTCCTCTTCCATCACTGCCCCCCCACCGGCTTTTTTTGCCTCTCTGCTGGAGCGCCTCAAAAAACGCCAGCCCAGCTTTCCAGTCCAAGTCTCCCTGGCCAGCTTGCTTGCTTGTGTGTGAGCAAGTAACCCCAGCCTCTGAGTAACCCATGGAGCGAGCAGGCTGAGGAGAGGAGTGCTGTTCATGATGGGATCTTTTAAATAAATAAATAAATAAATAAATCCTGGTTAATTAATCTGTGATAACTGCTCCATTACTTAATGATCCCTAACACAGATTAGAATCTCCGCTCAGCCCCGCCAAACATGCAATGTCCCTGATTACAAGGAAGGAAGTGTAGTTGAAGCTATCAGGGCAACTGATAGCTCTCTCTCTCTCTCTCTCTGTGAGTGTGTGAGTGTGTAGCTTTGTTCCACACAGACCAAGAAATCTGTGTAACATTGTAGGAAAGGCAAAACCCACGGCAAACTGAAGATTCACATACTGTATTTGGAAACTAGCAATATTGCTATGTACTCTAACCTGGTGTCTTTCAGAATTTTGACCTTCAGGGAATGCCTTTTTTCTTCCACACAGCTTCCAAGGAGCCCTTAAGTGCAAGTTTGTGTGGGTGGGGTGGGGGGACTCTGGGGGAACCTTGTTTCCAACAGAGGAGACAGCCGCAGTACTCTGAGCAGCTCCATATAGCTGCCCTGTTAATTTCCCACAATGCCCCAGACATAATAGGACTCCAGAGCATTGTGGGAAATTGAAACAGTGGCTAGCCGGTTGTTGTTTTTTAAAGAGGTGTTAACCGTGAACCCTGCTGGAGCACTGGAGGCCTGGCAACTGTGGAAAGCTGGTGGGAGCTGTTCTTAAGTATCTGTTTTATGACCACTGCACACTGCAGAGGATTTTGGGGCACATTCTAGCAATTCTAGCAAGGCCAGGTGAGCCTTGTCATGGTTTGTTGGTCCAGAGACTGTTCATAAGTGGTGAACCGAGGGTCTGCCCACTGGTTGTACGTCGATGGGAAAATTGAAATTGGTGGGCAAGCTGCCTTTCAGCAAAGCATTTCAGGGGGTTGGACTAGATGGCCCTTGGGGTCCCTTCCAACTCTACAATGCTATGATTCTATGAAAACTCAGCTACCATTACTGAGTTTCCCATTGAGGAATCCCTGGTAGACTTTCAGCAAAGAACGTGAGAGCCACTGCTCTGCTCAGCATTCCGTGTGACATGGGTGGTGCTGGAATAATGGGATGCGAGGTTGTGCAACTCTTCAGAAATATTGGGACGGATTGTACCCAATTAAAAAAACAAAACGCTACACATTTGCAAAGGCTCCTTAGCTGGCTTTTGTCTGTGTTGACGATTTGAATATTATATTTTTATACTCCTCGGAACAGTCTCCCCTCCAGGTCATTGACTGGTGGTCCCAATTTTCGAAGCCTTCCCCTGTAGCAAGCAGCTCGACTCAGCGCATTCTTACGAAATTATTTGCTCTGTGGGCAGCTTTGGGCAGTGTAACAGCTCTCTGCTTGCGGCATGAGGAGGACTAGAGCAGGACTGGTGTCAGGCTTGGGAGGACCCTTGGCAGGGTGGCCCTACCCCACCCCACCCCACAACCCAACACTTGCACACACAATGAAGGGCAGGCTCCAACCCTGCTTGTGATGGTGACAGCACCTCTGTGCTTTTGCTGCTGCCACTGCTGTTTTAATGGCAGCAGAGGTGCTCCCTCCCTCAACGCCAAGCCCCGGGCAGAGGCACTTTTGAATGGGAGATCAGCTTCGCTGCTTTCTATGGTGGTCACCTGTCGTTGTAAGTTACCCCAAATGGAGTGCCCTTTGTGGCTCATAGATCTAGGAAATTTGCATGTTTTAGAATACAGATCAATGAAATCCAAATCAGGGGTGCCAACTTGAATAAAATATGGGGGGGTAGATAAGCCCAGCCCTGTATAATCGATCACAATACACTATTTGAATGGCAATGCCCATCAATTGGGAGGGCAGCCTTCTCAAATATTTTATTGGGAAGGGGCCCGAAAGGACCTTGGCCCCTAGGAGTTGGCTCCTGTGACCCATTCTATAGGCTGGAGCATTACATTTTCGATGACTTAAAGGGACTGTTGGGAGAGGAGTGTGGCTCCTCTTCAAAAGTGCTGCTACTCCATCCAGAGCTGAAGAATATCTGTGTTGAGAGCAGCAACAGTGGCAGAGAAATTTGCGGCTGCCATTGCCACAAATGAAACTGGACTCTGAGCTGGTGGTGGTGGTGGGATTTAGGGGAAGTGAGGGGCCCCATCACCAGCCCTGTGTCAAGGTCCCTGCAAAATCCGGCACTGGCCCTGCCGCAATCCTCCGTTTGCCACAAGCAGATCACAAGGTGCACTGCCCACTGTTGAAAAGCACCTGGGGGTTGGATCAATGGGGAGGGGGTGAATGGCAGCATGACTGGGTCAGGTCAGTGAGGGACCCTTCCAAATTCTTGGGGGCCCTGGCCTGTGACTGATATAGCTGACTGCTGGCACCAGGCATGGACTGACAGTATGCCTTGATGGGGCTGGTCAGACGGGTGCAAAGTGTTCAAAACAGGAGCCTTGCATTTTATTCCACACTCTGTAACGTCTAGGACAGCTTACCCATGTCACGACACAGTGGTGTTGTGGTTTCCCCATCCCACATCATTAGTGGGAAAATGTACGACACTGTGACATCCAGTTAAAGGTAAATTGTCCTAGGCATTGTGGAAAGCAGGGTGGGCAGGGAACTGGACAAATCGTTGCCATTGCTGGCTGCAACTGTGCATTTAAGCCCACTTGTAGTTTTGGCATAAGGCACCATCACAAGCTATGTTAAAAACGCAAAGTCTGAATTGAAATCAAACCAATAGTTCTCACAAAAGGAAAACAAATGGGCATTCGTGTCAGATAAGCTTAAAACAGAACACCACTGCTGAGATTGGAGCACGTTTCTGCTATGTGATTAGGTATAACTTTACTGCAGGAAAAGGATCTCTCCATCTCTCCAACACATTCATGTTTCGCTGGTGATGGTCGTAGTAGCGGAGGACAATAATAATAATTGTGGAATAAATACGGGACACAAATTGTAGATGAGGCATGCTAGTAGCCACAATGCCCATGTTCCACTCCTCTTTTTAAAAAAATAATATTTATTAAATTTTCCATTTTAGCAATCCAATAAACACATTAAAAATATTCCAAATCATAATACAATTCAAAAAACCAATTTTTATATCTTTGGGTGACTTCCAATGCTCTGAAGTTCAGATGAGGCATGCTAGTAGCCACAGTGCCCATGTTCCACCTCCTCTGTCTTCTTGTATTCTTATGCTCTTCTGCAGTATGTTCCCCACCCCTATGCTCAAGAACACACATTTCTCCAGAAAATGATGTGTCCTGGGCACAGTTCGAAGTTAGCCAGGCACCAGGTACATTTTGCGACTGGGGATTGGCAGATTGCAAGCACTTCGAGAAGTCTTGGCACCACATGTGGCGACTTGAGACTCCAGAAGAAAATTGCCACCACTGACCACTGAGGGTGCATGCAAGTGAGATCGCTGGCTGCTCCCTTCCCTTTGCTGCTTTGCCTCCCCACCCCCCAAAAGCATGTAAGTTCAAATCTAGCACAACACTTTACATAACAATAAAATAAAATTATAATATAATATAATTAATATACAGTGGTACCTTGGTTCTAGAACATCTCCGTTGACAAACGTTTCAGAAAACCCAGAAGTAAACGCTTCCATTTTTTAACATGCCTTAGAAGTCGAATGGCTTCCACTGCGTGTTTTTCCATTTTCTCAATTGAATTTGCAGACAGCCCTTTGCACCTTGGTTTTCGAATGTTTTGGAACTCAAACGGTCTTCCGGAACGGATTACATTTGAGAACCAAGGTACCACTGTAATTATAATAATATAATATAATATAATATAATATAATATAATATAATATAATGATGTCAGCATTTGTAAATATTAATTATTCAACTGACTTGCGGTTTTGGCCACTATTGCAGGGGCCGAGCCCCATTTACGTTTGTGGTGTCCAATTAAGAATTGCTATTAAAAATTGTGATATCAACAATGTGTCGCTGATGTGAACTGTGTATTAGTTCATGTGTTTCAAAAATATAAATAGAAGGTTTGGCAGAACTGGGGTGGGGGGGGAATAATGTGACTAGACATTGTGTTGTGGTGCCCGTAACCTAGGTTCCAGAGGCCAATAGCTTTTCAAACACTGGCCTGGGTCCTGCCACTGTATTAACATCTGGAATCTGGAGCAGCATGGGCAGGGCAGATCCCATGGGCTTTTTCCACTTGATTGTCAGGCACTTTCCTGGTTGAGACACAATTGGGCAGAAAGGACCCAAATATTTGGCTCTGGCTATGTGATTGCTGGCATTCATACATATATTGTAGCAGCACAAGAAGACTGTTGGGGAAGTGGATCCCACAGTGATGTAAGCATGTGTGAATGGTGCCCCCCCTTGTTTGGATGAAGTATAATAGGCTCCACAAACATGGATGGAGCTCCCAAACATTCCTGTGAAGTCATGGGATGAAGTCATAGGAAATGTCACCTCATTACTTTGGGTTCCAAAATATAATTTGTGCCTTTGAACACATTTCCCCCCCATGCCATATCTTAGTTCTGGAACATATGAATTAACAATGTGCAGAGTGTCTCTCTCTCCCTCTGAGTAACCATAGTCTTTGATGTGCCCTGATACTTCTGGGGTTTAGAGGCAACCTCATCCAGGTCAGAGATATGGCTTTCAAGCAGACCGAAGCCCCAGCACCTCTCTCCTTCCTCAAGATGAAAGCAGCAGGCAGCTCCCAATTTCCACAGACGAATTAATGCATTTTGTGGTGCGCATAATCCACACACATCCATTATTCCTTTGAGCAAATATAGTTGGCATAATTTCCCCCAACATATATTCATTCTGAATTCAGACAGGAATTAATGAATGCAAATCAACAATGGCAGTTATTTTTACACCTTGAGAAAGATACCCTTTTCTGAGGAGAACTTCGAGCCCATCCGATGCTGTCGAAAGCATGAATATGTGAGAGGATGATTATAGTTTGCAGGCCCCCTTGGCAAAGGAATGTGGCAAAGTGCCTGAAGAAGCCATGAGTTGACTTCAGGTCTTGTGCGGTCAGGTTTTTTTTAATATAAAAAAGAATATAATTCCCCCTGTGTTCCACCAATGTGCTTTATGTTTGCAAAAGAACAATGCATATTCAAGACCTCTTACTAGTTTATTTGTATTAAGTAAAAGGTAAAAAGATAAAGGACCCCCGGACGGTTAAGTCCAGTCAAAGATGACTATGGGGTTGCAGTGCTCATCTCGCTTTCAGGCCGAGGGAGCCAGCGTTTGTCCACAGACAGTTTTCCGGGTCGTGTGGCCAGCATGACTAAACCGCTTCTGGTGCAATGGAACACCGTGATGGAAGCCAGAGCTCACGGAAACACCGTTTACCTTCCCACCGCTGCAGTACCTATTTATCTACTTGCATTGGCATGCTTTCGAACTGCTACGTTGGCAGGAGCTGGGACAGAGCAATGGGAGCTCACCCCGTGGTGGGGATTTGAACTGCCAACTTTCCAATCAGCAAGGCCAAATGCAGGCATCCCCAAACTCAGCCCTCCAGATGTTTTGGGACTACAATTCTCATCATCCCTGACCACTGGTCCTGTTAGCTAAGGATGATGGGAGTTGTAGTCCCAAAACATCTGGAGGGCCGAGTTTGGGGGTGCCTGCCCAAGAGGCTCAGTGGTTTAGACCACAGTGCCACCCGCGTCCCTCATCTGTATTCAGTGATCCCAAGTGTTCACCCTGGCTTAAGAATGTAGGAAGTACTTTCCTTATCAGATCAGAGCGAAATCCAGAATTATTTGCAAGAATACCCGCAAACAGCGGGCATTAGATAGCCCACCAGAAATTAGCCAATGGTGCACCAAAGTCACTCATCACATGTGTGTATGGCTATTATTTGTAGACACAAAAAACCCCCCCAACAACCCAGCTGTTAAAAACTGGATGTGGATCATGGTTGGGAATAGGGACTGGGGCATTTTCAAGGGAAGGTATTATAACGGAAACATGGGGATGTTCATATTCTTCGCGCGCATTATCTCAGAAGTCCTTACCACATCTCTGATAGGTAGACCAGTATTTACAAATGCGGCAGATTCAGGGGGCTGAGGCTGACAAAAAAATAATGGCTTCCCTAAGTCCACTGAATGGATTTTATTTGTGGCTGACAGCACAAGATGCTGATTTTAGTGAGATACTGGTTTTCACATATGCACACATACTTAAGTGTGGCACTGTGTAAGGTTAATGAAATGAAAAGGGGGTGTGAAATACAGATGATGGACTCCAGTTCCCAGCATTTCTGACCACTGGCTGATGGAAGTTGGAGTCCAACAATGTGGTTTTTGCCACTTTGGGGCTCCTTTGGGAGCAAGGAGGGGATATAAATTTAATAAATAGAATTAAGACATCTGGAGGGCCACAGGTTAGGGGTTTCTGCTGTAGATTCTAAAAGAAATCCTTGAGCTGTAGCTTTCTTGTTTGTAGAATTTGGGGTTAACCCGATACATTTTTTTTGTCTTGAGGAAGAAATGTCAAAGTACGGCCCCTCTCCTGCATGTGAGCAAAATCGGCTGCAAAGTTCTCTGTGGAAGTCTAATGGAGAGGAATGTGAGCTGGCCAAGAACGTAGTAGCGGATTCTCCCACAGGGGTTCAATCTCCTTATCTTTATTAATTTATTGCATAAAATATATTTAAACTGCTCTTCAAACTTATGGATACCAAACCGGTATGCAGTGGGCATTGTCAAATTCACTATGCCAAGATAGAACAACTGGATAGCTCAGTTGGTTAGAGCATGGTGCTGATAACATCAAGGTTGCGGGTTCGATCCCCATATGGGACAGCTGCAGATTCCTGCATTGCAGGAGGTTGGACTAGATGATCCTCGGGGTCCCTTCCAAACTCCACAATTCTATGAAACACACTAGTACAAGGAAAAAAACCCCACAAATCTGCCAGTAAAACAGATTTTGAAACACCTATCTTCCCACTCTGCTGACCTTAATGATTCATGGAAAGTCAACTGTGGATAAACTCTGTGCCCTGAGGTCAGACTCCTTTAGTACTGACATTGCTTGTCCTGGTTGCTGTTTGCCTCTCATTCACTGGCAAGCTGTAACTTACGAGCAAATTGATTTATTATTTCCTTTTTACAAAACTACCGTAAATCTCCAGTGCCCTTTTCCCTTGTCAGAAGAAAACTGACAATTCAAAAATGCTCTGAAGCTAACATCTCTTGAACAAGCAGAGCACAGCAGAGCCACATCTCTGCTTTCCATGTTCAAAAAAACTACAGTGGCTTTTGCCTCCTGGGTGGGTACTGAATATCCCGCACAGGCTAGTGTATAATGGCAGTAGGTTGTGAATTACCGGTCTATCCCATCTTAATGCAGGGGAGAAGGGAAGTCTAAAAGATTTACAGTTGTTTTATTTTTATTTTTTTTAATAATATTTATTACTTTTAAAGATTACAGAAAAGGAAAGGAAAAAGGAAAAAGACGAGAGAAAAACAAAGAAAGAAAAGAAACAATACAATACAATGTATAAACAATACAAAACACAACCTAAACACATTAAACTAAACACATTAAACTAAACTAAACAAAACCCTAACCCACCCTAACCCTAAACAAAACAGAACAAAAACCATTTAAAAACATATATCACACCTTTTCCATACTCAATCTTTCATTCCCTTGTTTCCTCGACTTCCTCTCACCTCCCTTTTTGTATTCCACTTCTATTAATTGTTTCAGCAAATCCTTTCCATCTTTCTCTATTTTCTATCATATTATAAATATCTTAACATATTTTTTAACCTTATTTTTCATTAAAACTAAAATACTTATATATGCTTAACTCCTTATAATATTTCTGCTAAGGCCATAAAATTTCTTTCCACCATTTTTCTATCACTCATTAATCTTACAGTATTTCTATATATAAACTTTATATTCTCCAATCTTCTTCCACCATCTCCTCTCCCTGGTTTCGGATTCTGCCAGTCCTTTCCATCAATTCCATATAGTCCATCAACCTGGAGATCTTATGTCCGAGGCTCTTAACTCTTTTCCAGGTCCCTTCTGCAGGTCTTCTTCATATTCTTTAATGCCAAAGAGCAGATCTCGGGAAGACTCCAACCTAACCATACTTTTATTCCTTCTGGACAGATCAGCCAAATTTCCATGGTTGAAGCTAAGGTCTATAAGGTGTTTCATGACATGTTTCAAAATTCCTCCAAATCCAAAGGCCCCCAGAACTCCAATGATTTACAGTTGTTTTAGAGTCATGGTGATTTGCAGTTAAATGAAACAACTACACCAGGCGGGCAGGTGTGGAGGATTCCCTGGTCCTGAATGGGGTAACTGTGCCCCTGAAGGACCAGGTGCGCAGCCTGGGAGTCATTTTGGACTCACAGCTGTCCATGGAGGCACAGGTCAAATCTGTGTCCAGGGCAGCTGTTTACCAGCTCCTTCTGGTACGTAGGCTGAGACCCTATCTGCCTGCGGACTGTCTCGCCAGAGTGGTGCATGCTCTGGTTATCTCCCGCTTGGACTACTGCAATGCACTCTACGTGGGGCTACCTTTGAAGGTGACTCGGAAACTACAACTAATCCAGAATGCGGCAGCTAGACTGGTGACTGGGGGCGGCCGCCGAGACCATATAACACCGGTCTTGAAAGACCTACATTGGCTCCCAGTACATTTCCGAGCACAATTCAAAGTGTTGGTGCTGACCTTTAAAGCCCTAAACGGCCTCGGTCCAGTATACCTGAAGGAGCGTCTCCACCCCCATCGTTCTGCCCGGACGCTGAGGTCCAGCGCCGAGGGCCTTCTGGCGGTTCCCTCATTGCGAGAAGCAAAGCTACAGGGAACCAGGCAGAGGGCCTTCTCGGTAGTGGCGCCCGCCCTGTGGAACGCCCTTCCAGCAGATGTCAAAGTGATAAACAACTACCTGACATTCAGAAGACATCTTAAGGCAGCCCTGTTCAGGGAAGTTTTTAACGTGTGATATTTTACTGTATTTTTGGTTTTTATGGAAGCCGCCCAGAGTGGCTGGGGAGGCCCAGCCAGATGGGCGGGGTATAAATAATAAATTATTATTATTATTATTATAAATCCCTATAACTTTAGACCAGGGATGGAGAACCTGGCTGTTGCCATTCAAATGTTGATGGACTCTAGATCCTATAAAGTCATTTCCCAGGGTGTTGCTGCTGTCAGCTACTAGGAGCCACAGTTGAGAGCTGAGCGCCACATAATAAATCTTTACAAATAACATCAACCTACCACTTCCCTCCCAAATCCCTTCTTCTCACTTAAACATATATTGAGTGGTCTCTCATAACACAGTTAACGCTAACCTGTTCCAAATTGTTCAAGGCACAGTTAAGAAAATGCCACCAGCTGTCTGCTTGTTAGCAAAATTACCTCAGGAAGGCTCTCGCCTCGCAATCGTTCTGCTGCCTGACTTCTGAGGGTGGGACTCTGGAGGCAAAAGCAGATGCCCAGAATTGCTCTGGAAAGCAGAGGAGAACAGTACAGTGTCTTCGTCAATAAACATCAGAACTCTTGTCTTCCATAGGTAGTATCCAAACATATGTGAAACTGGGAACAGAAATGCATCATCACTTTTAATATAAGAGCAGACAGGACGACATTTCTATTTGTTGTGGGTGGGTGTGGACTTAAGAAATGCCCAGAGCCTACATATATACATAGCAGGATTACTGATTACAGTGGTACCTCGGGTTAAGTACTTAATTCGTTCTGGAGGTCCGTTATTAACATGAATCTGTTCTTAACCTGAAGCACCACTTTAGCTAATGGGGCCTTCTGCTGCTGCTGCTGCCATGCCGCCGGAGCACGATTTCTGTTCTTATCCTGAAGTAAAGTTCTTAACCTGAGGTACTATTTCTGGGTTAGTGGAGTCTGTAACCTGAAGCGCATGTAACCTGAAGCGGATGTAACCCGAGGTACCTCTGTATATGGAAAGAAGCCAGCATCTATCAGGAACCCTGCTTCTCAGTTGTTCGTGTACACCAGCTTTTGCCAACTTAACGCCCTTCAGACATTTTGGACTACAACTCCCATCAGCCAGTAGGGGTTGATGAGAGTTGTAGTCCCTCCATAACTGGAGGACACCCCCTTGCCTACCACTGAACTAGGGCTTGGGTTCACTTGTAGTACTTGCATCATGATGGATAGTGCCCTCTCAAGAACTCTCTCTGCATGTGTGCAGAGAGAATTGTCACCAAAAGATAGGCTAGGGGATGTATAATGAGCCGTTCTGAGGTAATTTTAGTCTGTGGGCAGTCAATGGTACCACCAGACAGCACTCTGTAACCAGGCCCTGAAATGTTGTAGGAGATTTTCAGCGTGAGTTAAACAAGATCAATGGTTTATTGAGAGACGTGTGTATTATTTGAGATTGTGTATTGGTGTGTTGTGTTCTTTCATCCTGGTGGAATGTTTGATTTGGGTGGGGCGAACTTGAAGTGTGCAATTTGCATAGCACAGTGACAATAAGCCTGTCTTGAGTAATCAAAACTGTCCTCATTCTTGGACAGCTGTTTAGCCCAAACATATGGGCTAGCAAGCCAAACTCCTAAACTTTCCCAATTTAATTGGGAGATTGCAGCCCCAAAAGACATTTTTTGCACTGTGCTCTTCTGTGGGTCCCTTGACGCGCATGGGAGCATGGCCCCAAAAGACACATGTCTTGGAGAGTATGGCAAGCATTGGATGCTGCCCCATTGGGGCAAATGGGGCACTGCCCCACCAACCTCTGCCTACTCTCAGCCTGCTCCCACCTGTCTGCTTTCTTATTTACAACGAGTCCATCAGGCAGCCCTGTCTGTCAACTGCCTCCTCTTTAGTTTTGATGTTGCCTTTGTATAACTCAGCAGGGAGAAGAACGGGAACCAAACTAGAATTAGTTGGCTCTGCCTCTTGTTGGCTCTGGATCCAACTACTGTTGGCCTCTCTGCCTTCCTCCCTCTCCTACCCAGGAAGCACCAGTCACTAGTGCAAGCAAGTAAGCACCAAAGAGATCAAAACTTAACTTCAGTGTGAATGTGCATAGGATCAGACTGTCAATGTTCAAGGAAATATAACTTTTAAAGCTCATGTACAGAGTTACAACAGATCTCTGCTGGTCCTATACAGGCACTGTGAATGATGAAAAGTTACCAGGAATTAGCCTCCCTTGGAAGAAGAGATCACTAGAGACTTACAGGGTTTTATAATATTTGGATATTATTTTATTGGGAAGTACTGTAAGCTCCATTGGCCTCAGTGGGACTACTTTCTGGGTAAAGATGCATAAGATTGGACTACTGTTCAGTGTCCAAGTGCTGACTGTTGAAGGACAACTTGAAAGCCCCCCCCCCCCCGTTTAGGGTTTTATTTTTACCTTTAAACCAGATATTGGCTGGACAGCCGTTCAAACAGAGGGGCTATCCTCTGCAAGGGATGCAGGTGGCGCTGTGGTCTAAACCACAGAGCCTAGGGCTTGCCGATCAGAAGGTCAGCAGTTCGAATCCCCACGACGGGGTGAGCTCCTGTTGCTTGGTCCCAGCTCCTGCCCACCTAGCAGTTCAAAAGCACATCAAGTGCAAGTAGATGAATAGGTACTTCTCCAGCAAGAAGGTAAACGGCGTTTCCGTGCGCTGCTCTGGTTCACCAGAAGCAGCTTAGTCATGCTAGTCACATGACCTGGAAGCTGTCTGTGGACAAATGCCGGCTCCCTTGGCCTACAGAGCGAGATGAGCGCCGCAACCCCAGAGTCATCCACGACTGGACCTAATGGTCAGGGGTACCTTTACCTTTATCCTCTGCAAAGGACAACACCTGGCCACCCAAATGCTTTCAGATCCCCAGAGTCATTCTTCCCCAAGTTGCTTTGATCATTTAGCTCACACTCTGCCGCTCCTCTTCAGTCTGGAGTCACTTTCCAACAGTCAGAAAAATGCTTCTTTAGTTACCTCTCACACAAAGACTTTCCCATCAGCTTCATTCTCTCCATCAATGGGAGTCATCTTCTGGTAGCTCTCTGGTTCAGAATATTTCAGAAATATCTCCAATAATTTCCCTGCCATTAGCACCATTAAGGAGCCATCAGCAACTCATCTCAAGTCATCCTTTGTGCAGTCCTGTAGCTGATTGTGTGTGTGTTTGTTTCTGTGTGAGAGAGAAAGGCTTGCTGGCCCATTATGCTTCCATGTGGCCTACAGATCTGCAATTTTGGACAAACGCAGCCCAAGACGTCAGATTATTAGAAAAATCTGGAAGCTGGACATGTATACACTTCTACATTGATTGGGGTGGGGACTGTTAGTGTATGTCGTAAAGGAACAGTAGCAAGAAATCTGACTCGCATATGGTCTGAACCACTGAGATTATAAGAAAAAGTGGTACCTGGACTTAGAACCTTTCCCCAGATAGCATTTTCTGTTTGGAGCAATATTATTAGCAGTACCAGGAGCAATGATAGTACGTTTATATACTGCTTAATGCCAAAATAGGTTCCTAAACAGTTTACAAAGTGAGGGAGAGGTAAGTGCACTGAGATCGTCTGGCCCAAGCTCTATCCCTCTTGATCCTGGAGTTGGTAATTAGGGGCTAGGATTTTGGGGAGAGGGGAGGAGAAAAGAACAGCAGACACCATGTATCGCTTTTTTCTTCTCTCTTTCTCTCTCTGATGCTGGCATGCAGCTGAGAAACAGTGACCTCTTCTGTGAAAGAAATTATCTTCCAGCAGTAGTGGAAAGAGAGATGAAATGTTGTGGTGGAGGAGGGAATGATTAACAGGGCAAAAACAAGTTATTTGCCTCCCCCTCATTCTTCCTGGAGATTTCTGAACAGTTACAGCTTGCTTACAAGGCAAGCGAGATGCTTAAATGGTGTCTGCACTGCCGTCGTGAAAAACGATTTAACATTTTTGCTTCTGAATGCAATGTTCCCTTGTTTTCCCCCATAGGGTGTGCTTCTTTGAGTCTCGCCCACAGTTATATTTACACATGCTTCTGAGGCATTTCTTTCTATTTGGGAGTCGGGTTAATCCCCTTTTTTGCCTCTGTCCTCCATTTTACTGGGTGGGTGGGCAGAGTTGTTTTAAACTGACACAGGAACAAGTCTTGCAGCTGCTCTCAATCGCAGACTCCCACAGGCCCGCGTATTGTGTTATGCACCTGAATGGGGTTTACGTGGTGCCTAGGGGTTGGGACTGGGAGTCTGGCCCTACCCCTGGTATCAGACGGCTACCCAGGGGTATCTGCTCAGTGAGTGCAGGCATTTGAAAAGGAGCTATCTGCGCAGGATCAGCTATTCATGCCTAGAAGCTCCAGGTCCACACTCAAAACAAGGGTGCGATGGGGCTCTTCTTCATCAGAGGTTTTTAAATGGATGGAGTTTGGATGACCATCTATCAGGGACACTTTAGCTGTCCTTCCTGCATTGCAGTTCTATGATTCTATGTTGCAAGTGGGGCTAATTCAGTCATGTGACCCTTCATGCGTGTAATCTACATATGAAGAGGGCTGCACTCTGCCTGATTTGTGATTTCCGGAGGCCTCCCTCTGTCTTTCTGTGAACTCAACTCCCAACAACATGCCATAAGATCACGGTTTTGTTCCAATTGTTTTTTTTTAAAGTGAATCACTTCGCAAACTCATGTCCCATTGGAAAGCTGGGGTGTTCCCCCAAGTATGTAGCAGCCACTGACTGATTTTGGAGGGCTCTGCTCCACCTCCAGGCTGATGTAAACTCAAGCACCTAAGTAACTTAGTAGACAGTATATCGTCCTTTATCTATTGACCTGCACTTGTAAGTTACAATACCCCAAACCCACCTCTTCCACTGTGTATTAAAGGCAGCCCAATGCTTTCGTCTTCTTTTTTAACATCTTTATTGAAAGTTCAAAAATTACATAATTATATGTGTACTAAACATGGTGAGACTTAAATAAAAAAGAGAAAAAGAGAACCAGAGCCCGCTTAGAAGGGAAAATAAAGGGGGGACGACCCAAAACTGTATATTTTACAAGGTTATTATTGTACACCAGATCTTAACCTATTACAGTATTTGTAAGAATGGATTCCAAATATCATTGAATTAGTCCATGGCAAGTCTGCGTTTTATGCAAGTTGTTCATATGTTGCGAGTTTGTATAAGTCTTTTTATTTTTCCATTTTATCAGTATCAGTATTTTTGCTGTGGTAAGGTCACAGAGAGTCTACTTATATTGTCCTTTTGTAAGGTTCCATGTGCTGGGTATATAATTCAAGAGGATATTTTGCTCGGTAAATGTAAGGTTGTTCCGTACAGTTCTGTTGATGGTTTCAGTTACTTTCTGCTAAAAACCTTTCACTATAGGACAATGGAAAAACATATGTTTTAAAGACGCATTATCCCTATTGCGTCTCCAACAAGGGGGTCCAGTATATTCTAAATATTATTATTTTGTTGTATGAGCCTCAATTTAAGATTTAAGCCCAGTACTTTCTTTGACTCACAACCTGGCCAACCCATCCATGGAAGAACTTCAGAAAGACGGCCTTATCATTCAGGCAGGTTCATGTGGGAGCAAGGAAGATTCTTCTTAGACTTAAAGGATTTACGTTGCTGGGAGCAGCCTTGTGTTAACAACTTGTGACCAGGAACTGCATGCAGATGAGTGAGTGGGCTGGCAGAGGAACGGAACATTGTGTCCCAACTCCAACATCCTTCTCGGTTTCCATGCTAGCTCCGAAGGCAGGGAAGTCTCTTCTTCCTCCATGACCAATATGGAAATGCATAGCGGGGTGTGTGTGTGGTGACCTGACCCTCCTCTCCCAGCCCATCTGGTGGAAGTCGGCTTTTTCGTTTGTTTGCTTCCTTGCTAGCCTAGTAGACTGCATTTCAGTGCTGGGCATGAAGAAGGAGGAGGCTTCACAGAAGCTAAAATGCTCATGGACACTTCAACAAGTAATAAAACATTCTGACTTCCTCTGCCGTGTACATTTAAGGCAGCGTTATTCCACTTTAAGCAGGCGTGGCTTCCCTCAAAGAACCATGGGAACTGTAGTTTGCTGGACTTTGTTGAGAGACTCCTCTTCCCCTCACAGAGCTACAATTCTCAGAGTTCTCTGGGAAGAGGGGTCAACTGTTAAATCACACTGGGGCCTGTAGCTCTGTGAGGGCGCTAGGGGTCTCCTAGGAACCCTCAGCACCCTTAATAAACTACAGTTCCCAGGATTCCTTGCGGGGAGCCATGACTGTTTAAAGATGCTGCTTGAAATCTCTAGTGCAGATGAGGCCTTAGTGGGCATCACATTTTTGTATGTGGTGCTCTCTGTGTGCTATCTCTACTTTTTCTACTAGTCCAGAGCACTATCTTTTTAAAAAGAAAGAAAGAAAAGAAAGCTCTTAGGACTAGGACTAAAAGCCTTAATTGCCGTGATTAATTGCAGATTAAAAGTGTGGGCTGTTAATCACAGTAATACCCCATGGGGTGGGGTGGGGGAAGGAGCTAATGGCAGTGTTGCTAAACAAGCACTATGCATTGCTTGGCTGAAGGTTTCCCACACAATGAATTATTTGCCTGTGCTTAGTAAAGAGAAACTTAGTAAAGAGAAACTCTTCTCTCCATCCTCGCCACTAAATAGCTTGGAAATATCACCTGAACTGAGGCTGCACCACAATACCTTTGAAGCACATTCAAGGCACATTCTTTACCTCAAAGGATTCTGGGCACTGTAGTTCATTAAGGGTTGCTGGGGATTGTGACTCTGTGAGGGGTAAACTACATTGCCCAGAATTCTATGAGGGAGGGAATGTGCTTTAAAGATACGGCATGCCTATGGTACCTGAGATAGTTCTTTGGAATTTCAGGTAAGATACCCACACAGTTGCTCCCAGTACCATTCACCACAAGGAAGCAGCTTAAGGTCCAAATTAATGTGGTAGAAGATAAGGCTCAGTAAACTAGTTCTGGACATAGATACAGACATATACAGATACTTATAAGTGCAAAGTATCTCAGTTGCTCCAAATAAACTGCAGTAATTCAAGATGTAACATGGACAGGTAATACCAACAGACTGACAACTCACAGAGAAACTGACGAAGTTGACATACATTAATCACAGATATAGTCAGGGTACTCGGCCTTTGACATAGCAACTGGCTTGGCTGACCTTGCACCTGTGATTAGCTCATCCACTGAGTTATTTTCAGCCCATGAATGAAATCAACCCCTTCTCATGTTCATTTATTCCAACAGTAGTGACATATTGATTTTTAAGCAGATAATTAACTAAATAAGCATTTGTTGTGTACAACTATGGGCCAGTGTAGATGGTACAATAAATATGTGGCTGCTGAGAGTGTTTTCTGAATATAGGGAAAGCCAAATGTGTCACTTTCGATTTCTCATATTTCTAATCTTCAATTCAGTCTTCCACATTTCCTCATCAGGTTGCATTTTATTTTTTTAAAAAACCTCTTGAAGATTTATCAGTGTTTAGTCTTTGTTTTCCTAATGTACAGTTGTTTGAATGCAATTTTGCCTAATATACTCATTTTTGCAAAGCAGTTTCCTCTAATGTATGCTATTTTCACTACTATGTGCATTTTTCTGCACACTTTGGTATATGCTTTTTTTTTTACACATTGCTTGGCCAGAGAACTGCACTGCAAAATTTCAAGAAGTGTGAATTTCAGTGGATGGTTCTTGTCTACTTGGGAAAGTGCAGATTAGGTAGGTTCGCCTTTAAATGCAAACTGAATCAAATTTCTGCCCCATCCCTAGTTGTATATGTATTAGATGTGGTCTGTATATCTGTATACATCGTGTGTGCGCGTGTGCATATGCTTTGACCACGCCCACTGCTGCCATGATTCCCAGAGGGTGGTTAATCATCAAATGTGGCCCCAAGGCAGAAAATGTTAGCCATTCCTGTACTAGACATAAATGAGGGAGAGCTAAATGAACTTTTGCCGTAGTTTTGCGGGCATCCATATAGAATCATAGAATCATAGAGTTGGAAGAGACCACAAGGGCCATCGAGTCCAACCCCCTGCCAAGCAGGAAACACCATCAGAGCACTCCTGACATATGGTTGTCAAGCCTCTGCTTAAAGACCTCCAAAGAAGGAGACTCCACCACACTCCTTGGCAGCAAATTCCACTGTCGAACAGCTCTTACTGTCAGGAAGTTCTTCCTAATGTTTAGGTGGAATCTTCTTTCTTGTAGTTTGGATCCATTGCTCCGTGTCCGCTTCTCTGGAGCAGCAGAAAACAACCTTTCTCCCTCCTCTATGTGACATCCTTTTATATATTTGAACATGGCTATCATATCACCCCTTAACCTCCTCTTCTCCATATGTTTAATATAAAGTGCAAAGACAAGCACCAGATTCTCTGGTGGCCCGCTGGAATGCAGAGTTAACCAGGGCTATTGGCTGTCTGGCTCTGAAGTGTCCTCTCTGATTGCATGGTTTTCCCAGAGCTGAGGGCGATGAAACAATCGCTGAGACGGTTAGAGCACTGGTGAAGGAAAACTCATTCTGAATCAGACTGAAAATGGGTTAGAGCTCAACGTCGAGCCTACCACGTGGTGAGAGCGACAGAGAAGAGGACCTTATTTGCCACCTCTATTGCATCTGCAGAAAACAGCAGGTGGTCTTTCAGGTGGTCCGCAATCTAACAGAACCACCTTCACCATCGGGATCTTGTAAGGACCCCAAGATCTCCTGCAATGATTTTGCAAAGTTTTTTTGCAGATAAAGTTGCTCAGATTCGGAAAGAGGTAGAGTGCTGGAGTCCTGTCTGGTCAAGTTGCATAGGATCAGTTCCAATCTGTTACCTCTGAGAATGTGGACAGGCTGCTTGGACGAGTGAAACCGACCACCTGTCTCCTTGTTCCTTGCCCATCCTGGCTCATAAAAGCGAGCTGGGAAGGGCTGAGCGATAGGCTCCGCTGGGTGGTGAATGCCTCCCTCTGTAAGGGAGTCTTCCTAGACCTGCTTAAAGAAGTGGTTATTAAACAGCTTCTTTAAAAACCATCTTTGGACCTGGCCAATATGTCCAACTATCGCCCAGTCTCAAATCTTCCATTCTTGGGCAAGGTGATTGAGCGGGTGGTCGCTGAACAACTCCAGGCATGCTTGGAGGATGCGGACCACTTGTATCCCTTCCAATCAGGATTCAGGCCTCATCATGGGACTGAGACTGCTTTGGTCACTCTAGTTGATGATCTCCGGTGGGCCAGGGACTGAGGTAAAAGCTGTGTTCTGGTCCTGCTGGATCTCTCAACAGCCTTTGACACCATTGATTATAACATCCTTCAGGACCATCTAGAGGAGTTGGGAGCTGAGGGCACTGTTATACAGTGGTTCCGTTCCTTCTTCCTGGGCTGTCCAGAAAATGGTGTTAGGGGGTGAGTGTTCAGACCCCTGGGCTCTCACTTGTGGGGTGCCTCAGGGCTCTGTTCTCTCCCCCATGCTTTTTAACATCTATATGAAGCCACTGGGAGAGATCATCAGGGGGGTTGGGCTGGGCTTTCACCAGTATGCAGATGATACCCAGCTCTACCTTTCCTTCAAATCTGAACCTGTGAAGGCAGTGGAAGTCCTGTGTGAGTATCTGGAGGCATCTGGAGGATGGATAGCAGCTAACAGATTAAGGTTGAATCCTGACAAGACAGAAGTACTGTTTTGGGGAAACAGATGGAGGGCAGGCATGGGGGGCTCTATGGTCCTGAATAGGGTTATTGTGCCCCTGAAGGACCAGGTGCACAGCCTGGGTGTCATTTCGGACTCACAGATGTCCATGGAGGTGCAGGTCAATTCTGTGCCCAGAGCAGCTGCCCAGGGTGGCTGGGGAAACACAGCCAGATAGGTGGGGTATAAATAAAATCATCATCTTCTTCTTCATCATCAATGGTTGCTACCAAATACTGACAAATACTAACTGCCATTGCATGTCAACTGTCATATATTGCCAAGTATCAAATACTGAACAAAAAGCATTGCTTGTAAAAGATAGCACATAAGCAGTGTATATATCCAGCAAATATTCAAAGAATCAGACAACAGATGGTGAATATTTGACCTTGAAATTTCGAAAGGAAGAGTTCTGAAAGCATATTTGATTCAGATTCAGATTTAACCCTTTCGTCATTAGAAGATGACTACACAGTGCACTTAAATCAACAGTTTGGGTATGTGAATAATAGAATTGTAGGGTTGGAAGGGATCCCAAGGGTCATCTAGTCCAACCCCCTGCAATGCAGGAATCTCAGCTAAAGCATCCATGACAGATGGCCATTTGGTCTCTGCTTAAAAACCTTCAAGGAAGGAGAGTCCACCACTTCTCATGATAGTCTGTTCCACTGTCAAACAACTCTGACTATCACCATGTTGGGCACTGCATCCACCAAACTTAATTCCCTCTCCAGGCTCCTTTAGAACATGAATTAGTAGTTCTCTTTAGGAGGTTAAATTTCAAGGGAGAATGTGCCTCCCCCTGTAATCCCATTTAATCACCCCAAAGGGGCTGTGAAGGCACAGAGCCCTTTCAGCTTAAAGGATCCCACTGAGAGGGAGAATCAGACCCATTCCCTGACCTCATCGAGTGTGCAACTTATAACACCAACTTTCCTTCTAAAAGCAGAAAGGGAGCTGGCTTTCCCCTAAAGGCTTGTGTGTTTCTGAAGTCTGCCACCATGCTCTCCCAAGACTACTTCCAGGGAATTTCAGGTTGTACAATTAAATATGATTTTGTGTTCTTGGAGAACCTGCCTACCCAGAGAAATCTGACTTTCTTTCCTCTCTTTTTTTAACTGTAAGGAAAGTGACGGGGAAATGCACTTGAAAGTGTGGAGATAAAAATGTTTGATGTGATGACGTATAACCTCTCCACAAACAAAGAATAATGCATAATAAACAGGTTGTCTGGAAGTGAACTAAGGTACCCTGGCAGCGTCTCTTGGTATTGCCATGTTGGGTTCCCTCCTCCCTTTTAATTAAGCGTTAAAGGCCAATTTGTCAGCTGTATTAGGTGACCTGCCACCAGCCTTCTTCAAAGCTTGCTGATTCCTTTTCCTAAACAAGCCCATCACTTTTAATCCCTGTTCATAAGAGCAGAAGGTACTCTACTGCAAAGGCCATTTTAAAGAAATTAGCATTCAGGGGAAGCTCATCATGAATAAGAACTAACTAAGCCATGGATCAGTGAAGAAGAGGACCTGGGGTGGTGTTCTTTTTTGTTTCCAAATTGCTCAAATGAGTTAATAACTTTTCAGATTTATCCTACAGTTCGTGTGGCATACGGATGACACTCCAAAGAAATCAGCTTGCCATTCATGTGCTCACATTTATTCAATCAAACTCTCATGATTATCCATTAGTGGTTCTGTCAGATGAAATAGTGCAGGGGATACAAGTAGGGTTCAACAAGATAATTTAACCCATCATTGCCTCGTCTTCTTCAATTGTTTCACCTCCAGAATACGTAAATCTTCATTCTTGGGTTTCATTTGAGCTGGGGCTTCACTCCAGCCCTGGAGCATGTGAAATAGCAATAAGGAGAATGATGATGAGCCAAATACAGAGGCTGTATTTGGACATCATGGTTAATGATAGTTTGCTGTAATGGGAATTAACTAGGCTCCTTCCTATAGTTGCATGCGCCCCCTCAAGGTGTAGATCAGAAGCTTTCACTTCTGATTTCAGTTCAGCAAAGTTTGGGATTAGTCTGAATCCTAAATATGGTTAATGTTGACTATGGGTTTTTTTGTTTTGTTTTTTAAGATGGATTCACTAACCATGGTTGGAAGTTGGCTTCTTTCAAACAAACCATAGTTAAGATCAAACACAATGTGCTGGGTTCAGTTAATGGGGAAATGGAAGCAAAATATTCCAGACTTCTCCCTGTGGCCATGCTAAAAGAGGAGGGGGAGTACATGAGACTGAAAGGAGCTAGGCATGTTTCCATTACACTACACCATAGTTTACTGTGGTGCCCAAACACAGCCTGTATATGCTCAGATATCCTCTTTTTCTTTATTACTGTTTCACATACTCCTGGGCTAAAGTATGTTTAAACCCATAGTTTATCCTGACATCTAAACACAGGCATTATGTGCCCAGTCTCCCCATTTTCATTATTACTATTTAATACACTCCAGGGCTAAACTATGGTTTATTGTTACCCGCTCTGAGACCCCACAGCTAATTCTCCCCTGGCCTCCTCGCTGGCCCAAGTAGGACCAATTCAGCCAGCTAGCCCTGGTGATTACCTAATGCTTATTTCCCCTAAATTGATTTCTGAATTTCATTGTTATTCATGTTTTTATACTGTATTTTATGCTGCTTTTACAATAAGTGTTTTAAATTTGTTGTTAGCCGCCCTGAGCCCGGTTTTTGAACCGGGAAGGGCTGGGTTTAAATACTATTATTATTATTATTATTATTATTATTATTATTATTATTATTATTATTTATTTATTGTGCAGTCCGAATGCAGCTGCATAGACCACAGAGATTACAAGAGAGGGTCTCCTGGTCAAAGGGCATGCATTTCAGAGAGTCTAGAGCTGTGACATCTTTCCTTTTAGAAATCAAATTCTGCCTTTTTAATTCAAAGCATCTCTCCCCCTCTCTCCCAGAGACATTGTTCTGTTTGGCTGTAAACAGCAGGAAGAATTATTTGCCCAATAAAGTGCGGCAATTATCTTGTAACAAGAGTGTCCAGAGCCCTGTTGGCGAATTTTTCCGAAGCTGCAACCCCATCCATCTTCCTTCTCCAGAGCTGTCGGGGCACTTCCTGACACAGCAATCACATCTTGTTGCAGACACTGAAATGTCTGGACCAACAGTGTACCCTTCTCATCAGCATATATCTGCATGTGTTACTTAGGCTGAAGGAAGGCATCCTCCTTCACATTTGCCTTTCATATGTCATAGCACCTTCAAGGTTTACCCTGAGCAATATAGGTGCCTGCTCACTCCACAAGCAGCTAATTACACTATCAGAGGACAGCGCTTTCATTTTTATTTTTTAATATGATGCGCTATAAACAGGAGCGAAAAAAAGGATGGAAAGATTTCTCCGCCCAGAATCCAGCAGACCTGGCAACCCTACTTACAGCAGGCTGCTATCATCATCTCACACTGCTTGTGAACCTCACTGCAGTTTTGAAAAGGAATATTCATTGAGGGGAGAGATGGCACTTTACAGGCGATCAGTGGGTGATGAAGGAAAATGGATAGAGGAATTCCCATGCTGAAAATACTCTGAATGATCAAATATGTCCCAGGTATAACAGAATATTGGACATTTACATGAGCTTTCCTTGTTAAGTGGGGCCTGCCAAAGCAATTAAAATATGCCAATATATCTGAAGCACATTTAGTACCTTCAGAAACATTAGCTCGTTTGTTTTTTTTTTAAAGTCACCATTCAGCGTTTAAATTACAAGCTCTCCTTTTTGCCAATTTTGAACATTCGTGGATATTTGTTTCAGTTTTCCTCACAGTTCTGCTCTCCAAAGTTTGTGCTGGTGGAGTGAAAAAACCACATTACTGCAGTCATTCCTACACTCCACCCAGCCTTTCAGAATGAGCAACCATAGACTCATAACATTACTGAATTTTAAGAGTTGGAAGCAGCCTTAGAGGTCTTCCAGTCCAGTCCAGTCCAGTAAACCACATTTTCCACAAGTGCATTGGATTGGCTCCAAATTAAGTTAGTCGCACTTCAATGCAATCAATTCAACAAGCTAGTCATGACTTAATTTTAAGACCCATTGATTCCAAAGGGAGCAAAGTACAACTAGCTTACAGCACAGTCCTATACATGATTACTCCGAAGTGTGCTCCACTGACTTCTATGGGACTTGCTCACAGGTAAGTTGGTATAGGAATTGCAGCCTTACTCTGGTTCCAATCTATTGCACCCAGAGCAGTTCACAAAAAATAGCAGATAATCCACAATAACATTTTTAATACCGCTACAACACAACAATTCCAGTTAGCAATTCATTTAAAGCACATCAAATATTTGAGCATACTAATGAGTCAATTAACAACCTACAGAACCCTTCAATAGACTAGATCTGGCAAAGGAGACTGCCTCTCCTCTGGAGGACCTTGCCCCAAAACTATCAACTGAGAGAGGGAATCGGACAGCGAATGGAAGGGTATAGAGACCATTTCTTCCCCTGCAGCCTCACGGCATTAGCCTCTCCTTCTCACACAGGTTATTCTCTTCTGGATCAACCTTGCCGCAGCTTCCATCCAGGATGAACACTGTGAGAACCTTTCTCTGGCCACCAACATCACTGGTAAGTGGGCTCCTGCTATTTGGCTCTTGTCTCCGGGAAACCATTACACTATCCTGCTTCTCGGACAGGGAAAATGCAAGCACTCACCAAGGCTTTGAGACTACGAGGTTGATCTCTGTGTTTTGAGACTAAGGTTTGTACCCAGTGGCCTGGCTTCAGTAAATGTCAGGTTCTGGTTGGCAGTGGGTAATCTGGAGTTCTTATCTGGCTCTTTAAGACCAAGGGTAGGGAATTTCAGGCCTGGAGGACATGAGTGACACTCCAGGGACAGATCTACACTCATGGTTTTTAATGTCGTCTTCTTCTTCTTTAATTTTTAATTTTATTTTGACAAAGTAATAATTATAAATAAATAAGAATAAAAATGTGCACCCCACCACCAAGACCATTCCATTGTAACTATCCAACCTTCCAAAATTTCAACACCTCTTGCGATGGTTTGACCCCTTTCCGTTTTAACGGTACAAATTCTACAAACACCCTCCATATCTCCTCAAAATAATTTCTCCTGCATATTCCCCGTCTTACCTTAATGGCATATGTTAATTTATCAACAATTGCTATATCCCACACCTCTTTATACCATCCTTCCCTTTTGTATTCTGCTTGCCTCTTCTACTTCCTAGCTACAATAATACGTGAAGCTTTCAATAAATTTATGAGCAAGTCCTTCATAGCCTGTGAACCTGCCACCCCATTGTAAATTGCTAACAATGCTAGGTTTTTAATGTTAAGGAAGGGTTGAGGAATGGTTTTGATAACCATATGGCTGCATGACGTTCTACTTTTAACGTTCATTATGCATTACTAAAATGTGACACCTTTGCTGCAGAGCAACCAGCAACTAGCAGTAGGGAAACAGCATTCTGACAGTGATAAGAAACACTCCCCCCCCCCCCAAGTATGCCCTGTGATGTTTTAGAACGATGTATCTAATACCGTTCTAATAACGTTAAACAGGTCAGTGTAGATCCAGCCCAGGCTTCTCTATGCAGCCCCTGGAGCTCTCCAGCCACCCCTGCTTCCCCTTCAGTGTTTTCGTCTGGCTGGACTGTGTTCTTGAGCTCTGATGATGCCTCCTGCTTTCGTGGATGGAGAGGAGAGATGGCAAGAACTAGGGAAAGCCCTTGAGCAGGACCTGAGCACAACAGTAATCTTCCCTCCTGTGATGTCCAGCAACTGGTATTTGGAAACATTACTGCCTACAGCTGTGGAGTCAGAGCACAGCCATCATGGCTAGTAGCCATTGTTAGACTCCTCCACAAATATGTCCAGTGTTTTTTGAAAGCCGTCTAAGTTGGGGGCCACCTAGAGCCTGGATAGCTGAGTTGGCTAGAATGTGGTGGTGATAACAATAAGGTTGGGGCAGCTGTGAAGTGTAGGTGGGTTCCCACAAGGCAAGACCCAGTGCTAACAGCAAGAACTTTTATTGAACTAACAGAACTGGACAACAGGGGCAAAGCACTGCTTATATACATTTCTGAAGGCCTGGGCCACTCCCACTCCCAACGCGATTGGCTCTCTAAACGTCCAAGCTGTGAATCATGACTCTGAGTTTAAGGGCCAATGGCAGAGGCCCAAGTCATGAAATGTTCTGTGATTGGATATCATGTATTGAATCAGAACACAGGGGCTCAGAATCCTTAGTCCAGACTCAAGCTCAGGCAAACACAGGCCACTGAATACATAACAAGCTGCATATTCCAACATTCAGCTTCATTGGATATCCATGATTTCTGGTGTTACGGGAGAGGGCGAAAAACCCTTTCTCTGTCTACTTTCCCCACGCCACACGTAAATTTTACAAATTTCTATCATGTCACTTCTTCCCTGCCTTCTCTCTAAACTAAAAAGTCCCAAACGCTGCAAACCTTCTCCAAAAAGGAGTCTCTCCACCCCTTCCTTGATCACTTTGGTTGTCCCTTCATTAAAATAAAAATAAAAAATAATAAAAAATTCTTAAGGTTTATGGAGAAAAATACAAAACTTAATATCTTTTCCCTTTTTATTTTTTTAAAAAACCCAAACCAAGACTTTTATCTAGATACAATAAAAACACAAAAATGGGGGGGGGGGGGAGAGAAAGAAAGAAAGGAAGGAAGGAAGGAAAGAAGGAAGGAAGGAAGGAAGGAAGGAAGGAAGGAAGGAAGGAAGGAAGGAAGGAAGGAAAGATTCAGAAAATAAAGAAGTTCCAATTCTTCATCTGTTTGCTGTAAAAGAAATAATATTCACTCTGTCTGTTGTTGTTTAGTCGTTTTGTCGTGTCCGACTCTTCGTGACCCCATGGACCAGAGCACGCCAGGCACTCCTGTCTTCCACTGCCTCCTGCAGTTTGGTCCAATATAAAAGCCAACAAAGCCACTTTCTATAAGCAAACATTATCTTCAATCCTCAAATGCCCCTGAAACTTGTCCAACTATAGGTTCCTGGAAGGTTGCCTAATGTCACCCTCAAACTGAAAAAGGTTCATCCTGGCAGCAGCGGAGCCAGCCATTCAGAAACCTAGGGTGGCGCGCGTGCCCTGCGCCCGGGGCCAAGGCCAGCCGCCCGCAGGGCAGGACACTCCTCGGGGCCTCCAAGGAGTCTGCCTGCCTCCTCCCATTCAGCCACCCTACAGCAGCGCAGAGCCTGCAGGCACCCAAGCCACCATGTCACTTCCAGGAGATATGGGTGGCTCAGGTGCACTGCAGGCCCTGCTGTGAGTGCTGCCTGGCATTTTGTCACCCCCCTCAGTGGTGACACCAGGGGCAACCGCCCCCACTACACACCCCTTCTTCCGCCCCTGCATCCTGGTCCTGATTAGGTTCTAATCCCCTAAAGAATGGGGAACGAGGCTGATATTGGCTCTTGAGTGAGGCAGGAGCCATTGTTAGATGAGCCATCTTGGCATGTGAGCGTCATGCGTCCTAGCCCTGAGGATAGTTCAGTGATTTGTTTGGAGTGGGGTAGGAGACCCGAAGGACACAGTATGAATAAACTCCCTTCTCCAGCTTGTGTTTGACAACACTGGGCTTAGAATCATACTAGTCAAGACTCTCCTCCACCCAATCCAGAAATGCCCAGTGTAAATGGCATTCATTAAATTCATATTAATTAACTTGCAAGTTAATTTCCTGCCTAATTAAGGAGCACGCTTTGCTGCAGCTACTCCTTCGTGTGGATTGCATCTGCCAAGTCATTAAATCATACTGAGTAATTTTATAAAGCACGCTCGCAAGAAGAGTTTCTGATTTGGGTCATGGGTTAAGTGTAAAGGGAACGGAGAGAGTTCTAGGCTAGGCAGGAGACAGAAAGCGAGACCTGTTTGGCTAGTTGCTCCTCCCCAGGGCCTTATACATCTGTCAGGGCTCCTTTGATAAGCACCTGACACCCTCTGTTAAAAGGTAAAGGGTAAAGGGACCCCTGACCATTAGGTCCTGTCGTGGCCAACTCTGGGGTTGCGGCACTCATCTCGCTTTATTGGCCGAGGGAGCCGACGTACAGCTTCCGGGTCATGTGGCCAGCATGACTAAGCCGCTTCTGGCGAACCAGAGCAGCGCATGGAAACGCCGTTTACCTTCCCACCGGAGCAGTACCTATTTACCTACTTGCACTTTGACGTGCTTTTGAACTGCTAGGTTGGCAGGAGCAGGGACCGAGCAAAAGGAGCTCACCCCGTCGCAGGGATTTGAACCGCCGACCTTCTGATCGGCAAGCCCTAGGCTCTGTGGTTTAACCCACAGCGCCACCCGCGTCCCAGACACCCTCCGTTATAACTGGCCTTTTATTGGATTTGCAGCTGTGGCTCAGCGCTCTCTCCTTTCCTCCTGGAGGCCTCATGTGGAAATCCATCACAGGTAGAATAAATGTTTGATGGTGCCCTCTGTCTGAGGACTATCCAGTCAGTTTGAGGATAAGGAACTAGAAAAAGGGAAAGCAGGAGCCTTGAAGTTACCTATCAGAAGCTGGCAGCAGCTGGTGCCGGCAACCAAGTCGCCCGGTGTCTTTGCCGTTATGGTGAGATGTATTGCATTTCTACTGAAATTATGGTAATTATTCTAAATCTCCCATCTATGCATATGAATTCTCATGTGCAAATTAAATGCAAATTGGTGACCTCTTTTTTCCCCTCTCCCCCCACCATTATGGGGGCGGTGATAAAAGACCTTCTTCTTTGGCGATGCATTACTGGTCATCCTATTGCTTCTGCTTCAGTGGTTCTCTGTCTGGTATGCAGAAGGGCAAAGGCAACTGGGTAGGAAAGGAAATGGAGCAGGTGGATCAAATGCTCTTCACCCAAAGGCAGTATTAAAACCCACAGTTTTCAAGCATCACCTAATACAGGTTGAATGCGTCTTGCCTAAGGATCCCCAGATTTTTGGAGCCAGCATTGCGGCCAGGGGTCATTTTTCAGAATCTGAAGAACGCCAGAGCCAGTGTGGTGTAATGGTTAGAGTGTTGGGCTTGGACCTGGGAGTCCCAGGGTTTGAATCCCCACTTGGCCATGAAACTCGCTGGTTGACCTCCGGCCAGCCCTCCATCTCTTAGCCTAACCTACCTCACAGGGTTGTTGTGAGGATGAAATGAAGAGGAGAACCATATACACCACCTTGAGATCCTTAGGAGATAAAAGCGGTATATAAATGGAATAACTAACTAACACAGGAAGCTAGCTTAGAATGAGTTAGAGTCTGCACCCCTTTAGCTCAGTGTTACCTGCACGGACTGGCAGCAGGTCTCCAGGGTTTCTGGCTGGCACTTTCCCCCACTCTACCTGGGCACACCAGTGGATTGAAGCTGAGTCTTTCTGCATGTAAAGCAGGTGTCCTAACACCAAGCTACAGTCTATCCTGGGATTCCCAGGCCCTCTATGGATACAGGTTCCAACACATGCATCAAAATATGCACAAACGTTTTCTTGCTTTTCCTCCTTTGGTTTCAGATCCATTTTACTCACTTATCTATGAGGAGGTGGGGAGGGTGAGGGAGGATAAAACTCTGGATAGTGGCAGCCACCTACATTTTTCTCAGAATAAACTCATTGAAGCGAATGGACCTAACTTAGTCCTACTAATTCTTATGAGTCTGCTGTGAGCAAAACTGAGTTGAAGACCAACCAGGGGCATTGCAGGTATGCAGCCTCCTTAGGCCAGCGCTGGGCAGGAGAGACAGAGGGAGAGGAGGATGTGTGCTTGCAAAACACCTGGCCAAACGCTGCCACTGGCCGAGGAATCGTCGGCTTGTTTTTGGGGTTGATGGATGGGCCTTACGGATTGCTGATGATAGATGTCTCTGCCAAGCTGCTCATTTACAGGGCTTTGCAAAACTGCTGCCTGAAATTAAGTATTGGCATTTTCAGCAGGTGAGTCAGTCCCGTTTGAAAGAGGCTGCAGGGAGAGCCATAAGGTCAGCCTTTCCCTGCCCCCATTTCTCCAGACATAATTTACCTCTGGCCTGCCAATGGTCAGCAGGCCTCTCCACATAGACCAACATCATTAGCACTGTTGTGTGGAAGCGGAAGCATTAGTAACAAATGGTTGGCTAGTAACTTTTCTGACTTTATTTACAAGGCATGCCATAAATGAAACCCTGTATGTAAGTGGCTCCCTTGGCCCCTTCTATCGGCCCATATGGGACCAGCACTGGTGACCGGACCTGGCGAATATTTAATATTCCTACTTTCATGGCTGTGATTCGTGGGTTGGCCACGTAATTTTATTTTGGTTTTACTGTGATTTTGAGCTGTGTTTTACTCAGTTGTTTGATTTTGTGTTTTTAATGTATTATATATTTGGTTTTAGCTGCCCTGAGCCCGGCCTTGGCCAGGGAGGGCGGGGTATAAATAAAATTTATTATTATTATTATTATTATTATTATTATTATTATTATTATTAGTGAAAACCAGGGCTGTGGGTAAATTATGATTCTGCAGGTGCACAAGAAAAAAATGAGCATAAATCCAGCTTCCTAAGCATCTACTTGCTCTATTATTCCCCCCCTAAAAAAAACCCACTGGATGCCATCCTTAGTATTTTTTTTTAACCCCTCTTTAACTTGAAAAGCAAAATACGACATTTTTTGAAACCCATAATACTGCTGGGTCTTAAACTGGTGCAGAACCTTATGTCATCTATTCATTACTTTTTCCTTTTGTGACTTGATTTGTGTTCTCCTTCACACTTTTCCTTATTTACCCCACACAATACATTCACCTTATCCGAATTCATGTATCAATCCATTTGTATATCCCCACCGATCAATGATTACCGAGAAGAGGGAGAAATATATCTGTTTGAGAAAAGGCAACGCTTTTTAAACACGGCTTAAGAGCAGTGGACTCGTAATCTGGTGAACCGGGTTTGCTTCCTGCTCCTCCACATGCAGCTGCTGGGTGACCTTGGGCTAATCACACTTCTCTGAAGTCTCTCAGCCACAGTCACCTCACAGAGTGTTTGTTGTGGGGGAGGAAAGGAAAGGAGAATGTTAGCCGCTTTGAGACTCCTTAGGGCAGTGATAAAGCGGGATATCAAATCCAAACTCTTCTCCTCTTCAGACACTGAACACATTATATTAGATTAGTATTAAAGAATGTGTTCGGAGAGGTATGTCTGCTCACTGATAGGATATCAAGATCTGGATCGATGAAGGAGGGAGTCACCGCCGCATGGAGGGTGCCATTGCACCAGGCACCTGTCACTCACCACTGTTGATGTACACAGTGGGATCAAATTTTAGCATCAAAAAGGAGGTGTGCATGAGGGTAGCTAGGGCTCTCCACCCTCCCATATCTTGCTTCCCTACAATCCATCACTTGGGTTTCTTCTTCTATCAGAACCCTGGCACCTCCTTCCCAAAGCCCAAGAAGCTTCTGTCTGGCTAAGAGATGGAGGTGCGATGCTCACATGCACGATGCCAGGACGTCAAGATGTCACATGCCCCCTCCCCAATCTCCCTCGCAAGCTGTCGCTTCTGGCCCTACGGAAAATTTCAGCGCACGCCACTGCTGCCAACCTCTCTACCTAATTTATATCTTGGCTTTCCTCCGAAGAATCTTAGGGTGGAATGCACAGTTCCACCACAACTGGAGGTCTCAGAGCTGTGAATTTATTTCCCACACATTTTCAGCCAGGCAGACTCAAGAGGAATGCCTCTTAGCGTGCACAGAGTATCTTCCCACTAGCAGAAAACCATCTAGACTGAGGATGCTCACAGTCAAAGGATGCAGCTTCCCACAAAGCTCCAGAGCTTCTAAACTAGAGTCATCTGTCCAGTAAAGATGTGACAAAATGCTCCCCTCCCCTCTTTGGCTGGGGCAGGAACCTGCCTTGTTGTTTCTCATTTGTTTTCCACCCTAAAGGACCTCTTTCCTTTTGCTTTGGTAGCTGCCGCGTGCCCTTGGGTGCCAGGTGTGATGGACGGCCGCTGCTTTCCCCTGCCATTTGTCATGCCCAAACCTGTAGTGCCAGTGGCTTCTTGGGCTCCTCTTCCATTAATATCCCAGAGAGTGTCTGGGTGATGCACTGTTTGCTTGCCGCTTGCTACACGCCTGCCAAGATTGATACAGCAAAGAAAGCGGCAAGCAGATGGGAAGATGCACAAGCAAGCCAACCCATAATCAAACTGTCCGTCACATGGCAGAGTGGTGGTGCTGGTGGGAACTATTAGCAAGATGTTCAGCCCTGGGGGTCCTAAGTTAAATCAGTGGTGCTGTTACATAATTTTAGACTCTGGACTTAATGGTGACACCGGTTTTTCCAGTCTTAAATTATTTCACAGGAGCATGCCCCCCCCCATTAGATGATTGTGTGTTTTATTCCACTAACTTCACAATCTGTGCCAACCCTGCTATGTTTAGGGGCCTTCCTGCTCATTCTGCTGAGTCCTGCTGAGTGGCACCATTGAGTTCAATTAATTGTGGAAGTGCTCCATAACATCAATGGAGGGAAAATAAAGGAGTGCAGCTCTTGAACTTTTTTTAGAACAGGAGTGATGGCATTATCTTCCGGAGGGCCAGGGCAAGTGGTTTGACGAGGGAAGCTTTCTACTTTTACTATTATTTATGACAGATTAGCACAGAGAATGAGAGAAACAGCCAAGCAGAGGCTAGGCACTTCTTTCCTTTCCTTTGATGGAATCCCTACTTCAGCCATGGAGTTTTAATGATAACCCTTCTTTACAAAACTGTTTGCGTTTCTAATTAAAAGCTAAACGTCACATTTCTGCTGCCTTAAAATATTTTGCTCAATATCAGTGTGTTTTATAAGGTGAATCTGTGCTGTCAGAAGCAAGCACCACCGAGTACGTTGCAGCGTACTCCCAGAGAACTATACAATTACATCCAACTATTTTCCCAGGGTATGTACATTTCACTCTTTGTTTGTTTTCTAACAGAAGAAAATCCTTAATAAAAAACGAATTAAAAACAAAGCAAAACTATACTCCCAGGAAGCTATATAATTACCTTCATGCTGATCCTAATGAACTGGGTATTGTGCTATGTATTGCTGCTCATGTGTCTGTTTGTAATTATTATTATTTTCTTATATATTAATTTATGTACCACTAATATGCCAGATTGGCTTCTAAGGTGTTTGCAACTATGAAATCAATACATAACTAAAATACCCAATAACAAGTCCATTGGGGCACTAAAACATCCTTAATTTAAATATATGGTAAAGCAAAACATTATAATTAAAACGGCTTTTTAAAAAGTTAAAATAATTTTTGCTGTTCATTTATATACCATATTTATTAATCTGTATACCCATAATGATATATAGGATCAACACAGCAGTCTATATTGAGTGGAAGAATGCAACTGCCTGTATTTTTTTATTCTCTTTATGGCATGGCTATGGGTTCCAGGGAGGAAGGGGGTATGGGGCCTGTAATCTTATTTCTAGGTTGCTTTCTATAAAAACATCTCTAAGTGAGTAGAGCAAACCGAAGCATATAACAACACTGAAAGCATGCCATGAAATACAAAAATAAAATACAGTCTCTTAAAATACAAAAGGGCAGTCTTCACCTTTAACAATCCAGGAAAGTCTGAACAAAAAAGCATATCTTCAAGAGACTTTGAAGCTGGGAGGGATGGAAATCACACAAGGGAATGTTTGAGCAGTATTCCCTATTGTTTTAGTCTTCAAGCATTATGTCAACAATTACACTATTTCTTGCCTTCTTTTTGGCATTTCCCTTCCATTGAAATGCATTTGAATCAATTGTGTGATTCGTTATATAATTAATTTTGTTAGTTTCGGCCATAGCGGATAGGTTTTAGCAGGAGCCGGAGAGAAGCTGAACAGCAGCAGAAGAGAAACAGCACTGATTGTGACAAACACAGGGCAGCACAGAAACTGCTGCCTCCATACATCTCTAGACACAGGTGACCCAATAGCACATCCCAACTATGACTTCCTGGACTTCAGAATTTAGCATGACACCACTTCATTGCATTCTACTGGGGCTCTTCAGCAGCTCCTGTTTATATCGGTGGAGGCTGTGTAGCTGAAGTCTTTGTGGCTTGTGCTTTGCATGAGTCCAGCATAATATCCCTAACTCTGGGTTGTGATATCAGGTAATGAAAGGTGTATTTACTGGAAGTGTCAATGGAGGGTTTTTAAAATCAATCAATCAATCAATCAATCAAGGGGCATGGGTGGCACTGTGGTCTAAACCACAGAGCCTCTTGGGCTTGCCAGTCAGAAGGTAGGTGGTTTGAATCCCCGCAATGGAGTGAGCTCCCGTTGCTCTGTCTCAGCTCCTGCCAACCTAGCAGTTCGAAAGTGAAATATACTCAGAGTCAAGAGTGGATTTCATGCTCTTTATTCAGCTCATAGTGATGAGGAGGAATGGAAGTTCCCCCAGAATGTCTGCTTTATATATATTATTTACACAATGGGCCCCACGTGATTGGCTAATTCCGGGATTCTCCTGTAGGCCAATCAAGTCGCGGATTCACTTCCACCTGGCACTGGATTGGGTGGCTCCTGTGGACCATCAGACTGCTGCATTCTGAATCCTATTGTTCTAGGACCAATCACTGATGCATTTTGGATCCTATTCAACTCACTACATAACAGAAAGCATGCCAAAAGTGCAAGTAGATAAATCGGTACCGCTGTGGGGGGAAGGGGGCATTTCTGTTTGTCTGTGGACAAACGCCGGCTCCCTCAGCCTGAAAGCGAGATGAGCGTTGCAACCCCATAGTCACCTTTGACTGGACCTAACTGTCAAGGGGTCCTTTACCTTTTACCATAAGTAAGTAAGTAAGTAAATGTTTAATTCTCAGGCTCTATCTGTTAATTGATCCCATTTGCAAACTGCGATTGACATTAATCAGTACGCCTTTGGAGAGAGCCCAGAAGAAAGAGGACAGTCTTAAGTGTGAGGTGACTTGGTATTTTATAAGCAAAAGCTAGGACTCACTATGGGGGGGGAGTGGGGGCATGCAATGAAATGTTGCGATGTGGAATGCTCCTGTTCAAGGGTCCATCCTAACATGTCCTGTTCCAGGATACTCCATTACATTCCTCCTGCCTGCTGTTTTTCCACCCCCCTCCCTTGCTGCCAGCACTCTGCGGCCAGTGAGGCATACTTAGTTCCCACTGGGCTGTTTTTATCCCCACATGCAAGCACTTTTGGAAGGATTCTAAATAATTTTTTGTACTTCTGCAAATCTTGGGGTTATTCCAAGCCCACTGGCTGCCAGCCTCTTTCTTGTGCATGGATAGTGCCATTCTGACTACATAAGGATCCACACTCAGAGAACTGCATTTCTTTGATATTATTTCCTCTTTCATTGCGCTTGGGAAATTTTGAATATGGAGTCATTCTCCTGTGGTCTTAAATTGCCAAACAGTGTGACTGACAGGCAAGGATGGAAGAAACGCTTCAATTTCAGTTCCCCATGTTTTTCATCATTCCACTCTTAAATTCGGTTTTCCACATCTCTGCAGTATGTTATGATTTATTTATTTTTAAACAATCCTCCTGAAAACTTGTCCGTATTTTACTGTGTGTTTCTTCCAATATGCAGCCTTTTTAATGCGACTTTAACATTTTTGCAAGCAGTTTCACCTAATACAATGCGCTTTGCATGTAATTTTCACTCCCGTGTGCATCTTTCCCCCTAATATTATTCATTTTGTACTTTCTGTTTGGCTGGAGAACTGCCTTGCAAAATTTGGAGAAATGGAAATTTCGAAGGATAGCTGTGTTTCGATTCTCATATTCATGCAAATAAGGTAAAAAGGTAAAGGGACCCCTGACCATTAGGTCCAGTCATGACCGACTTTATTGACCGAGGGAGCCGGCGTACAGCTTCCGAGTCATGTGGCCACCATGACTAAGCAGCTTCTGGAGAACCAGAGCAGCGCACGGAAACGCTGTTTACCTTTCCGCCGGAGAGGTACCTATTCATCTACTTGCACTTTTACGTGCTTTTGAACTGCTAGGTGGGCAGGAGCAGGGACCGAGCAACAGGAGCTCACCCCGTCGCGGGGATTCGAACCGCCGACCTTCTGATCGGCAAGACCTAGGCTCTGTGGTTTAACCCACAGCGCCACCTGCGTACCTGCAAATAAGGTAGTTTCTCATTAAAATCAAACAACAACAGTTATCTCATCCAGCCCTACCGACAAGCTACATGGGTGTGCCGCTGGAAATCAATTAAACTGCGAAGGCTGCAAACAATATCACGCTTAGCTGAGAGCAAGCCCCAGCAAACTCAGTGGGGCTTGCTTTGGAGTAAGCATGTATAGGCTTGCTCTGCAAAAGCTGTTGTGGTTCCCAAGTATCCAGTGGTGCAATTAGTTAATTTTTATCACTCTGGACTTTGTGGACCTAATTTTTTTGGTGGCAGGGTGTGTGTGTGTGTCTTTAGATGGTAAATGTGCATTGTTTCACTTATTTCAAAATACAGTGGTACCTTGGGTCTCAAAACGCCTTGGTACTCAAACAACTTGGAACCCAAACACTGCAAACCCGGAAGTAAGTGTTTCAGTTTGCAAACATTTTTCGTAAGCTGAACGTGCTCCATTTTGAGTGTTACGCTTCTGATTTGAGTGCCACACTTCCATTTTGAGTGTTATGCTGAGGTCTGTCTATTTTTGCTATTTATTTTGCATTTTTGTTTTTGCAGTTTTTTTTTGTTTTTGTTTTTGTGACTGTGTGGAACCCAGTTCAGCTACTGATGGATTGTGTGACTGCAATACATTGTTTATTGCTTTCATTTTATGGATCTATGCTCTTGTTAGATAGTAAAATTCATGTTAAATTGCTGTATTAGGGGTTGTTTTTATAAGTCTGGAACGGATTAATCCATTTTGTATTACTTTCTGTGGGAAAGTGCACCTTGGTTTTGGAATGCTTTGGTTTTGGAACGGACTTCCAGAACGGATTAAGTTTGAGGACCAAGGTACCACTGTATGCTAAGCCAACTCTACTGTCCAGCTGTCCAGCTGCCCTAAAGTTCTGCCCTAATGGCACAACTACTAAGTCTCACTGTGCTTTAATGGGGCTTATCCCCAAATAACTGCCCACCTAGCAGTTTGAAAGCACTCTTAAGTTCAAGTAGATAAATAGGTACCGCTTTATAGCGGGAAGGTAAACGGCATTTCCGTGTGCTGCGCTGGTGCAGGCTCGCCAGAGCAGCTTCGTCACGCTGGCCACGTGACCCGGAAGTGTCTCCGGACAGCGCTGGCCCCCGGCCTCTTAAGCGAGATGGACGCGCAACCCCAGAGTCGGACACGACTGGCCCGTACGGGCAGGGGTACCTTTACCTTTACCTTTATCCCCAAATAAGGGTGCCAAAGTATGCAGCCTAAGTTATACTTGAGACAGGTGGTGCCTGGCTGGACACACAGAGAATCCTTTGCCTACCACAGAAGGTGGTGGTATGGCTATATAAATGAAATATTCAGAAACACTTTTTACAAAGAAAAGTGCTAGAGAAATGGCTATGAATAAGTTTTTAAAAAATACATTAGGGCCCAGAGCTGTGGTTAATGGTTATTTTTATTCCTTATCGTTTAGCTTTCTTCCAGCAGGATCAGAATCCAATTTTGACGGAGGCAGGCACTCAAAAGCTTTCAAAAGGCACAGGTTCTTTTCCTCCCTGCCACAGTGGCCAGTAACGAAATAAACGCAGCAGGGACTTAACTTAAAAACCACAGAGCCGGTTCCAAGTAAAATATAAATGATACACCTATACAATCTGCTTAATGGAACTCTAAGTACAATGAAGTTAAAATGATTTCATGCAAGCTTTATTTCATCCTTTAGCCACAAAGCGTTTTACCTCTGTCCTTTTTTTCCTTTTATGGTGTGAAATACAGAAAAGTCGTGGGCATCTGTGACAAGCTGTATGACAGGCCACGAGAAATATGGCATTACTCATGTTTGTTTGTTTTTTAAGTGTGCTTCAGCAGGTCACATTTGCTTTGAAGGAAAAGCACACCTATCTGGAGCATGCTCCTTGTTTCTGAACCTGTTCCAACTTCCCACCCAAAATTGCGCACAAACTCCTCCCAGCAGCCATTTGTCATTGAAGGTGATGAATACAGTAAAAGTTCAGGGCTAAGATTTATTACCCAAATGGGGTTCTGCCCCATGATTTCTAGGCCCATGAGAGTCTTTTTCCTTTCGTCCCACCTCTTTCCCTAGGAAAACCTGCGGTTTACCGCAGAATCAGAACATATGTCAACTCTGAGTCACGATTCGCAGCTTGGAAGTTTAGCCAGTCAATCAGGTTGGGCGTGGGAGTGGCCCAGGCTTTCAGAAATGTATATAAGGAGTTGCTTTGCACCTGTTGTCCAGTTCTGTTAGTTCAATAAAGGTTTTTGCTGTTATCACTGTGTCTTGTCTCGTGGGAACCCACCTACACTTCATTAAGAGTCTAGGTAAAGCCAAAAGTACATGTTTCTGCTGCTCCCTTTCATTTACATCTTGTAATTGCTATGGATTTCTCTCATGCAAGGTGTGGAGGGATGTCCTCTGCTCTTGGGCACAGGGAAGCCTGTCGGATGACAAGGACAATCAAAGTTGATTAAGTGGGCAATTAGTTGCGGAAGGAAGCCCTGTAACGAATCTGTTTCTAGCCACCAAGACGGCATATTGCTTGCAACATGCTCTTTTAAGTAGGAGCAGCTGGTGGAAAGAGAGCTTTTCCCCTAGTGCTGACTTGGTTAAAGCAGGCATCAGTAGCTTCCTGCACCCTCAGGTTGGTGTAGAAGTAGGATTCTTTTAGAGTGTTGCATATATGATTCTTGAGAGTGTTGCAAGTGCTTCAGAAGGACCCAGGTATTGAAGGCTAAGCGTGTGTCCTGGCCACTGAGCCTCGGAAGCTACGTAGCTACATAGAAATTTTCCAAGGAAGCAGTTTTGTAGCATGATAATTAAGAAGCAAGCCTGCTATCACACGATAATTGTTCTCTTCCAAACAAATGTGTTTTGGACTGGAAACCAGTTAATTTTGAAAGTTTCCTAAAATCAAAGAGCACGGCAGCAGAACAGATGAAGTATGCATGGGATCTGAAATGAATAATGATTAGATTTTCAACATCCAATAATCCAGCTGTGTATTTGAATATATTCTGGGAGTTGCGTTGCTGTGTTACGAAAAGTGACTTTCCATATTTATTGTGTGTGTGTGGCTTGCTGCCTAACGAAGGACTATGTGCATTGGGCTGCTCCAAATATCTTGAGTGTGCCTCACATCTACCTATTATGGTGAGAAGTTTTTTTTACTTAGGTTGTGCACAAAGAGATCAGAATCCCAGCAGCAGCTGATCTGGCTGGTGCAAAGCATATTAGACTGCGGGTGGTCATGGGCTATAGAATCATAGAGTTGTAGAGTTGGAAGCGATCCCAACAGTCATCTATTCCACCCCCTTCCAATTCAGGTTATGTTTATCTATAGGCAGAGTGGCCGTAGCTCAGAAGCAGAGCTCGTGTTGCATGCAGAAATTCTAAATCTCAGTCCCTAGCATTTCCCAACTAAAAATGGATCTCAAGAGGCAGGACTGGGAGCACCCACTCCCGGATTTAAGAAAAGTAGACAGTACTGAGACAGCTGAACTCATCTGGTATTAGACAGTTTCAAGTATTCACTGTACTTGCATGCTTGCACCCGTCTCTCTGTAATATTTGCTCAAGTGGTGTGTTACATCCATACAGTCATCCATACAGGGATCTGTGCATTCTGACTCGGGTGAATGGAGTGGTAAATCTGATGCCAAAAGAAAAAGATCACCTTCTGCCAGTTGGCTCCTTATGCGTACGCCATTTCGACGGTTAGAAGAAGGAAGGCTCAGAAATAGCTGTGCCAGCCTTATGTTACCAATTTTGGGCACAGATAATGAATCAAGAGCATGAATGGAAACTGGATAAACCGCTTCTGAATTTGATCCTGCCTACGTACAGGCTGTACTTGAACAACACACAGTCGCATATCTCTTATAAGTGAATCCATCAAATCATTATCAAACTCTATCCTCTTTTTGCCTCTGTTGCAGTGACCTAGCTGGTCTTCCAAAGAAATACATCAAGGGTTTTCCAAGGCTCTGTAATATTACGAAGAGGTCACCTGGGAGGTACCGAAAGGTTAATTTCAATACTTTGATCGAATACCAAATTCCATACAGGGCAGTTTGACTAATTAGTCTTATCCACAGAACTGCAAAAAAGAAAAAGAAAAAGGCAGAAGCAAGGATGTCTCTGTTTAGGTCAAGACCATCTAGTGGTGCGTAGGTTATACCTTGAGGATAAAGCACAGGGTTAATAGGCAGGTATGGTCTTTTCACCCTATACAGAGCTTTTTCTTATGAATATAATGCAATAGTCATTAGGTGGCTACTCTCCAAATATTTCTCAACATATTTTCCTTTTCTTAAGAGCGGGGTAGCATTTCTGAGGGAGAAGATGAATAGTGTACCCCTGTGCTGTTTTTCCCCATTTAAATGTGTCCCTAAAGCTGCTATTTCCATAAAGGAGGAAGGGGAAAGGCAAGGTGTATTGAGGTGTATCCAAAAAAATAATCATCAGAATGTGTGAGCTGTGAAGATAGGACACACATAGAAGCCAATGAACAGAAGCTCTGGCCAGCCTCCTGCTTGAGACCAAGTGTTCCATCCATACAGTCATCCATACAGGGATCTGTGCAAAGGAGCCATTGCCCAGTGGTGCAAAGGGGAGGGCTGTGGGAAGAATCTTAGGTCCTGTCAATCAGTGGGTCCAGGGAACCACCAGCAGGCAATAAGGCAACAATGTTGGGCAGAAGGTGGAAGTCAGGTGTGTAGGATGGCAGGAAGGGCATCAAGACCTTGGACAGAATACAGTGAAGGCAAGAGCCAGGAAACAGATTATTTATGTCAGTGCTCCAGAATGGGACACAAGTTATCTGAGGCCAATGTGTGCATAGGGTGCAGGGAAGGCTCTCCCAATTTGTTTAATTATACACCAGTATCTGGAATTACATAGCTTCTGCTTAGAGATGAAAAATTACAATGAACCAAACTAAAATTGTCATATGACAACTTTGTGTGATGAAATTGCATGCAACAGTTTCTAAATATTTCTGTTTTTGGTGGCCCCACCTAGAGCCGGGGGCGGTCCTGCACCACATGTCTTGTGTGGCTACCACTGTTCTGAGGGCACGCAGGGTGGTCTTGGCCCCACCTCTTTAAAGATCAGCACAGCTGGGTTGCATTCTGGTATTGATCAGTGTGCTCCAAATATATTCACTACTGTCCCTTTGGGACCAGTGTGGTGAGGTCTGGAAAGATGCTATAAATATGTGGGGATATCAGCAGGGAGACATTCCGGGGGGGGGGGGGCTGATGGAGAAAGCATGGCCCCTGCAGGGTAATTCTCATCTGTGGATATCTTTTAGAAGGAAGCTCTGCAGACACAGGGAGATGGTCTTAGGGTTCTTGGTACCTTAGTACTACTCCAATGCATGGACTCCTGAGTCCAGGTCATTTTGAGTTATGCATGGCTCAGTCTCTGTAGGGTCCAGGCCCACCCAAATCAGCATCAAATCATGTTCAATGTGCAAGTCTTGTTGATGCAGCTTAAGGAAATAATATCAAGTTGCTGAACTCTGTACTTCAAATCCTGTTTTCTAAACTCAACAGCATCACACACAAACACACAATTTGAATTAGTGGGATTTATATCGTGCATCTTTGCAAACAATCTAGGTGTTAGAACACTTCCCCAAATTAATTTCATCTCAGAGGTCTTCACCTCCCTCTCCTTGCTGCCATCAGGCACAGGGTTTTAGGGAACTATTCTTCCGATTCCTTATCTCTAGTATTATGTCTCTTATGAGGATAAGAAAAATCATGGTGGCAAAACAAAACAAATGTGGTGGTCCAAATAGAGATAATTATAGAGGGTTTTGAATCTCTCCACCTCCAAAGCAGGTGAATGGCTCCATGTGGGATGAAGTTCAGAGATGCAATGTTCTTGGCGATGGATTTTATAATTTTATTTAATTTTAATTTTTTGCTGTTTTGGAGAACTGCCTGTTCTAGGGCACACCGGAGGAGAGGCTGCTGTTTTCAGCATGGTCTTAAGTAATTTGAAGGAGCTAATTCCAGAAGCATTCAGAAATGACTCACTTAATAACAGAGACCATGGGCTAATTAGGTTCAGCATTCCAGAGGAAGGGAAGGAACCACAAAATGACATTTATTAAACAGTAGGACCCGGGTGCTTTCTGCAAATGTGACAAGCTGCATGGTGCCACCCAACCCCTCCCGGTGTCAAACCAAACAAGGGGGGAAATATGTGAGGCACTGAAGTTGCGTGGGAAAGCCATCGGAATTCATAGAATCCTGGAAGAGACCAAAGGCCGTGTAGGCCGCATTAAACTACCCTCCTCCATGCTCCAGGTTGCGCCAGCCACACTGTGCTGTTCCACAAGCAGAGAGCAATTGCCCTTCAGAAATGGTGCTGGTAGCAGAGCAAATTGCTCCTGAGATGTTTCAAGCAAACCACACACCAGTCAAGTGGCAAACAAACCAAGATTGCCAGTCAATGGATGGAACTTTTCTTCCTAACCCCCAATATGGCAGTCATCCTGAGCAAGCACAAAACGAAACCTCATCTTCAAATCCTTCAAACCTACAGGAGACACTTTCATCTAGGAATTACAAACCCTCCAAGCGTGCGCATTTTCCAGAGACAGTCCCGGGTTTACAGAAGCCAGCCCGGTTTCTGATTTGATCCCAGAATATCCTGCTTTTCCTTAGAACATCCCTACTTTCATCAGAGAAATGCTGGAGGGTCGGGTCGGTAGGGTCTGGACGAAAATCGCTGAAATGTCCGGGAAATCTGGCAACGAAAGCTCGACAACTTTGCCAAAAAAGCTTGACAACTTTCTCTGTCTGGATTTTCAAATATGGCAACCCTAGTATGTGACCTCTGAGCCAAGGAGATAAGTAAGTGTACAACCTTTAGAATACATCTGAAGGCAACCCTATATAGGGAAGTTTTTAATGTTTAATTTTTTTATTATTTTTATATATATTGGAAGCTTCCCAGAGTATGGAACGGGACATCCGTATTTTCATTGGACAAATGTCGGAGGGTATGTGGTGATGGTTGTTTCAAATTCTTCTCATTAGATAATTTCTGCATCCATGCAATTGTCTCAGTTACGCTTCTTTGGCAGTACAATTCTAGCCTGCTGGGCCTCTGGATGGGCTTGTAAAAATAAATAAATTACGATGTCATTGTGACTATTTTGCTAATTCCTCTCTGCTTTCTTCCCTGTAGGTCCCCAGTGCTATGCCTTGGTGGATCTGATAGGGACATGTTGGCCTCGCAGTGCAGCAGGGCAGATGGTGGCCCGCCCATGTCCTGAGTATTTCTTCGGAGTGCGATACAACACTTCAAGTAAGCCGGAAGGGGGGGCTGCATGGGGGGCACCTCAAGATAGACAGATCAGCCTGTTTTCATTCGTGGCCTGGAGATTCGACACGTTACCTTCATTTCCTTTTAAGCAAAAGTTTGCAAAAAGTACTTGGTGGGCTCACATTTTTCCTGCAATTTCTAGGCACAGGTGCAAGAGGTTTTTCCATTTGTCCCACCACTTTCCCCGGGAAAATCTGTGGTTTACTGTTGAATCAGAACAAATGTCAATCAGGTTTACTGCAGATTGATGTTTGTTCCAATTCAGCAGTAACAGAGGGTTTTCCCAGAGAAAGAGGCAGGACAAAAGAAAAACCTTGTGGACCTGCGCCTGCAAATGATGGGACAAAGGGGAGTGTGGATGAGCCCAATGTTGTCTCTTAACAGAGATGAAGAAAGGGAAGAACCCCAGTGATGATAGTGTCAGAAGCTCAAATTTTGCAGTTAAATGGGGTGATGGTTATGAATCAGAACGACATGTTACCCTTCCAGGATAAGATGTTAATGTCTCTGATGCCCATGGTCTTGGGAGATTTTATCTACCAGTGCTAAAATGGATATTTTGTCATCTTGGCTATTCCTCATGGAGATTTTTTTTTTAGTAAGAAGCCTTTTTGTGAGGCTGACCAAGTCGAGATTTGCAGAGTTTTGTCCTGGGGAGAATTTTCAAGGCAGGGAAAGATGCCTGCATTTGTTCCACACTACAGTACATTTATCTAAGTAGATAAATAGGTACCGCTCCAGTGGGAAGGTAAACGGTGTTTCTGTGTGCTGCTCTGGTTCGCCAGAAGCGACTTAGTCATGCTGGCCACATGACCTGGAAGCTGTACGCCGGCTCCCTCGGCCAGTAAAGCGAGATGAGCGCTGCAACCCCAGAGTCGGTCATGACTGGACCTAATGGTCAGGGGTCCCTTTACCTTTTACAGTACTGACATAAATGCTACGTACACATTAGTGGCTTAAAACACAGAGAAAATGCAGGGATGTCTTCACCCAACGTGCATTACGTGATTTGTTTTCCCACGCTTGCAAACACGCCCTACACAAATCCTATTCAATAAAGCTGTTATCGGCACATGCACAATGGCTGCCTCAAATTGTACACACCTCAGCATAACTGCAAAATGAACACAGCAGATGTTTATGAGTTGGATAGAATCTAGCTTGAGGGAAAGCACATCAAACAGCAGTATTGTAGCACCCTGCTTGTGGTTAACGCTTAGCTGGAATGAAATATTCAACGCAGCAATAGAGAAATTAAAATAATAATTTATTTGTCAGACAAATAAATGTGAGGCACAGTGGTATAAGGTTACCAAGCTCTGGCCTGGCCTCCTGTCATTATGGCCAGCACTTATATTCCCTCAGCTCAGCCCCCTTGCTCCTCCTTTGGCTGCCTCTGTCCAATCAGCCTGGTTAAAATTCCTATTGGCTGTTTGCTAGAACCAATCATAAAAGATACACCCATTTCCTATTGCCTTTTATGGGAGACAAAGAGCTATATTTCCTTCTATTTATAATTGGCAAACAGCCATTAACCTCTACAAGGCACCTTAATTACCAGATAACCTTTTGCCCTAGACTAGGCGCCTTAACTAACATTTCATCTTTTGCCCTATTGCCCTATTCACTCCAAAACAGATGATGGCTAATTTTATCTGAACAGATCTTTTTGTTCACCTTCCCACACATTATCCTTCTTTGGAGGTCATTAAGCAGAGACTTGACAACCATATGTCAGGAGTGCTCCGATGGCGTCTCTCTGTCTGGCAGGGGTCCGGACCCAATGGCCCTCGTGGTCTATTCCAACTCTTCTATGATTCTATAATTTCTTACTTTCTAAATCCTTTGCATAATTACATTTAAGCCAATATATTTACATACATAACATATATAGATTTTTAGAAGCAAAGATCTTGTCTTAAGTAAAAAAAAGGAACTTAGTAAAAGCTAAGTTCTATAAGTTTTCTAAATTCTCTGAAGCTTCAAAGCAGCTTCAGAGAGAGAGAGAGGCCTCTTCCCTAGCCAGCTGCTGTTTGTATTAGCTCTTGCCTTTTTAACCTTAGGAAGATGTGGCTCAAGTTTAATGGGAGGCACAGTAATTAATTGTTTTTGCAACCTTGATTGATTGTATTCTATAATTTGTATGGTCAGTGTGACCTTTTGCTCCCAGCCTGTTTTATGACCGCAATAAACCAAAGGGGCCTCTGACAAAGACCTTGCCTGCGACAAAGACCTTGCCTGCTGGTTTCCCATCTCGAAAGAAACATGTGAATTTAAGCTCATTTTTGGAATACAGGAATCTGATCAAAATATAAGCCTTGATAAAAATGCAGGCTATGATCAGATGCCTCATTCCCCCCTTTCAAGCTCAAGGACCTTCATCCCAAGTGTCCTTGATAGCTTGACCTTCATCATATTCCTGAGGTAAAGCTCTGTATAGGGCCATGATATGAGGTAGAGTTTCATTTGAAATCATCTTGCTAATTGTACTTCTAAAACATGAAATGATACATGGCACCATACACAAAACCATTACTACTACCGTCAAGAAAAACAAGCAAGACAATAGTATCCCTTTGAGTCCCGCAACATTTGGTAACCAGTTGGTGAGCCATCCCATATCCCATCCTTCCCATGTTTGTACTGGGACATGTGCTATATTCTCCATCTTTGTGGCCAACACACGGATTGCCTCACCATTATCAGAAATGTTAAAGCAACAGGCATTCCCTGTCAAGTTCAAGACTCCACATAGGCCTCCCTGCCTGGCAAGTACATAATCCATTCCCATTTTCAGCTGCAAAATGGCGGCTCTACTTTCATCCAACTGTTGTGCAATAAGTCTCAAACTCTGGGCCGTTGCATTGGTTACAAGTTCCACTACTGCTTGCAATCGAATTATTCTGTTTAGATTATAAATAGGATCTCGAGCCCCTTGTATGAGCTCATCAGGATTCCAGGAGGCAGGTTCATAATAGGCTATAATGCGCTCTGGTGGCCAATCATCAGTATCGCTCCAACTTTGGGTACTTCCTCCTGCTATATGAGAAATATCAGTGTTTCTTCGTGTACGCTTGGCCGAACTAGTGGGCATAATCCACATTGGTGGTAATACCCATCCCAGGAAACAAGTCCCACTCCATTTGGAAGGGAGTTTCTTGTATGCCCATTCTCCACATATCCACCACAACCATCGGGTCTGAGGTCTTTGGTACGTGGAGTGCATAAGGCGAAATATCAAAAGGGGCATAGAGCTCACAGTGCAGTATGTTAGATTGCCTTTTTCTGTCATAGTTATGTTCCACACCATTTTCCATGCATGAATAAAAGGAGGTGCACAGGGCAAGGTATTCCGAGTTCGATAGGTAGTACCGTTTGCCCAGGTTTGACTATTCTTAATATAATCCCAAGTATAGTGGCAATGAGAAGAGCCTATCATGGTAGAATCAGCTGCCTCTGATGATTTATGTACACAGAATTCCCCTTGTACAGGTATAACTCGTATTGGTTTAGTTGAGTTCCATCCGGGGAAATTCTGTACTTCTGTTTGGTGTGGCATTTCGCTTACCATACCAATGGCATTTAATGGTATTGGTAATAAGGGCATACCTCCCTCTGAATCATCTGGCCCAAGAGAGCAAACAAGGCAATTGGTCCTATTTGTAACATTGGCTACCATCTCAGCTAAGCCTACCCACATATTGTGGTTTTGACTGAATCCATATTTAGCAAATTTGCTCAAATTCAAGGACCCTTCCCCTTCCCAAGGGATCAGGATTAATAATAAAATCATGTTGATGTCTAGTATATGCATTCCTTCCACAAAAGATTACCTTATTGTGATAACAAAAAAATATTAGTCCCAATATAATTCCTCCAGTGACAGGAATGGGGAACCACCAAGACCAAAACATATATCCCAAGGATCCCCAATGAGTAATATCTCTGATAATTGTTCCACGGGGGGGGGGGGCAGTCAATCAATTGTATAAGAGAATCTTCCCGTTCACAATCGCTGGTTCAGATGCTCCTCAAGCTTCAGGCGTGCGCAGGTCAGCCAGCTTCCAGGTTGTGGCTGCAGCAGGCCGGTCGTCTAATGTTACCCGTGACCTAGCCCGTTCCCCGTAGGGCTAGATACAGGGGTTTTTTGGAGAGAGTCAGTTTTAAAGGATTAGAGGGGTCACCTTTGCACGTCCAACTGCCTTCGGACTTCTTCAAACGGGAGTGATGAATCCAGGGGGTCACCTCAGCTACCTTCACCGCTGTTGGAGTAGAGAGCAAGACGGTGTAAGGTCCACGCCACTTAGGTGCAAGTGGATCGCGTTTCCACTCTTTCACCCATACGCTATCGCCAGCCTGGAACTGATGAATCGGCTCGGCAATGCTGCACGGCGTGCGCTCGAGGGCCCACCTGTTAAGAGAAACAAAAACACGGGAGAGAGATTGCACTTGTCCCTGTGTCACATAGTCTCCTATTTGTTTGAGGTCAGCTGGAATATCCTGAACAAAGGAGGGCGGCCTCCCATACAGGAGCTCAAAAGGTGACAACTTAAGTCTTTTTGTGGGTGCGCACCGAACACGAAACAGTGTTATGGGTAACACATCTACCCATCCCAATCCTGTTTCCTGGGTTAATTTTGCCAATTGGGTTTTCAGAGTCCGATTCATTCTTTCAGTTTTCCCTGAACTCTGAGGCCTATATGCTGCATGCAGTCTCCATTTCACTTGTAGGACTCGACATACTTCTTGTACTACTTGATCAATGAACGCTGGCCCATTATCACTTCCAATGCATCTAGGTAATCCAAACCTTGGGATCAATTCAGTGAGGAGTCTCTTAGTTACCTCTCGTGCCTTTTCAGTTCTGGTGGGAAAAGCTTCAACCCATCCAGTAAGAGTATCTACAAACACAAGGAGATACTTGAATCCCTTAGAAGGGACCAGCTCTGTGAAGTCCACAATTAGGCTTTCCATGGGGACGTATCCCACATGTTGGATTCCAGGAGGTTGTACCGGTCCCTGCCTGGGATTGTTTTTAGCACAAAGAACACATTTCTGGGAAATGCAAGTTGCTAATTGTGATAGGTTAATAATATACAACTTCCGACTGAGACTCTCTCTGGTTGCAGTACCACCAAGGTGAGTAGATTCATGATAATTTCTTACAATTGTGCCTGCTAGGTGATGAGGTACATAAATCCTATTGTCTGGCAGGATCATCCAACCGTCCTTCACAATCGCCCCTTCCTGTTCAGCCCACTTCCTCTCTTCTGGGGTATAGTGAGGTTTAACTTCTTCTGGAACTACCTCTGGTATGAGGGCTGCTATAAATCCTCCCACAGGCTTTTGGGCTGCCTCTCGGGCTGCTTTGTCAGCAGCATGATTTCCTCTGGTTATTGGATCCCTTCCACGTCCATGACCTTTGCAGTGCATTACAGCAATCTGTTCTGGAGCCCATACTGCTTCCAACAGGATTTCTACTTCAGGTCCATATTTCAAGGCCTTCCCGTGGGCTCCGATTAGACCTCTTTCTTTCCATAGAGCTCCATGTGCATGCAGGGTTAAGAAGGCATATTTAGAATCAGTATAGATGTTTGCCTTACATCCGGCTGCCAATTGCAGAGCTCTAGTTAAACCTATAAGTTCAGCTTTTTGTGCTGAGGTGCCAGCAGGCAAAGCTTCAGCTTCCACAACTTCCTCATTGGTGACCACAGCATATCCTGCTAGTCTGGCACCCTCATGCAGGTAACTGCTACCATCAGTATAATATACAACATCTGGATTTTTCAATGGTTCATCTTTCAGATCGGGTCTACTGGAATAAACTTCATCCATTATTTGGAGACAATCATGTGATTCTTCATTATCTACCTCTGGTAGGGGCAGCAAAGTTGCTGGATTGAGCATATTCACTACTCGTAGATGAATCCTGGGATTTTCACACAATAGACCTTGGTATCTAGCCATCCTTGGGTTTGTTAGCCAATAACTACCCTTATATTCCATAAGTGTCAGAACAGCATGAGGTACATTCACATACATCGTCTGGCCAAAGGTAAATTTATCAGCTTCTTTGACAAGGCTTGCAGTGGCCGCTACTGCCCTTAGGCATGGAGGCCATCCTTTTGCTACTGAGTCCAATTGTTTTGACAAATAAGCTACTGGACGGTTCCAACTTCCTAATCTCTGGGTCAGGACTGCCGCTGCAATCCCATTCTGTTCATGTACATATAGCTGAAAGGGTTTTTCCGAATTAGGCAGTCCAAGGGCTGGGGCCTCCATAAGTCGTTGTTTGATAGCTAAAAAGGCTTGTTGCTGCTCAGGTCCCCATACGAATGGGTCCTTTTCTGCACCTCGAGTGCTTTCATGTAAGGGCTTGGCCAGACTGCTGAAATCAGGTATCCATAGTCTACAAAACCCTGCTGTTCCCAGGAATCCTCTGAGTTGTTTCCTTGTGGTAGGTTCCTTAATAAGGCAAATAGCTTCTTTCCTCTCTGGTCTCAATGCTCGTTGTTGGTGTGAGATGTCAAAGCCCAAATATTTGACCTTTTCTAAACATAACTGTGCCTTTTTCTGGGAAACTCGGTAGCCAGCTTCCCAGAGCAAGTGGAGCAGTTCCTCTGTCCCTTCTTTACAGGTATCAAAATCCTTTGCCGCTAGTATAAGGTCATCTACATATTGCAGAACCACCTTTTCTCCAGGTATTGAGGGGTAACTTGTTAAATCTTTCGCCAAGGCAGTACCAAATAAAGTTGGGGAATTTTTGAATCCCTGGGGCAATCTTGTCCAGGTTAGCTGGCCTTTTGTTCCTGTCAAAGGGTCTTCCCACTGGAAGGCAAATATAGGTTGGCTCTGTGGTGCCAGCCGGCAACAGAAGAATGCATCTTTCAAGTCCAATACAGTAAAAAATGTTGCTTCTGGTGGGATCAAACTCAGCAGGGTATATGGGTTTGGTACATTTGGGTGCAAGGTCTCGATAGCCTGGTTTACGAGCCTCAAGTCCTGTACTGGCCTGTATTCATCTGTCCCAGGTTTCCGAACAGGCAAAAGGGGTGTGTTCCATTCTGATTGGCAGGGCTTAAGCAGACCATATTTTAATAGGCGGTCCAAATGTTTCTGGATGCCCTCTGCTGCTCGCCGGGGTAAAGGATATTGCTTTACAGATACAGGGGTAGCCATAGGTTTTAGGGTTACTACAATTGGAGCTATATTCTTAGCCATTCCTGGTGGGCTATTTTCGGCCCATACTCCTGGTGGCACCTGTAGGGTTTGGAGGAGCTTGTTTAATTCTGTATCCAATGTGGGTTGGACTTGCAGGGCTGACATTAGGCGCCATGATTGTTCCTTAGGTACTGAGAGGTTAATTATTCCTGCTGCCTTTGGTGGCAGTTTCATTTCTGGACCTTGAGGAGTGAAGGTGATTTGGGCCTGCAATTTGGACAGCATATCTCTACCTAAGAGAGGTATTGGACACTCAGGTATATACAAAAACTGATGGGTTAAACGATGTCCCCCAATCTGGCATTCCAAAGGTTGAAGGAAAGACCTCTTAGCTGACTGACCAGTGGCACTTTTAATGACTACACTTTTGGATGCCTTTTTCTGCAATAGTTCTGGGAGTACTGAGTATTCAGCCCCAGTATCAATCATAAAGTCTATTAAATGGCTCCCTAATTGAATCGTGACCGTGGGCTCCTGGAAGCCTAACTTTATGGAGTCCGGTCGTTCCTAGTCTTGGGTAAAATCCTCCTCTGCCAGTCCAATGAAATTGTCTCTACTCTGTCCTTGTCCAGGTCTCTGATATCTTCCATTTCGGATCATTCCCCGTCCCCGTCCCTGGTTTCTTGGGCCGGAGCCTGGGCCTGGGCCTGGGCGTACTTCTTCCAACCTCAGGGGTTCAGGACACTCCCGCTTCCAATGACCCTCCTTCTTGCAATTCGCACATTGATTCCTTCCCAGTGGTGGATTCCTTCCCCACCCTCTCCCTCCGTTTAAAGGGCGGTAGTCTTGCTTCACTGCTGTGGCTAGCATCACCATCTTTTCCTTCTGCCACTTCTTCTTCTCTTGTTTCTCAGCCTCATCCCTATTCCGATAAACTCGATGTGCAATGGCCATAATTTGGCTCATCAGCATCCCTTCCCATCCTTCTGATTTCTGAATTTTCTTACGAATGTCAGAAGCACACTGGGCCACAAATGTAGCAGTAATCATTCTGCTGTTTTCAGGGGCTTCAGGGTCAAAAGGAGTCCATATACGATAGGCTTCCTGCAGCCTCTCTAAAAAGTCTCCCGGACTCTCATTTGGTTTCTGTTCTACTTCTGAGACTTTAGACATATTAGTGGGCTTCTGGCATGCCCTGCGGATACCTTGCACAAGCGTCTGGCGGTAGGTGGTAAGCCTGGCCAGGTGAATTGCATTGTTTGGATCCCAATTAGGATCTTCCAAAGGAAAGTTATCCTGGAGATGACGGTCAATATTAAAAATATTTCCCACTCTGGCCTGCTCACGCAAATATATCTGTGCCTTTTCAATTATGTCTCTTCTTTCCTCAGTGGTGAACAGAGTATTCAGGAGTTGGCGGCAATCTGTCCAAGTAGGACTATGAGTATTTACTATTGAAGTCACCAAGTCCATCATAGCCTGAGGTTTTTCTGCGAAAGATGGGGTGTGTGTTTTCCAATTCATCAGATCCGTAGTTGTGAATGGAATGTACTGGAGGGTCGAAGTTCGAGGTGGCCGTGGTCCAGGTTGCCCGTTAACCAGCACAGGCTCCTCAAGTGCATCAAATACTCTTCTAAGAGGGGCTACTACGTGACCTTTCTCTTCGCTTTGCTCTAGGGGCCTCAAATCATAGGGGATGGTATCTGTCCCAAGGCGTTCTTTTAGCAGCTTTATACGCCTGGCTGTATTGCTTGCTGACCGATCAAGGTCTTCCTGTAACTTCTGTAATAGTTCTCTAGGATTTGGATGTACAGGGGTTTGGGGTGGGCAATTGGTTGTTCCACTAAAGGAGACTGTAGATGGAGTTCTACTGGGACTCACAGGTGGAATAACCACTTCTGCTTGGGCTTTATTATAGGACTCCAATGCCTCCTGAAGATATTTATCATAATCTATCAAGGAATCAAGTTCTGTGACTCCACCCCCATTATTCGTTCCACTTTCTTGCCTTGGGGTTACAACTGGTGGAGTATTTGGATTAGGCTCCCTTCGATGTGGAGCATAGGGTGGAGGTGGAAGCACCTCTTCCTCTGGTCCCTCAAAAATGGGTTTGAGTTTATTTGGCAAGATTCCTTTCCTAGCTTCGGCTTTTACAGCCAATAATTTGCATCGTTGGACTTTGCATTCCCTTATCCATGGAGGATTTTTATTTAATGTGCTCAGCCAAGAATCTATATATGAAAATTGTTCTGGGCACCCTCCCGTTTCTTTGGCGACATTAGTCCAAAGTTTGCTTACTAAATTTATATCAAAGGTTCCCTGAGATGGCCATTCAGTATTTTGTTTCGGCCACTCTAATTCACATAACGTTCTCAAGCGCTCTGGCGTCATTTTGACTCCATATGCTCCTGAGAAGGCTTTCTTAAAATTATTTAACATACATTCAAGAGGTGTATTTTCCCCCTTTGAACCCCCAACTCCCATTGTATGGCCCTGTGAAGTATCCACTCAGTCACTCACACACTCGCTTCGTGGGGTTCCTTGCCCAGTGAAGTCGCCTTACTGGGAAACGAAGTACTACCCACTCCACACTCAGGTCAGCTACGATTGTACTTTCTCACACATACAATGCGCTGGATACTTCACCACACTCTACTTCCCAACCTTTCCCTCTTCCTCCACCAGACCACCGTCTGATGTACCCAACCACCTAGCGTACTCAGTTTCCCCCTTACTGAGACGCAGAAGTTTGATCAAGACTTCTCTTCCTCCCAATTAATTGGAGGGCCAAAACCCCTTTGTGCACTTACCCTTAGCGGATCCCTCTTTATTTCTCTGGTTCCCCCCGGTCCGTCGCCGTCGGTGAGCAGGGTATCAGACAGACGAGACTTCTGCGTTCCCCTGGAAAAATGTTCCAGTGCGCGCTGGGTAAGCAGTTAGTGGTCCTCCCTCTTGTACCCTGCCCAGTAAGGCGAAGGGGCTGCGTTCCAGCAGACCACTTATCCGAGTCACGGCACCATAAAATGTAGCACCCTGCTTGTGGTTAACGCTTAGCTGGAATGAAATATTCAACGCAGCAATAGAGAAATTAAAATAATAATTTATTTGTCAGACAAATAAATGTGAGGCACAGTGGTATAAGGTTACCAAGCTCTGGCCTGGCCTCCTGTCATTATGGCCAGCACTTATATTCCCTCAGCTCAGCCCCCTTGCTCCTCCTTTGGCTGCCTCTGTCCAATCAGCCTGGTTAAAATTCCTATTGGCTGTTTGCTAGAACCAATCATAAAAGATACACCCATTTCCTATTGCCTTTTATGGGAGACAAAGAGCTATATTTCCTTCTATTTATAATTGGCAAACAGCCATTAACCTCTACAAGGCACCTTAATTACCAGATAACCTTTTGCCCTAGACTAGGCGCCTTAACTAACATTTCATCTTTTGCCCTATTGCCCTATTCACTCCAAAACAGATGATGGCTAATTTTATCTGAACAGATCTTTTTGTTCACCTTCCCACACATTATCCTTCTTTGGAGGTCATTAAGCAGAGACTTGACAACCATATGTCAGGAGTGCTCCGATGGCGTCTCTCTGTCTGGCAGGGGTCCGGACCCAATGGCCCTCGTGGTCTATTCCAACTCTTCTATGATTCTATAATTTCTTACTTTCTAAATCCTTTGCATAATTACATTTAAGCCAATATATTTACATACATAACATATATAGATTTTTAGAAGCAAAGATCTTGTCTTAAGTAAAAAAAAGGAACTTAGTAAAAGCTAAGTTCTATAAGTTTTCTAAATTCTCTGAAGCTTCAAAGCAGCTTCAGAGAGAGAGAGAGGCCTCTTCCCTAGCCAGCTGCTGTTTGTATTAGCTCTTGCCTTTTTAACCTTAGGAAGATGTGGCTCAAGTTTAATGGGAGGCACAGTAATTAATTGTTTTTGCAACCTTGATTGATTGTATTCTATAATTTGTATGGTCAGTGTGACCTTTTGCTCCCAGCCTGTTTTATGACCGCAATAAACCAAAGGGGCCTCTGACAAAGACCTTGCCTGCGACAAAGACCTTGCCTGCTGGTTTCCCATCTCGAAAGAAACATGTGAATTTAAGCTCATTTTTGGAATACAGGAATCTGATCAAAATATAAGCCTTGATAAAAATGCAGGCTATGATCAGATGCCTCAGTATTTCTCAAGGAACTACACGATAGATGTGGGTTGTGACTAACATCATGGGCCCTTCAAATACCAGCAGTGAGAGTGCACAGGAGCCAGAGTAAACCAGAATATATACACAACCGAAGTCCTCCTTTTTGTTAGCGCCAAACACATAGCCTTGCAGCCGTTTCTAAAAAGAAAGAACCATACCTTGTGGGGAGTGGGAATGGCCAGGAACAGAGAAATGGGGGTGAGGAGTGTCATGCCTAACTCCAAAGCAACTCTAGGGGAGTGTAACCGCTTCAGTTGCACTGTGTGCAGAGCTTCTAGGGCGCTGCAACAGGTACTGCAACTATGATATCCAATGGAAGGCAAGAGGTGGGGGCGATGGATTTTGGCACACTGCACAGGGCGCCACTGAAATTTGAGGTGCCAAGGTCCACCACTGCTTAACCCTTTCCACACCTACTCCCCCCACTGCTCCTGCCACTCACCGTGGCAGCAGGGTTCAAAATGCATGTTTGAATTGGGGGTACCCCTGGTGTGTGGGGTGTGTGTGTGTGTCGGGCAGGGAAACAGCAAATATAGAAAGGAGCTCCCTTCTTCCACTCCTCCTGCCCCGTACTTCTGTGTTCTAAATTTCCACCTTAAAAAATAAAAAAGAGGTCACTGCACTAGTATTAACATGTAACGTGCAAATTGAATCACGGGGATCTTCTATACTGCCTCCTCAGTGGTCGGATTATGCTGACCTCTTTGCAGATTTTTCTGCTTGATTTCCAGCTTGTCAGGAAGAGCCATGGTCCTGTCACAACCCTGAACATCATGCTGGGGAAGAAAGCAGGCCATCTTCCTGCTCTCTTTGGATGGTGTCCTATTTTTCCAGTTCAGTTTTTTTGCACTTTGTTGTGTTAAGCACCACTAGGAATTGGGGGGGGGGCAGGGAGCAGGAATAAAAACTGGGAGGGGCAAGGGGCCTTGGCAAGCCTCATGTTGTCCACTGCCACCATCTTGGCCACCAGCATCACATACCCTCCAACATGTTGCATCCCAAAACCGGGGCATGCGTCTTCCTGTCTGCGCTCCCTTTGCGAGTCACGTGACCCGTGTAAGATCGCAGCCCCTCCAAAAGCGCTTTTCCAGTACAAGATCTCGACACGAAATCATGTGATATCACGGCACCCAAAATGGCCGCCATGCTCTTGTGGGGGGGCCGTGAGAAATGGGATGTCCCTATTTTTCCAGGGCACTTGTGGGGTATGGGATCAGGGGTTCAAGTTGGTTGGGCCTAGTGGCAGGAATACTGCCTGCCACATGCTACCTTTGAGTCCAAGCCAAGCCCTTGCCAACACTGTAGGAGCTAAATGGCAGAGGCAGCAGGATGCCTCACCACCCTGCTTATTTGAAGTCTATCCACATTTCACTTGGCTTGCTCTGCCGAAGCAGCTATGGCTTATCACCCTTCCAATCTGACCTGACAGCTTTGATTTGAAATGAGTGGGAATAGCCTCATAGTTTCTGAGGGGATGAACGGCCAGCAATGAAGCTGTCATGTGAGCAAAAACGATCCTGTCACACAGTTTCAACAAAGGTTTAGCTTTCCCCTTTCCCTCCTTTCTCCTGTCAAGAGGGAAAAGCAATGCGTGTGTCCCCCCCCCCCAATCTCATTCTCCAGGGGCTAAAGCTTATTAAGACCTTCACTTGCCACAGCCATTCCCATCTTTGCTAAGGTTATCTGCAAGACTCCTGAGGAAAATAAAATGGGCCAAGAAGCTCTGAGGAATTCACCAAAGCTGGGAGAAAAGCTCAACCCCAAGAGGCTTAACTAGGGGTTAGTGAAACCAGCCCCTGCCAGGAGCGCAGGCCCAGCACAGATACAAGAATCACCTCAGAAATCTGCCTCAGGTTGTCTCTCTAAGATTCCCTGTCTAAGATTGTGAGTTTAGACAAGAGCTGAAAGCTGAGGGTAGGAGAAATGGCAAGGTGGTGTGAAGACAGACTGCTGGAGACTATGGAGGATATGATATATAGGACATGCGAGTGTCCAAGATCAAATGCAGAAGAAACTTCCTGTCCTTCTTGCACCGCAATATAAAGGTGTGCAGTTTTTTCACCCTTCCTCCTCACATTGCCCTCACTTGGGACACTTTGAGTACTTAGGTCGTGTAAAATGCAGTAATTTCTAATGTGGCTATTGCAGTAAAGTGGTTTTTTCCCAGGGGGAGGGGTGCCAATACAGTTCCTTGCCACCCCTTTGCAGCCAGCACAAGTTCATCCCAAAGTATGAACACAAGGTCAAGGGTGAAGCCAGCAAGCGCAAATTCAATTTTCTCCATCTAATCCATGGTTATGTCACAGGGCAATTGTGTAAGAACTTTGCCCGATTTGAAAACACCCTCTGATTATGTGTAATCCAATTCTGCTGCTGCTCAGACCACCTTTGTCCTAAAGAATACTAGATTGGGCCAAATTACATGTTCTGTATCAACTGTGTTTTTCAAATTGCGTTCTGAAGGGAGCGGGTGGCGCTTTCATCAGAACAATGACTGCAGAAGCATCAAAGACTGACTTGGCTGCGAAAACTCATCACAAACATCAGAGGCTGGGCTTTCACATTATCTCAAGAACAATACTTTTCACTGAGTGCACTGCAGCTGAGTGGCTCGAGTTATGAGACACTCAGGGATACATGCATGTGTAAGCCATAAGTCTTCAGCCTGAATTTGTAACATCTTGTTTTATTGTTTGGGGGGTGGGGAATGATTAAGAAGAAGCTTAATTTGCAAATGGGTCAGTGAGATAATCAAAAACATGTCATTGTCAGCAATTTTATTTCCTTATTGGGTTTTCCATGGAATGGGTAGATCAGAATTATAGAGCACAGGGATACGGGCTGGAATTTCGAGGCCAACATTGTTGTGTGGACAGTACCAATTTTTTAAAAAAATCATAGACTTGTAGAGTCATCTAGCCCATCCACTTGCAATGCAAGAACCACAGCTAAAGAAATAGAATCAAACCTGCATGCATGTGAAGCACTGACCCTGCCATAAACACCCACCTGGAAACACTTAAATACCACAGTTTGACACCGATAGAGCGTGTCATTCGAAAGCTTAACTTCTGTAACAGGGTGGGGAATCTCTGGCTCTCCAGATGTTGTTGGACCCCAACTCTACAAGTAGCCAGCAAGGCCAGGGATGATGGAAGTTGTAATCTGATAACATCTGGAAGGCCAAAGATTCCCCACCCTTGTTCTATAGACTAACAAGATAATCCTCAGCAATGAGGAACCTGGAGCCCTGAACTACATCTCCCAGCATCCTTCACCATTGGCATCACTGGTTGGAGCTGATGAGAGATGGAGTCCAGCGACTCTGTAGAGCAGAAGACTCTTAATCTCAGGGTTGTGGGTCCAAGCCCCACGTTGGGCAAAAGATTGCTGAATTGCAGGAAGTTGGACCAGATGACCCTCATGGTCCTTTTCAACTCTATGATTCTATGATTCTATGACTATGTTCCCCACCACCTGCTACACATGTTTAAAAGGTAAAGGGACCCCTGACCATTAGGTCCAGTTGTGGCCGACTCTGGGGTTGCGGCGCTCATCTCGCTTTATTGGCCGAGGGAGCCGGCGTACAGCTTCCGGGTCATGTGGCCAGCATGACTAAGCCGCTTCTGGCGAACCAGAGCAGCGCACGGAAACGCTGTTTACCTTCCCACAGGAGTGGTACCTATTTATCTACTTGCACTTTGACGTGCTTTTGAACTGCTAGGTTGGCAGAAGCTGGGACCGAGCAATGGCAGCTCACCCCATCGCGGGGATTCGAACCGCCGACCTTCTGATCGGCAAGTCCTGGGCTCTGTGGTTTAACCCACAGCGCCACCCATGTCCCTGTGCTACGCATGTTTATTCAGAGGCAAATCCCACATTGTTCAGTAGGGCTTCCTTAGTGTTTACAGAACTTCAGGCTGGTTCAATAAGAAAGCCAGGGATTGTTTTGCTTGTTCTGTCAGCATATCTTGTTCTAGCCCTCTTATTGGATAGAGAGAGGCAACTGAGGCCTCAGGCAACTGATTCCGAGTGTCATGAAATGGCAGCAAATTATTAGTTGTTTGATTTATTATCATTGTACTTTGATAGTCAGGGATGGGGAGAGATTCCTGTGGGACTGTATGCCTCAGGTACGAAAATAACTTGGCTAACCTTGAGTACTTAAGGTTAGACATGTTGATGATTAAGCAGTATACAAAGGCCTTAAATATTATAATAATACCTAATTAAGGGGGTAGGGCAGAGGTGCCATTTGCTGTTGACCTCAGGCAGCCAAATGTCCTGGAGGGCTGGCCACCGCTGCTACTTCAACGAGTCTCTCACATAGCTTGTGTCACACTCCCAGGACCTCTCTCACTCTCTTTGTCTGCATTTTTCTTTTCCAGACAATGTGTACAGAGAATGCTTTGCAAACGGGAGCTGGGCAATCCGTGTGAATTACTCCCAGTGTCAGGAGATCCTCACCGAGGAGGTATGAACTGCCATACATTTCAAGTAGGGCTATATTTCATTATAAAGTGGCCATACCGTGGCCTCACTACCACCTGAGTAACACAGTCCCTGGGGTTCTCCATATAAAGGGCCAGATTAACTTTCACAACTTCCCTCAAAGAAATTGCCCTACTCAAATGTTAGTCCTACTCGGACACATTGAAATCAAGGAGCATGGCTAACTTGGGTCCATTAATTTCAGTGGCTCTACTCCGAGTAGGGTTACCATTTGATGCAATCCTCTGAGAGTATATCTTTACCTGTGTTCTTATCTTGTGAAGTGCCCTGAACTCTTAGAATGAATGGCAGTATATAAACGAAATAAATAAATAAAATTCACCCTGGCTTTTGAAAGTTAAGGTATTTTGCTTCCTGGGATCCACCTCCTTTTTTTGTTGTTGTTGTTTAATCTCCACACCAGTGTTTCCCAAACTTGGGTCTCCAGCTGCTTTCGGACTACAGTTCCCATCATCCCTGACCACTGGTCTTGCTAGCTAAGGATGATGGGAATTGTAGTCCAAAAACAGTTGGAAACCCAAGTTTGGGAAACACTGTTCTAGACTGTTCCATTTTTGTTCGGAACTGTTTTATTTGTCTTCATAATTGTATGGCTATATTGTTGTAACCTGCCATGTGACCTCATGATGAAGAGCAAATAAGAGATCTTATAAATAGAATAAAGTTGAAGCAGAGATTACACCTGCTGGCTTTGTTTTAGCTCTAAAGCTGAATGACCCAAAAGTTGGGGTACTGATTCTGGTTTTATTGATGCCTTTTAATCTCCATGGATATATCAAGTGTGTATGCAAAGGAGACTTTCCCAATGAACTAAGCTCTACAGATCAGATCTGTCGTCTTCTCTCTCTGCTGCTCTTAATAGTACCCAGAATGTACCACCTTGCCACGCCTCATAGTGGGGTCATCTCGGGCTTGTGGTCACCTTCTAAACCTTCTGATTTGGGTCCCTGCTCTCAAGCCTGGCCCATGGATTCTGCCATGGGGCAGAGTGTCACTGCAGCTGCATAGCAACAGCCAGTGGCTGGTGCATATATTTTCTGACTATGCAGCTTGTGTGCGCGCATGTGTGTTTAGTGGAGGGGCACGAGAAGGAGGTGTGCAAGGAGTTTTCATGGTGTAGCCATTATCTGGAAAATCCCAGAAGGCTGTCACTTAATTAGAATTTAGAAAAGGTTCCTGGAAACATGATATATCCGCAGCGGCAATTACATTTGACTGTCCCTGGGGGCTTGGGTTGAAGTCGCAGGAGAGGGTGGCTGGATAATTAAATTAGCCAACTGTCTTGCTGTGAAGCTTGCATCCATTCTGTGAATTAGCAATTAATGTGGGGGGGAGGGGGGAGAGAGAAATAGCTGTGCCCCCCCTCTTTGTGAGAAGACAATAGCATCTTAAACATCAGAAGGCTGCAAGTTGTTTTTCTCCACATGGTACTCCGTTCCACATCTCTGAGGATCCCTCCTTCTACAACAGGATGGTCCCAAGGCACAGCCCAGGGGCCACATATGGCCCTTGAGGCCTGTTTTGGTGGCCCTCAGCAACATTTGACACCCCTGCCCAGTAGTGCTGGGCTTTCGTAAGTGAGAGCTGGGCTTTGGGAAACAGGCATGAGGCTCTGATATGGTCATAGGGTCCTCCTCCCTCCTTCCCAAATCCTAGCTAGCACTTTCCAAGCTTTGGGAAGTAGATGAGATGGTCTAGGACCCTGACAGAGTCTCGCACCTCCATCCCAAAGCCCGGCAACCTCATTTAGCCAGCTTTCGAAAGGTGGCACAAAGGCTGGAGGAGGGCACCCAGTTTTGACCTTGCTTCCCCTTCCCCTGGTGCGACAAGGCACTGTGTGGCCCGCAGGTTCCATGTCAAAGTACTCTTGCAGCCCATTTGGCATGAAAAGGCTGCCCTGTTCTACAAGCACTTTCATGTAACAAGACATAATGCCGTTAAAGGCTGAATGAATGTGACAGACCAGCCCTGCTGACCAGTCAGCTTCTGGGCTGCTTCCTTTTCCTATATCGCGCCTATCAAGTCCAAATACTACTCTTAGAAAAACATTGCTGACATTACAAGTGTCCCTATTTTTCAGGGATGTCCCTGATTTAGAGAAGCCATCCCAGTTTCTGATTTGATGTTCCACTTTTCCTTAGGATATCCCTATTTTCATTGGAGAAATGTTGGAGGGTATGGAATTATCCAACCCCCGAACCGCCTGAAGGCAATCCTGTTTAGGGAAGGGTTTTTTTTAAAAAAAATAAATGTTTAATGCTTTATTATGTTTTTATGTATGTTGGAAGCTGCCCAGAGTGGCTTGGGCAACCCAGTAAGATGTGTGGAGTATAAATAGTAAAATAATCATTATGGAATGTGACGTCCCTCTTTTCATTGTTGGAGGGTATGGCCAGTGTGGTGTAGTGGTTAAGAGCGGTAGACTTGTAATCTGGTGAACGGGTTCGCTTCTCCGCTCCTCCACATGCAGCTGCTGGGTGACCTTGGGCTAGTCACACTTCTTTGAAGTCTCTCAGCCCCACTCACCTCACAGAGTGTTTGTTGTGGGGGAGGAAGGGAAAGGAGAATGTTAGCCGCTTTGAGACTCCTTCAGGTAGTGATAAAGTGGGATATCAAATCCAAACTCTTCTTCTTCTTCTCCTCTTCCATCAATCATTGTGCACAGTTCTTCTCAGACCCTCTGATGCTCAGTATCCCTGGATCCTGCCATTACTTAGTAAAACCTATGGGAAGATGGTTCAGGAGTGGCAAAAGGAAGCATCTTATTCCCACGCATATAAAGAACAGGAAGAACGGTTGTAGCTCAGTGGTAGAGTACATATTTTTCATGCAGAAGGTTCCAGATTTCAGTTCTTGGTGTCTCTAAGAGGGCTGGGAAGATGTCTCCCTCCGAAACTATAGAGAGCTGCTGTCAGCCAATATAGACATCGCTGAGCTATGTGGACCAATGGTTGGGCTCAGTATTAAGCAACTTCTCGAACTGACTACCACTTATGCTGCTCCTTATAAAACATCATTAGCTAAACCCAGAATAGAAGGAGGAGGAGGAGATCATTTCACAGATGATCTAAAGGTCAACATGACGATAAAGGAGCTAAAGGGACCTGTGGCTCTCATGATGTTGCTAAGAGTCCGTTTCCCACCAATAGCAACCAGTGTTGCCCATGCTTAGGACTGATGGGAGTTGTAGTCCAGCAATGCCTAGAGGGTGCCAGATCCCTCCATCTCTGGTTTGAGGAAAGGGAAAGCATTGGATTCAGGGTAATGGCTAAGCAGATTCTGGTTGTTTAATGGAGGCTGCTTCCACCACTGGCTAGTGAAACAAAGTAAGAATATTGTGGCATTCTCTTTGGAGCATGGTTGAAAAGGTCTGAAGGAATTGGACTACAAATGATAGTTACTATGCTGTTGTGGCCCAATGCTGAACCTTTTCCTGCCTTTCCCCCTACAGAAGAGAAGCAAGTTGCACTACCATGTTGCTGTCATCATCAACTACCTTGGGCACTGCATTTCCCTGGCAGCACTGATAGCTGCTTTCGTCCTCTTCATGCGCCTGAGGTGAGTCAGGCCAAAGGGCCCACGAGATCATTTGAAGCAGCCTGCGCCTGCCTGTCACTGGCCAGATGTTTACACACTACAGCTCCTGCCAGCACAGCCATGCTAGCTGGGGCTGATGGGAGTTGAAGTCCCAAAAGCATTTGGAGGGTGTGCCGGGCTGGGGAAGGCTGATCTAAAAGTTAAAGAGAGGTAGGGGCAAGGCAATAACATGCAAGGGGAGGGGTTCTGCCTTGAGAGTGGGGCAGTTCATCCTTTGGGCCGTGCCTGTGCTGCCATTTTGCACGCTCCTTCCTTTTCTCCTCCAGGAGCATCCGCTGCCTACGAAACATTATCCACTGGAACTTGATCACTGCCTTCATTTTGCGGAACGCCACGTGGTTTGTGGTCCAGCTCACCATGAATCCAGAAGTCCATGAAAGCAACGTGGTAGGTTCTCCTCAGCCTGGCCTCAAATCTGGTGCTAGCAATTTGGCTTGGATGCCTGCTGGACTTTGGAAAACAAAACAAAAAAGCAAGGGGGATGAAGAAACTTTCCCCATGACCTTTGAGGTCGCTGCTTCTTGACCTGTTATATGGAAGTCAAGCCTTGAAAACATACATCTCTATCAGGGTCTCCAGCTGTTTGTGGACTACAATCCCCAGCATCCCTGACCACTGGTCCTGCTAGCTAGGGATGATGGGAGTTGTAGTCCAAAAACAGCTGGAGACCCAAGATTGGGAAACCCTGATCTATAGTGTAAAGCCCTAAGGTATTGTGAGCTGGTGATGATAGGGTTGCCATATTTCAAAAAATAAAAACCAGGACACCCCAAAAGTTGTTGAGCTTCCCCCCACAAAAAATGCCAAAAAAACACGATTTCTCGATTGACTTGCCTAAGATCCAGAACAAAATGCTGCCTTTTGGAAATCCCCTCACCCCGATGTCAATTCCTCCTTTGAAATCCCGGTAATGTACGTAAAAATCCAGACATATGGCATCCCTAGGTGATGAGGCCTCGTCAAGGGGCTGGAGCTGAGTGGTAGAGCATTTTGCAACATGCAGAAGGCTTCAGGATCACTTCCTGGCTTCTCCAGGTAGGCCTGGGAAGAAATGCTACCAATTAGTATATAGACCAACATGATCACGATCACTTTGCTTTAGCACCTTGAAAACATTGGCATGTCTTTAAGAGTTTAAAAGAGCCAGCTGATCAGGCCCATAAACCTGTCAGATATTTGCAAGTTGAACTGCAGGTATTTCACCATGACTGGTCCTACAGTAAGACCAAAAATGAAATTCTAATCCAGGTACCGTATTTTTCGCCCCATAGGACGCACCGGCCCATAGGACGCATCAAGTTTTTTGGGGGGGAAATAAAGGAAAAAAATTTTATTTCCCCCCCAGGCGCTTGTGGTGCCGGCAGCGGGGAGAAGCGCTCTTCTCCCCGCCGCCCGCCTTGAGATAGGTCCGGGGACAGCGGGGAGACGCGCTGCGCCTCCCAGCTGTCTCCAGAGCTTGCGGGGCAGGCAGTGGGGAGAAGCGCTCTTCTCCCTGCCGCCCTCAGACCAGGTCCGGGGACAGCGGGGAGACGCGCTGCGCCTCCCCGCTGTCCCCGGAGCTTGCAGGGCTGGCGGCGGGGTCTCCCCGCCGTCAGCCTCCAAACCACTTCGGGAGACAGCGGGATGGCGCGTTCCGCCTCCCTCTGTCCCCCGACCTTGTTGGGCTGGCGCTGGGGCTCTCCCCTCTCACTCTGCAGGCTTCAGCGAAAGCCTGCATTCGCCCTATAGGACGCACACACATTTCCCCTTCCTTTTTGGAGGGGAAAAAGTGCGTCCTATAGAGCGAAAAATACGGTATCTCCTTGTTGGATTTGCTGGCAGAAGCCAAGGCAGCCTGGCTGAGGCTGGCTGGAATTGCCGCCCCTAATTTCTAGAGGGCGCCATGTTGCTGAAGGCTGACGCTTTCAAGTCTGTTGATCTGAGTTACCCGGCAGCTGAGGTTCAGCCGGGGTCTCCTTAGTGTGAAAAGGAAGCTGAATTTCCATGAGCTCTAGCATCTTGAGAGTGATGCCGTAGTTTATTTGCAGATGGGTTGAGCTATCTTGCAGTTGGCTTTGCTTCGATCTGAAGGGTTGGGAATTTTAAAGCCGAAGGATGGAGCCTCAGCCTCACTGTTTATGAATGTGCAGCCATTAGCAGGCGAAAGGGGACGATGCTAAGCTGTTCAGAGTAGCCGTGTCCTCATAGAGGTAGGGTAGGCTTGCTTGTGGCTAGGATTTGTGGGGCTGTTTCCTCTTAATTCATCCATTCTGCCTGTTCTCTCACCACACACAGCCCTGGTGCCGCCTCGTCACAGCTGCCTACAACTACTTCCACGTCACCAATTTCTTCTGGATGTTTGGCGAGGGCTGCTACCTTCACACGGCCATCGTCCTCACCTATTCGACAGACAAGCTGAGGAAATGGATGTTCATCTGCATCGGCTGGTGTGAGTGGCAAGGAGAGGGGTGGCTGTAGCCTATCCTGCAGGGTAGCCAGGCGACAAAGGGATAGCTCAGAGTATGAGACTCTCCACCTCAAGGTCGTGGGTTCGAGTCCCATGTTGGCCGAAAGATTCAAGGGGGTTGGATTAGACTCAGAACTCCGCTGGTGTTCAGGAGTACTTTTTTGTTTATCATGTATACCTTTTCAGAATCTGAAAGCACATTCTGGAGTTAAGCCATAGGGACCCAGTGTGCCTTTGTTATACGCTCAGAGGCACCATCATGCATTCTAGTATGGGCAACAGGGCCTGAGGCTGAGCTGCGATGATTCCAGGGGCACAAATTAACCTATTCGCTCTGCAGATGCTCAGAAGCACTCTCATTCTCACTCATTATAGGAGCACTGAGCCCTCACACAAGAAATAACAGGCTCTGCGTCTGAGCTTAGGAAATAGCACTGCGATAGTTTCGCTCGGTATGGGTGGGTCCCTGAGCTGAGGCCACATATCCCATTTGCTCCCCCAACTACCACAACCCCTTGCCTTAATGCCAGGTCATTCCTTACCGGATGCCCTGAGACCTGTCTTTGCTTTCATCCACAGGCATCCCTTTCCCCATCATCATCGCTTGGGCCATTGGGAAACTCTACTATGACAATGAGAAGTAAGTCAGCCCTAGTGTGTCTCTCTCTCTCTCTCTCTCTCTCTCCCCCCCCCCATCCTGCTTTTCTGCTGCTATGGTAATGGCTTCTAGAGCAGGCTTGCACAGCCTTGGAGTGGGTGCTAACGGAGGGATCTGGGGGTGGAAGGAGGGAAGCTCTGCTGGCATTTCTCCGCTTTGCACAAAGGCAATCAGGAGCAGACTTGGGGGCGATTTTAGCAGACAAGCAAGAAATCAGGAGTGGCCTTGCTTGCAGGCAGGCAGTGTTCTTCCCCCACTCTGCCAACTACCACCCCAACCACCCATGAACCAAACAAAAAGCTCTTTACCTGCACCAAGAATGTGGATCAGTGGCTCTCAAACTTTTTGGAGGCCACCACTCCTTTCGTTCCATAAACTCACCCCAGGGCCCCCTAACCTATAAAAAGCGCTACTCAGAATAGTGAAATGCACCACCCACTAAGGGAGATGATAGTGCAATGAAATTTGAAACTGTGGCAATTAATTGCACGTGCATTCAAAGTCCAATTACTTAGTTTAATTAATCAGCAAAACTGATGAATGCTTGATCCAGTGATACCAGCTTTTCAAAGTCTGATAGTCATTTATATCTCCAGCACCCCCTGCCACCTTTTGGCACCCTCCTAAGTGATCCTGCCATCCCCTGGTGGGCAGTACCATCCACTTTGAGAACCTTGGATGTAGGTGTTTAAATTTCAGGGATATCCTAGTCCCAATGGATAGGATTAGTTCAGGGAATGGAAACCTCTAACCAGTGGGGCAGATTAGGCACTCCCCATTAGGCCTATCAGGCTGTTCTGCCAGGCCCACCTGCCCTCCACTTGATGTCACATGTCAGGTGTGAGGCAGGTAAAGCAACAGCTGGGCTGAAAAGAAGCCCATAGGATCAGTGGCACCTGCAAAGACCTGTGTAGAGTGAGTGCCCTGCTTGGCTCTCTCCTAGCGCCAACAATCAGCTGGTTGTCAGGGCTTCGAGGGCCGTGTATCTGTTGCACTGGCTCCCGGTGGAGTGTCAGGTCAGGTTTAAGATGCTGGTTTTGACCTTTAAAGCCCTTTGTGGCTTAGGGCCCTCGTAGTTACGGGACTGCCTCTCCTGGTATGCCCCGCAGAGGACCTTAAGGTCCATAAATAATCATAGTTTAGATGTCCCAGGCCCTAAGGAAGTTAGATTATCCTCCACCAGGGCCTTCTCAGTGATGGCTCTGACCTGGTGGAATGCTCTGTCCCCAGGATTTAACTTCCTTCCGCAGGGCCTGTAAGACAGAGCTATTCCGCCTGGCTTTCAATTTGAACTTAGCCTGATCTTTTATTCCCCTTCCTTCCCTCCCCCTCCCCTTTTTATGAAGATTACCCACTCTGGGATCCCACAGCTAATTCTCCCCTGGTCTCTTTGCTGGCCCAAATAGGACTAATTTAGTCAGCTAGCCCTGGTGATCATCTAATGTTTATTGGATGGGTTTTCCCCCTAAATTGATTTTTGAATTCTGAATTTATTGTTATTCACGTTTTATACTGTATTTTGTGCTGTTCTTTGTTGCATCAATTAAGTGTTTTAAATTTGTTGTTAGCCGCCCTGAGCCCAATTTTCTGAACCGGGAAGGGTGGGGTATAAATAAATTATTATTATTATCATCATCATCATTATCCACCCAGGGCTAAAGCAACTCACCTGACATGATTATGATGTCAGGTGATTGGCAAGTGGGCGGCCCCTTGTGGGAGTGTTGCAAGCAACTTAGAATCAGGAAAACAGTGTGGGAGTGGAAGGGGATTAACCCACTCTTTTCCCAAGCGCTGCATTTCAAACCCAGCTTGCTCTCCCCACCTGCAGCTACTTTTATAAGAAACAGAATTTTTGAACAAGCTAGAGGTCCCATCCCAAATTTCCTAACATTTCTGCGTCCTTTGGCCCTTCATAGTGGGTTGAGCAGAGGTGAAGGAAGGAACGTTTAGCGTGCTCCCCGATTCTCTGTTCTGTAGCTAAAAAAAGTAGGCTAAAATAGGAAGATTCAGCAAATCTAGACAAACTTGCACAATTTATGGAGGTAGCAGAATTAAACTACTTGGTGATTTATTTTTTTAAAGTGTAAACACAGCACTGGGCATTGCTAATGAAACACCATCGTGGGAGGTCCCCCCCCCCCCCAGTTAAAGCAGCCTGGGATTTAATGAGAGGGTCTTATGCCTTTCCCTCTGGGCCCTTGATCCTGCTTTCCCAGGGACTTGCTAATGGAGGACATAGCAGCCCCCTGGCAAGTTGCTTCCATGGCCATTAATCACGCAGGCGAGCAGGATTGATTTGGGCTGGCCGCCATTTGCCTTAATTATCAGCCATGGCTTCTGGCTTTCAAGTAAGTTCTGGCTGTGGCTATGGCTGAAACCAGTCACCCACCCTCTTGTTGGGGGTTGCAAGCCACTTAGAAAGGTCTTCTTGGCGGGTTTTTAGAAAATTATTCTTTCCCCTGACACCTTTCCCTGCCATTCTCAGCAACTACGGTCTTGAGGGGTGGTGAGTGGTGACAGTAACTCAGATTATGAGGTTCAAGCTGGGCGATGCAATAAATGCATGGTTTCATGTGTCTTGCTGAAAGAAAGAAAGAAAGAAAGAAAGAAAGAAAGAGAAAATAAATAGCAGGAATGAGACAGTGGGCTTGATCAGGGTAATGGTATCATGCATGGTAGGGGGTGGTTTCATTTTCTCTCCCAACTCCTCCTTCCCAACTGCACTGGTTTCATTTTCTTCCCCAAAGCTGCTATTTGTTTTGACAGGGAAGCCTGACATTGGTGGTAGCAGCTGTTTCCTTCTGGGTGCAAACAGCAGTATTGGGGTGTAGGGGTGTGGGTGATTATCTTCATTGGGACCATGGCATGGGAGGAAGGGTTAAAAACCACCCCTTCTGACACTTCCTGACACTTAGGTAAAGGTAAAGGGACCCCTGACCATTAGGTCCAGTCGTGACCGACTCTGGGGTTGCAGCGCTCATCTTGCTTTATTGGCCGAGGGAGCCGGCGTACAGCTTCCACGTCATGTGGCCAGCATGACTAAGCCGCTTATGGCGAACCAGAGCAGCACACGGAAACACCATTTACCTTCCCGCTGGAGCGGTACCTATTTATCTACTTGCACTTTGATGTGCTTTCGAACTGCTAGGTTGGCAGGAGCATGGACCAAGCAACGGGAGCTCACCCCGTCATGGGGATTCGAACCACCAACCTTCTGATCGGCAAGTCCTAGGCTCTGTGGTTTAACCCACAGCGCCACCCGCGTCCTGACACTTACCTATCCCTAAATATGCCGGCTGTTTGTTTTCATCAAATAGATGTGTGTGAAATGTGTCGTACGTTTTTCATTTCATCCAGTTTTGGTCCTGGTCTTCCAGCCTTGAATTTCTTCTTCCTCATCCTACATGTGTTAGGAGGAGGTTTTGGCCAAGGAAAAGCACTCTGCCCATGCCCAGAGATGCTCTTTCTTTATTATATCCTGTGTCAGAAATGGATTTGAGGCCTGGACTCTGGTTCAGCTTCAACCGTGGATGAAGTTAAATCCTCACTGTGGTTTCTTTGTGCTCTGCATTCTGAATTACAGGTGCTGGTTTGGAAAACGAGCAGGGATTTATACTGACTACATCTACCAAGGTCCCATGATACTGGTGCTGTTGGTAAGAGCAGAAGTCCCTTCCTTCCCACTCTCAATACTTTTTCGGGGTACAGTGGGGGGGGCGGAGGCTGCTTTTGCGGCTAAGGTGATGTAAGAACAAAAGAGGCCAAGACTCCAGTACCTTTTCATAATTGTGCAGAAATGGGAGCATCAGCAGCAAAAGCTGATCATAGGGGCCAGACCGATCCATCAGTGGGAAATTCTGCACTAAAATTTCCTATTCTACCCAAATACAATAGCTCTGTCATTCTCTTGCATCTGGTCCTTCTGGAAGTAACCCCCTTGCAGTTTTGCACGTTTTTGCAGAATGCCTAGGAGGGACACTTTTTAAATTTATTTTCAGCCAAACAAGATGTGATGCAAGCCATGCATGAAGTTAAACCAGTCCTGATAGTTTCATTTTCACACATCTTAGATGGGAAGGAACTAGAGGCGTCACCTTGGGCTGAATATTAGGGAGGCCCAGCAGCATGGCACACACGTGACATGGCATGCCTGTGACGTCGCATGCCCAACATGCGCATAGTTGCAAGGAGGCCTTGCCCAGTGCAGCGCAGCTTCAATGGCCACAGTTCCTCCTCTCTCACACTCAGGAGGAGCTTGCCTTTGATGCTGTGCTGGCTCAGCTGTTTGGCCTCCTCCACCCCCTCAACATTTGCAGGGCTGAGACCCCTGCTAAGGAATATTGAGGGGCATGATGACAGTCTGCCCCCTAGAGTCAGCACTCCTGGAAGAGACTCTGTATTTGATCACTGCTTTTTCACTTATGGTTGGGGGGGGGGGATACTGGCTCCAAGCATATCTTCCCCTGCAGGGAAAAAAGTTTAAAGGGGACAATTTCCATAAAGGCTGACTCCCTTTGGAATAAAAATTGTCCAGACTTGTAATTATTATTCAAAGCTTTACTAACCAAACTTCTTCAAAAACAGGTACAAAGGAATCAATGGTACACCCAGAATGTTGTATAAAGCATGTACATATCCAAGAATATATTCTTAAATATATAATTACAACCAGAGCTGAGATCAGTGCTCTGTCTTTCCCATAGCCTTCATTACACTGCATCCAGCCTGGAGAGGCTTCTTATCACATCCTTCTCTCACTATGCCTGGGAACAAAAGGCAATCCCCTTCAAAATGGCAGATTTGCAATTGAATACCTTAATCATGTGATCTAAAGTTAAACACTCACGTGAGTGCTAGCAGAGAACAACAACAGTTAATTATCAACCCAGCTAGAGGCTGAGAGAGAGCTTCCTTCTAGCCAGTGGAATTTTCCGATGTTACACCCTTACCAACATGCATACAGGCGTTCTGCATTTCAGTGTGTGATTAAACAATTAGCACTCCACACCTAGGGTGGCGTGATGCAAAGGAGGGGACTTGCACCTTTAATAAGTTGCATAGCAAAGGGAATTTTCAGCCGATGGAGCCTACGTGACAAGCTCCAACTGCTGAAATAAACAACTATTAAAGATGCTGGAGGCCCCCATCCCTGTTTTGTATTTGACCACCTGATCCACATCAAATTCAGACATGGTTTTTAAATTAAAAAAATAATAATCCAAAAGTTTCCTGCATCACATCTAATTGGGCTCTTCCTTCCATCTATCCCTCCCACTCTTCCTTTCCTTATTGCTTTTGCCATCTTGGCACAATTTCTATCTTGCGCGAGCTCAACACTACCACCGGCACCGCTACCAACTGAACACAGCACAATTCGCACACCTCCCCTGCCTCCAGCAAATTTGTTAATGATGTTATTTGATGAGGATAATAGCAGCCGCTATCAGGCAGCCTAGGCTGATGCAGAGGCCTGGGGGGAAAGTCAGAGGCGATTTGTCTAGTTAGAGGGCCTGCCGCGCCGCCTGAGGAGATTGCTGCCGCCTCTGCCCTCTGGGCAGCCACTTTGTAACACTTCCTGAATCCTCATGCCTAATTTCCCTCAGGATTAGTGCTTCTGGAGGAGGCCAGAGAGCGAAAGAAGGCATAAGGGTTCCTCGCGTGTTATCTGGACAAATGTTAAATCAAAGCAGCCTCCCTCTGGGAGAACTTTCGGTCTGAGCTGGGCTCGATCCCATTCTTCCATCTTGATCTCATTCTCTCTTTGTCAGAGACAAAGTAAAGTAGGGTCTTCATTACCTCTTCAGAAACCCTGAATCACCTCCCAGCATTCCTTTGTTATGTTAAAAGAGGCCATTATTATTATTATTTGCCTTTTATTCATCTTTTTTAAAGCACTCACCTGCTCGCTGCAGGCAATGAGGAACTCCACGTAGGTGAGGAGGCTGGTGCATGAAGGACAGATCCCTCCATCTCTCCCTCTGCTGGTCTGCTTGATAGACAGCAACTTTTGAACAAGCCCACGAAGAGGCTAGCAGCTTGCGTTCCCATCTTGGTTGCGGAGGACGCGCATTCTACCAGCCTCTTAGCAGACTAGTAACTTTGGCTTATTGACAAGGCTGGAGTAATACTACAGTGCTTGCTATAATAAAAAGCAAGCCAAACGCGTAAAAACACTCGTGAGGGGTTTTGTGGCATTACTATAGAACTCAGAAAGCTCAGTTTCATATATAGATGTGATCCATTTCACATGGACTGCAAGAAGATCAAACCTATCCATTCTTATGGAAGTCAGCCCTGAGTGCTCGCTGGAAGGACAGATCCTGAAGCTGAGGCTCCAATACTTTGGCCACCTCATGAGAAGAGAAGACTCCCTGGAAAAAACCCTGATGTTGGGAAAGATTGAGGGCACAAGGAGAAGGGGAGAGCAGAGGACGAGATGGTTGGATAGTGTCTTCGAAGCTACAAACATGAGTCTGACCAAACTGCGGGAGGCAGTGGAAGACAGAAGTGCCTGGCGTGCTCTGGTCCATGGGGTCACGAAGAGTCAGACATGACTAAATGACTAAACAACAACATTTCACATGCTGATCTCACTCCCAAAACACAAACGTAAAAGTGTGTGTGTGGTTTGTGTGTGTGTGTGTGTGTGTGTGTGTGTACATATAAATTGTTATGAAGACGTACAGAACATTTTAAGAACTTTCCCAGCAAGGGGGTAGCAGCATAACCCTAACCATGTCTACTCAGAAGTAAGTGCTGCTGAATTCAGTGGGACTTAAGTCCCAGATAAGTGGGTTTGGGATTCCGTAGGCTTTTAAACCCGTAATGTGAACCTGACTTGAGAAGTACAAGGTGAGTGAAATGAAGGAAATGAGGGCTGCTTCTCAGGTAAAGGAATCCAGTTCTCAAGTGTTCTCTCTTCTCATGGAAGGAGGTCCTTTTTTTTTCTTTAAGCAAGAGATGCATCTTTCTTGTGACATGCTTCTCCCCTAATTTTTTCCGGCGTTTTGAAAACTGATTTTAAAAGTGCTGCAGGGATTTCTTGGAAGTGGGGTGGTATCTTATGAGTTGGTGATGTTGAGACAATAGTCACTGGGCATCCCCCATAACCAGCTTCTCCCGAGCTCTCTCTGGGGAACTGCAAAACCATTTTTTTTTATTTATTACTCCTTAAGGCAGGAATATATATATATATATGGGCTGTCAAGCCCACCCCTGCAACTCTTAAAATGTTAGATCTGTCTTTACTTATAGCTGTGGGCCAAAACAAGAGGGTTCGACAAATACAAAACGCTGCAAGTGGAATGAAATGTCATTGACCTAATTTATCAGCAAAACCATCAATCACATTTGCTTTAACAAACTGCTCTGCAACAAGAAGTAATTCAGTATTTGCTGGCAGGCCAATAAAACAACCCAGCTTGAAATGGGAGGAAACCCTCTACATCTCTAATCTTCGCAAACAGTGGACAGTCCAAACTGTAAGGAAAGCTGGAGCTTCTGCAGCCAATGAAACAGATTTCAAACGGCCATATACAAATTTCTGTGGCCTGATCAGTAAATAATTTTACTGTACACACCTACCTTGCTTTTCATAAAGGAGCTTGGCATATTTTGGGGAGACAGAGCAATTATCTGAGGGTTTATTTTGCATCACATCCAGAATGTGGTTGTCACTATCCCCCCCCCCTCCTTATTTCCACTCCTAAAAAGCATTAACTCTGAGGTCCAACTAAGCTCTGAAGACTTTTAAAGCAAGATTAGATTTCAGATTAATATTGTTCTGTCAGATGAAATAATGGCCGTTTGTTTTTGCAATACCTGAGAGAGTAGCTCCCCCTAGTGGAAGAGAGAGTAAACCGGACTGGAAATGTTAACTTCTGTTGAGATCCATTCAGGTGGTCCTCAAGCACGGACTGATTTTGAAAACTTGCCCTAGAAAACAGGTGTGCACCACCCTGATGGGGGGGGGGGTGACAAAATGTCATTTTGCATTGGTGATGGAGGCGTTTCTTTATACACTTACACCACCACTTAATCTCGTTTCTGTGTCTATTGCAGATCAACTTTATCTTTTTATTCAACATTGTCAGAATCCTGATGACGAAGCTTCGGGCCTCGACCACCTCAGAGACAATACAGTACAGGTATCGGTGCAAGAACACAGGTGGGGAATGGGTGGCCAGAGTTTATGATAGGGGCTATGCTAAACCACTGTTCTGACTCCTCAACTCAAATATATTGTGCAAATTGAGCAGGTTTCTATTATTGCTTTGCAGAATTTATTGATTCTGTTAACCGTAAGAGTACTGAAGAGAAGGCCCACTTGCTCTCCCTAGCTACAGAAAGCCCTGCTCATCAGCCCTTTTAACTTTTAAAAGGCACGAGTCTGGTAACCCAGATGCAGGATGTAAGGCTCAGGGCTTACTCTGAGCCAGAGGTCAATTCTAGAATTTGCCCTGAACCGGGACCAACCCTCTCCCACTTGGGCCACTGCAATGTGCTCTACACGGGGCTGCCATTCGGGACTGACTCGGAAACTACAACTAATCCAGAATGCAGCTGCTAGACTGCTACCTGGGATATATCATACTGAGAGCCAGTGTGGTGTAGTGGTTAAGAGTGGTAGACTCGTAATCTGGTGAACCGGGTTCGATTCCCTGCTCCTCCACATGCAGCTGCTGGGTGACCTTGGGCCAGTCACACTTCTTTGAAGTCTCTCAGCCCCACTCACCTCACAGAGTGTTTGTTGTGGGGGAGGAAGGGAACGGAGAATGCTAGCCGCTTTGAGACTCCTTAGGGCAGTGATAAAGCGGGATATCAAATCCAAACTCTTCTTCTTCTTCATTTTCAAGTGTTGTTCTTTGTGGAAGGTTCCCTGCAAGTGGAAGTCTAAGCACACTAGAAGTTCTAGCTATCATTCTATTTGCTGCTATAGAGTCCCATTTGCAGGAAGTGGCTTTGGAATATATATATTTATGAATTTAGGAATGTGATCCTTGCCTCAGTCCACCCTTTGGACTCTACCACCTCATTCCCACTTCATTCTGCTACATGTGTAGACCCAATCCTAACCATTGGCGAGGGGACACTGGGGTGCCAGTCTGGAATTGGCTTGGATTTTAACTCCTGTGCTGTTCCTTCAGAAAAGCTGTGAAGGCTACCCTTGTGCTCCTTCCTTTGCTGGGCATTACCTACATGCTTTTCTTCGTCAACCCCGGTGAAGATGAAATATCCCGGGTAGTCTTCATCTACTTCAACTCTGTCTTGGAGTCCTTCCAGGTATGGAAAACCTTGTGGAAACTAGATCCCAAATGCATTTGGGGTTAAGGGGTGCGAAATTCATGCAGAATCTTATAACTCGAAATTGCTTGCAATAACTTCAGTGTATTTATTTTAGATGTTGTTTTAAATCGCATTATCCCTACCCACTGGTGATTCCAAACTAGGGTTTCTGTTGGACATATATGAGTTTTAGAAAGGGGGGGGGACCACAGTGAGATATCAAAATCGGCAGCATGAAACTTCCTTAAAATTCACTTGCAAGGCTTATCTCCCAAGGGTTGACTTTCATATGGAAAATTTGTAGCAAAAAAAATAAATACTTAAATCTGATTTGGGAATTTGTTTTGTTTTGGCTCTGGTAGAATCACTGCACGCCCAGCTCCAGGGACCATTTACTAACCTCATCATGTTCCTCCTCCTCTTCCCAGGGCTCTAGGAAACCTGTCTGCATGGTCCAGATCTCAGCATTGTATTTGCAAAGTGATGAGATTGTGCTGTTGAGCATGCAAAGATTTCATTATGTGAAGATTGCATCTCATTCCCCACTCTGTGTCTATTCTCTCTCCCCACCCCACCCCCAGCCCATCTCCCAAACATCTTGGATTATAAGGCAAGGTTTACAGATCAAAGTATTGAGCCCTGGCACTTACCATTTAAAAATGGAAAACAGCCCCATAGGAAGCGCCCACAGGAAGCACGGTGCAAAAGGCTGCGGTTATTTCTCTCTTTCCCAAAGCTTGACTATGCTATTCTTTCTTCTCTATTCAGGGCTTTTTTGTCTCTGTCTTCTACTGCTTCCTGAACAGTGAGGTGAGCCAGGGTTGGGGAATGAGTGGGCAGAGATGGGGGAGGCTAGCTGGGTCTCAGCTTGCATGCTGCCCAATCTATCATTCAGCCTTTTGAAAAACAGATGAATCGCCAGATCAAGGGGTTGGCACAGGGGCAAGATCAATTACTATGGACAGAGACAAATCATCCCAAAGCAGAGGATGAAACCTCATGCTTAGGAGAACAGGATGACAGCAGAACTGGTGCTTCTGCATATGAAGCAGTACAAACTGCCTCTTTGTCAAAACATCCCTGCAGGGGAAAGCTCAGGAAAATGACCGTGCTACGACATCTCTCCCTTTGAGCAATTTTTCTATGACCAATCCATTTCAAATTGAAGCATTTTATGTTGCCCCCTCTCTTGCTGCCTGTAGCACTCAGGTGGAATAGCTCCAGGAAAGTTAAGATTTTACACTGCATGGTGACACTCACATTTTTTAAAGAATATTTTTTTTTTTACATATTCATCCTTGGAGACCCTATGGAATCAGAGGTGGCCATTAATCCTGATTAACTCACCAGTAGCCTACTAATATAGGGACGCGGGTGGCGCTGTGGGTTAAACCTCAGTGCCTAGGACTTGCCAATCAGAAGGTCAGCGGTTCGAATCCTCGCAACGGGGTGAGCTCCCGTTGCTCGGTCCCTGCTCCTGCCAACCTAGCAGTTCGAAAGCACGTCAAAGTGCAAGTAGATAAATAGGTACCGCTCCAGTGGGAAGGTAAACGGCGTTTCCGTGCGCTGCTCTGGTTTGCCAGAAGCGGCTTAGTCATGCTGGCCACATGACGCGGAAGCTGTACGCCGGCTCCCTCGGCCAGTAAAGCGAGATGAGCGCCGCAACCCCATAGTTGGTCACGCCTGGACCTAATGGTCAGGGGTCCCTTTACCTTTACCTTAGCATACTAATATAAAGTGCAAGAAGGCTGCTAGTCCTACAGATTCACAGAGGCACCCCTATGCTGTGAATAACTTTGGGAAAGGATATTTTCAGTGTGTACAGCCCCTTCTACCGCCGGGAACAAGACCCCAAAGTTCTTCCACCTGCTGAAGCTTTCCTGTAGATGTACTTGGAACTCCAACTCCTATCAGCCACAGCCAAATGGTCAGGGACGATGGGAGTTGTAGTCCAGCAGCACCTGAAAGGCTGCTGGTGGTCCATCCCCCATCCCTTCACAAGCCTTGTTCTCCATTAAATCTGTCACCCCTTTTTAATTGGCAGATGACCCCTTTATTTACAGTACATGTATGGGTGTTTGTGGCCTGTCTCCCCAGGTTCGCTCTGCAGTCCGGAAGAGATGGCACCGGTGGCAAGACAAGCACTCCATCCGAGCCAGAGTCGCCAGGGCTATGTCCATCCCCACCTCCCCAACACGCGTCAGCTTCCATAGCATCAAGCAGTCGACGGCTCTCTGAGGCTGCTGCTCTGAACCGTGGGGCCAATACCTTTTGCTGAAGTTGTGGGACAGGACAGGACAGGACAGGACTTGCCAGCTGCAAAAGACAGGATTTTTGTTGCCTCCCCCTCCGGAGTTCTGGCGCAGAAAAGTCCCCGGAGATTGTCGCCAGCATTCTGTTAGCTGAAGCCTCATATTCTACGTGGCTAGAATTGCAAGTCTCGGGAGGTTCTGGTGGCTCTGAAGCGACAGGAAGTCGGAGGTGACAGCCCCAACATCCCGTCCTTCGAAGGTGTGGCTTACTTCACTTTCCCATGCCGTCTGGAGCTCTTTGGTCAATTCGCTAACAGATCGGGGAAAGGGTTATGAAATCACACAAGTGCTGTGGAAAGAGCAGAGGGGTGGGTGGTTCACTCTCCAACTAAAAAAAACACAAAACCCTCCACTGGAGTTGATAGATAAGCAAAACCAAAGGAAGAGGTTCTTTTTGGGAACTCCCTAGCTACAAGATGCTGAGTTGGCCACTGACATATTTTACAGGATCTGAATGGTTCAGGAAGGATACATATGTGGCTAATAGCCAAAAAAGAGCCAAAAGCACAAACTCTGAATTCAGGGCTGCCGACTACCTGATCCTGGGGATTGAAAAGAGCAGGTGGACATCCCCATCACACCTGCTTGTCACCTTCCTTCGGACATCTCTTTTAACCATTTGTGAGAATGCTGAGCGGGAGCCAACAGTGCCATTCCAGTGTTCTTCCTCATTCCAGCTGCTGCAGCAGCCGCCAAAACAGGAGCTGATGCCTTGTAAATCCTCTGACCTCAGCAAGGCTACCAACCCAGTATTTCCATAGTCTGCTGAATAGTTGTTTCAGTTTGCACCAAACTTATGCCCATGGGAAGCCCCCTTGAGCCCCAAAGTGGAAGGAGGGTATTCATGCATTTGTTTTGATATCTCTGAATAAAGACCACCACCATCCCAGTCCCTGCTTGCACTTTTCTATTTTTTAAGAATTATATGTTGGAGAATTGCTCTGAGTCAGGCCCTTTCTCCCACCCAAGGGAACCGAGCAAGGCCTCTGCATATTCTGTAATAAGCACCACACACATGTGTATATGAAACAGCACTGGACACAAAATCCAGCAGCCTGAAAATCTCAGCTTTTTGTTAGTTTTGAGTTTTACAAGCAAGCTTCTAGTCCTTATACATGTCAAGATAGATCTGAAAATAAATGAGCATGATATATGAACCAGGTGAGATCTCAGAAGCCAGGGAGTCTGAGAAGGATCCCTGTGCTGAGGAGGAAATGCTCTGTACGCCTTTCCCATGATTAACAAAATATGGGCCAATTTGTATAGCTCATACAGGTCACAGCGTCTGAAAATTCAGGTTGTTGCAAAATTTGGGTTTACTTGATGTAGGAATCTTATTTTGAACACAACATATGGTCTCATGCCAAGTTCCACATCGGAGAGACAATGGATTCATCATGAGCATTTCAGTTGAGGCTCACTGGTCAAACCCTAGATCTACTCATGCCTTTTGTGCGATGTATTTGCTAGGGTGGTTTATCTTGGTGACTGTACTAAGTACCCTTACCAGTGAAGTGCCCAAATCAGCCTTTAGAAATAGCATAGTTATTTGTTAGTAACTTGGAAGGGAAGAGTATGCACAAATGAAGCCTTGGTGCTATCAGGAATTGATACTGAATCCCCGCATCAATGGTCCATTACCTATCTAGACTCTTCTAGGTGGCTGGCAAGAATACTCTGTATCACCCAACTCTATTAAGTTTAAAGCAGGCCTGCGTAACTTACGACTCACCAAACCTAAATCGCAACCTACCAGCAAATCACTAAACTGTTTTTGGTGCCTGTGATTGCAAAACCAGTTTGGATCCTAACTTAAGTCATATTTTAGTCGCACTGAAATCAATGGACCCAAGTAGGACCTTGGGTTTCTCCTCCCCCTTCCCTCCCCCCACGTTCTTTCACCATGTCACTAATGAGCTAGGTTCAGCTTGGTAGCTACAAGTTGGACCTGGAATGTTTCTATTACTTTGTCAAACCATTCAAGTACTATCCCAATTGAATGTAAAACTCCTTTGGCAATACCTATGGGCTAACCGCCTTGCAGCAGCAAAGCCTTGTGTGAATATGTTAAGGAGGGCCGTGAAGAACGACCCACACCCAGTATCTTAAAAAGAATCATAGTTCCTTTACACACAGAGAGTTCCAACTGTTGGAAGTCTTCTCCCTCTCCATAGCTAAAATGAATGCTTTTCCCTCCCCAAGAACCCTGCAAAGCCTAGCTGATGAGCACCACTTTTTTGCCATATCTGACAATTCACACTAAAACGCAAATATGTCTGTCAATGCACTTTCACAGCATTTCCATTTCCCCACTTTTGTAGATCAGTTAAAGGACAGGAGAGAGAATTGAGCCAGTCAGAATGGCTTTAGCTAGTTGGTGCAGACCTACTCAGAAACTCCTATTTGGATCCACTGGGGATCACTCCCTGATAAGTGGGGTTACGGTTTGCAGCCTAACCTTTTAAACTCTTCCAAAACAATCCAAGGTATGTGAACAGAACCCAAATTTTCACTTTTTATCAAGCTAGCAATGCCATTCTTGCAGCTGTGCTTAGGACCACTTGTTTCCCTATTCATGTTTTTAAAACGCACATAGGTCAGAAAGTGGCAGAAGATGTGCATTACAGCTGCAACTGTAATGACAACTTTGACCCCCCCCCAAAAAAAAGAATGAAAATTGCACAAATTGAAAAAGTGACACATTTTCCCACATCCAGACACTTGTCAAATGGAGGCAAATGGCCTTGAACCTAGCAAAACCCGGGTTCTGAGGATCTGTCCTCACCAAACCCGAAATACTTGTACAAAATTCACATTTAAGTCTTGAGAGGTGCAAAATATCTTCTTTGGGGGAAGGGAGTTGCAAAATATTCTATTGGATTCATTTACATCTACAGTTTTGGATTCATCGTTTTTCTGTGTTGGTTAAAGACACTCCATGCTAAGATTTGATAAAACAAAGTTCTACTGTATTAGTCCTAAATCAGTTATTATTAACCCCCTCCCTACTCTAGAGCCCTCTGATCCCACCCCTAGCCATGAAACACCAGTCCAAAAGGTACCAGGAATGTACAAGCAACTGGAGAAGTAACACTGGTCTGGTAAACTACCATAGAGCTGGAAACAGTCCTAGAGAGTGGTACAGGCCACGTGGGGTTGAGCCCAACTCAGCAGCAATTTTACCATTCTCACTAGAGATGGAAAACATATGAGGCTGTAAAAACCAGACTCCCCACCCACCCCCAACTCCGCCATTGTTCTAGTCCACAATTCTGATCAAAGCAGATGTCTCCCACTTCTCTTCCTCCGTCAGCCTGCTTTCTCGAGAGCTAATGGTGAAGGAAGCACTATAGCCCCTTTTGAAGGCACCAGCCATTTTGTCTCATATTCAACAAGCAGCAACCGAGTTCAAATCCTGACACAACTCAATGGACCATTTCTCTGCTTCTGAACTGCCCTGAAGAATCAGTGAACATCCTTCTTGCTTTTTGGCTTGTTTCTTGCACTGTGGTCCCAGATCTTCCAGGGCTTGGACCTTGCCATGAAACTTCTTTGCAGGCAGAAGAGAGAAGCATGAGCTGTGTTGGGTCCCACAAGCTGCACACACAACCCACTTCCCAGATTATGCCACAGTCAGCGTTTTTTTCTGTGAGAGGGACCCAACAGCATGGCCAAGCGTGCCATCTTGTCTCGGGAAGTGGGGCCAAGCACTTGGGAGAAGCCTTGTTAAGCTTTTCTTCCCGCAAAAGGAAACAAAGGCAGTCTGGTCAAGGAGAGACAGTCAGCCAAGAAGACCCAGGGTTAGAGTGTCAGGAGGAGCCCGAATGACATTTACAAAATTTTATGGGTGGGGTGGGGTGGTGGGGAGGATGGGTGACCATGTGCTTGGACGATGGCAGGAGAGCAAGTATCCGTGTGTGTTTGTCTCAGAAGTGCATGCCGGTGATCCTACTGTGTCTCACAAGCAACAATGACGGCTTGCAATGGTTAGCTGCGATCAACCCGGGGTGCTTCCCTCCCCAAATCCACAAAGGTAGCCTACCTAACCCCTCTCCCGCAGACTTTAAATAATGCACCCAAATGGGTCACGTTGATTGGTGCTAAAGAGCCCAGTCAAAGGTCCAGGGAACATAGCTGATATCTCACCCAGGGTCTTGGCATGCCCACCTTACTCCCGCCATCTCACCCACAGAATCGGGGCCCTACGCAGAGCCTAGCAGGCTCCAAGGAGGGGGGAAAAGCAAAAGAAAACCACCAGGCTTCCTAGCAAACAAGGGCTGGGTCCAAAAATACAAGCTACTGCCTGCTGCCTCCCCTGCTCCTTTGGAAACTGGTCTGCCCCTACTGCATCTACCCCGAGCTGGGCCTCTGAGGTTCAACCGAGGAGCCTGCTGGTCGCGAGGGAGTGACAAAGGGCAGGGATACAGGAAAGCTACAGCAAAATCAAAGAGAACTGGAACAGAAGGGGAGGCGGGCGGAGGAGGTCACGGCCCAGGGAAGGCCCAGTGAAGCAGCACCCACAGGACTTCGGCCTGCTGAAAAGACAGGCTCGGATGCTGGTGGGCGTGGGCCCGCACCATGTGTGTTGGAGCAGGGGCGTGACTCCAGGGCATCGGGCGCCCCTTCGTGTTCAAGAAGGGGTGTGGTATCTGCTGCAGAGGGGGCCAGCAGACGGGCACTCTGGTGACGAGAGGCAGTGGTTGCGGCAGGCACGCTGCCGTGGGTGCGCTGGTGGCGTTTGAGGTGCGCCCGGCGAGCAAAGCGCTTCCCGCAGGCTGTGCAGGGGTAGGGGCGCTCCCCGGTGTGAGCACGCTGGTGGATGAGGAGCTCGGAGCGCTGCAGGAAGCGCTTGGCGCAAACGGAGCAGGCGTGGGGGCGCTCCCCACGGTGCATGCGCCTGTGCTTGCTGAGGTTCGAGCTGACGCTGAAGCGGCGGCCGCACTCCGTGCACACGTAGGGCTGCTCCCCGGAATGCGAGCGCACGTGGATGGTGAGGTCGGAGCGCTGCAGGAAGCGCTTGCCGCACTCTCCGCAGCCATAAGGCCGCTCCCCTGAGTGCAGCCGCCGGTGCTTGCTGAGCGCCGAGCGCTGGGTGAACCGCCTCCCGCATTCGCCGCAGGAATAGGGCCGGTCGGGTTCCGGGGGCGGGGACGGGGGTGGAGGTGGCGTGGCCAGCCCCCCACCACACTCCACACAGCGGCGCGACCGCCGGTGGCGCTCCAGGTGGCAGCCCCAGCGGAAACGGCGCCCGCAATCACGACACTGGTGAGGCTTTTCCACTGCATGGCGCTGCTGGTGCCGCTCTAAGTTGGCGAGGATTCGGAACCGCTTGCCACACTCCTCGCAGCCGTGGGGTTTCCGGGGCTGGGCTGAAACAGAGTTCCCGCCTGGCAGCTGGGTAGTTGCTGCCCCGACAGAGTTCAGAGGCAAGGCAAGAGAAGAGGCGGAGGCAGAATCCAGGACAGGAGCCAAGGCGGAATTTGGAGGTGAGCTGGATCTCTGTGGCGGGACGACAATGGTCCTCCTGCATGGCCCGCAGCGGTGGGGTTTCTCTCCTGCAGGCGGGCGCCGGCGTCTCTGGGTGAAGCGTGGTTTCTGCCACGCTGAGAAGAACTGGGCTCTTTCGCCAAAAGGCGGCCAGAGTCTCGCAGCATCCTGGGAGTCCCGGCTCATGCTGTGGAGCGGGCTGCAGCCAACGCTCTCCCGGGGCTCAAGGCCTGCCCCCCATCTCGTTCCCAGAGGGCTCTGCTGGTGGACAAGGCTGTTCTTACACCCTCTGGCGTCCCCATGAAAAATCTTCCCTGAAATGGGTTGCTTTTGGCCTGCCACCAGCCCTGGGCACAAGAGGGGCACCTGGAGCTCATTCGCAACTGGCTTTCTAGACAAGATGGTGGGTGCTTCCAACGTTCCAGCATGTGAGGCCTCTGAGTTGTTCTGCCCACCTGCTTCATCACCTGCTGAGACAGAAAGGTGGATAAATTTCTGCACCTTGGGGTGGGGGGAGAACACAATGATGTCTACAAGGGGGAGTTGGACTCACTCTTCCATATTCCTGAGAAGGTGCTCGTGGTCAGTTTACAGAGTGCGCTGCATCAGATCGCAAGAGAGGCTCTGCAGCAGAGTGAATGCTTTGCATGTAAAAGGGCCCAGGTTCAATTTCTAAGCCCTCTGTCAAAATATCTCGGGTAATAAAGATGTCCAGCAGAGACCCTGAAAACCTGGCACCAACAAAAGACAGGCTGGGCCAGGGGTAGGAACCCTTTTCACCCTGAGGGCCATTTTCCCTTCTAAGGAAGCCTACAGGGGCCAGCTGACAGTGGTTGTCTGGGCCAGAGAAAAATGAGGCTCCCAAATGCCACAAACCCAGAAGTGACTGTTCCGGTTTGCGAACTATTTTTGGAAGCCAAACATCTGACGGGGCTTCCGCGGCTTCCGATTGGCTGCAGAGGCTTCCTGCAGCCAATCAGAAGCCGCATTTGGTTTCCAAACATTTTGGAAGTCGAACGGACTTTCCAGAACGGATGCCATTCGACTTCCAAGGTACGACTAAGTTTTATTTGAGGGCCAAGGTGCTACACAGAAAAGAAGGGTTTAAGTGGCAGGGAGCGGAAGGATGGGTGTCCAAGGAGAAAGGCTAAGCCAGAAAAAGCTCACACTGTACACAACGGCAGAGGGTTTCGAGCAATTAGTAGGAAGGCAGAGAGAAAGAGATGAAGCCTGAAGACTATGTAAGCCAGGGAGCCCAAGATGACTGGAGGGGTCAGGAGGGTGGTCCTGAATATCACATCATGGTTTGAAATAAAAGCAGGCAAATCCTTGGCCGCCGATCTTAAAAACAGTTAAGAATTAAATGGTAGTGTCTGATGGCTGCAAAACTCGATCCTGCCTGCCACACCCCTTTTCAGCTGCCCATAGCAAGGTGGCCAGGCCTCAGAACTCCACTTGCCCCGGCTGATGCCCTTACCTCCAAGGCGGGGGCTCCGGGTCACCCTCTTGCGCCGCCTGACTCTCCCCTGCTGCTCCTGCTCCTTCACCAGCTCCCTCAGCATCTTCTCCACTTGTGCCTTGCCAACAGTCTGCAGGATCACTCCGAGCTGCCTCCGGAAGTCCGGCAGGATCCCTTCTTCACTCGAGCCGGCTGTAGCTGCTGCTGCCGCTGCTGCTGCCGCCTGCCCCTGCAAAGGTGCCAATTGCCCCTGCTCAGGTTCCATTTCTAGCCCTGGGAAGAGGGAGAGAAACAAAGTGAAAGGAATGTTAATGGAAGGCCCTAGGAGCCCCGTTGCCTATTCTAGGCGTGAGCTAATTTACACAGGGGCAAGGCCTGCGAAACGCTGCAGGAGGATTGTGCCCTTGGGACAAATGGCGCGAGTTAAGACAAGACAGCTGTCTTTGTCTGCTCCAGGATTGCTGCGATAGGACAGGCCGTTGGGTCGTCATCCTGGATACCTAGAGCTGTTCGTGGCAGGGGGGAGACACAGCCAATCAGGAGAGAGTGAGGATGGTAAAGGGAGAATTTGACGGTTTAGCCAAGCAGCTCAGAGGCTCTGCTCTAGGTGCCTTTCTCTGCTCTCACCAGGGGGTGGGGAGGTTACAAAAGGAATAGCAGACTTTGCTGTGAGCGCTTGTCACCACCTGAGTCAGAGTACCTGACAGTTCGTAAATGAGGTTCCATCCTTTCTGCAGCCCGTGTTAGAAACTCAAATAAACCAAGGTTACAGTCTCCAAAACAATGTCTAGTTGCCATTTTGGGGCAAGACGGCTCTAAAGTCTTATTTTTCCAAAGGATTGACTGGCTGTGATTGATTATCAGTTAAACATCTGGCTAGTTCAGATAACAACCTTGAGCTAGATTAAGAACTTTGAGAACTTAAAAGAAGAAAAGTCCACATATATTCCTGTCCCTACCTCTTTTTCTTAACGGTGACATGGACCATTCATAACATAAGAATATTCTTCACAACTGTGAGCATGGGGGTGGGAGTGGGGTAAGTAAAGACAAGCTAAAGCGGTTAACTGTAATGTTGGTCACTGCTCCTGCTCAGGCGGCACAGAAAAAACATTTTGGTTCCTGAAATTCATTCTGACTGTGCAGATAAAATATAACAGGATGGGGTACTAGTGTGTGAAAACAGTGATCCCCAGGCACGCACCTCCAGATGGTGGAGATATCAGGCACCATCTGGCACCCAGGCATCTTCACTTGGCCGCTAGTGGCCGCTAGTCAGGTACAAATGCACCTGGCGCCTGGCTAATTTCAAACACTGTCTACAACTATTAACAAATTGAAATATTTAGGACCACGATCGGAAGAAACTCATACAGCAGAACACAGGTGGGAACACCAGGGCCCTTCAGCTCTCTTTGGGCCTTCAGGAATTTCCTCAGGCCACACTACCTCTTCCCAGGCTGCACACCACACCGACACTCTTCCATGTCCTCTTTGAATGCTTTTGCCTGGCTGGAATGTGCCCTTGACCTTTAATAAGGACTCCTTTTTGCCTGGATGGAGAGATGGGTGTGGGGTGTGCGTGTATAAACTCCTGATTTCTGCATCACCTGCTGTACACAAAGGTAAGAGTCATATCCGTCGCTCTGTCCGCTTCTGCCTGGCCCCCACCCACTACCGGCATGTGGCCCTCAGAAGCTTGCGGCCAAAAGTTCCTGCTGCCCTCCAACATGGGAGCAAATTCTAGCTTCCCTTTCAGTGCAGTTTGAGAAGGGAAGGCTTACAGCTCACAAGGGAGAAATGAGTTCCACTCTTTTAGGTAGTTGAACAAAGGAAGGATTTGTAGCACACAATTTCTTAAAATCCTCTCGAATAAAGGACTTACCAGGAGCCAAGCCTCGGCGCCCTCGGGTCTCTGTGAAGGCAGTTATCCGGGGCCAGCTAATGGCAATTTCTTCCGCTAAAAGGAGAGGAGCAGAAAACAGGTTGATAAGCCTAAGATACTTCTGGAGGATAAAATGTTTGGTTAGGCAGTGGCCTTTGGATGCTATATAGCAGGGTTTCCCAAACTTGGGTCTCCAGCTATTTTGAAACAACAATTCCTATCATCCCTGACCACTGATCCTGCTAGCTAGGGATGATGGGAGTTGTAGTCCAAAAACAGCTGGAGACTCAAGTTTGGGAAACCCTGCTATATAGGGGAGAAGGTATTGACTTCCATATGGCCTTAAAAATCAGCAGCTCTCCCCCCCCCCCGCCAAAACATGTATATAAACCAACGTGCGGTCCCCACTATTTTGTTGGCATCCATCTGTTGTGGGAGACAAGGGAAGAGGGCGCCATTGGAGGTAAAGTCTGTGAGTGAGGCAAACGTGGCACACAATTTCCATGTGATGACTTGAGATGCCACAGAGCTACTTTTAGTTCTGGGTAGATAAGGTTCGAGTTTAAGTCCAGCGGCACAGACATTTTAAGCAGTGGGATCCCTTACCCAGCGAGATCACTGTTTCATAGCTCTCCTGCATCTCGGCACACACGGGTACTCTCTCACCAGAAATGCCTGGAGTCCTTCTTCTTTCTCTTGGCAAAGGAGGCTCCTGACAAGCACCTAAATATAAAAAAAGAACTGAAGGAGTTTGTGCCACGTCACGTTGTAGAAACCTTTCTACGGCAACCCAGTGTGCTTGATAATCATATCCATGTAGCAATGGGGTGAGATTGGAGGAGGCAGGTGGGACAGAAAGAGCAAATGATGTTGTGAGAGGGGCAAACTCTGTCATATTATGAGATGGGGACGGGTCTGATGAAGTGGCTTGGGCCTTGCAAAACTTTGGGACTGCATCCTTCTGTACATTTTCTGGGATATGCTGGAAGGGCCCTAGTGTGGGTGCTTTCCTCTAGGGAAGTGAATTCTATGGCTGCTTGGTGCCAGGCTTTCTCAAGAGATGAGTCATAATTATGCATTCCCAGGGAGGGCCACCAAGCAGCAACTCCAATGTTAGTCGAACTCAAGAGCAGACCCGCTGAAATGCAATCTATTCTAAGTATGACTAACACTGGATTCAGCCATGTCTTATTTCTGTCCCCAGGTTTAAGGCCTGTTTATTCATTTGAACAATTATATTTTTAATTTTGTTGGACTGGCAGAGCATATTTACACCGCGTTTCTAAGCTATTCTGTGGCTTTTAGGTTTTTCTTTTTATAATCACTATAGCATTTAAATGGCTCCTGAAGAGTTTTCAGAGCACTTCATTAACCTCTTGGTAATCCACATAACAATCCAGTAATATAAGATCAGCTTCGTTATCCCCATGTTGCAGATGGGCTGGGGGAAGGACTGAGGCTGAGAGGTAACAGCTTGTTTAAGGGGATCCACTGCGCTGGTGGACAAGGGTAGAGATATAAATTCAAATAAATGGCTGCTCAGCATGGGAGACCTGTGACTTTTACTGAGGTGTGTACACCATACAATACACCAAGAGATTTTAAAATGGGAATGGAACTGAACCAACTAATCAACAAGCTATTATTACACAACTTGTATTGTGGCATCCTTGCGGAAGGAATGGGAAGAGCATGTTACAGTTCGTGATGTGATTACACATTTGACACACCCACATGTGGTTAGATGCTCTTTGTTATATACACAGTGCACTATTTCACTGTACAGCAGTCAAACACTACAAAAGTCTGTGTTGTCTCTGGCTGCACCAGACTGTAAGGTAGCTGAACCATGAACATGTCCATATATCGCTACAGATTATTAGTCCTTAGAAAATCAAACCAAGGGAATGTTGAAATAAGACACAAAGTAATTGCAGGGAATAAGTTGGTTACCTAAGACTTGTTCTCCATTGTTTACACTTGTAAAAGAAAAAGCCTGTAAAGAAACCTGGGCCACTTTGAACATTATATCCAACCAGGTTTTGTTCACATAATTCCACAATTAATAGACTAAATCATGTCAATTAATTTTTATGGGTCTGCTCTGAGTATGACTAAAACAGGATACAACCCTGTGGTTTTTAGGTATATACCTTAAAAAAAAACACCCTCAAGTATACATCTAAAAATTGAAAGTGTGAATGTGATGAACAACTATTTAAAAACACACACATCACACACCTTGTTGTTGAAAAGCTTGGACTGGCCACAGCTCCCTATGGGGGGGTTGGAAACCTGGATTTCTGTGTAATGTGCAAAACAGCTCTTCATTTCTCTGTACTGTTAGTACTTTGTGTCCCCAAAACTGTTTGTTTAGTTATATTTTAGATCATGGTTCAAAATCCCCTCCAGTCCAGTTGGCTTGTCTGGTGGTGAAAAAACACATGCACGTACAAAGGACAAAATATGAGCAAATGCCAGAGGGGCAGCGGAGTTTGTTGTGGCAAATATAAATCCTGTTGCATCCTAACGACAAAACAATTATATTACGGTAACACAAGCTTTCGTGGATTATAAACCACTTCCTCGACTGCATGGAGCGTTATCCCAAGCTAGTGTTAAATGTGTTCCAACTCTCTACGGATACTTTAAAAATAATTTTAAAAATGCAGCGTGGAAACAAAACTACCTCACTATGAGAAGAAGTCCATGCAAAAGGCTGTGGGGGTGTTACGGAGGAATCGGGGCAATTGCTGGGGGCGCGGTGGGAGCCGGAGAGAGGGAAAGAAGCCATAAATTATGGGGAGGGACGTACTTTGTTGGGAGGTAGCATCTTTTGAAAATTGAGTAAGGGGGACATGGGCAAATGGGTGCAAAGGTTACAAAAGGCAATCGCAATGAACTGGGCCCTCCTTGCCACCCTTCAAGCTGACTCTCTTTCCCACATTGCATGAACCATCGCCCCCCGCCCTTCTAAGTCCAGGATCTTCGTGCAATGTCTTAAGTCCAGGCAGCAAAGGGGGAAACGGCTGCATCGAAATGCTGTTACCACCCCGCACCCTCCACCTCGGGGTCCATCTATGTCCTGCACAGCCTCCATTGTTTCCTCCTTGTGAATCGGACCTTGCAAAGGCGGCGACGGGAGGGTGGGGGCAGAGGAGATCGAAAAGGCCGGGTTGATCTTTTGCACCCCACCCCCCACCCGCGATCATTTACCTGCACCTAGCCAGGGACTGCAACGTGCGGCCTGCCTGAGAATGGTGAAGGCCGATTACAGAGAAATCCTCGCCCCCTTGCAGGGAGCTGGGATGAGAGGGGGCGGGTCTTAGGGGAAGCAGCTGCAAGCTGCAAAATCCAGGAAGCTCAATTCCACATCCTGGCTAGAGAAAAGAATAAAGAGAGAAAGACCTCCCCTTTCTCCTTCGGCAGCTAAGCAGGCCCTCTTGTGGCTGATGGGGTCTCTCTCCTGCATAAGGGACTCGGTGGCCGGCGCTCTCTCTTCCTGCTTCTCAAAGTTTCTGTCCTTCTTTTGGAAACTGGTGGGTTAAGGATTCTACCAAGTCATTTTGTGTTCCACATACTGTATAGATCAGACTCAATGCAGCATGTGGATCCGAGTCATCAGGAGCCGTGCTGTAGCCGCTTAATCCTTCTACTTCGTAAAAAAACAAATACATCCTCCACAAAAACAAACCCAGTACAGTATTGATCAAACCCTATTTAGGCCGTACATACGTGCTGTTGTTTTAAGACATACAATGGCTCGAATTTAACATAAAGTATGAAAGTATACGAAATATTATTGTTAAAGGACAGTCCCCCATCTTTGGTAGGAATTTCTCATTATTCTGTTCCCAAGTTTATCAAGAAATATCCAAAATAGTTAACTTACTGGATAGCTTATCAGCTGGTTAGGAGCATGGTGCTGACAACGCCAAGGCTGCAGGTTCGATCCCCATATGGGGCAGCTGCATAGTCCCACATTGCAGGGGCTTGGACTAGATGATCCTCAAGGCCCCGTCCAACTCCACGATGCTATGATTCTACCTGTTCACGTTTCTCCACAACTGTCATTACTGAATATGCGGACTGATATCACAAAAGCTTGGCACTCTAAAGAACCTTTGACATCCATGCTAGCTGCTGCTGGGATTTCAACAGCCCAGCAATGGAAAACTTTGGAGGGGGGCGGGAATCTACATTTCTCTTTGTGGTATAAGAACCTATGGACTTTGGCTATTGTGGAAAAAAATAACACACCAATTGCAGGTCTCCAGAGGGATTGGAAACCCTGAATGCTTCTACGTCCTCTGACAGGGTTTTATTTCTTATGCTTTGGACATAGATGGCCAACGTGCACCATCTACATCAGCTCAGGAAAAATGGATGTCTTGGTTTATATTAGTGTGTTACTACTCCCGACCTCTTTTTTTACATACAGTATGTTATGGTGTCATACTCTGCTATTGTACTTTTACGTTGTCGGTAATGGTCATTATGCTTCAATAAAACTTTATTTATTTATTTATTTAAAAAGCTATTGTTAATAGGACGGAGTACCAGGGTACAGTGGCAGAGCAGGAGGGGCGGGTAGCATTGCATACCTGTCTTCCCAACGTGGAGGCAACCGGCCAGGGATGGTGTCTTGAGACAGTGATGACTCCTCACTTTCAGTTTCTATGGAGTCTCATAGACACCTGGCAGCTTCAGCTCAAAACCTCCTGAAGGAAGGAATGAAAATACAAATACTGTACGTACTGACTTTGAGCCAACGTCACCATCACATTAGGCCGCTGCTGAAGGAATTGCACTGCCTGCCAATGACCTACTAGGCTAGGTTCAAGATGCTGGTATTGGTGTACAAAACCCTATACAGCCTAGCAGGATACCTAAAAGATTGTCTCATCCTACACATACCCAGCTGATCACTGAGTTCTGTAGGAGTAGGCACAGTGCAGGTACTATCCTGTCAGGGGCTCCATTCCACATATCAGACAGAACCTACCCTATTGGCTTTTCAATGCCTGCTAAATATGTGGTTTTGCATGCAATTGCATGTGTGTGTGTGTGTGTGTGTGTGTGTGTGTGTAGTTTTTAAAAAATGTTTTATATATGTCATTATAATGCCAGTTGCTTTGAGGTCCCTTGCAAGAAGTGATTCATAAATAATATAAATAATAATAGCCAACCTAAAGGGTCTGTAATGTAGGCGGCAGAAACATGGAACACGTGGGGGTAAAGAGAGTCAAAAATAATTTTGGAAAGGGAAATTATTTGGACAGGTCAGGGAGGAAAATTAATGGTTTGAGGATGAAATTGATTGAAAGGGACATCATGAGGGTTGTTTGTTTAATGCAGTGAGGCTGTTCCCACCTCTGCCTTGTACTCTGTTCATGACTTTGGGCAAGTAACTTCTCTCCATCTAGTCCAGTACATCTGGCCAGCCTTCTTGTTACTTGCACTCTGCCATCTGGTAGGTATTCAAATATATTCCTGAAGGTTGTGGCAAAGGGATCCCAATCTACCACTCCCAGTAAAGCCACAATGTGTGGCAATGTCATAAACTTTATTGACCAGCATCCAGGATGCAGGAATTTGTGAAAGGGAAAGACAGATGTGTGACACGGTCAACCAGTCACTCTAGCAATGCCTTATCCTGAGCCTTTGACAATGAGAGAAAAGAATGAGCGGTGCTTGGTGTCTCAGCACACCCGCATAAGTGAAGGGAGAGACTGCAAGGACTATGATTATACCCAGAAGAACTCAGTGTGTGCAGGAGCAGCTTATTCAGCTGCCTGTATCTGAGCTGTGACCCCACACGGCCAAAGTGCTCAGGAGTTTATGGCCAGCAGTGGTTGAAGCAGAGTGCCTGGCCTTTGCCAACAGAGAGCTTACCTACCTGTGAGGGTGAATGCTTCCCCTCTGTGTAAGAGACACTGCTCCATGCTGTTGGAGGAAAAGAGTGTTACAGCAATACCGTTCTGACAAGACAATCACATAAGGCAAAGGTGGTCTGGCAGGTAGGGGAGACATTTACAGGCAGCTTGCAAGCTTCAGCTCAGCAAGAGCTGGCTGCAAATTAGAGCATAGACACTTAGGGTGGGCGGGCATCCTGCCACTACCCTCTCCCAATTAACCTCCATCTCCAGGGCCCACCCAACATTATATCACCCTAAGTTTCAGGTTTGGGGCCTGAAATCTTAAAGAGTTTGGGGTAATCCTGACCTGGCAACCTTAATTAAAATTGCTATTGATATAAACATATATATTAGATATAGGCCCAGGCCACTTTGAGTGGGGATTTGAACCTTGGTCTTCCATTCCAGCTCCTAGCCCAACACTCTGACCATATACCACACTGGCTCACAGGGTCATCTGGGTCCTCCGGCCATCTGGGTTGAGGGAGAGAGCAATGAGGAAAAGGGCCTGCTGGTGGCATGCTCTCCTCAAAGGTACTTGCCTGACATCTGCTTTGGCCTTCTTGTTTCCCCAGACAAAAATAAATGAGTACATGCCACAAAACGACAGGATAATATCCATTCTCAAAACTGAAATGGCCATGTGGAATGTGAAAGGCCTACAGTCTCTGTTAGATGCTATTTACCTGTTTTCCAACACCTTATTCAATAAATAATGAAAAGAAATGTGATGAAACACCGGTAACGGCAATGAGAACCCTATTGGATGCCTTTCTCGTTTTGCCTCATTGGCACATTGGCACAGGTGAACAGGTGGGCCCTCCGTTAATATGCCAGGTTGTTTATTTATTAAAAATATTAACTGCCTATTTATGAAGACATCTCAAGGCGGTTTACAGTAAAATCCATTAAAAATACCAAGCAAAAAACACACCAGCAGCCTTAACAGCCAGTACGTTTAACTGCATTACAGAAAATGGCTGGCCTCAGTGGTCAGCAAAGGCCTAAGTAAACAGGTACATTTTTAACGTGTAGAAACCACATCCTAGTTGGCACATCATGCCTCACACGCTACCGTGGGCACCAAAACAGAAAAGGCCCTCTATCTGACTGATCCCATGAGATGAGCTTTCACCGGCTCCTCATGACCTTAGTAACCAGGCAGGTCTGCATGGGAGGTTAAAAAGCAAGTCCCATTTCTGCCACTGGGAATTTCCCAGTGAAGCCAGATGAGAAAACTGCCTAGGGTGGCTCAGGCTTAGCCAACCGATATCTTGCTGTCGAAGGGATCGAGTATTTGTTTTTATTTTACCTCACACTAATTTGATGTGTGGCAGGGCAACTAAATGATAGGCTGTGTTTAGGTGCATTCTCCATGTTTGAAGTTTTATTCTGTTTTTAATGTTCTGTTGAAAGCCGCCCAGAGTTGCTGGGGGAAACCTGGCCAGATGGGTGGGGTAGAAATAATAAATTGTTGTTGTTGTTGTTTACTTATTTATTTACTCCCCAGGAAATGTGCCAACGTTCATCTCCCCCAGGCAGTGAAGTGCGAGATTGAAAGAGTTGCTTCCGAAAACACACAATGCTCCAGGGTCGTGCGGTCAGCACACTTTGAAGGCTGAGGGGACCCCCCCCCCTCGCAGACGCACTTTCTTGAGGGTGTGAAGCCCCTCTGGATGCGGAGTTGGGGAGGAGGGTTCCCATGTGAGAGAAAGAAGGAGAAGCGAGCCCGCCCAGCCCCGCGCGACCGTCTCTCGGGAGGCGGTTGCTCGATAGTGGAGCCTCGCGCGCAGTGGCGCGAAGGTCCCGAGAGGCGCTTCTCTCGCTCGCTCACTCGTTCGCTCCCTCCCAGGCTGGGCTCTGGCGGTTGCTTGTGAGGAGGCGGTCCCAGAGGAGGAGCCGGGCAGCTCGTCGAGAGCCGCCCCGCTTCGTCAGCCAGCCAGCGCTGCTTCCCTTTTTTTCTGTGGGGCGCGCTCGGAGCGCCTGACGGCCGTTGCCTCCTCTACCGACTTCCTCACCTCGGCTCCCCATGGCCGGCCGCGGGGGGTTTCCTCTCACGCCGCCGCAGCCCGGGGGCCCCCCTCCGGTTGCTTCGGCGGCGCTGTCCGCCCTTCCTCCGCCAGCTCCGGGGCTTTTGCGGGGACCCAGCCCGGCTGGGGCCACCCCGTACCGGGCCATGGGGCACGCGCCTCCGTTCCAGGTAAAGCGGGGGCGGCGGGGCACGTGCTCGCGCGTGTGTTGTGTTGTTGTTGCGGGTCGCTCTCGAAAGTGCCGCGGAAGGAGCGCGAGGTGGAGGAGCAAGCACGTGGGGACGTCGGGGTTTTGAAACACGTGAAGGGATCGTGGCAGTTTGTGCGTGAGAGAGAGGGGGATGGAGGGAGCAATGCAGGTGGGGGATACACGTGGTATAGCTAACTCCCTGGAAGGGAGACGTTGCCGTTCCAGGAGTCGGATATGGGGGTTCAAGGGGGGCGGCTTGCGGGGAGGAGAAAAGGAACGTGTGAATGGCTGGGTATGACTGAGATCGGTGAGGGCAGCAGGTAAGAAGAGTTTTTATCTAAAAGGCCTCCTGGCAGAAGCGAGTTTAGGAGCTGTGCGTGCGGCTACATGGAGAGGGTCTGGACTGTATTTGGCAGAGACGTCCCAGTGTTGGGATGGTTGCTGAGTCCGAGAAGTTGGAGCAATATCAGATAGCGTCTGCTGAGACGGAAAGGCATTTGGGGGTTGTGGGAGAGAATCAACTGTGAAACTTCCGGCTGGAATCTGAATTTGTACTTTTTCTTTTTCTTTCCTTTCTTCTTCTTCTCCTTTTAAACCCAACATGTTTTGGTCAGGTTTAAGTTGCCTTGTTTAATGTACTGTACTTTTAATGTGTGGTGTGCTTTTTAATATATATAAAATATATATATTCTAGCCAGTTAGTTTATGATGGCTTAAGTTGTTCATTTTAAAGTGTTACGTACCCTCAAACTCTCATAAAGGTAAAGGTAAAGGGACCCCTGACCATTAGGTCCAGTCGTGGCCGACTCTGGGGTTGCGGCGCTCATCTCGCTTTATTGGCCGAGGGAGCCGGTGTACAGCTTCCGGGTCATGTGGCCAGCATGACTGAGCCGCTTCTGGCGAACCAGAGCAGCGCACGGAAACACCGTTTACCTTCCCGCCAGAGCAGTACCTATTTATCTACTTGCACTTTGACGTGCTTTCGAACTGCTAGGATGGCAGGACAAACTCTCATAGTGGTGCTTAAAATCTAAACATAAATTGGAGGGGGGGCGGGTCATCGAAGGAAACTGAGGTTTTAGGTTGACACTCAAAAGTAGGTGTCTCTGAATGGAGGTGGGGAAATTTTGCCATGCAAACTGAGGGCTTCTCAGTGAAATCCTGTGTATGACTCCGGGTGGGATTTAGATTTCCTGCCTGTGAAAGTCTTGTAATGGTTTTGTGCAGCTGGAGGCTTGGATTGTGTGGAGATGTAGAAGTGTACAATCAAAATGCTAGTTTTTGTTCTCTAAGTACCAGGTGTCACAACTAGCTATGAAGGCAGAGCTTGTATCTGTTGATTGAGTTTATCAGAACTTGATGTAAAGAGCCACATGGGCTTTCTTAAGCAGGTAAGGAGAAGAGCTTATTTATTGCATTTATATCACACCCGTTTCTCCAAAAAGTAGATGGTCCACACACCCCTCCATAATCTCCATAACAACCCTGTGAGGTAGGTTAAGCAAGAGGCAATGACTGGCCCAAGGTCACCCAGTGAGCTTCATGACTGAGTGGGATCTGAACCCTGGTCTCTCAGGTCCTAGTCTGACGCTCTTAACTACTACACCACACTGGCTTCCTAGAGTACTTTTGCTATAGGGCAGCTATATAAATTAAGTAGGTAAATAAATATAATGTCACTTAGAGAAAGATCTGAAATATTTTCCTTGAAGCTTGAATTTGTACTTTTTGGCTTGTGGCTCGGTCTGGAGCAGAATTCCCAGCCGCATTCTGCTTTCCCCACCACCCAACCTTTGATAATAAAAGTCTTTGTATATTAGAAGAGTTGTATTCTCAGCAGTTCTTGAAGTAAGGAGATAGTATTACAATCTTAGGTGGCAGACTGGGGAGCAGGGGAAGGGAACAAGGACACGCATCAATAATGACAAAGGGGGAGGGACTTCTGGAGGTTAAAAATATTTTGTTGGTTTAGAGAAGCACACTATGGGTACATCTTCAAGACTGACAGATGTAGATCAGTTCTCCCTTAATGCAGCTTAAAGCACTCTCCTGTGCTTCCAAATGGGATGAAAAGAGTGCCAAGAGGGATTTTGTCCCATGCTTTAAAAGCATGCTGCAAGCATAAAAGTAGGGATTTTAGTACATCAAGCCTGTACAATTTCTAAACAACTAATCTAAATGCAGCCCACCAGCCATGCATAGCGGCCCTCCAGAGATTTGCCAAAGTACCTTGTCCTACTCTGTGCTTTCAACTGCAAGAACTGGCGTGGTGTAGTGAATACCTGCCTGGCTACAGTACGTGGGGGGGGGGGTGCTGCATTCAGCTTGGTGGGCCATCAGTTGTGTAGGCCTGTAATATGTGTTAGTTGTTGTTAATACAGAATCAGGAAATGATTAATTTGCCCAAAATACAAAAGTATGGTCCGGGGTGCTCCTTTTATTTTTGATGCTTTCCTTTTGGAATTGTGTTAGTCGATTCCATTTTTCAAAAGGCCAGAAATGACGCCCAAAATCACCCAAGGGAATCAAAATAGCAGCAAATAAAGTAGGAAAACACCATATGGTTCTCTATACAATGTTTTTGTATTACAAATGTGTTGAATAAAACACTTTTCAAAGGGGGAAATTCCTTTACAAATCTTTTCAGTGCTCATGGCTAAAAGATTTCTTCCTATTTGAGATAAGTCAGTAGGACCTGTTCATAAACCACCTAAAAAGGTAAAGACTTGTCATTCAGACAGTCACAGTTTTTGAGGTTGTTTTGATCTGTGCTGTCTTAGGGGGGAAAATTTGGCTACGATACTAAAAGGAAAATACTGTCTTGTCTTCTATATCAGCACTGTGTGTGTGTTTCACACACAACCACATAAGTGCTTCACAGAGCAATCCTATGCATGTTTAGACAGAATTAAGTCTTACTGATTTTGTCGGGACTTGCTACCTAGAAGGTATGCACAGGATTGCAGCCTTAGTTTGACAGAGTCAGTGTGGGCCACAGGGTCAGTTGGGCTTGGATTAAAAGACCTTGATTTCGGTATTTGCTTCTTCCATTAATTCATTTTGCGGTCTTGGGCAACACACACACACACACTGAGCCTTAGCTCCTCTTCTGCAAAATATAAATTGTAGGAGTGAGCACAATACAGTTGGTACAGAATTTAGCAAACTAAGGATGCAATATAAATTTGTAGTAGGCCAACTATTATTTGCTTCATTTTGTTTGAATTATTTTCCTATACTGTAATTACTAGTGGTATTAATAGCAAAGGATCTTGTGTCACTTTAAAGACCAACACATTTGTTGTGGTGTAAGGCTAAAAGCTTTCACGTACCACAGTCTATTTCATAAGATGCATGAAATGCAGTCCTAAAGTGGCAAGCATATCTACCCATGATTGGCATGGGAGTGAAGTCGATGGAATAAAATGCAAAAAGAGCAGTGACAGTTACCTAAAAGCAAAATAATTGTAGTGACCAATTAACTAGGCACTGTTTGTGATAACACAGTCATCCTGACATTTGTTAGCTAATTAGCATATACAGTGTGTTCCTTTTTTAAAAAACCACAATCTTGAGTCAAGCCCCAGGTGGCAGGATTGAATTGCCTGATAACTCAGAATTCAGCAGTTTCACACTGAACGTTCAAGGATAGCCACCTTAAGGTCAATTAAAGAGTATTCTGATAGGTTAAAATGTTCTCTAACTGGTTTGTGGATATTGCCATTTCTGATGTTGGATTTGTGTCCCCTTATTTTGTTGAATAGATATTGAACTGTTGGTCCTGTGTAGAATGCAAAAGAGCATTTGTCCAGACACTTGCAACATGCAGATTTGCATTGAGACTGCAATAATACTCACCCACTGAAATAATAATTTAAAAAAAGATTAATGAAGTTGGACTGGTACCCAGGAATAAGACAACCTAAGGCAGCTACTTACCAGCAACACCAGGCCACAGACACAATCACAGGGTCCAGACTCTGCAGCAAACATGCCAATTGTGTCTTCATACCTTCCTAGGAAACACTGTTATAGGGCCTAATAATAATCCATAACATAATGGGTTCATTCATTAGTTCAGCTTCTGATGTGATATATGGCACCAGCTTTTTCAAGTAATGCTCCTCTGAAAGTTTATTGCAGTCAATGCATTTTGGAGTGGAACGTCCTTCTTCAGGAGCAAACTTAGACTGTTAAAAGCAACTTACACAAATATTGCCGCCTATCTGGCACCAAAGGAACGATTTCCTTATGGTGCCAGATAGGCACCAATATCTTTGTGTAAGCTGCTTCTGAATGTCCAAGCTTGCTCCTCAAGAAGGAAGTTCCACTCCAAAATGTGTTGACTTAAGGCAGCTTACAGATAAAAACAAGAACCGCTAAAACCATAGAAGAAGCAATGATTAAAAAACAATTAAACATGGATAGAATCTAAAACTATATACATATATAAAATATATTAAAACCGTAATCTATTAAAACCAAAAGTAATAGTAATAGTGCCTAAAAGTCTGCTAGGCACTTCTGCAAAGATAAACAGGTATTTGTTCGAAGCAACTGTCATACAAAAGAAATAAGGAATGGCAGAAATATGCACACAGTATCCCAGTTCATGCATAATGGTAAGCCATTGTCAGAAATAAGCCATGAGTTACTGTGGACAAGCAGTGCAGGTGCTTGCTGCTCTGTTGTTCCCACTTTGCTCTGCCCTGTCTGGCTCCAGGAGAAACAAACCACAGTCCTTGACCTAGTGTTATGTGTGAACTGACACTCATGGTTGTTTTTTTCCAAACAACCCACAAGTGGAAGCCAAAGTTTGCTCATGGCTCACCACCACCCATGGTTTGTTACTCCTGAACAAACCATAAGTGCCCAGTTCACCTAATGCCAGATGAAGCCTCGTGGTTTGGTTCTGTCAGAGGCAGAATGGGATTGGTTGAGCTATCATGCTCAATCTTTGTTTCAGAAACTTTTGTTCTTAATAACTTTGTTTTGGAAAAATCCTTGGTACATGAGGATGTTTGTGCGCTTTTAACATTCCTATAATGTGGGGACTAACGGACAACAAAAGTGGATCATCTGAGCCCTTATGGTTGAAAAGATAATTATATTCCAAGGCTGGAAAGATGAATACCCACCACCCATTACTCAGTGGTGTGAAGATCTTAATGCCCTTTCTGCCTTTGAGCATACTGTATATTGTGCCCATTTATATATCATATAAATTGTCTATATTAATATACTGCATTTAGGAATAGTGGATTGTTATTGTGGCATTGTGTGTTTTCTTTCTGTTATTACTTTTTTAAAAAGAAAGAAAGAAAAAAGAGCAGCAACTGCCAGCAGACTACTCCTTACGGTAAGCCATGGATTATTTATTTCTGACCATGGGATAGTGTTGTGTGCTTTTGAGGCCAGTTATATGCTCCAAACTCTACAAGCTGCTTTCAGTTATTGTTGTTTTTACTTAAAAGAGAGAAACACTTTAAACCATGAAGCAATTTAAATTATGTAACATATTGTTTTAATTTTAAAATAATACAATGTAGATGAAAAAGTATAAAGTGTTTTGATGGAGGAAGAATGACATGGAACGAAAAAGATAGAGTTCTGGGGACTTATGAGTAGCGTTGGATGACTGAATGAGTTCAAACTAAAGCATTATGGAAGTAAAATATAAGGAGTTGCTGAACTTGTGCAGAGCTTGTATAGCAAGATTATTACCTCCAGCCACATCATACCTGGAGCACACCCACTGAAATCAATGGACTTATGCAATTTCCATACCATTGATGTAAATGGTTCTGTGCTGAGTATTGACTTGGTTGGATATTGCTAATTAGGAACAGCCTTCAAAATAGGTAATCAGGGAAACAAGACCTGCATTTTCAAAAAGATAGCTCAAAACATTTATGTATGAGTGTTGAGTGGGCCATTTGAGTCTCCAGATGTCCTCTTGTTGACAGGACTGGAGAAATGTCCATAATGACATGTCTTCACTCCTTGTCTCAACCCTCAAAATAATAATAATTATTATTTTATTTTATATATATATATATATATATATATATATATATATATATATATATATATATGCACGCGTGCAATGTGGATATATTAGACACCTAGGAATGACATTCCTTCTCTGGAGTTGTCTGCCTCCTTAAAATAAACCATTTTGTGTTGGGGTTCTATTCCTCCCCACTCCCACCGCCTATAAGCCCATTCTGCCCCACTCTTCCAGGTCCTAAAGGACCCATGCGTCAGCAGTTGCGCATCAATTGGACACATGCAAAATGGTCACCACCTTTACAGGCAAGTAAGAATAGCTCATCACACCCCACAAACCCTTAAAATCACATTGTCTTTAAGCCCATATTCGTAAAAATTGCAGTGCCAGTTCCTTTTTTATATTATTTATTTCATTCAGAAATAACTTTCTGACTACCAGAGATCATGGGTCCTCCCCCAAGATCATCTGAATCAACACTGGTTGCTGTTAGCTTAACTCCAAGCAAAATCCTAGATATGTCCCAATAACTTTCTTTTGAGAGTATTGAATGAATTTAAGATTTGGGTTTAACTTTTCCTCAAAAAAGCATTTTTCTGTATTATGACACTGCAGTTAGCATTCGGCTTAGATGGCGCTTTTTGTAGTACGCTGTGTGGTCTCCTGATTTTATGCTTGTATCCCATCATAATGTGAATTATTGTGCATGGGATACTGGGGTAAGGGACTGGACTTAATGGCCTGCTGATCCCTTCCAGCCCTATTCTTTTGTAACTGGAACTGGCTTCTCAGCAGTCTCTTCATGCTATGAAAGTATTAGCAAAGACCAGTAGACAAGCATCCCTAGTGGTTAGAATTTGAGGACATTGGCTTAGTTGTTGCATCAATTTCAGACAATGGGAGGTACACACTTTGTGAATATTGGGTGCATCCCATGTGAGGAGTGCTAGCTTTGCTTTTCAAATGAAGACAGTTTCAAAAGTCTGGTGTGGATTTTTAGCAGCGAGAGAAACTGTGCCTTCAAGTCCCTGCACTTCCTTTGGAGGTGGTAATGCTTCTGTAACAAGGAAGCCAGAAGCAGAAGCAGCCAAGTACAGCAGTTTCAGCAAGTATCAGCCTGACAAACCTGCTATGTTGTGCTTTGCAAGCCTCTGACTAGAGGGATGGAGCAAGAAATAAATGTACTACGTGGGATAGGGAAGATGAATTAGTACATGCATTAGGGAACATTTCTGAAGGCATGGGTGCTTCTTGAAGCCTTTAACAGAGAGTACTTGCATATTTTCATTATGAGGGCCAGACATATTTTTTAAGTCCCAGCTGAAATTCACAAGATGCAGTTCTGTAAGCAGAATATTGGAAATGCATTTCCTTGGATGAGTTTTAAATATGACTCAAATGTTTGATACCATACACAAGTGTCTAGTGGGCTAACCTTTTAATGTCAAGTATTTTATTACTCGCTTTTCTCTTCTTTCCTTGGTCTTCCTGCTGTGACTTTGAATTGCATTAAACCTGTGAAAACCGTTAATGGCAACTGAATGCTGACTCACCCGTGTTGCTACTTAAGTAAATGCACAGGGCGGCAATTAGATTAGATGGCTATTATCAGATGGCAAGCAGAATCTCTGGCTGTGGTTTTGTGTTGGAGAAGGACTGAGACTTACCTGCCATGGGACTGGCATGTTATTGCTGTGTAGCTGCACCTTCTAAGGAAACTTCAGCATAAACCACTTTGTGTGAAGTTCATGTTCAGTGTCTTTCACACTTTCTAACAACTTGCAGATGAAAAGAAGAGCTGTCTTGTGTACTAGTAAACTCCCTGTTCTTCCATCAATGATTACAAGTTCCAGAGACTAGAGGGAGAAGGGGGCTGAAACCGTAAGGACACTCTAGAATTTTTTCACAGGCTTCTTCAACATCATTCCCAAAGACAAATGAAGACAGCACTGTATGAGAGACGGGTACGGAAAATAGAGATTGTCCTCAGTAATCAGGGGCAGTAGTTTTCTTTCTGTGCCTTTTAAATCCTATCTCTTCCCACTTTTCCTCTGTTCAGTGTTTTCAATACTGTAGTTCCTCAGTAGCTGTTCTGTCATATCAGATGCTGTGCTTGAGATGGTATTTGTGTGTGTGTGTGTAGTTTTACACAGAGAGGAGTGGACGAGTGACTTACGGTCACCTGCAGCCCTATGATTCTGTGGCCAGGAAGGACCACATTCTAAGCCAAGGAAATGGTCCTAAGCATTTGCTGTAATCAGAAACTTGTATAAGAAAGTAGCAGCTCTTTTAAAACTGCAGATGGTTGTCTTAATTCCTTGGGGGAGATGTGGTGGCAATTGAGACCTGCTCCTGTCTGAACTGAGTGTTCCTCTTGGGGGTAAGAAAAAACAGGCTGCAGCTGAACACGTAGCTAAGACCGTTGTTTCCCAGTGGATGTTTGTGGTTTTGAACAATAACAAGCAGACAAATATATAAATTGCCTATGTACGTATAATAGCCACATCTAAGCTACCTAGGCAGCTGTGCAGAATAATTTCAAGTCCATAAAATTATAGGAGACCATCAGATTCATCTTCCACAGAACAAGGCAGAATCATCCACACACACCTTGCTACGTGTCAACTCTCACATTCCATATTACAAGGAGAAAACAAATACATTGTAAATGGTTCAAGCAAGTGAGTCACACATTGCTAGGAAAGGTACATATGCGCTGGCACATCCTTTCTCTTACTGTTTCTAGGATTTCTTTTGACCTGGGGAGGTTCCCCCTCCCCCAAATGGTAGCAATTGGAGCCATTTCACACACTGCACAGTTTGCCACATTATCCATTCATTCAGCTTACCTATTCAATGCAGATGTTTGCAAACACATGTTTATCACACTGACATTGTACATGTTTAGATGCACACTTAAAATTTATTGCACGTGCCCCTAAAATTGAAATATGTGGAGAGGCTTTTTCCTGCCCGTGACAGAAAACCCATCTGCAAAGTCTTCCCAAGGAAATTCTTTTTGTGGAGGTATGGGATCTCAGCAGGATTTCACAGAGCGTGACCCTTGTGTAGCAAATAGGAGAGTTTGCTTTTTAAAAGCATGTGGATGATACAAAAGGCATCTATCATAAATGACCACTTCAAAGGGTCCAGTTGCCTTTAACTATATGAATGTGGGCAGTGATGTAGCTGATAAAAGAGGGGGTGAAGAGAGAATGTTGCGTATAAAATGGCACAGCCAAGCAACAACGGAGTAATGAATATTGCTCCATTTGTTTGAAGAATGCTGGGGATTAACTGCATGCCGTCCTTTTCTTCAGCCAAAGTCAACACTGGCCCAGAATATGTAGTAATTGATTAGAGAAAGGAGGGAAGAAATAATTGTGTTGAGGGAGGAGCCTCTTGTTAAGAGGGGCAGTCTGGGAAATTGGGAGGATGCTGGTTATTTATGAATCTGCTTGCTAGAATTGAACCTCAAAGCTCCTTGGAGGGGTAACAGATTCTTGGTTGTTCGTAGCATATTAACATGCTTTATAAATCTTTGGTAGAAACTGGAGTTTATTTAACAGCAAAATAACAGTCCAGAGACTCATAGACCTGTATACATGCTGCAATTTCTATTTGGGAAATCTGCAAGGAAAGTAATTCCACAATCTCTCTGGGCAACTTATTCCGTCACTGACTTGGTGCTCCTGTAGTTTGGAAGTTTATCTCCAGTTGCAACCTATATCTGCCTTTTGGTTCTTTACAGCCATTGCCACTTGTAGCATCTTCCATGGATGGCAGTAATCGGCATTTATGTAGCATGTTTCACATACCGGTACATTATCGTCGTAATTTTTATGACAACCTTGTTAAGTAGGCTAATGTTATTAGCATCGCTTTTCGTAGAGTCTACAATACCCCTGTTGTAGATAGAAAGGAGGAAGGGAGCCGAAGCTGAGACCGTGTGGCTTAATCTGACCCACAGAACAAATTCATGGCCGAGGTGGGATTTAGTTAACTGTGACTCCCTTCTGCTTGACAACGTTTCAGATGCTTGAAAACAGTCAACATATCTCCTTTCATCTTTGTTTCCATAAGTGAGCATACCCATTTCCTCCAGCAGCCTTTCTATGCATGACTTGTCTCCTGCCTGTTCTCGTGCTCATAATGTTCCCTTTGAATGTTTTTCTCCAGTATTCGCTGCTGTGGGCAATCCTTTCACTGTTGGACTTGTATGGTGCTGCCCAACCCCCTTTGCCTGAGTTCTGTTTGGGAGTGGCAGTGGACTAGAGGCTCTGCCTGGGCCTGCTGGGGAGGGATGAAATGTTGCCCTGCTGGCTTGGTGGCTTTGGCAGCTGCGTTAGCTCCTTGGCAGCAGACGCTTGTTTCAGATCCCACAGGGCAAGGGAGTGCAATCCCTTCTGAAGCAGGCTCAAGAGGGCAGGTGTGTATGTGTGCGCATACACAATCAAATGCCCCTCAAAGGACTTAATAAACAAGCCCTCTGCATAGGTAACCTGAGCTAAGTGCAGCTGTGAATCATGGCAGATCCAGCATGTGCTTTTCCAATCAAATTAGCAGTTGCCCCCAGATGTCGGGTTGCTGAATTCAGTCCTAGACAAGCCTTTAATAATTACAAGGGCCGGAGAAATGTGAGCAGTGTAGCTTCTCTTGATAATGAGCCCAACAGTTGGCAGAGTTTCTCCTTTTTATGCAGTTCTGCACAGAACTATTAAGTGTGGAAGAGCCAAGTTTTGTCTGGTGATCCTGGGCCTAGTCCTTAGAGAAATGGCTCCATGGGGTACTGGTGGGAAAGAGTGGCTCAGAGACTCTGTCATTAAAGTTGTGGGTGACAACAGGCAAACTTACCTAAATGTAATTATAAGTGCTAGCATTTTTGCTTCTGCTACTTAAATCACCTGGCAGTCCTAGATTGCTGCCTTGCAGAACATCTCCAGGAGAAGAAAAGACTAAGGTGTAAACCCAAACAAATCTGGAGTGGAGTCCCAGAGGCGGTTGGATGGTATCTTGTCATCTGGGCAGCCCAGGACCTCCATACACACTGCCTAGGCCAGGCATAGGCAAACTCGGTCCTCCAGATGCTTTGAGACTACAATTCCCATAATCCCAGACCACTGGTCCTGTTAGCTAGGGATGATGGGAGTTGTAGTTCCAAAACATGTGGAGGGCCGAGTTTGCCTATGCCTGGCCTAGGCTGTCCCAGGGAGGTTGCTTCAGTACTGCCAACGCAGCAAAAACAACACGGGAGGCAGCAATTATGAGTTACCAGTCCCTGCATCCGTAGCAGGCACTGTGATTCTCCAGCAGTTTGACTTCACCCTGAAGTGCACTCCATTGTCTCTTGAAACAGATGGATGCCAACAAAGTCTTAGACAGGGTACAGCATGCTGACAGTGACCTAATTTGCATATAATGCTAGACTAAACCATAGCATAGTGTTATGTGTGAACCCTACCTGGAAGCTATGGTTTGTTTACCACCAGCATACCTTGGTCTGAAGCTATTGCTTATTGTCTTATGGGACTTTGGTTTGTTTTAATGAAGACTTAGGGTCATGTGCCTCGGTAGAGCAGAAAGTAAAAAAGCTGATCCTCACTAGGTGCAAGAAACAATGGGTGATGATCAAGGCTGGCCAAAATCTGTGGTGGTGAATTACAATGTTTTGCCAAATGACCCAAGTTTGTTACAAACACCTGATGTGATTCTGCTGTTTGACTTGTGTAACATACAAAAGATCCTGGTGGTATTGTTATCCTCTGTTAGTATGGTTGGCAGTTTCTATTGTGCAAATGTTTCAGGTGAGTTCAAAAAGCTTTGGAATAAGTCTCTGCAATAGTAACTTATAAAGTGCTATAGAATGTCAATGATGTTTCTAGTGTTCTCATATAAATGTCTACCAGGGAGAAAGCCTGCTTGGTCTTTATGAATTACTTCATTTAAAACTTTTTTAAGTCTATTTGCCAAAATGTCTGCAAATATTTTGTAATCCACATTTAGGAGTGAGATAGGACGGTAGTTTTTAAGCTGAGTCTTTTCAGATTCTGACTTAGGTATCAATGTGATGAAGGCTTCTTTCCACGTTTCTGGTGCCCTCTTCCCATCCATGATCTGGTTGCATACCTCCAACAAAGGTTGTATCAAATAATCCTTCAGAACCTTATAATATTTGGAGGTAAGCCCATCCGGGCCTGGAGATTTGCCTAGTTGCATGTTCTGAATGGCACCTTCAATTTCCTGTGAGGTTATTGTAGAGTTCAAGATTGATCTTTTATCTTGAGTTATTTTTGATAGTCCATTTATCTTTAAAAATTGATCTATCTCTGATTCTTTCTGGGGCCCCTGTGCATACAGTTCTTTGAAGTATCTGTGGAAACACTTCCTAATTTCTTCTGGTTTCTGTACTATCCTTCCATCAATCTCTAGATTTGTTATCGTATTTAGCTTTTGTCTTTTTTTCAGCTGCCAAGCTAGCAGCTTTCCACATTTATTTGCTGATTCAAAGGATCTTTGCTTCATCTGTTTTATTTTCCATTCAATCTCCTGATTGATCAATTTTGAGTATTCTGCTTGGTGGAATTTAATTTCTCTCAGCACCTCCTTGGACTTTGGTTTGGTTCTCAGTTTTTTCTCTCCTTGGTGTATTTTCTCCAGTATTTTGTCCTTCTTTCCTTTCCAGAGTTTTTTCTTAATTATATTCTGTTGTATCAGAAACCCTCTCATAACAGCTTTGCTTGCATCCCAAATCGTTCTTTTTTCAACTGTAGTATTCAGATTTATCTCAAAATAATCCTTTAATGTTTTTTGGGCCTTTTTCACAATCTCTTGATCTCTTAGTAGTGTGTCATTCATTCTCCATCTGAAGGAACCGGGTTGAGTTAATCTAAGTTCTATTTTCAAGGCGTTGTGGTCGGAGCATGTTTTTGGGCAGATTTCCACCTTTTTAGTCTTAGGTGCCAGCCCCCTGGAAGTCCAGATTTGGTCGATCCTTGACCAGGACAGGTGGGCCTCAGAGAAAAAAGTTCCTTCTTTACCTAGGGGGTTCTTTGTCCTCCATATGTCGATCAAATCCAGATTGTCAGTCAATTCGAAAAAAGTTTTAGGCAGTCTGCCGTCTGATGTTAAGTTCTGGTTGTAAGACTTATCCATATGTGTAGACACCACTCCATTCATATCTCCCATCATTATGATGTTAGCATAATCCAGATAGTCCAGCAGCGTCTCATGCAGCTTCTTGAAAAATTCTAATTTCCCGTCATTTGGGGCATAAATTCCTAATATCAATATTTTTTCTCCTTGGGTTTGAATTTCAATTGCCAAAATTCTTCCTTGTTCATCCTTAAATAAAAATTTAGGTGTCAGGCTCTCCTTGGCATAAATCACCACTCCTCTTTTCTTTACTTTGTCAGACGAAATAAATTCTTGGCCTAGTCTTTTATTAACCAAAACCTTCCTGTGGAGCCTGGTCACATGGGTTTCTTGTAAGCAAATAATGTCCAATTGTTCTTTCTTCAATATGTGAAATAACCTCCTTCTTTTCTCCGGGGAATTTCCGCCATTTATATTCCAACTGAGTAGCCGCAGAGACATCCTGAACTATTCTGCCACACCTAGAGCGGTGTGTCTTCTTTCTCCTCTGGTTCCGAAGGTGCAGGTGTTGCTCCACCTGGGTTGAGTATAGGCCAATTAGCTGCTGCTTCTTTTTGGAGATCTTCTCCGTGGTCGTGCAGGAACTTTTGTAGGTCCTCTGGTGATCTTATTTTAACCTTCTTCTGTTTGTAAGTAAATGATAGCCCTTGTGGGAACTCCCACCTATAAGGAATTGTGTTGAGTCTCAGCAACTTAGCCAATTCTGAATAGGTGGCTCTCAAGTCCAATAACTGTTTAGGAATATCTCGGTAAATTTCCACCCTTTTCTCTTGTATCACAATTGAGTTTTTGAAATGTAGGCCTAGTATTTTGTCTCTCTCTTCCCTTGATCTCAAAGCTATTAAGCAGTCTCTGGACCTGTCTTTTCTTACTAATCTTCCCAACCGAAAAGCCGATACAATTTTGAAATCACTTTCTTCTTTTAAGTCCCAGAACTTTGTAAACTCTGTTGTCAAAAGTCCAATCAGATCTTCTTGTTCAATTTCTGGGACTGCCCTTAGCCTGAGGTTGGTCTCGCGATTTTTCAATTCCACCAACGAGAGATAGGTTTGTTGGTCCCCTATCTGTTTATGGAGAGGCTTGACTTCCGCTTTAACTTCCTCGACTTCTTTTTTAGCTGATGTTGCAATTTGAGCGGCTTCCCCTGCCAGTTTACGATTCTCTTCTGTTGCTCCTTGCAATTTTTCAATTGCTAGGTTATGTTGGGAAACCTGATCTGTCAATTTCTGGATCGAGGATGTTGCTTGATCAATTTTTATTGATTGGTTATCAATTTTTTGATTTATTGCTGACAATTGTTCCAAAACTTGTTTCAGTATTCCCTCAGCTCCTCCTGCTGCCATATCTTCCTCTTCAGATCTTTCAGGCTTTTCGGTTTCTACTTTTTGTGTCGCAAGCACAGCTGGAACTGATAATCTACGTCCCTGATTTAAAGTTGTTTGCAAAAGCTGTGCTTGCTTTTTTGCTTTCTCTTTCTCCTTAGCTTCTTTAGCTTTGGCTGCTCTTGTCTTTCCTGTGCCACTCATCAGTCAATGTTCAAGGTCAAATGTTGTAGTCCCATGGGAAAGGCAAGCCCAAAATTAAAAACAGTCTATTGAGAGAAGATAAACAGAAAAACTTTTCCCAGGCCTCTATATTCCCAATGTCCTCTAGGGGGAGTGCCACCAAAGTTTTAGTAAGAAGAAGATAACTTTTCCGCCATTAAAGTCCCTTTGTTCCAACTTTAAAAACAATTTTAAAGGCAAATTAGTTCCAGCACACTAAGAAAAAAGTCCTGCAGGGCACTTTTAAACATGTAACAAAGTTCCAGCAAGGTGCCTGCAATTGTATCCACTTCAGCTAAGTAAGCTCAAAATTACACTCTCCAGTTACAAAAGTATCTGGAAGTTTGCAACAGTTCCGCAGTTTAAACAACTTTACCCGGCCACCCGGGAATTTGGGGTTAGAATCTTCCCTTGCCCCTTGGGGGACCGCTCCAGGTCAAATTTATGCTGTATTTATTCTTTAAAAGGAAAATTCAAGTGTGCACGAAAGTCCCAGTTTAAAGCTTTAAAGCTTCCCTGTTCACAGCGCTTTCCGCTCTTTAGACCGTCTGCTTTGATCTTGAAGGCAGTGCCGGAAGACGGACTTCCTCTTTCTCGTCTCCCGTTTTTAGCCAAATTTTCCAAATTAATTTGTAGGATCTTGGGTCCTTACTCACGGGTTTGATGTTTCAGCCCGATGTTTCTTGGAAGAAAGGTCAGCGCTCATCCGTGACAGCCGCGCGGCTTCGCCTCCGCAGAAAGAGCGATGAACCCACAGCACCGCTCCCCCTCCTTCACTCCGGAGCCCCTTACGGGGTTCCTTTTGTGATTTCGGGGTCGCTCCAGGTGCCCGCCGGGTCCCACGGCCACGGACTCACTCTGCCCGTGGTTTATCTTGATGGGTTGCCGCTGCGCCGTCGCGAACAACCCTTTTCTGCGGTGCCCCTCTTCAGAGCTCGAAGAGGTCCGCCATCACGGTTTCGCGCCGCCTCCGGAAGTCTCCGGATTTATTTTTGTTTTGATTTTTATTGGTTTGTTATAAAAAAAAAAAAAAAAAAAATGGTTTCTTGTAAACTCCTCATTTGCTTGCAATGTACAAAATTTGGAAAGAAACGCAATAAAAAATACTATTAAAAAAAAAAAAAATATAAAGTGCTATAGAAAGTTGAAAGTGCTTTGTGCATGTTCCTGGGATTCCTTAAAGTAGCCATTCAGAGTAGGTCAGTATTACACACATACTGCAGGCGGGCTACTGTTGACTTTGTGGTTTGAAATGAGATTTGAACTGGGGTTTTCCTAGTCCACAGCTCAGGCTCTTAGCCAGTGTGCTACACCCACAGTATGTGCATCTCCAGGGGTTCTATGGGAATGTCTAGGCAGTGGAAACCTGTAAAAGAATCTGCAGAGGGACCTCTCTTGTGCAAGAGGAATAATCTCACTTGTTAGGTAGAGGGGAGGGTCTTGCCTGCAGTTTTTGTTTGGCTTTGGTTCAGTGGCAATGTTCTTGGGACACTGGAAAGTGTTAAGGGTGTGAATGTTTGTGGAGGAAAGTTCATCTGAGTGCATTCAAGAATAGTAAAGCATTTTAGACTTTTCTCCCCTCGTGCTACCTGAAACTGGAGCTAGAGGGCTGTAGCCTCTTGCACTCACCTTTCCATACCATCCATACCATCCATCATTAGGCGTAAATTTTGTTTTTATCTGATCAAAACAAGTTAATCTGAGATTCTTAAATGTGGGTTAATGACCCAACTGATTATTCATGTTCTTATATTTATAACTGTACCACCAGCAGCAGAAAGCCACCACAGATGTGCCGGAGCGGGGCGGGCTGAGGTTGTTCTTCCCAATAGAAAACCATTTTTGCTCCATTGTCCGTGTAGGCCACCAATTTAGATTAGAGGTTAAGAGAGTGCCTGCTTCCTCCTTCATGTCATTCTTTTGAGCACATAGCAGCTGGGCTTGTCTGCTAAATTCAGGAGAGGGTTCCTATACCTCCTCCTATATACAGAAGGATGAATGCTGGGAAGTGCATCTTCCCCTGGCATATCATGGTGATGTGAGAAATATGCCTACCTCAAATGTTTGCCATCTGTACAATTTTTAACGGCACAAAGTAAATGTGGCAAAGGTAAGTACAGCTGTTACTTAGCATTCTTGCAGTCTTCCGTCATTTCTTCTCTTCACACTCGTCTGTACTTCAAACTTAAAGCTGATTTAATTGCCATGGATGCTCTAAGAGCTATAGTTTCATAAGAACTCCATGAACTCTCTTAAAGGTGCCTATCTTTCCTCTCTGTCCGTGATCTACATTCCCAAGCGGTTCTTTGGAATACCATTAAAACAGTTTGCGTTTTTAATGTGCCTCTGCCTGTTGCACTTTGCCCTGCTATGGGAAGTAGAGTGACTTCAGCCAAGCTGCTGCCAATGAACTCTGGTGCGTACAGTGCCTAGTTTCCTAGAATGTCTTTTGTTTTCTCTTGCCAGCGCCCTGGGATTCTGCCTGGTGGCCGGATGCCCATGGCAGGATTGCAAGTGGGATCCCCCTCTGGGCCTCTGTATGGATCACCTTCTCCAATGAGACCTGGAATGCCACAGTCCATGATGGATCCATTCCGGAAGCGCCTGCTTGTTCCACAGACCCAACCACCTCCATCACTATCCCAAAGGCGAGGGTAAGTGCATATGTGTCTAAGTGATTTGAGTGAGGGGGGTGAATGTAGAATATAGGGTGAGACTGTATTGGTACGATTTGCAAATAAGATTACTTTCCTAGCCATCCTGTCTCTACAACGTACGTAAAGTACCCAGCTCCCATTCTTCATTAGACAACTTCCAGTGTCTCCACACACACTACTTTACCACACCACTGCTTAATATTTTGGGTTTGCGTTCAAGAAGAGAGATTGTTTTATGTCCCTGACCCCCCCTTAATAACCACTGGTAATCCCCTCTCAGTCCATTTTGGAAGTTGATTATATTCCTGGCCATTGTTGTATGCTTTTGCAGTGAGATCCAGAAAAATCTAAGAAATTCCAGGGTGCAAAAGTGTTTCCTTGTTGATTAAACTTGTTAACTGCAGTACAGAGTTTAGAAAGAGCAAAAATACACTTCTCAGCCAGACAAAACAGAAGGGAGTGTGCAGATATTGGCTATTAGCTGACAGGCTGAGCGAATACCAAAAAAAATGTGCTATGTTGGAGCTTACCAGACCTTTTGGTATCTAGAACAAAGAGGGTTGTTGCAAACCATAAGATGCTGGTGCATATTGAAACACACACAGCAATGTTATCCACTAGCCATGTGTCAAGATCATGGTGCAGTTTTGGCTAGCTGTTATGAGGTATATTCATATAATTGTTGGCACCATTCATTCCAACACCTTATATCTACCAGATGGTGGGTCTTAACTGAGGCATTATCAGCATTTATACCAAGTTCAGCCCCAGTGGTAAAAATATAGTGCTGATATTACTCTTCACTTCTGCATCCTGGTTTGTCCTCTAAGCCTGACTTGGTCTTGACTTCCAATTTTATTCCTCTGGTCTCTAGGCTCTTGATGGCTTGCTCATCTCTAGTTACTGCCTACACTTGCTGACATGCAGCCCAGTTATATGCATATATACTTGGAAGTTAATCCCACTTAGTTCATTGGGACTCTCCCAAATAAGTGTGTGTAGCATTGCAGATTTGGCAGCAGAAGTACAAATGATACACAGGAGGACCAACAAAATCAAATCTGATTATTTGGGCACCAAATTAACAACCTTTAGAGAACTCCACACGTACCCTCCTCTCCTTCCTTGAACACCTTTTTCTTCTTTATCTTTCCACTTCTTGCCTTATAGCTTGCAGTTCTTAGTTAATTTTTTAACAGAAGCAGGCTTGGATGTTTTCAGAGAAAGGTGCGTAAGACCCAAAAGGAAAAGATTTAACCCAAGATGTACAAAAAGAAAATATTTCCTGCAGCTTCTGTATATTATGTTTTGTTCAGAACCACTTGGAGAAAATATAAAGATTGAAATAAGAGGCAATAATATCAGTAAAAGACCTTTAACAGTACAAAAATAAGTAATAATGGCAAGGTTTAAAATGGTCTTGCCCAGATCCTCTAGTCTTCACCAGTGGAACAGTTTTGCTGCTGACAGAAGAGTAGGCAAAAGCTACCACCAGCCAAAACAGCGCATTTGGGGAAGGAGCAGAGCTGGGATGGAAAAGAATTTGTTGGATTGGGAGCTGGCTCTGCTGCCAGTACATGACTGCAAAGAGCCAGATCCAGGCTTCTTTGCTGCACCAGCTTGGGAGCCAATGTAGCCAAGAGGCTACACATTGGGGCAAAACTACCACCTGAAATGGGTTCAGAAAACCATCCTAATCCAGAGAATCTGAGCTGAACCACCATCACTTGTTCCATAACATTGTTCTAAAAGGCATGTCCCAGGCAAGTAGACAATTTCATAGCTCCAAGGAGGGCTTCTTTTAAGAGTGGTTGTAATATAGCCTTGTGAAGAGGACCAGGAACCACACTTTGCACAAAGAGGTGTAAACGGTCAGTCAGATAGGCACAGCTGGCCTCCCTCAGTTAGCTAGAACTAGCAAAAAACATCAAGGTTCCAAAGCACAGATCATTTGTTGGACTGTTGCAAGGATCTTGACTATGAACTCTGCTTACACCCACAGAAATTCATCCAAGCAAGAACAATAAGACGAGACTGAGGGCAGCTTGGCTAGGGGCATTGTCATTAAAGGGGATTACGGATTGGAGTGGATGTGGGAAATTCTGTCTGCTAACTGCTAAGCAAACATATCAATAGCTTACAGAGCAGTCAAGGGTACAGGATAGAAGCCTAGGACTAATTAAACCGCATATTGCTTGGAATGACTCCACTAGACAATACTGAGCCAATGCAATGAAGATGGAGAAGAATGTGTGCTTTGCTGTCTTTGTTGCCACAGAAGGTCCTCATATGGACTGTAATTAGTGCTTTGTCTAACCCAGCCCCAGTCTGTTGTCTTTACCCCTGCTCTACCTTTATCCAGACTCTTAGATTGTCAGCGATACTAAAGAGCAGCATGTTGGGGACAACAGAGTAACTTTGAGCATCTCCACAAAAAGCAATTTTTTGTCGATTTTGGGTAGGACAGACCATTTTGGTGAAGCAGCCAAGGATTTCCCCCTACAATAAAAAAAACCCCAGTTGCTTCTAGAAATAGCAGCGGAGGAGTCCAGCAGTGTCCCACCTTCATTTTGAACAGTTTACCCCAGTAGGAATGATACTGGGACTTAATCCTCTACCTGTTCATGATAGCAGCAACTGAGGTGAACCAAAAGATTTAGGGCAATGTTCTTTGTGTGCAAATTGCTTCTCTCCCTGGATGTCCACTTCCCCCGTCCCCTGGATACTGTATGTGACTACTAGTTCCCAGCACTGAAGGGTGGGACTTCTGAGACATCACAATGTGGTTGGCCTGGGGGCCTTGAATCCACCCAAGTTCTGTTTTCAGTTAGTTAGAACCAAGGTCACTTGCCAGGCCTTTCCAACCCCTTCTAGGCCCCTGATCTATCTTGGAATTGAAGCATGTTTAAAATGGAATGACTCAAAATGAGGGTGAGAAATGCATTAATGACAATCTGAATTCTCTGTGACCTATCTCAGGAACTCTGTAGTATACCCCCTCTCTTCTAAGCCTAGGGAGACTGCTATGTGCACATTTTCTGCCTTTGTCTTTTAAGCTCAATGTTACTGTGAATAACGGCAGCCTGGGCTGCCTGCTTTCTTCAAGATAGCCAGCTATTTCTACATACTTGGAAGACTTCTAGGTATGCAGAAGTATGTAAGCTTTGTCAATGAAAGAACATAAAGTTCCCCCTCCCCTGGCGATCAGCCCAGTGTGGACCAAGTATGCTCGTTGGTTTCAAGGAGTCATATAATTTTAGTTGTCAGTTGGAAAGCCGGGGTGAAGTGAGGGAATTGGCCTTCTTGAACCCTTAACAGCTAACAGTTTTTGGGAGAATGCTTGGTTTGGTACTTCTCTTAGGGGGTGGGGATACTTTAGCAGTTTCTTTGCAGGTTCTACTTGTCTCCACCAATTTCCTGACCTGCACACAGTTTTCAAAAGCAATAACTACTTTCCCAGAAAAAGCTGAAAAACAGTATACGTATTTGGTATTTATAGGCTACATTTCCAGTGTTCAAAGTGCTCCTTACAACTTATTTCAGCAATCCTTATAATAGCCTTGCAAGGTATCCCAGCAAGGCTGTTACAGAAGGGAGAGTAGAAGAAGAGTGACTTGTGTAATATTATCAGCTCCCGGTGGGTCCAGATTCTGTGGCTCTTACAGATGTTTTTTTGTTGATGGAAAATCAGATAGCTAATATTAAGCAGCACCCCATTCTCATTATGATATGGGTTTTTGACTCCCTTCACTACTATATCCTCCACTCCCCTTATATAAGCTACTTCTGCTGAGCTGGACTTTCATCTGTTCTTCTCTCATGCTCCTCACAAGTCCTGCTTGGCCTGATTTTACCAGCTGTTTTTAAAAACAAATGGGATGCAAATGACATTCAGTTTCTTGGCAAGTCCTCCTCGGCCAGCTTAATCCAAGGAAGGAGATGCATAGAGAAACAAGCAGCTGCACACATCTGGCATCCAGGCTTCAGGGGCCATGTTCTGCATGGTAGAAGTGGGGGAGCAAGTCTATTGTCTTGTTGGATTGCCATTTCAGATGCCAGAATTTGATCCCTTTGTTAATTTGAGCTCCGTAGCTGTTCCTTTCCTTCTGTGGTGGGTTAAAGGCGCAGTTCTGTTCTGTGGTGCTGCAGGCAGGGTTTCATTTCCCACTGTATGGGTCTGAAACATGCTCTCCCCTGCCTTTCCTTTCCCCCCTTCTTCACCCTCTTGCAGTAGAGGAGAGGTTAATCATTTCCTTTCGAATAACACAACTCTGACAACAGCCACAAAATAAATTGCACACACCCTGAAGCTATTTGCCCTGGAAGGGAAGTTGCTCTTGGTATCTAGGAGTTCCCCTCCAAGGGAAAAAATTCAACGTTGGGGGCAGTTTTGTTGGAGCTGCAGTGTGGGTGGTGGGTGGGTGGAAGGGTGGGTGGGAGGTTGAAAGCCCAACTGTGCTATGGTTATGATCCAGATCAGGATGCGGGTGGGAGTAGCAGCAGCTATTCTATTTTTTAAAATAAAAATAAATACACACATGGTGAAATGTGAATGCATTTTTAAAAAAATTGTTTGAAATGTGGCAGTGAGTCTTCAAAGAGTATCATTCTCACCACGAAAATAATGAATCAGCTGAAATCTGCATAAAGCCAAAGCATATGACCCTTGAGGTATTTTTGAGGGAAGGGTAGGCCAGGCACCTATTAGGAATATTACAAAAGCCATACTGTTCCCAAAGTTCTAAGTTAGCTGGTTCATAATATGAATTTGAACATCTCAAAATGCTCAGATATATTACGACAAAAAACAAATCAAACATTTTTTCTGACATTCCACTCCATCAAGGAATGTACAATGAGATTCTGCACATGTGAAAAAAGTATGTTTAATGAAATCGAACATTCTTGGACACTAATATTAGCACAGACAGAAGTTTTCAACATACCATGCCCACCCCCCGATTTTTTTTAAAAGGCAAAGCTGTGGGGAATGGTGTATTACAGGTCCACAAAACACAATGTAGGGAGATTGCCAAGTGATGAGAATAGTGAAGCTATACAGTCCCTAGGTTTATCTGACTAGGCAACAGGAAACGCCTCAAATCTGACTGACCTGCTGCTTAAGCAAAGGACCTTTCTTGGCTTGCTAAATCATCCTTCCTGCCTCTGTTTTCCTGATTTTCCCCCTTATTGTGAAGTCAAAAACTATCACCGTTGATAACATAGCTACACATTCTCCTGGGGACAAGCACAGAGATTGGTATCAAGTGTATTCTGATCCCCACTCCCTGCACAAATGTTCATCATCTGAGTTTCAGTGTTAAATGCAAATCAGATGCTTTTGCTACTAGAGCTACATATTTTTATTTTTAATATTGGAGCTGGTACTGGAGCTAGGAAAGAAGAGGCATTGAAAATAATTTCCTTTTATGCCAGTTGTTTTCCCTCCTTTGCAAGCCAACTCTGAACTGAGCTACATGGAGTTTGTTTATCACTATTTTTAAAGCAAGGAAGATGTTTTAGCTGATACAGGTGGAGCTATATTATAGAATTCCCTTTTGAAATTCATTCCAGTTGCGTAGTTTGTGCTTTCCATACATGTGGATCTTAGGCACCAGATTCTAGACCATTTTTGGCCTCTAACAGTTTGCTCTTTTTGCACAATTCTTGCAGGCTCAAAAGGAGGAAGATGGCAGACAAGGTCCTGCCACAGAGGGTAAGTGCTCCTTGCCTGAGAGAGCTCTCGGCCTCAATGAAGGATGCAGGCAGTGGGCACATGTTGTAGAAATGGGTAGAAACAGATTGCAGGGCTCAAGGCCATGCCAGCTTTTTCTAGAATAATTCTTCGGGTGTGCAGTTTTTTGGAGTGAGCTGTTCCTATGTAGTTGTGCAATGGGAGGATAATAAACCCAGTATTTTAGAGGGTGTTGGAAGATTTTGCTGCATATGTCACAGCTGTTCCCACTGGGCTGGCCAATCTTTCAAGAATTCCAGTCAATCAGGCCATTATTACAATTGTTAATCAACTTCAATTTGCAAAGTAATTATCCTCAAAACAATCATAGAAAGTGATTGTGAGATGGAAGGATATTGACCCTTTGCTAAAGGGGAATAAAGCTTTATTGTCCTCTTTTCCCAATGATATGCAGAGCAGGAATAGGTAAGTCTTTGTGCTGGGAGTGATGGGGAACATGATACAATTCTTGAATAGTTGAACTCATTGAAATTCCCCTTCTGTCTAATTACTCAGAGGCAAAGGATGCTTGTCTTGATAGAGATGGCATTCTGATAGACTCTGTCTTCACAGATTCGTGAGCTAGTCCCAGAGTCTCAGGCCTACATGGATTTACTGGCCTTTGAGCGCAAGCTGGACCAGACTATTGCCCGCAAGAGGATGGAAATCCAGGAGGCAATCAAGAAACCTTTGACGGTGAGGAGGGATGGAAGGAGACTGAGTTAGTCAAGTCCTTCAGGGATGGAGAAAGCGAAAGGATCAATTCCTTCGGGGTGTTCCTTGGCAGTCTGAGGCTTCAGTTATAGAAGCAACTTACACTGCCAGCTCAGGTTGCCTTGGGAAGAAGGACCAGACCTGTGGAAAGGAATTGGTGTGTGGTTGAATTGATCCCATTGCTGTCCTTAGTGAATGTTTCTCTCCAAACTTCAGCAAAAGCGGAAGCTTCGCATTTACATCTCCAATACCTTTACGCCTGGCAAGGAAGAATCTGAAGGCAGTGAACGCATAGCTTCGTGGGAACTTCGTGTGGAAGGCAAACTCTTAGACGATGTAAGGCTGAAACATCCCTGCTGATAGGTAGCTTTGTGGAAAGTGGCTGATGTAGGCTTCCCTGGAGATCGGTTCAGGGTAAACACCCTATATCACTCATACATGCACACATGGGCCCACCCAATTATCTCAGCTAGCCAGCTCTGCACCCTCAGCTCTTGTCCATACAGGAGAAGACTCGTCTTGTGTGTCTTCCCTTCACCTTGTCCTGCTTGTGCAAACCAAAGACCTATCTAGTTCAACATCCTGTTTCCCACTGTGGCCAACCAGATGCCTATAGGAAGCAAACAAGCAGACATGAGGGCAATAGAGCTCTCCTGTTTGATCATATTTGAGTTCCTTAAGAATTCTTGGGTAGATACTATATGGACCTGATAATTTGCTAATTTTTAATTGTCAATAAGACCTGGAACTTCATCTCTTGACACAGTTATTTGTTTTAGCTCTTTCCGACTCCTTTCTGGAAAAAGACAGTTTGATGTTTCCCTTTCAACTTGGCTGCATGTTAGTGCCATAAATCCCCACCTCCCAGAGTTTGGATTGACAAATCTAATTGAAAGGATCCAAATGATCTCATTGCTGAAGAACATAGCAGAAGTGCATTATTTCAGACTCCACAACAATAAGGACTGTTCCTCATTTAACTGGCAACCTTCATGGAATGTAGACTTTGTAAAATTCCCAGTTCTTCCAGAGCTTCTTTCTCCCCAGTCTTATAGAAAGGCCCTCATTTTCTTCAGAAAAGCACAATAACAGTGATGATGTCAGTAGTGGCTGTATCGCTCCTAACATTGCGCAAGCTAAATGATGTCCCTCATTGGCAGAGTTGGCCCCGCTTGTTTGTCCTTCACTTTTAGAGATGTATTTTTGGCAGCGGTGCTGTCTGTGTGCTTCTGGGAAAGGCGGGGCTCAGTTTCTCCTGTGTCTTTCTATCTCAGCCAAGTAAACAGAAGAGGAAGTTCTCATCCTTTTTCAAGAGCTTGGTCATTGAGCTAGACAAAGAGCTGTATGGCCCAGACAACCACCTGGTGGAGGTAGGTGACTTGGTGCATGTTTTGTGCTGGGAAATGGGAGGCAGCTCAGAGGAGCAGAAATACACAACTGGGGCTGAGAACAGCACTGTTGACCGAGACGGATGATTGGCCTCATTTGCAGATGATTGGTCAGGTCCTGGAATCATAATTGCTGGAGAGAACAGTTTCCAAAGAGGGGTCAGATGGTGTTCCTGGATTTGGTTTAAGATGAGCTATGTACTGGCATCATGTGGTTGTATCCAGCTAAGTTCTGTTCCCCCCACCAATAACCAGTGTTCATTTCTGTAGAACTTTCCATTGCATACAGAATGCTTCCAATGCTGTCTCAGTTATCTTCACCGCAAACCTGTTTGGTAAACTAGGTTCTGTGCTACCTTGGGAGCTTAATGACTGCATCTCCTATGTCCAAACCAACAGTTTACTCACTCACTGTGTGGAACCATGTGCTAGTATTCTTAGAGAAGCCTTTGCGTATGGTGATCTCCACCACTTCACACAACATAGACACATGGCACACTTACTTTAGTTAAAGGTTCCCGAGTGTGTGTGTCTATAAGATTGACATCATGTATACAAATAAAAAAAGAACTTTCCTTTAGCACAGATGCTATTGAAGTGTCTTCAGTTCCTTTTTACACCATTGCTAGAACTGCGATATTTGGCCGTCTCAGTGACTTCATTTAAAGTGCTTTTGGATTAATTGAACAGCATTGGAGAGGCTTGCATGGTTCCTTCAGATACAGGGGATGGAGTAAGAGTAGTGGATAAGGCTGGGCTGTTTCCCATATGTGTTCTGTTGATATTTGAGATGATAATAGTATAAAAACTTCTGTAACCCCACCTGATTAGAAGAGCAAGGGTAAAACATGAAAATCAACCATTAAAATATCAGCTACTGTGTGGTAAAATGAACCAGTTTGTTCCCCATGTTTGTCTTGCACTATCTCATATGGCTTTTTCCCTTTCAGTGGCACCGGATGGCCACAACCCAAGAGACAGATGGCTTCCAAGTCAAGCGCCCAGGCGATGTCAATGTGAAATGCACCCTTCTGCTCATGCTGGATCATCAGGTAACAGGGAACAAGCGCCAGTAGGTGGTGAGAGCAGGCGAGTTGTAGTGCCCTGGAATTATCAGGTTCCCAAGCACATTACGTTCATGGCACAGCAGTACTAGATCAGAAGCTTCTTTCTCCATATTTTATTATCACAAATCGTGTGGCTTTACTTCCTCCAGCTATATGTACAGCTGTTCTCCTTCTTGAGGATACCATAGTATTGTGCTGAATTTGGATTCCTATTAATCTCAGGGCTTGTGATTTAAAAAGTAAGTTTCCAGCCCAAGTAGGACTATGAAGATACAACTGAGAATGAGAAGGCACTGGATTCAGAGGCTGGTGCACTTGCAGACTTTCTGTTGACTGTAATTCATTTGGAGTATGAAAACAGACTTCCTTTTCATGAATGTTTCTGCTTATGGATTAGAACTGGCAGGTGGGGTGGGTGGTTCGGAGGCCTGGCCAGAGTCCACCTGGGATAACCACTTGGCTACAGATCGTCTCTCTCTCTTGATGGTTATTCAGATGGGTCCCATTAATCATTCCTGATTTGGAGATGCAAGCAGGTTGCAACACTCAGTTTGGTCTGAGGTTACAGAGGACCCTACTTCAAGTGCATATTAACCAGGCAATATTACCCTTGCAGCCTCCCCAGTACAAGCTGGATCCCCGTTTGGCTCGCCTTCTGGGCGTTCACACTCAGACTCGGGCCAGCATCATGCAGGCTCTGTGGCTCTACATCAAACACAACAAGCTCCAGGACAGTCATGAGCGAGAGTACATCAACTGCAACCGATACTTTCGCCAGGTCAGTAGATACATGGCTTGCCTCCCTGCCCCATCTCTCCTTCCCTCCCACCCCGCCTTTTGCCTCAGGGCTTATTCATGGCATGCTCTCTTGATCCATTCTAGATCTTTGGCTGCATCCGCATGCGATTCTCTGAGATCCCCATGAAGCTGGCGGGGCTCCTGCAACATCCAGATCCCATTGTTATCAACCATGTGATCAGGTAGGGCTGGCGTGGCAGGAGCTGAAACTGAGCAAGCTCTTAATTCAGGGGTTGGAACCTGGGACTACCAATGTTGGTGGCCTGTAACTCCCATCATTCCTGATCGGTGGCCTTGGTGGCTGGGGCTGATGGGAGATGGAGTCCAGCAACATCTGGAGGGTTTCAGGTCTGAAGAGGCTCCCCATCTGTGCTCTGATTGGTTGTTATCTCTCTCTGGAATGCAGCTTCCATCAGAGAGAGAAAGGGGAGATACAGTGGTGCCCCGCAAGACGAATGCCTCGCAAAACGAAAAACGCGCAAGACGAAAGGGTTTTTTGGTTTATGCGTCGCTTCGCAAGACGATTTTCCCTATGGGCTTGCTTCGCAAGACGAAACGTCTTGCGAGTTCTTGCGAGTTTGTTTCCTTTTTCTTAAAGCCGCTAAGCCGCTAATAGCCGTGCTTCGCAAGACGAAAAAACCGCAAGACGAAGAGACTCGCGGAATGGATTAATTTCGTCTTGCAAGGCACCACTGTAGTATAATCTCAATCATAGTAATATGTGGGGGGATCCCATCTCTTCCATGGACAATCATATTTGGCCTTGGGACAAGCCATGTGTTTCCTGAGTTCCCGTCTGTGAAATGGGAATAATGTTGGCTTGTTTCATAGAACTGTTTAAGAAGATAAACAATATTTATAAAAATTAGTATCAGGGTAGGGTGGAGTTTTTTCTCCAGGGCATCTGAAGGAGATGCTGTTGGTGTATCTAGGAAGTGATGGAAGCTTTCTGCCACTGGAGCAGCATATATAAATGTGATTTTTGTGTGTGTCAGAACTAGTTTCAAGCCTAAAAAAGATTAGTTCTTCTGTAGTATCCTTTTGAAAAGACTGTGAGGTCCATTTATTTTACTTTCTGAGGTTGATGTGTTTTCCTGCTTATGAAATTTGCTATGATGTGGTTTCATTGTCTGCTTTAATTTCTATATTATAATTCTTCCTTGAGTCCAGGAAAGGCAGCATATGCATACTTCAAATAAATAAAAATATTTTGGGAACATGCTATATTAGTTTCCTTGGATTCATATGTATTTGTGCATCCTAATTTGGGTGTACCCCTGCCATTCAGATTACTCTGTTTCTCCTCTGTTGAAGCCCTATGGGGCAGTTGGGTATGAGAGAATCAATTCCTAACCCTAATATTTGTGGGGTGCTGGTGAAGGAACAGCTCTTGGGGAGATGTAGATTCTCAGCCCTCATCCCAGCCTCCTGTCCCTACCCACCCCTCCAGTGTGGACCCTAATGACCAGAAGAAGACTGCCTGTTACGACATTGATGTGGAAGTGGATGACCCCTTGAAGGCCCAAATGAGCAACTTCTTGGCCTCCACTACCAACCAGCAGGAAATTGCCTCCCTGGATGTCAAGGTAGGTCCCTGGTGACCATTGGGGCAGGAAGCAGAATCAAGCATACCACCTTACAAACTATGGGGGTGCCGTAATGCTCTCCTTGCCCTGCAGGGGCACTCAGCTTACCCCCAAAATATAAGCAGGGGATGCCTCTACCTGTTTTCAAGATAGTGCGACATTTACCTATCCAACCTGGCTTTGGCAATCTAATATTTTGTATTAATTTCAAATTCTGTACTTGCAATAAACAGTGCAAGTAAAGCAAGGTTGTGCAAGTTGTCCCATTTTTGTTGAGTAGGCTGCACGTCTTGTTTTCCTACATATTGAAGTAGTTTTGTATAATCCGAAATTCTGAATTCTTTTTTGGGGGGTATTAGAAAAGCATTGACTCTGTTACACAGCAAGTAGGTAGGATTTGGTCTTAAGAGCAGGGGGAATGGGGAGGAGCAAGTTGGCAAGCTGTGAAAAGACTGGCATCTGGAGAGTTGGAAGTCTAGGCAGATGGCTGGCTCTCTTCTTGCTGTCTGTAAACAGGTGGGCTAGGAATCTGCATGGCAACCAACAGAACCCATGACAGATTGGATTCAGAGTGTTCAGAACATGGAGTTGATTTTGGGAGTGGGATTTAAACAAGGTTTTTAGCTCTGACAAACAGAGACTAGTGATGGCAGCAGAACATCTCACCTCCAAGACCATTCAGTCCTTAACTCTATACATTTTTTCCATATCTTGCTCTCTTCATCCCACATTTTTTCTGCTTTCTCCCATCTGCAAAATTATGCAAACCCATTGCATAATCATTGCTGACTAAGCATGCTAACCTAATTTGCAAAAGTATTGCACTGCAAAAAAAAAAAAAAATAGCAGGGATCCTCGTTCTAGAACTCTGGTTGTATAGCTTGCTCTAGCCTAAGGGGTTAGTACAAATTACAGTGAATGCACATAAACCTGGGGGTGGGGAGAGACTGTGCCTGAAGGGCTGGCGATTATGGAGGAAGAAAGGAGGGCAAGGCTTGAGAGGAAGTTAAACGATATAGAAAACTAGGCACTTAATCTTTCCAATACTTTGTGTCTGTATCTGATACTCCTTTCTCTTTAGGTCTTCCTTCCCTACCCCAAATTGTCAGGCAACATGAAGCCATTGCTTTATGGTGGGAAGTGCTTCCGTTACTCTTACCTCCAAATGTCATACTTCTGTCTCTACTGCTTTCTTCCCTGTCGCCCTGTGCTGGCCTAAACCTGCAGGACCTGAATCAGTAGTCAGGACTTATTCAGTCTGAGGAGCACTTCTTTTCCTTCATCAGAACCGCCTATATCCTTTATTTACATTTAGATCCATGAAACCATTGAGTCGATCAACCAGCTGAAGACACAGCGAGATTTTATGCTGAGTTTCAGCAACAATCCCCAGGACTTCATCCAGGAGTGGATCAGATCTCAGCAGAGGGACTTGAAGGTAAATTTAGGGACTGGGCTCTGAAGAAACCAGGTAGGGGTGTGCAAAAGGACTATCAGCACAATTCTATGCATGTCTGCCCAGAAGGAAATCCCAGTGAGTTCAGTGGAGCTTACCCCCAGGGATGTGTGTGTATAGGATTGTAGCATAAGGATATGCATGGTGATGCTGGGGCTCCTCTTGCATGACACAGCTTCAGTGCTACAGCTTCTAATGCTCCCTGACCACTCGCTGCACCCGAAGTCATTCAATTATTTGCATCTTGCTTTTCCACAAGATTGTTCCCAAGGCATCTCATGACATAACAAATGAAGAGCACTAAATAGAATTCAGATATGAACAGTTGCAAATAATCAGTGTTAGTATGTAAGAACACTAACCCATGGAACAGGGAAAAAATGGCCAAATGCAACAGCAAAAGTAAACACAAGAGCAAATACAGCCTAGCACAGAAATAAAAATAGCACAAATGCAAGGCCAAAGATCTCTCTGTTCCACAAAAGCAACACTGGGTTCCCATTAACTTATATACATTGATTTGCAGCCACAGTTCCGGCTTGTGACCCTTGTAGGACAAAGACAGTGGGAATGCCCAGGCCTTTGATGTTAGTTTCTCTCCATGCTCAGCCCAATTCCCTATATGTAAGCCATGTCTAACATGTTCCCTGTCTTTTGTCCACCTAGTCTACCCCTTCCTCCTTTGCCAGTTAAAATAATTCAGGAACGTTTTGATTCTTGGAGACTGGCAGAAATGTGCAAAGTAAATCATTGATGTATTCCAGCTGGAAATGAGAGATACCAGTGCCATGTTTGTGAGCATCTCATTGGCCTCTGTTGCGCACATTGCTGGGTTATAGTGACACTCAACAAGGCAGTTTTAGTAATCTTGCTGCAGTCGCTGTTTTGAAACTCTCAACATTGGCAGCACAGGAAATAGCTTCCCCTTTCCCCCCATTTTGCTCTAGATCATCACCGACGTGGTTGGGAACCCTGAAGAGGAGAGGCGTGCGGAGTTCTACCAACAACCGTGGATGCAGGAGGCTGTTGGGAGACACATCTTTGCCAAGGTTTGGAGAGGCTATTTCTGCAAAGTATTTATATGGCATTCCCTATTATTTAAAGTCATGCAGCATCTTCCCAACCTGGACTTGGCCATGGAGGGAGGATGTTATTTTCAGTCGAGCACATCCCCACACCCCAATAATTGCCTTTCTGGCTTTCTTTTTGCCCCTTCCCTGGATTCCTTTTGTACTGCTGCTTAACAGCTGATCCCAGCAAGTGATCTACAGCCTACACTTGCTCCATTCTTCTCCCATTTACTTTCCTCAGTGATTGTACACCCGAGAATCAGACTCTTGCCCTTGGAGAGCAAGGAAGGCCTCACTGTGCTTCTGCCATGGGAGGCAAAACGTATGCCTAGATGTGCGTATTTGCTCCTGCTCATCACTGTGACCGTCTTGTATCTTCCAGGTTCAGCAGCGCAGACAAGAACTGGAACAAGTGCTTGGCGTTCGCCTTACCTAGCGCTGCCACCTTCAGCACCCCTTCTGCACCTTGTGGTACTTTGGAATGGACCGGCAGCCAGGCAATGCTTGTCCAAAATCCTCTGCCTCTATCAGGGCTGGGGGAGTTCTGCCCCCCATTGTCTCATTTGGGGATTGAGGGGAAGAAGCTTATTCAGTATCCACCTGGGGATTATACAAGGCTTAAAACCACCTTTAGAGAGAAAAGTGAGCTCCTCTCCTTCCTCAGACCCCCCCACCCTTTACCCTTCCTATGCGCTTTGCCTCTGGGACACTGGGAATTTTTGAGTTGCCTTCTACCTCTTAGCTGAGTCTCAGCAGCCTCCCTTGCAATGTCGGGTGGCTGCTACTGCTGCTCAATTTTTAACCAAAGCTTCATCCATTCCAAACTGTCAGCCTTGCTTGCTGGCATTTAGTCTTTGCACTATCTCTTTTTTTGGGAGCAGGTTTGGTTTTTTTTGTAACGGGAAGTTTGTTCTTAATATGTATTGGTGCCCTTGCTCCCTCTGAAACAGCATGGTTCTGAAGAGGGGTTTGTTTGTTTTGCTGTTCAGTTAATGACAATCAGTTGATATTTCTTCTGTGGTTCTCCAGCACGAAGTTTAAAAAGTGAATAGTGGAGACCTGTTCCTCTCTGGTCAGGCCACATGTACTCCTTTGAGGCCACCAGCCAAGGAGAGATTTGCTTGAGCCTTCTTGCCGCCCCCCACCCCAAGTGCCTTCAGTCCCCAAGCTCCTGGCCCCTCGGCACTTAAATCTAGAATATATCCTCCTTGCTTTCTGGTCCTTCTCTTGAGATGTAGTTGGCCAAGTAGGAGCTGATGGGAAGTTCACTCACTATGAACAAGAATGTTACCAGTTTCTATGTTGAATGTTTTCTAATAAAAGTACTCTTAAGCAGCAGCTTGAATTAAGCTTGCCTGATTTCTCTTCTGCCCTACAAAAGGAGGCTGCTCTCGAGGAGCAGGTGTACCTTTCAGCTGTAGCAGGATGAGGGAACTGTGGTTCACCAGGCGTTGTTGGGCTACAGCGCCCATCATCTCTGGCCATGATGGTTAGGGCTGATGCGAATTAGGACGCCAGTGATATCCAATGGGCCACAGCTGCCACATCCTTGCTCTGCTTATGCAAGGTTCACTGCCATGCTATAAGTGAGACACAAGTAACTTATAAGCTCTTACACTCAAGGTCTAGTTGAACAAGTATTACATGGAATACCAAATTCATTGCGAGAATCTCTACAAAGCAGACAAGTTCTGGCTACCACAGTGTGACGATTTTTTCCGTAATGTGAACATTTCAGACAACTAGTTCTTTGGAGTAGGTCTCCAGCTAATTGCTGCACCCTTGCCACATTTCTGCGCTCTGGCTTTTGGAGGTGGAAGAATGGGGAGTAGGCCTGATGTCTCACAACAAGCTACTTCTTTAAATCTGCCCACTTTGAAGCACTTGGAAACCTAGTATGCATTACTTTTTTCCAAGATTTCTTTTACGCAGCTTCATTTTAGCACTCAAAATTATACGTAACGTAATCTAGCTACTGAACGCCATTTCTTTTTAGCTGTACAGCAGCCTTGTAGTGGTAGCCTGTGGTGCTCCAGATGTTGGACTCCTCCTTTTGAGGCATGCTGGCTGGAGCCAATGAGAACTGCCACTCAACATCTGGAAGGGCACAGGTTCCTCACCCTTGCACACATTTGTCTAAAATGACACCAAATTATAGAAATGTGTGATCTGAGTAACAATCTGAGGCCAGCTAATTTAATCAGTTCACTTTAAAATTTCTCCTGATCGCAGTTTCTAGTTGAGTGCTCCAAAGACAGGCTTCCTTGAACAATAACACTGTTTTATACAGATCATGATAAATCATAATCTCTCAGCGGTTCTCTTTTCATACCAACCCTATAAGGGCTCTAGGACAGAGAATTGATATTTGATGGGTCGAAAGACTCACAAGCCCACTCATCATGATTTGAGGAAAAGATACACTGGGAAATACCAACACTTAGGGTGTTTAACATAGCATTCAATTAAGAATGGCATTAAAGAGGCTTTTCAAATATAGCTATTTGACCTTGGGCCTTAACAGTGCTTCAACATTTTACCTTCCCACAGTCAGTGGAGTGAAATCTATTGTACCAAAAGACAGGTCTCTGCTTCTGGGAGCTAATTTTCTGTAGACCTGGAGGAATAGATAAGTCTTTAAGCACAAATTTCTGTGCTTTCTTCTCCTTCCTCTATTTACAAGCACAACTGTTAATATTAAGTTTTATTAAGAGGGGGGAAGGACATTGGGGTGTAAAGATTACAGTGGAGAATGAGGTCGGAATTCACTTGCTTGGGTAAGGGCAGCAACTTATTTCCACAGCTTCTTGATAGACATATTCTTCTCACTGTCTTTTTGCATAACCTGCCAAAGAGAAAACATTAGAAATAAAGTCAGAAAGGCAAAAAGGCCAGTAGCAGAGATCAAACTTGCAAGCAGTTAAATAGCTACCCGAATTCTACACAATTTAGTAACCTTTTTGTATACTACCTGTTGGACAAGATGAAGTCTCAGCTCCAATCCCACCCTGAATATATGCATTAAACTCTCACTATTCCTTCCATATCCCTCCCACAACAAAAATGGATGTGGGCTTTTTTTTTTGTAATGGCTATCCTGCCCTGGAACAAACCACATAGGCTTTCTCTGTAAAAGTACAGCATTAGTAAGGCCCCCACTATTACCCACTCCTTCATTTAATCTCTGCAGCACCTTAGGAGAAAGGCAGTTACCTGCAAGCAAGCTCTGACACAAACACTGATGACAAGAGAAACAAAGTGCAAATCCCCTACATCTTGGGCTCCTCTTTCCACCCCAAAGAATAGCCCTTCCCTCATACCCACAACCCACAATACCTTTGCTACAGCCATCTCGAAGTCTTCTTGAGTTACATGTACCCGCCTCTCCCTCAACGCGTACATTCCAGCTTCTGTGCACACCCCCTGCAAAAGAGATATGTAAGGGACCCACCTGAGCTGCCCCACACAAATGCCAAGAGAATATACAGTTCAGGTAGGCTTGCTTCTGCCCCACCCAAGGATAACAAAATGATAGCCGTCAAAGTGGATGTGTGTGAGATTAGTACATATGACTAGGTACTGCACCTCTCCACTGAGGGGAAATGGTTGGTCAGGACAACCCAAGAGTATCAAACTAGTTTGAATGTGTGTGTGCACAACCACCACAAGAGATTCTGAAATCCTTGATTTTTAAAATCTTTGTCTGAAGTCCCTTCTACTCACTGATGCAAACATACAAGCCTCAGAAAGTGTTACCAGGAATTTCTAGCAGGCCTTGATAATCAAATGATCCTTAATGCTGCATGTGGTAGTTAGAGAAGGGGTGCCAAACTTGGGGAGCAGAATTCTTAGACGCAAACTTGCTACTTTACCTTGACCTCAGCCCCTGAAGCCCCTGGCATCAGCTCCGCAATTTTCCGCAAATTAATTCCCCGTGTCAGGTTCATCTTGCGAGAGTGGATCTTCAAGATGTCAAGTCGAGCCTGTGGAGTGACAGGAAGGAGAGAGGAAGCAGCAGTTAAATGACAATGCAGTTTAGCAAACAGGGACTTTGGCTGCCAGGGTAAGAGAAGCTATCGAGGGAAAGCCTACTACAGGGAGAAATGCAATGGCTGTCTCCCACAAAGTCTCCGTTACCTCTTCATTTGGTGGAGGGAATTCAATTTTTCTGTCGATACGCCCAGGGCGAAGCAGGGCTGAATCCAAGATGTCTATGCGGTTGGTCGCCATGATGACCTAAACAGGACAAAAACAGCATTTCACTAGAAGCCTATATGTAGTGTTTTGGCTAATAAATACCAGCAGGTGCTACATCTATCCCCGCTTCCCATCAACAGACCACAGTAAACGTTCTTCCCCAAGCCACCTATTACTTCTCTTCTCCTGCAGCCAGAATCCTCTCTGCCTCTTCCTCCACTTCTGCCCCTCTATAGTTATGTACATACTGTTGGTAGCAAGGTTTCATAGCCTTAAGTGCAATCTAGGTTCAAATTATGTATTTCTTTAAAAAAAATATGTCAAAAAGAGCAACATTCTTCAGACTCCATCAATTATACGAACTACGTTCCTGTGCATAATCCACAGAATGATGGGAAGGTGTGGATTCTGTTCCTTTCACAACATACCTTGATGTTCTTGGTGGCCTCAAAACCATCAAGCTGGTTGAGCAGTTCTAACATGGTGCGCTGAACCTCGCTGTCCCCACCAGAGCCACCCTCCAGACGGGAGGAGCCAATGGAATCAATCTCATCCATGAAGATAATGGAGGGAGCATGCTCCCGGGCCATGACAAAGAGCTCACGCACCATCCGTGCACCTGCCACCAGGAAACAAGCCAAGATCTTTTAGCAATTACTGTAGATGAGCCCCAAGAGCTAGATGAGCTCGTCCCCCAAACATACAGCCCTATCTAAATATGCTCCCTTACCCCTTTATCAAACACAAACCATCCCGCCAGCCCCATCTCAGAGACTAGTTGCATTTTTAAGAGACGGGTGCAATAGTGCTCAATCAACAGGCATACCCTGAAAAGCTATGACAAAGAGGCAACTTGATCACAGAACTGGAATCTTGTGACCAATTCCGTGCTTGGAGGACCGTAGAACTCCCATTTTCAGGCTCTGCAAAATTGTAAACAGTCTTTTTCAAGTCATCTGCCAAACTGTACAGGCAGATACCTTTTTCTAGTGGGAAAAAGAATACATGGATCCCCAAGTATGGTCTAAGGTACATGAGCTGCCACCTTACTGAAGCTAAGGAGGGCTGGGTCTCGTCAGTGCCTGGATGGTTGGGTCTCCTGAGAATAACGTGCACACTGCCTAACAAGGTTTGAATGGAATGCCATGGAGAGATGGACTGGAAAGTCCTAAGAGAAGTGACTTGTAATGGTTAATGTTTTATATATGTACAGTGGAACCTCGGTTTTCGTAATGTAATCCGTTCTGGAAGACCGTTCAACTTCCAGAACGTTCAAAACCTGAAAGCGGAAGCCTCAATACAGTAGGGAAACTCAAAATGGAAGCCGCGTGGCACATTCAGCTTCCAAAAATCGTTCGGAAACTGAAACAGTTACTTCTGGGTTTTCAGCATTTGAAAGCCAAAACATTCAACTTCTGAGATGCTCGAAAACAGAGGTTCTAGTCCATAAAAAACTTATGGAAAATGTATCATTTTAAAACTTTTTTTAAAAAGCACACTGCCTTAAATCCCAGGCTAGAATAAGGGAAGGATAAAAATGTGATAAATAATAAAAACTTTCTCTCTCCCATCCACCCCGCCTCACTCACCTTCCCCAATGAACTTCTGCACAAGCTCAGAGCCAGAGACACGGATGAACGTGCAATCAGTGTGATGAGCCACTGCTCGGGCCAACAAAGTTTTCCCAGTGCCAGGAGGTCCATACAGCAGCACACCCTGCAATAAGTGTAACATGAGATTAGTATGGGGAGGGAACTAAACCCATTTAGTGGAGAGGAAGAGAAAAGAACTCATGGCAGCACAGCACGTCTGACAACCTCTCTTGCAGACTGTCTAGTACCTTGATGGTGTCAGTTGGGGCGATGAAACAAAAGGTGTAGAAAATTTGCATCCTTTTGCGGGCTTTTAATACAGAGGCCTGCTTTCTACCCACCCTCCATTTGTCATAGGCATGGAGTCCCAGGAATCTGCCTTATACCAAGACAGACCCTTGGTTTGCCTAGCCCTGAACAGTAGTTGCTTTCCATTCTGAGACAGGCTATTTCCTTTGAACTGGAGATGCCAGGGGCTGAACCTTGGCCTTCTGAATCAAGGCACGTGCTATAGCCCCTCATACCTTTCAGATGCACCCCTCCCTAAAGAAGGCCCAGGAAATGGGGGCGACAGCAAACTGGACTGCTTCTCTTCATGTGGGATGAGTATTTCAATACTTATTTGTAGTTAATGTCAAGTGTGAGTAATTGTCTATCCATTTATCTAAAGTCTGGTCTAGTGAGAAAGCGAGGCATGATATGGTGGGGACACCACATCTCTTTTCACTTGCCTTGGGTTGAGCAATGCCCAAAGCTTCAAAAAGCTCTGGATGCTTGACGGGCAGCTCAATCACTTCCTTGATCTCTTTGATCTGCTTGTCAAGGCCGCCAATCATCTCATAAGTGGAGTCCGGCACTTTCTCCACCATCATCAATGAGACCAGGGGGTCCACCTTGTTTGGCAAGATCTTGTGGAGTGTGTAGCTGTCATTCCGTAAGGCAACACGGCAGTTCGGGGTTACCTGTGTGGTATAGAGGTACATGAGATGCATGTTCCACCCTGGGTTTCCCCAGGGGCATTTACAAGATAGAGCAAACCCAGACACAGGAAAGAAAACAGCACACATGCAAATCCAACAGAGACATAAACACCACTATTCCCATTCTGGTATTCCCATGTCTGTGGAATACCAGACATGGCCCAGCAAATACTCACATCGTTGATGTCTATGTTTTTATCCACGTCAACAACAAACTTGCCTTCAGGATGAACCTGGAATAGAGGGCCAGTTATTACCGTAAGAATCAAACACTTGCAGCATCAATGGCAAAACAAGTCCAGCCAAAGAAATCAACAGTCAACATGGCTCATAGGAAAAATATACCCACTTCCACCCGTATGGCAAAGCACTTCTAGCTTACAGTGCAAAACAACTTGAAGATATTATTGAGGAAGATTACTATTGTAAAAACAGATAAAAAAAGAGTTTTGGAAGCCACACAGGATTCATTAAGCACCTAGATATCCAATCATTTTTGCTACTTCTGTCCAGAAACAGCAAAGTAACAGGAGAATTGAGTTGTGAACCCAGGTTAAAATTCTCTTCTCTACCATGAAGTAATTAGGGGCCTCAGACATGCCACTGTCTTCCAATTCCAACCTTACAGAGCTGTCCTTTTATGCTGCTCTTCCTCCAAGGAGCTCAGAGCAGCATACCTGCACCTCTTCTCAACCCCCATTTTCTGCTCACAAATTTGTGGGGCGGAGGCTCGGGTGAGAGATGGCAACTAGCCCAAGATCACCCAATGAACTTCACAGCCAGGTTGGTATTTGAACCCATGTTCTTCCCAGTCCTAGTTTTAACACTGTGCTTTGAATATTGAAAGTGCTGTTTAAATGCCAACAGTTATTATTCCCAACTCACAATCATAGCCTGTTTAAAGGACAACCCTTGTCTACACACAGAGATGTATATATCTGATACACACATGCAGGGGGTGACCATACCTTGACAAGCACTTTCTTTTTGTCCATAGCCCTCACCACTTCCCCCACGTAGGAACCTTGTTCCTGCAGAAGTTGCAACTCCTCGCGAAGCAGGCGCACTAGGGTGGTCAGAGAAAACACAACAGCATTAGCACCAGTGGAGAGGAAGTCGCCCAATTCAGCATCATCTTGGACAACTCAGGGACTGCCCCTCCCTAGAGAGACAACATTTCCAGAAGCAAGGGAGGAAACATTTCTTGGGGGGGGGGGTCATGAAATAAGAAAATAAGTAGCATATCTATTTCAGAACAGTTCAAAAGCTTAATTTGCCACCTTAAGGAAACAAAATGCTTTATGTACAACTGAGGACTAAAAACTCTGCTGCTTTCTATTTTGATTACATTTAAAAGTATTTACATCTCAAGTTATAAATATACCCAGTGTCTGATATTTTACTTATGAGATTACATAAAGTGACCACAGATTCTTAACATAAAAGCATTACACTTTATAAAAATATAATCAGTCAAGCAAAGTTGCTTCAAATTAAGGTAGCAAACATATACTGGTTTTTGCCAGTGGGGAAAATGTGGGTGCAGGGTAGAAACAGAATTTAAAAACAAAAGCCATCAAACCTCTCCCAAAACACAAAAGCAACACTGCAGAGAGCTGAACAATCCCCAGCTTACCCTTGGCATTGAGTTCATTCCGCTGTGCCTGCAGCCGTCTGAGATTCTGGCTCTTATCGTTGACTATCAACTTGAAGAAGAAATGGAGAAAGATGACACTTTACGCCAAAATAGCATAGTACCCCATCAACTAAGGGTGTTTGCTCCCCCTACACCAGCCACCAGATAATTATTCTCACCAAGATACAAGTTGGGGCACTCTGGCTACTAGCTGGCAAACAAGGGATAATTGCATTATCTTTTCCTAAGGAGTGGAAAAGCAGCTAGCTCCAAACAGGATGTAAACACCAGACGCATGTGGTGGTTAGAGTGTTGGATTAACGTCAAGGAGACTCAGGTTCAACCCCTCACTTTGCTGTGTAGCTCTCCAAGTAAGCTTTGGTCAGTTACTGTCTCAGCCCGCCTATCTCACAGGGTAGGAGTGGGGGGCGGGGAGAAGAACCACCATGTAAACTGCCTTAAGCTCACTGGAGGAAAGGTGTGAGAAAAAGGTAGGAAATACACAACTCTCCCCCCACCCACAGTACTGTCGAAGAGATCTCTTTTCCTTCCAAACACCTTCCTTTATGTGTCATGTCTTGTCTTTTACAGTGAAGAAACAGACATACTCTGTGTGTTGAAATGTATTTGAACACACACGCCATAGCCCGGCAAACTTTTTGTCAAAACCACATTATAGAATGCATGCCTATCTTCATCCATTAATTATAAACCTGAGAGGAGGGCCTATATCTTGCCCTTAACATAGGCACTATAGAAATAAAAAAGTGAGCCAATAAAGAGACTGGAGATCATCTAAAGATCCACTAGCCATAGTATGCCCCACATGTTAAAACAACTTGTGTGTATGAAAGTTGTGTTGTCTGCGTTTGAGAAAGGATTTAGAAAGTGAGAACTTATATTGATCCTCCCACTCCAGGAAACAAGAATATCTCACCTGTAGCTCTTCAATCTTGGAGAGGTAATACTGGCGCAGCCCAGTCCCACCTTTGCCTTCATCCAACTCCATCTGCCCGAAAGATTTGGGAAAGCAAATAGAAGAAGACAAACAGATAAGCTCAAGGACAAGAGGCACAGCTCACCACCCGCCCCCCAAGTTAAATTGCAGCCCACTACCCAAACCATGAATTGTCACCTCCACCTTACAATTTGCTGTTTCACTCCTCTCCCCAGCCCATAAGCTAGCACACCTACTATTTAGAAACAGGCACCCTTTAACTGTTTAAAATAGGCAGTAACACCCTCTCCAACACCTAGAAGTGACAGCAAGCGAGAATGGGCCTTTTCTGCAATGGCTCCCCATTTGTGGAATGCCCACCCAGACAGTCCTGCCTGGTGCCATTGTTACATATCTTTAGGTGTCAGGCAAAAAAACATACCTCTAGTCTACACCAAAGACCTTTAGGGCTGAACACTCTATGGCCTTTAAAAAATGTGTGTTGGGGAGGGGGAGCTATGGGTCGCAGTCCTTTTGATGTTTTATTGTGCTATACATTTTGTGTCTTCATCTTTCATGAAACCACCCTGCGATCTTCACGCAAAGAGGGGGGTGGTGGTTGTTTAGTTGTGTCCGAAACTTCATGACGCCATGGACCAGAGCATGCCAGGCACTCGTGTCTTCCACTGCCTCTCGCAGTTTGTACGTTTAATAAATATCACAATCACCACTAGTACCGGTAACCTTTCACATGACATTACAAATGATTGTCAACCCTCCACATTACGTGGACCCTCCCATATTATCATTTTAAGGCAGGCAAAGGAGGACACACCTTCCCCGCTTTCTAACTGTGAACCGCCCTGAGACCCCCGGGTATAGGGCGGTACAAAAATTCAATTAATAATAATAACGCAGCTGAGTAGCAACTACACCCACCCAGATTGCCTTCATACCACCAAGCGCCTCTGTCGGGTCAGGGGCCCTTTAACGTCAGGCCACCTCCTTCCCCTGTTGCCCCGCCAACATCTCCGTCACTTTCGCAGTTAATCTGCATCCACACACAAACGAACTTCCTTCTCATTCCCCGTTTATACCCCCCACCACCACCATTTTTAACGAAAGCCTCTCCGCCATCCCTTCCCCCTTTGTCCAGGCAAGTGGCAAACGGACCTCTCTTATCTCTCGCCCACTTTTACAAACAAGACACCCCCGTGAGAACAGTGAGAGAGAGCGGAGGCCGGAGTGACTCAGCACTCGCGGGAAGCCGCTTACCTGCTCCGGCCCTTCAACCGCCATTTTCCCCCTCGCCGGTATCCACATTCACTAAAAGGCGCATGCGCTCACTCAACGGCGGAAGCTGCGGGAAGGGAAGGCCTCCTTCCTCCTTCCGGTTGCTTGCCCTCAATCAACATGGCCGACGCTCGAGCGCCCTTCTTGGGAAAAGGAAGCCGTTTCCTTCCCCCCTCCCTTTCCGCTCCAAAGAGATCCGGTCCACAGTAGGTTTAATTGATCTACTTCCGGTTCTAGATTGCCGGGTTCTATATGTGGCGGAGCAAGAATTGCCCCCCCTCCATATGACGAGTTCTACGAATTTACGATCGAGAACCGGAAGCGATGTTTGTTGATACTTCTTGTATTCATATCTCTTAGTTTTCTTGTGGCGTTTAGGCGCTGCACATGCGTACGTACCCCCTTCCGCCTCAAGTCATTTTTGACATACTTTTGCTGCCATGTTGGTAGGGTCCTTAGTACCTTAGATGGAAAAAACGGGAAACCGAATGACAGTTTGACAGACAGTAGTTGTCTTTCGGATTCCCTATGGTCCCCTAGGAGGTAAAACGGGAGCTTGTCCGTTTGCATTTGGCGGGCGAGCGGGGGTGGGGGGGCCGAGGGGCTCTGCCACACTCAAGATGGCTGTGATGATGCCGGCGAACGTAATGATACAAACCGGAAGAGGAAGTGCTACGGGCTACAGGAAGGATCAGATCAAGTTCCGAGCACATGTGCGTGTAGTGGCTGCTTCTCTGCGTCGGAGGGACCCCCAGCTGCTGATTTCAAGATGGGCAAGAAGCCCAAAGTAGGGAAGACCCGAAGGGACAAGTTCTATCACTTGGCCAAGGAGACTGGTGAGAAAATTGGGGTGTAGTTCTGATTTATTTGTTTATTCCCTTAATAAACGACCCCAGTGTATGTCTTGCCCTCATTCCCAGATACGCGGGGATAGTTGCTCGACAGAGAGGAAAAGTCACTCTGTGTGGGTTCAGAGACACTCTTTCCCCTCTCTTTGCCCTGTGAGGTAGTTACTATGGCTTAAGTCTTGGGCTGGGATTGATTTGTGGATTAACGGGGGCCCCGGAGGGGTGGTTGAAGTTGAAACTGTTCCACTCCGGGATAGCTGAGTCGATAGAACATGAGACTTATAATAATAATAAATAAATAAATCTCAGGGTCGTGGGTTCAAGCCCCACGTTAGGTGAAAGATTCTCGCATTGCAGGGTGTTGGACTAGATGACCCTCTTGGTCCCTTCCAACTTTGCAATTCTATGATTCCCTGAGGAGGCAGGGAGACCTAGCTGTAAGGTTTCTGCTGAGGGTTGGGTAAACAGTAACCGACTTAAACTTGTGGGATGTAGAATTAGGTTAAAGTTTATATTGAGCATCGTCAACCTTTCCAAACCCAGGTTCCACTTTGGGGACCGATTTCTTAATATTTTACCATATATTAGCAAGGTGGCAGTGTATCTGTTGCAACACACGTCGGATCAGATTCTGACCCACCTGTTGAAGAACCATTGCTTTACATGACTCTTAAGAGGAACTTTATAATGCTTAGGTATAACTTGCATGGGGGGGGTTGTGTAATCTTCTTGCAGGGGGCAAAATATTATTAATAACAACAACAACAACAACAATAGCAGCAACAACAGTTGACATTTGATAAGTGCTTTCAGATGTTCAAAGTGTTTTAGTTACCATCTTTACAACAGTCCTGTGAGATAAATAAGTGTTATTCCCCATAATGTAAATGGAAGGGACTAAGAGGAAGTGGCTTACCTAAGACCACCTTAATGAGTTTATGACAGAGGCAAGATTTGAACTGGGGGATTCCCGATTCATAGCTTAGTCTCTTTAACCACTACACTATGCTGCTCTTATGATTCAAGAGCAGTGAGTATCCATTGGGTGAGTATCCATTAGGCTTGCTTTAGATACAGGTTGTCCTTCAAGGGAAGGACCATAATTCAGTGGCAAAACATAGGCTTTCCATGCAAAGGTCTACACTGGCTAACACAAGCACTCCCCAGGGTTCCATCCTTGGCATCTTCAGGTAGGGGTAGGAAAGATGCTTGTGTGAACGATGGACACGACGGCACTTTTTCCTCTCACGCCGTTGGGCCCACTCTCACTTAGATAAATTGCCCCCACCTCACTGAACCACCCTTTACTTGAAATTTTCTTTTCCTTTCCTCTTAAAATTCTAGCCCAGAGTATCCTGCGGGGGAACTTTGTGAGGGGATATTTAGTAAGTAGGAGTCTCAGACAGGTTTTGTTTAAATAAACAATAAAGATTTATTTAAGGCAAGATAGTATATAACACAAATGGATTAAACTTGGGTTACTTCAGGCGTACACTTTAATTCGTCCTCAGTTTTGTGTTCTAGGTTTGGTTCTGGTGATACTTTTCTTTCAGTTATCCACCCCCTTTAACAATCCTGCTACTGAGGTACCTTAAGCAATAGACTCAAGGGCTCTCCACACCCCCTCCCTTCACTGGGTTTGGGAGTTTCTTCTTTTCCTAAGAAGAATCTCTCCCCTCCAGAATAGATTTGAGTTCCAAGTAGGCTGTTCCTTTCCAGCTCCTACTTCTCCTGGTTCAACCTCTGCCTCCCAGTAAAATTCTGGTCTATACAATACACTCAGAAGGGAAGTTGTCTTTTTCCAGAACCAACTCTTTCTCAGATTCACTCTTTCTACCTCAACCTGTCTCCCTACCTATCTCCCGACCTCTCCAACCCACTCACCCAACCTCACTCTACCTCCCACTGTATCTCAAATCCTTTCCTTTTAAAAACTCCCCCCTGGAACCACAGCCAATCGGAGGCTGCCATTCATTAACAATTTGCTGGCAGGGAAAGAACACCCCCCCACACACACACTTTCTTTTGTTTTTGATCTAACCGGTCCAGCAAAACTAACTTTTCCATCACACCCCGGATAGCTGTTTTTTGTCAGTCAGTGTTAATGTAATCAGCCTTTTGAGTCCTAAGACTTTCCTTTTGCACAAACACGCATCTGGGGAGCCACTCTTTCAATCTTAACTATTATATTTGTACTGTGGTAGAGCAGCTGGTGTGGCCTACCTTGTTAAGTTACAATCTAGCAGCAGGTCCCAGCCAGCTGGTTGAGGTTGGGCTAATGATGTACGAAGGCCGGTGCAGGCTGTATAAAGCGGCTTCCTATGTTATCTAGGTTGGGTTAGCTAAATGATATCTGGGCCACATTCTTTTCTGGCTTAAAATTTGAGGCACACTTCACTCTTGCACTAAAGGGTATGTGTATTGGATTGATAGTGAGATAGATAGATAAATCGTTCTTGATAAGCCCCTGGAACATTGAGCAGCCATTCTCCTTGCATCTGTCCATTAAATACTACTTCCTAGTTTCCCACCCTCATCTTGGCCAAATAAGACAGTGCTCAAGAATAGGACTTTGCCTTACAGGGTTGTTCTGGGGATTAATTGGGGAGGGGAAGAGCCATGTATGCTACCTCAAGTTCCCCGGAAGAAAAGCAGGGATATAAATGCATTGAATGAATGAATGAGGTCTAACTGGGCATGGCATGGTGCTCATGCATCCCTTTTCCAGGATTCCGTTCCCGTTCGTCTTTCAAGCTCATTCAGTTGAACCGCAAATTCCAGTTCCTTCCAAAGTCTCGGGCGCTGCTGGATCTGTGCGCTGCTCCTGGAGGATGGTGAGTGACTGGCAAGCAGGGCAGTGGGTGTGTGGAGGATGTTTTGTTCAAGATTAGAGAAGTCTTGCTACTGACATGTTACTGGTACAGGTCACATATATGAGGCTGTGTGGTTCTGACAGCTGGGGAAGAGCTTCCGATAAACAAGAGTGAAATATGTTCAGTATAGGCCAGTGATAATGTTGAAATTTCAAGATACTCATTTGCTTTGGTCCTGTGACTTGTCCATGAAAGGATCCCCACTGTGGAGATATTTGGGGAAGTCAAGGTGAAGCGGACTGCCTCTGAGGCTTCAAAACCACCCCAAGTGGACTTGTAAGGTTTGCAGCTGCCCTTGAGCTGTCCATTAATGAAAAAAAGCACCACCCGGAGAGGAAGTGGGGCTAATTCTGTGAGCGACAACACTGGCTTCCAATCAAGAAATGCCTTCACCAAGGCTCCATTTTTTACTTTGAATCGCTGTGCTTTTGGGCGGGGCAGTGAAAGGACACCATCAGAAGCAGAAAACATTTTTAAAGAGGAAAAAATATTTGGTCACCAGCAGCAATAATATTTATATATTGCTTAATATGCAAAACCCCTAAGCTGTTTACAGAACATGCAGTAAAATAATCTTAAAAAGAAAAATGTACGTACAACATTTAAAACAAAAAATGCAGTGACATACATTAGTAAAAACAGAGAAGTCATCAATAAAACATTCAGTTAAATTCAATAAATAGCAAAACAGAACAATGCGATCAATGGCAGTCTTTTAGTCATAACTTCCTAATCTCTGCACTCACCCTGCTGAAATTCCGTTGTGGCGACCATAACCCAGGTTTAAGGTGGCACTTGGCAATTAGCTTATATACCTGAGTTTCTAAAACTGGTCTAGGCATTTCTTGGTCTCCAAACCTGTCAGGGAACTGACATCGGAGCGAGAGGCGGAGGCAAGCCCTCCCAAGCGATGCTGGAGAAGGGCCCAGCAGGGAGAGAGGCAACTCATCGGCTGAGGAAGGAAATCAACATAACACCAGGGATAAAGGGGGGCAGATGGGGGAATCGGCAAGGGGGCTCCAGGACTCCTCGCCGGAGACCAGCGGGGAGAGCACGGGTCCTCCGCTACCCACACCCACCCTGCGCAGAAGACTTCCGCGCAGGGAAAGTAGGCGTAGACTTGGCGTCGAAGAACTTCTTTGCTGGAAGAAGTTCAAGAAACGCCCACTGACGGATTCTGCTAGCGACTGAAACAGCCACGAAGTGAAGGGCTGTCCAGACAGAAAAGGTTTAACCAGGCAACCTAGCCAGGAGTGGCGGCAACTTACGCACGAGCAACCCCTATAACCATTACAACACCCATCCACCCACCCATTATAATCAGTAGGGAAGACATCCAAAGGCTTTTTTTTTTGAAACCACAATTTTATTAATCTAGATTTTCAAGATAGCCTACAAAATAGAACCATAAAACAGATCAGAAACATCAGAAACAAAAACAATTATCGTAGCAACAGTAAAAATAAAAAAGCAGTAGTTATAAGATCATTTAACTGATCTTATATCCAAAGGCTTTTGAAAATGAGGCAAGGGTGCTTTGGACAAATATTTGCTGTTGTTTTTTTAAGGGCACAAAATATCTTGCATCGGTAGCCTGCCCAACATTTGCTTGCTTTGGTCCAGCCCATCGTACAGAGGAAGGGGCAAGCAGTTGGCTTGATTTCAAGTTGTGCTCTAGATAAAGGGTTCCTGGGAAAATGGACTCTCTTGCCCGGCTCTGCAGTTCTGAGAAAAGAAGAGAAGAGAAGGGAGAGGGCTCCTCCCTGTTGCACTAAGTCTCTTGAGGCTTTCATCAGGGGCTGCATGCCTGCAGTGGGGCAGAGCCAGAGCCAAAAATGGTTGGAGCTACCCTTCTTTTATTTCCTTTTCTGCCACCACCTCTCTTCCCACCCAGCATGCTGCAGAAGGAGGGATAGATTGCTAGCTGTCAGTTCAGGTTTCTGGGAAGAGCGGAGGGCTTTTGAAGTTAGGCACAGGCCTGTAGGTTGACCACCCCTGTCCTGAAGATTCCCTGACTCTGCCTTCGCAGAGCATGTTTTGTAGGCCCGTGTTTGCACAGATTATCAGTAATCTTCGAAACAGCCCTATAGAACAGACTGGAAAGAATATTTTTGTGTTACAAATGCATATATGCATTTTGTGCTTTGTCTTATTATAAGCCTCCTGGGTCAGAGCAGCCTATCTTTAACCACTGTGCAACACTAACTGGCGTTCATTTGAGATAAGATCTGATTTTAATTCAGAGCCTCCTGGATCACACCTCACTATCTTTAATCAGTACATAATGCTAGTTGACATTCAGAAAGTCTTGGTGCTGGGGTAAGAGCCGGAAAGGTTTAGAGTTGTGGAGGCAACTCAGATTTTATCAAATGAACCAGGTTTGTTCTCACTCTTTGGGTGTCATTGTTGACTCGCTCAAAGGTAGACCTGATTCTGTTCTTCCAACAGGTTGCAGGTGGCTTCGAAGTTTATGCCTGTGTCCAGTCTTATAATTGGTAAGTAGCCTTGATGTGGGAAGAAGAGAGGGAAAATACTTGGAGCAAAGCCCTAATCTAGCCTAGCTTCCCATTTCCCAACCCAGATGTATCTGGGGAGCTCACAAGAAGGGACATGGATCATAGAATTGTAGAGTTGGAAGGGACCCCGAGGGTCATCTAGTCCAACCCCCTGCAATGCAGAAAACTTTGCTGAAGCATCCATGACAGATGGCCATCCAGCCTCTCTGCCACTGCTGCTCTCCCAGGTGTTCAGAGACACACTGGCTAGAGCCAAGGTAGGGAACCCATGATTCACTCGAAATCAATGGACTACAACTCCAGCCAGCGTGACCAATGGTCAGAGATGATGGGAGTTGTAGTTCAGCAGAGCCTGGAGTGCCACAGGTCCCCCACCCCTGCAAGGGAGGGAGAATGTGGGGGTGGTGTACACAAAAGGATCATGGCTTTTCATTTGCATAGTAAAGAGCATTGTGAACTCCCCACATACATTCTCTTTTTGCACATCCTCTGTAAGGTAAGTAATATCCCTGATGAGAGGCTGAGAGCAAGGGGCCTGCCTAAAAGGATCCCCACTTAGATTCCTGCATTGCAGGGGGTTGGACTGGATGACCCTTGGGGCCCCAACTCTACAGTTCTAGGCTTCTGTGTCCATGGAAGAGAGCGCATTTGAAGCAGGTTCATTTCCTGGTTCAGAGCCCTTGTTTCTTAATTGCCAGGTCATGCCAGCTCTCCTGAGCAGGCAAAGGAAGCAATGGGAGGGGGCTGGGTGTGCACTGAGCAAGTTTCCCTACAGCAGGGCTGGGGAGCCAGGCTTTGGGGGACTCCAGATCCCATCATCCCCCAGCTGGCGTGGCCAGGGCCGAGGAGAGTGGTTGCCTTCCTACGACTTGGAGGGAACCAGCTTCTTCATCGCTGCCACAAATCGTAAAAGGGGTTTCCTGATGCTTCACATGTAAAAGCAAAGCACATTGGGAGAGTACGTGCCTCAGGTCCCAAAGTCAACCCTTTGTTTAGAAGGATTTCTAGCAGAAGGAAAGACCACCTGCGGTAGGGCTTGGGAAGCTGCTGCAAGCCAGAGTGGGCAGCACTGGGCTAGGTGCAGTAGCAGCCCCTGCGGTAGGGCAGAGCAGCTCTCCCAACGCAGGTGCCGCTGCTGCTTCCCTGGATGGGGTGGCAGCAGAATTGGGCAACGTGGCTTCTCCTGGGGGTCTACCTAGCGGTGTTTCTCAAACTTGGGTCTCCAGCTGTTTTTGGACTACAACTCCCATCATCCCTAGCTAGCAAGACCAGTGGTCAGGGATGATGGGAACTGTAGTCCGAAAGCAGCTGGAGACCCAAGTTTGGGAAACACTGATCTAGAGGCACTGATTGTTATGCACTTAGGCATCTTCACATGAAGACATGTACACATGTACTTACTGATCTGTACAGCCCAGCTGCCATGTGCTCAGACTGCCCTAGTTGAATGTTGCAGCTCAGTGTAAAGCTCAGCTAGGGTGTACACAGATTGCACACCCTTTGAATGCGACTCATTAACATCCTCTGTATATAAGGCAGTTTTGCCTGTAACGGGTTATGCTGCAGAAGTTGGGCAGTGAGATTCCTGGCACTGTGTTTTTCCTAAAGAAACTTCTTCCCCCATATTTCCCTCCCTGCTTCCTCCTGTTTCTTTGATTTCAGGGGTTGACCTGGTTCCCATAAAGCCCATTCCCAATGTGGTAACGATGCAGGAAGACATCACCACGGAGAAGTGTCGCCAGGTAACTTGCTCTCTTTTTCCGCTACCCGCGCCCTGATTCCCTGCGCAGCTAATTTTAGTCTTCCGTCTCACCTGCCTTTGCCATCCTCATCTCTCATCTTTTTGTTTGGAGAATTTACATACTGGATTTCATGCTCATTTGTTTTTCAGTGAATAAATCCCAGGGCAGGTAGCATTTAAAAATGGAGATAAAAGCATAAAATGCAACAAGGTGTAAAAACACCAGAACAAAATGCCAAGTTAATAAAGCAGATTGAGACTCTTCTGTGTTCTTGTCTGCTCTCTCTACCTCACCCTCTGTTGCTCTCTCATGTACACCAAGAACATAGTAGAAGAAAAGCCCAGCTTTTTCAGGCCCACGGCCCATCTAGTCCAGCATCCTGTTCTCATAGTGGCCAACCAGATGCTCATGGGAACCCTGCAAACAGGATCTGGGTACAATAGCCCTCTTCCCACCTGGCAACTGTGGCTAGGAGCCTTTCTTTCCCAATGACATCCTGCCCTCTGCAATGAGGCAGAGATGTTTTGTCCTTGGTGAATTCTGTCACGTACTTCTTTGCGTTATACTCAGCTAGGTATTGCCCTGAATTCAATCTCTTTTTCTCTCCCCGCCCCCCCCCCTCAGGCCCTACGCAAGGAGCTGAAGACGTGGAAAGTGGATGTTGTGCTGAACGATGGGGCTCCCAACATGGGAGCCAGCTGGGTACATGATGCATTTTCCCAAGGTGTGGGGCTTTCCTTCTAGGGGTGCTGGAAGGGAGCAGGCGGTCTTCTCGCCGGCAGCACGTGGGCTCTGTCTCCTGAAGGAGAAGCGGGTGGCTGAGCTGCATATCCAGAGTCGCGTGCATAGAGCGTCCGGCCTGTCAATCACTGTGGGGTACAGGAGCAGCAATGATTCTTGTGCGCACAGGACCGGCTGTGCGAGTCCCAGCGTGCATGTAGTGTCAATTTGGCAAGAACCCCCTTGGCCACATCGTCCATCTGCTGCAAAGAAAGTGATATACACATGTAGCCATCAAATCGTATAATACATGGTGGAGTTGTGTCCCTGCATTTGACACCAGTGAGAGCTCAGCCTCAGATGGGACTGTAAAGTCACATTCTTGTGCTGCCCTTCCTTCCCCTGATCTTGGCCATTGAGAAAGAGAGGCCTGCATCAGAGCATAAGGGGTGTGCCAGAGCATGGGCCTTTTAATCTTGCAGTAGTTTTAAACCCATGCTCTGGCTGCTTCCAGGTTAGACTACTGCAGTTTTGGAACTCCCCCCACTACACTGGTTGCCCCCTCCCTGTCAGCACTGTCCTTTTTTTGGCTGCCGTCTAAAGGGGCATTTGTCTATTCAGTCATTTGGAAGTGAGGTTATGGGGCTCTGTAGAAAACTGGAGACCGTGTATGACTTTATTCATCGCTGTGTGCTGCCGTGTGGTCGTCGGATGAAGGGTGGCTCAGTCGGTAGAGTACAAGACTCTTAATGCATGAAGTTTAGAAAGCAAGTTAATAATGATTGTATTTGGGGCTGCTTTTAAAGATTTATTATTGGCCAGCTGAATGCTAAGCCCCCGCATGGCGCTTTCAAAGGGTGCTTAAAATAAATTTGTCTTGCAATCTGTACATCAATCCTGTAAGGTACACAAGTATTGTTATCCATATGTTGCTAATGATTGCGGGGGGTGGGTGTTTTTGTGCATAAACGTGCTGGTGGATTCGGCTAAATGCCAAGTCGGCAGCCCTTGCCTCCCATTTCCCTGGCACCGTCTCATTCCCTTTCCCCCTCTGCTCTCCCTTTAGCGAACCTCACGCTGTCGGCGCTGAAGCTGGCCTGCGACTTCTTGGCCAAGGGCGGCTGGTTCATCAGCAAAGTCTTCCGTTCCCGGGACTACCAGCCCCTCCTGTGGATCTTCCAGCAGCTGTTCCGCAAGGTCCAGGCCACCAAGCCCCAGGCCTCGCGTAACGAGTCTGCCGAGATCTTTGTGGTCTGCCAGGGTGAGTCCACAGAGAGGGGGAAGTGGGCACAAGGCGGACCCAGAACAAGATGAGCAGCGGGAGGCTTGGTAGCATCATGGCTTTAGCCTCGTAAACTGCATTGATTGATTGATGGATCATTCCATTTCTGTATTGCTTAATACGTTAAAAACATCTAAGCGGTATATACAGAAAACCGAAGTGACAACAGACAACTTTTTAAATACTGCAAAAATGCGCAGTTGCATATAATCGTGTTAGGTTAATACAAAGTTACTAATACCTAGAAATCAATATATAGTGGTATTCGGGAGGTCGAACGCAATCCATTCCGGAAGTCTGTTCGACCTCCAAAACATTCAGAAACCAAGGCGCAGCTTCCGATTGGCTGCAGGAAGCTCATGCAGCCAATCAGAAGCCGCCTTGGATGTTTGGCTTCCAAAGAACATTCACAAACTGGAACACTCACTTCAGGGTTTGCGGCGTTTGGGAGTTAAAATGGATGAGTACCAAGGCGTTTGACAACCAAGGTACGACTGTAAACTCATTTTCTCTTCTGCTACCACTTTCCCCCTCCAGGCTATTTGGCCCCAGATAAAATCGACAACAAGTTCTTCGACCCCAAGTTCGCCTTCAAGGAAGTGGAGGTGCAAGCCAAATCCGTCACTGAGCTGGTGTCCCAGAAGAAGCCCAAGGTTAGTGGACAAGCAAACCTTAAGGAGATCAGTTTATCTTCATTTTGAAATAGCTAACTGGCCAAAACACTGCCTCCAAAGGACCTTTCTCCACCACCTTGCCTTCTCTGATTTTGCTCCAGAAATGCTCTTCTCTGATCTTGAAAGGATAAGGAGCTGCAAAGGAAGTGGAGTAAGGCTGGGCAATATCTGGTTTGCAGCATCGCAGTATATTGATATATTGCAATGTCTGAAATTAGGATGGAGCCATGCAGAGGCATTGGCTGGCTTCGCGGCTTTTCCTGCATAGTGAATTTTGCTGGAGCCTGCTCTTGTGATTCGCTGCCCCCCACAGGAGACAGGGGAGAACGGGGCCAGCAGTTAACGGGGGTCGCAGGAATCAAGAGTAGTATTGGCCAGCCTCACGGTTTTTCCCACATTGTGATTTTTGCACAGCACAGCACGCATATACACATTGTGATTTGATATATATTGTCAGGTCAAAATTTATAAAGCTAGTATCACAATATCGACTTCCAACTGGTTTGGGATGATATATCACCCAGCCCTAGCGTGGATTGCTTACGAAGTCTGTCCGTCTTGCTTTAGATTTCTACTTTGGATACTGACTTCAAATTTCCACGCTTTTGCTTGGGCACGGTGCTAACCTGTGGCTTTGAGGCATCAGTGGGAACAAAAAAAATCCATAGTTAAGCTATGGAACTTAACTCCCACAAGAGGCAGTGATGGCCAGCAGCTTGGCTGGGTTTAAAAGAGGATTGGACAAAATCATGGAGGATATAGGGTTATGCTCTACTGCCAAAGTCAAGGGGCAGTTATGCCTCTGAATTCCATTTTCTGGGAACAGTAGGAGGGGATGGTGCTGTTGTGCTCAGTTCCCGATTGTATGCTTCTCACAGGCGTACAATTGGATGCTGAGAACAGGTTGCTGGACTAGATGGGTCAGTGGCCTCATCCAGCAAGGTTCTGTTAAAATCCTTGGCACCTGTGGTGGACCTGTTAAAGGGTAAAAGAGTATTGGGAAATGATCCATAATGAATTGAAAAAAATGCTTAAAAGTACTTTTCCCAAAAAACAAAACCAGAATCCTTTTTGTTGGGGATATTTCAGACAGAAATTCCCAGGTGTCAGAAAAGGTTATTTATGTATGCCACTACTGCAGCCCGTGTTTTGTTAGCCCCAAAGTGGAAAACGAGTGAGGTCCCAACCAAAGAAGAATTGCAACTTAAGTTGACAGAATATGCTCTGCTTGCAGACTTAACATATAGAATAAAAAAAAAACAAGAAGAACATACATTTAGAGAAGATTGGAAAATGTTTATTGAATATATGGGGGGAAATTGTGTACACTTGAAAAGGTTGGCAGCATTAAGATAAATTCAAGAGTGTAAATAAGTTTTGATGGATGTAATAATGGAATACTGAATGGTTTAGTTTGTGTAAAATACGCAGGCATTTTTTGATATGAAAAATGAACCATGGAAAGAGAAGAAGGAAAGTCATTGATATTTTTTGTTTAAATGAGTATTCTAAATTGTAAAACAAAATTTAATAAAAATTATATATAAAAGATAAATAAAATCCTTGGCACCAGGAAAGTCAAGAGAAAAAAGAGGTTGAGGTGAGTGGCATGGAGGCGCATGACTAGCCCAAGTCTCTGCTCCATAGTCTCATGGCTTTTCTCCTCATTTTTATCTGCTGTTCCTTCCAACTAGGCAGAAGGGTACGAAGATGGCACCACAATTCTTTATAACCGCTGCACACTGACGGACTTCCTGAAGGCCCCCAACCCTGTGGACTTCCTGGCAAAGGCCAGTGAGGTGAGCACACAGGTGGCCGTGACCAGAGAGTTGCATAGCGTGGGGTGGGGGGGGCTGAATGTTGGCGGCAGTGGCTGGTTCATCAGGAGGGTGGTAGCAGCATTAGACACTGGAGAACCTGGAGGTTTTGAGTTGGAGGGGTTACTAGCTGCCAGAACCTGAAAGGTGCTCCAATCCTGCTGTTGCTTATGATATCTTAGTATGGCTTCAGTTTGGTCTTCCTGTGCAGGGTAAGCAGGTTCTACTGAGGAGGCTCATTAACATAGGGCAAAGCCCTTTGGATGGATAAAGCAATCGGTGCCTCTCTCATCCCCTTGCTGTTCCTAGATTGTCTTCGACAGCGAAGAGCTGGAACGCCACAGCGCTACCACTGAGGAAGTGCGTCACTGTTGCCGGGACATCCGTGTTCTGGGCCGTAAGGAGCTCCGGTATGTTCCTCCTTTAAGGGTAGGACTTGGGGTGTAGGGAATGGAGGAAAAAAGCCCACCTTTTGTTGTAAGAAAGAGGTTTTGAAGAGATTCCTACTTGCCAGTAGAAGAGTGAAACTCAATGGCAGTTGCTCCAAAGCACATTAAAACTCGGTTAGATTTGCATCTGCCTTCATCCACATTTAAGCAAATGTTCCCCACGAGAAAACTTAGGCTAGAATAAATAACAGACACTTGACTTTGCAAATAAGTGAGTGTTTTACTCACAATAGTTTCTCAGTGTTACATGTCTCCGTCCACTGGCAGTGCAGTGAAGATGAAAAAAGGTTCTAAACAATCTCTGAGTTAGCAAAGATGCAGACTTTAAAATCTCATTTCAGAGAGATTCAGTTCCCTTCAGAGAGCCATGGCTTCTTGCTTGTTCCAGTAAGCTGAGAGGAGTGGGGGGGGGCAGAACCAGCTGAGAGCCTGCTAAGCCACACCCACTTGCTACCTGAGCAGGTTCACCCTTCCAGGCGTGCAAGTGTGAGTCAGTAACTGTATATTATGGCACCTTTCATGTCCCAGTCACAGAAGCAGCTTCACTCAGGCCCCCTGAAACTATGGGCAGCAAGAGCATGCAAGCAGCTATGCTAGATCACCACCCATCTAGTTTGCCAGGCATTGCCCACATATTTCCAGTTCACACTCATAAAGGCTAGAAACTGTTTTGGAAAATCTAAATTGAATGATGCACCCAGTTCCCATTATGAACTGCTCCTGTACTCCGGCTGAATCGTGGCACAAACGCACACCCAGCCCTGGAAACTGGGACAGAAGTAAGCAGAGGGAACTTTCTAAATCCCTCACTGAAAGTCCCAGCTCCGTAGTAGCTACTGGTCAAGGCCCTGCGATCACCATTGACTGTGCCAGAAAACAGGTGGGCTGGCATAGAGTCTGACTGTCGTCTTCTTTGCGTTGCTCAGGGGCCTGCTGAACTGGAGGACGAGGCTGAGGCGCTTCCTTGTCAAGAAGCTGAAAGAGCAAGCCAAGGAAATAGATATCAAGTAAGAGGGGCGGGGAGGGGGCTGGTGACCTTCTGCTTACAGGGCAGCCAGCTATATAGGCTGGGGAAAGAAAGTGGGCTGGATTTGCAAAGCCTCTTTTCCCTGTTTTCAGCTTGAGCTCTGGTGAGGAGGGCGAAGGGGAGGATGAACCGCAGCCTGAGCGGACGAGTCCAGAGACCCCGAGCAGAGAGGAGCCAGATGAGAAAGAGGAGGAGGAGGAGCTGGAGCTCAAACTGGCAGAACTCAAGGCCCAAGAGATGGCCGAACTGAAGAGGTGGGTGGTTTTTGCAGCCCCAAATTGCCAGCTCCATTTGTGCCTGATGACAAAGGGCTGCAAGGAGGGACCGCGTGGCGTTCCAGAACTTCTAGGGGAAGCTGGTTGACAGGTGGGCAGGGGCTGTGGGAAGCCTGGAACGGAAGAGATGCCGCTCATGCACAGGCCACCGGAGAGCAGTGTGAGAGCAGTAGCATGTGTTGCTACTGTGTGAAAACAATCAAGATCCAAGTGTCCTCAGGCATGCACCTCCAAATGGTGGAGACATCAGGCGCCATCATGGCGCCCAGGCATCTTCACTTGTTCACAAGTGACTGATAGCCAATTGCCAAGTGCGCCTGGGGAATTTTGAATGTTGGCCCAGGGGGCGGGCCATCTTTCTCTTTCTCACTGTTGCCGTTTTAGAACTCCTTGTCAGCCTGGATAGCTCACTTGGTTAGAGCGTGGTGCTGATAACACCAAGGTTGCAGGTTCAATCCTCAAAGGGGACAGCTGCAAATTCCTGCATTGCAGGGGGTGAGACTAGATGATCCTATGGGTCCCATCCCACTCTACATTTCTGTGATTCTATGGACACAGCAGGGGATGAAAGTAGCATTAGTTGGCTCTGCCTGCCATTGGCTCCTGCTCCAACTTTTGTTTGGGCCCTCTGCCTTCCGTCCCAGCCATTCCAATGGTCTCCATCCACCACGTCACCATCTTTTTCTTCGCCAACACCAGGAAGAAACGCAAGATCCTGCGTGAGCGACGGCGGCAGCGAGAGCGCGTCGAGCTCAAGATGGATCTTCCCGGCGTTTCTGTTGCCGATGACGGTGACACCGGCATGTTTTCCCTCCGGGCCATCAGCAAAAGTCAGGTAAGCAGGAAGCGTTGCAAACATGCATTCAAAGTGCGGGCCCTGGAGGATCCGTCTTAGTCCATCTTTCCACCACCTGATGCCCTCCAGATATTGTTTGCCTGCCATTGCCCCCCAGCCAGAATGAGTGATGGCCTGTTCATTGTTACTGGTAGGTGAGGCCCACTCGGTGGCTCCTGCTCTGAAGAAGGTGGGCAGCGCGGGGGCCTGTGGAAGAGCCTTTTTGGTGGTGGCTCCACAGCTGTCATGTGCCTTTACAGTGTCTTTGTTTTGGCAGCGGGTGGAGACACACCTCTTTCCTCAAGCTTCTAGAGGTGAGATGAGTAAAGCCAGTTCTAAGTATGATACAAGTTCCTTCTAATTCACATATCCTGTTGAACCCATATGATCCTTGACCCACCCATGTGCTTGGAGGGAAGTCCATAATTTAGGAGCTGCCATGGAGAATGCCCACTTCTGAGGGCGGTGGGACTACCAAGGGTCCCTCACCCACATTTATAACACACAAAAGGGTCTGTAAGGATGGATCCTTCAGATACTTGGGTCTTAAGTTTTAATGATTTTGCTATGTTTTTAATGATTTTGCTATGCTAATGATTCTGTTTTGTAGCGTCTTGTTTTGTTGCACATGGCCCTGTGCCTGTTGCAATGAAGGGCAGTATAAAAACGCCTTAATAAACAAGGAGAACTTCTATCATTTATATTTGTCCATTTAGTACATTTATACGCCACCAAGGAGCTCCAAGTTGTACGCATGGTTCTTTTTCACCCTTCCAAAAAAATAAAATATCGTCTCAACAGCCCTGGGGCCCAAGATCACCTGAGTGGAGGTTCAAACCCTTGTCTCCCACATCTTAGTCTGACACTCTAACCATTGCACTACACTGTCTGCGTAGGGTGAGCAACTCGGAAGAGTGGCGGCAGCTCCCAGCGGTAAGGAGAACTGCCCTCTAAGACGGTCCCGCCTTCCTTTGAAACATCCCATACACACACCTGTGCCTCTTCCACTTCTAGTTGCTGAATGAGGTTTTCAAGGGAGACATGGCGGCAGCAGATACCTTCGTGGCGACAGCAGCAGGTGCAGACGACGACCTCTCACTTTCGGAAGGGGGAGACTCCGACGACGACATGTCTCTGGCCAGCGAGCTGGACGAGGAGGAGATGGCGGAGGTTGAGGAGCGGTCAAGGCAGATGAAGCGGGCCCAGGCCCCACAGCTGAGGTACTCAAGGGGGTGGGAGGATGCAAGATGGGTTGGCTCCAGGAATGAGGTTGGCTTGACGTTCTGGAGGGAGGCGGAGAGGTGTCTCCTCACCTGAGCAGCACTAAACCTGGGGGTGAAAATTACTGCAAGATCATGGCTCCTCCTTCTGTGGAAAAGAAAGATCCGAATGGAGAGAGAGAGAGAGAGAAAGCAGGAACCTGGGGGGCTGGAAAATCAGGTGGAATTATTACCTTGAGGATCTGCTTTCTAGAACGATTGCTAGAAACAGGGAGGAAAAGACACCACAAAATTGCTGACCTCGAAAGCCAAACTGTTATCTATTTGTGATTTTATTTTTTTAAATGCCTCACACAAATAGTTGAAGATAAAACTCTACTTGTCAGGTTGGCAACATCTGAACAGTAAGTGTTGTTTACAAGCTCCTCCAAGCAGGCGTCTGCATGAATTCCTCTCACCTTCTCAGTCAAGATAGAACTACAGTGGTACCTCGGGTTAAGTACTTAATTCGTTCTGGAGGTCCGTTCTTAACCCGAAACTGTTCTTAACCTGAAGCACCACTTTAGCTAATGGGGCCTCCCACTGCCACCGTGCCGCCGGAGCCCGATTTCTGTTCTTATCCTGAAGCAAAGTTCTTAACCTGAAGCACTATTTCTGGGTTAGCGGAGTGTGTAACCTGAAGCGTATGTAACCTGAAGCGTATGTAACCTGAGGTACCACTGTATTTGAAATAACCAAGTAACTGTCAACTGCCAGCTGTCACCTCCCAACTGCCACTTCCTTTCCGCAACATCATTTGTTGAATGTGAATGCAATGTACTGGAAGATCATGTATCCCCCTTCTGTGGAAAAGAAGGATCTGAACTCGGAGAGGGAGAAAGAGAAAGGGGGTAGGAGCTGGGGGGCTGGACAGTCAGGTGAAGTTATTACCTTGAGGGTCTGCTTTCTAGAACAGTTGCTAGAAACGGGGGGGAAAGACACCATAAAAACCCTGACCTAGAAAGCCCAGCTTGCCTTTATTCTGCTCCCATCCCTGGAGATAAAGGAATTGTTTTGGTTTTGTTTTGTTTTTAAAGCTGCTTTAAACAGTGTCAGACCATTGCTCCATCTAGCTCAGTACTGTCTACACTGACTGGCAGCAGCTCTATAGGATTTCAAGCAGGGGACATCCCATCCCCACCTGCCGATGCCAGGGACTGAACCTGGAACCTTTTGCGTGCAAGTCAAAAGCTCTTGTCAATGAGCTACAACCTTCCCCCCCCAAATACTCAAGGCAATCGGTTGTGGGCAGATATTCTTCAGTCGCCCGTTAACCCTCAATATGCCTCTTAGGAGGGATTTCATTATCCTTCCCAAGTGGGAATTCCTAGTCCTCCAACAGCAGTAGGAATACACCTGCGAGTCCAATCTCCCTCCCACCCATCTCCGGTGGGCTACAGGTGGGTCTGCTGTGTTTCCAGTGCTTCGAGCTCTGCTGGAGTTCTGGCCAATGTGTTTACAGGGTTGCCGAGAAAGAGGAAGAGGAGAGCGCCGAGGCAGAGAACCCACTTTTGGTGGCGCTAGAGAGCAAGGAGGAGCGGCAGGAACATCAAGCAAGTCTGTGGTTTGGCAAGGTGAGCATCTCCTGATATGGTTCTTTGGCCTCCTCCATGACCAATGACGGCATAGCTCAGGACTGGGTGACCTCTGGCCCTGCCCAGTGTTGCTGAACTGCAGCTCCCATAGATCCCTGACAACTGGCTGAGCTTGATGGGGCTGATGGGAGTTGGGAGTTCAACAGTAACATCCAGAGGGTGGCAGCTTCCCCACCCCTTGGTCTCGTGGGAACGCTAAGAGCATCATGGTTGGGGTGTCATGTTAGATTGGCTCAGCTTTCCAGATGGGTGCCCTGCAGCTAGAGTAGGCAGCTAGCTATTCCAGGAAGCAGCACCTTGTTTGGGCAAGGGATGCTTCCAGCTGTGCCCTTGATTTTTGTGTTTTCTGCTGGCCAGGAAGCGTTTGCTGGGATTGACGATGATGCTGACGAGGCACTAGAGATTAGGCAGGCACAAGTCCTGTCCCAGAACCGGGCAGAACCTCCCCCAGGTAAGCCACATATTTGAGCCTGAAGGATGACAAAATCTATCCGTCCTCGAGCGACTACATGCAGACTTCCAGTGTCTGCTGATTTCAGGGGTGACAGCAGAGTCAGCAACTTCTTGAACAGTGGTAGGATTTACATTGCCTTCCGTAACCAGAACAGCTAATATTGAATCCAGGATTGAAGACTGATTTGCTATTGCAGAAAATCCTGTGACTATAGACTGCTGATAAGCTGTTGGTTTTTCACTCTCTCACCATATATGAAGGGATTTCGTATACCAAGCTTGGCATCTATGTACATTGGTGGAGAAAGGAGTGCGGGGGGAGCGCACCGCCCGAGGCAACGCAATGCCGGCAAGGTGCCATTTCAGCTTCCCCCCTATGCGCTGCGTGCCCCACCCCCGCAGGCGGCACGCCATGCCCCCAGGATGCGTGCCATGCCCCTGTGGGCGGCACACCCCGCCCCCACGACGCACGCCAGCCCTGCCCCCACCTGCTCTCCACCCCCCCGGTACTGGAGCATGAAACTCTGCCACTGTCCGTGTATGTGAATCTTGACTCTCTGGGGCTGAGCCTCCTTCTTCGTTCCCTCCCCCCCCATCACGTTTGCCCCAGGCCAGTTAGTTCAGGGTGACTGATGGAAGGCGAGGGAGAGATTTTCTCACCCTGACTGTGGTTTTCTCTTATACAGCCTCCAAAAATACAAAGAGGAAAAAGACGCAGCCCCGGTCTGGTGCTGCACTCGAGACGACACTCGAGGTAGGCCCAAAGCCTGAAGGTCCTACAGGTGCAGCTGAGGGGAAGGGTTCTGACACGGGGGAGAGTGACAGCAGCGACAGTGATGACGAAAGGTGAAGTCCTTTTAAAATAAATGCATTTTAAAAAAATTAATTTTTAAATTTTACATCCCACATGTACATCTTTCAACATACCAACTGCACTGCTCTAGAAGATGAAGTCACATTCCTATGTTTTAGCCCAAAAAGTCCTTCCGCATATTGTCATGATATTTTGGTGGACTGCACATACCGTCCTCTATTTCTCTTGTGCTGCTGCTCTAGGTTTCTTTTAAAAAATCACTGTTTCTACGTACTCTCTTTCCATTGCACTCTCTTGCTTAATCCCTGTTGCCTCACTTACACAAATCCTTCTTAGAATCACCTTCATCGCCTCCCATGATGTTGCAGCTGAGATCAAAGTAGGATTTTAGTTCTGATGAAATGCATCCAGCTATTAAATCATGCTGTGGTCAAGGATCAGTGGGATTGCTGCTGTTCCCAACTGTCTTCATCTGCTGCTATATTGTTATGTTTGGTTTTGGTATTATTGTGTATTGTGTTTTGAGCTGCCTCTGGGTTGTTGTTTTTTACAAGTAAAGGTGAGGTATAAATATTTTCAGTTAAATTGAAAATATAGCAGGGGAGTGCTGTCTGTTTAGAGACATCTCCTTAATTTGGTCAGTGAGACTTAGCCGCTCTATGCATTACTTCATTATTTCATTTTTAAGGCTGCCTTACCTCTGAAGAGGATTAAACATCGTGCAGTGGCGCAGCTGGTAAACATTTGGTTCTCTCAGGTTTGACACTCATCATATGCAGCGTGTAATAAGATCAGTTACAAAACAGCACAACAGACAGCAGAAGATGAGTTTTAAAACAACACAAAAAGGGGGACACCTACTTCAGAGACCTACTCCTCCGGCCTGGACAACTAGTTGGAACAAAATGGTCTTCAGTTATTTCTGGAAAGTGCTGATTGTGGGGACCTGTCATATCTCAGCAGTGATGCTGCTCCACAGAACAGCCACACCAAAAGTTACTGTGGAGCAGGCTTCTGATAACCTTGGAGCTGGAAGGAGAAGCTCTCCGGCAGAACGCAGTGGCCCACTGGGTAAACAAGGGATGCAGTATTCTCTCAAGGTCCCTCGTCTTAAGATGTACAGGGCTTTACGTGTTAGTACCAAAACCATCTTGACCCAGTGGAGGATCAGCAGCCAGTGCAAATCGCACAAGCGAGGTGTATTATGTGTTGGCAGTAGTTTCTCCCCACAAGCAACCTAGCCACCATATTCTTCACCAGCTGCAGCCTCCGGACCAACCTCAAGGGCAGCCCCACACAGAGTTCATTGCAGTAATCCAGCCTTGAGATTAGCAATGCATTCGCAGCTATGTTCAAAGGATCTCAATCCTGCAACAGTAACAGGTAATTAAAAAACACTCCCAGCCTCCAAGGACACTTTAACCTCCACCTAACAGAGCTGGATTCAGCAGCAGGAGCGTTGGTGGAGATCCCAGAGAAGTAAATCCCAGAGTTCCTGGGAGTTCCTTTCCAGCTGTCCATGTTGTTTAGATTTTGGTGAGCAGTATGCCTAATGTGACATTTCTAAGGTTTATTTTGGAGGACGTGGATGGGACGGGGGAGCGAAGGCGTCTCATAACTCCCTACTCTTTCCATGTTTCAGGGAGCAGCCAGCCTCACGCAAGGGAACAAAACGGCTCCGGTCAGAGGAAGAGCCAAGAGGCATTGAGGTGGTCCCCATTGATGATCCAGGTGAGGATGAGCCAAGAATGGGGGCTTTTGTATCCTGGTTGCTTCCGCTTCCTCTCTGAACCTCGGAGCTGGAGAAGCCGCCTGGAAGACAGTCTGAAATGTTGTTGTTGCAGCTGCACTCACCCAGCAGTTTGTTTTCTTTCCCCAACAGTTCCCCAAGTGTTAATTTTTGCAGTATACTTGAGCTTCACACAACTTCTGTAAAAAAATGAAGAGATTTAGAGCAGTATACAGCAGTTCTTTCCTGCTGTTTTCATGTGGGACTCGTAGAGGAACAGAAGCCCGCATATGCAGAAAGTGCGTAGTGACAGTGTCCAGTGATCTGAATGAAATTTAGGTATGTTTAGCCTGTAGAAAAGGAAGTTTGAGAAGGTGATATCACAGCCATCTTCAAATATGTGAAGATGGACCTTGCTTGTTTTCTGCTGCTACAGAGGGTAGGACCCAGAGCAGTGGATTCAAATTGCAGGAAAGGAAACTCCCGTTAAGCATTAGGAAGAACTTCTGTGGCAATAATTCAACAGTAGAACAGACTGTTTCAGAATGTGATAAACTTTCCTTCACTGGAAGTTTTTAAACAGAGGTTGTGTGACCTTCTGTTAGGGATTATGTAGTTGCGATTTTTGTATTGTGCGGGGTTGGACTAGATGAGTATCGGGGATCCCTTCCAGCTCTAGAGTTCTCTGGTTCTAGTGCTGCGGGGTGGTTTATCAGTCCCAAAGCCACAGGGAAGACTTAACCCAATATTCCCCACATCTGAATGCAGCCTTTGTCTCTCTGCAGTGAAGCGAGCTCGTATTCTGGACCCTGAGGGCCTGGCACTGGGCTCCGTCATTGCCGCCTCCAAAAAAGCCAAGAGGGATTTGATTGATGACTCTTTCAACAGGTAATGGAGAGTAGGGAGGTGTTGGCAAGCTTCTACGTGTCCCTCATCGCCTTTTAACACAGAGATTTGTATGTGAGCATGTGTCGCCGCAGAAGTGTGATACTTCAAGACCTTGCACCTAGAGCTGCAGCCTGACGCACAGATGCTCTGTTACACTTTAATTGCCAGGAGAGATCACCAGTACATCACAGCCCCAACTGGAGCGAAAAAGCAGGTGGTACTAAATGTCAAGTAGAAGGTGGACAGTAAAGCCTGATATTTGTGGGGGTAGGAGGGCTCCAACTGCAGCTTTAACTGGAGCCGGCTGATTTGGTCTTGAATTATTTCGGCTACTTTCACCTGTGAGCAGGTAATCCTGCTGCAATTGGGTCCTCCAGTCATCCCCGATGAGGTAAAGCTGTGAAGAGTCTCTGCAAGAGTGCTTGTTCTGAGAGCTTGCCTCCTTTGAGCTAAGAAGCACGTTTCCCCATCCTAAAGAGTGAACTGTGCCTCCAGTTTTAATTTTAGGGAGGGGAGGGAAGCAGGCGCTTGTTTTGATCTGCCTGCTTACTGCTCTTCCTGCCCCCAGATACACCTTCAACGAGGAAGAAGACGAGCTCCCTGAGTGGTTTGTGCAGGAAGAGCACCAGCACCGGCGCAAACCACTGCCCCTGGATCGGCAGACGGTGGAGGAGTACCGCCAGCGCTGGCGCGAGATCAATGCCCGGCCCATCAAGAAAGTGGCAGAGGCCAAGGCCCGCAAGAAGCGGCGGGTAAGCAAGGGAGCAAGCTGCCCGTTCACGCACACAGAGTGGGAAACTGCCCTTTTCCAGATCAGAGGATCTCTCCATCCTTATTGCCTTGACTGGCAGCAGATCTCCAGGTTTATTCCAAACCCCACAGGAACCCTGCTTGCCTGCCCTCTCCCTCAGTGCCCTGACTGCTCTGTCCCTCTCCGCAGATGCTGAAGAAACTGGAGCAGATGAAGAAGAAAGCAGAGTCGGTGGTGAACACCGTGGACATCTCTGAGCGTGAGAAAGCTGCTCAGCTGCGCAGGTAGGTCTTCAGCTTGGGGGGGGTGCTTCCTGTGGAGAACAGCAGGGTTGCTACATGAATCCCGCAGGGCTCACAGAGGGAGATTCTGTTTCCTCTTGAGGTCTGCAGCGTGTAGATATCGCAATATTCTTCCAACTGCAGGGAGGGGTGGGGAACCTGAGGCATTTCTAGATGTTGCTGGGTTACAACTCCCATCAGGCCAGGCTGGTGGGGCCTGATGGGAGTTGCAGTCCCACAGCAGGGCTACTAGAGCCACCGTTCCTAACCAATCACAGAGCGGCTTCCGTAGCGTTCCCAAACGAATGAACCACCCAGGCTCTGGGGAAAGCCAGGCCTGCTGTGCTTCAGATGTAGCTAAATCAATCCCCTTGGAACCTGATAAACTAGTTTTGTTGGGGCCAGGCTTCTAGGGTCAGATTTCCATACAGAGACTGGAGAGCTAGCATGGTGCAATGTTAACAGTCTGGGACTCAGGAGACCATGGTTCAAATCTCTACTCTGCCATGAAGCCTGCTGGGTGACCCTGGGACATGCACTGTCTCACAGCCCAAATTTACCTCACAGAATTGTTGTGAGAAGAAAGGAAGGCGCGACAACCTTTCTGTTTCAGAGGAAAGGCGGGATATGAATTGAATAAGTAAAATAGCAACTAAATAAACACAAGAGACTCGGGAGCAATTGTTCAGGGTTCGAAGAGAAGCCTTTCGCTTATAACTCCCCACTTTCCCTGTGTCCCCCCCCCCCCCTTCTCCAACAACAGCATTTACAAGAAGGCAGGAATAGGCAAGGAGAAACGGCAGGTGACCTACCTTGTGGCCAAAAAGGGCGCTGGGCGGAAGGTCAGGCGCCCTGCCGGAGTCAAGGGCCACTTCAAAGTGGTGGACAGCCGCCTCAAGAAGGACATGAGAGCCCAGAAACGCAAGGAGCAGAAGCCAAAACACCGGCAGCGGAAGAAGTAAACCATTTTGTCCTGCCGCTTCGTGGTTGCTAAGTGAGCATGCCTCTTACCACCCTTGAACATGTCAGAATCCCGAACTGCGCCCCAGGAGTCTCCAAGCAGCAGCTGACCAGGCTTGTTGAGATGTCACATGGAATTTCAGAATTCCTGGCGCTTGGTTTGGTGGCTGGTGGCGTGAGCTGTATGTGCATTGGGACAACGTTGCCTGGGCGCATTTTCTTGCTATCCTGGCCCACTTGCAGCTCACCAGGCGTGTCTGTGGAGAGGCCTCTTCATGAGTTACCTCCCTTCAAGGTGTCTGCCCTTGGTTATTAAACATTGTTTTCTCATGAACTATTCTCTGGCTGCTTTTATTTTTCTTGTCAGTAGCGCTGACATCAAAGACAAACAACCCTCTCCCCTTTGTTATTGGCTTTGATTGACGTTCCCCTGATTACAGACGTGTGGCACAAGATCCCAAGCATGTTGGGAGTAGGTTCCTTAATGGATCAAGCTGTTCAGGGGCTTTAAAGCAGGCGTGGGGAACTTGTGGCCCATTATTATCATAGATCTTTATTTACATGTCCTTAACCAGCAGGCCCCAGGTCAGATTATAGCAATTAAAAACCAATTACTGTCCCTGGAATACGGCGTGCCTGGAAAACAAATGTTTCCTGTGTCAAAGGCTAAGTGAAAGAGGTACGTCTTCAGCACTGTCTGAAAGCTGTATAATGAAGCAGCCAGATTCACCTCTTTGGGGAGGGTGAAAATGCTACACTTAACACTCAGGACAATCTGTAGGCTGTCTTTCAGGTATTTGTCTTTCAGGTATTAGAGTTCCCTGCGAAATAGAGTTGATTTGCTAAACCACTGTAGCTCTGTGAACGGAACAACTCTCAGCAACCTTAACAAACTACAGATCCCATAATTCTTTGGAGGAAGTCATGAACTTTAAAGCGACATGCTGCTTTAAATGCATACTCCTCCACTGATTAAATTGGAGCATCCTGTTTTGGGGGGCCCAGAAAGATGCACGTCCCTGTTTCCTTCTGGAACATGTTGGAGGTTATGGAAATGAATGGTGTGAGTGTAGCCTAAACCTGACACACAGACAGTGCAGCAGGCCAGAATGATATTGGCATCCAATCACATGTGCAGATTTTGAAGCATTTGGCTATGCTTCCCAGATTCTCACATTTGCTCTGCATTTGTAGAATAGTTTCACAGCTTTCCCTAGCAGGGATGGTCATACTTGCCACTTCCACCTTGCACTCATTTCATTGGCGCCAGACTGAAATCTTCATTGGCATGCAAAGTTGGGCAATCTCCTGCCCGTTTGCTTCAGGTTCAAATCCAGACGCCACCTCCCAAGCTCAGCTAAGAGATCTTCCGGTGAGGGCGAAGCAGGAAGTTTCAGCTTATGTCATTCGGGCACCTTGGACTGCTGCAACGTCTGGGCACATGATTGGATGTGGCAAATCTCAAAAAAGGTTGTGTTCACCTGAGGCATTCAGGTCAAGTCATAAATAAAGACGGTAGAGTCCATTTGTTAGGGCTTTGAAATAACAAAATCTGGAGAGAGAAGGACCCCACATCTTGCTGTTTGAAGTTACAGGGCAACAGCAGTTCCTGAATATAGGAGAAGCATTAGGGTGTTGGACTAAGATGTGGAAGACCAGGGTTCAAATCTCAACATAGTCATGATGCTCACTGGCTGATCTTGGGCTAGTCACCCGTTTCCCAGCCTAACCTACACCATAGGTTTCTTGTGGGGATAAAAAGGAGAAGGGGAGAATCTGATATATCACATTGAGCTCTTTAGAGGAAAGGTGAGATATTAATGAGAGCTAACAATAATTGCAGAATCGCTGGGCGACAAATCAGAGCAACCTTTCCAACTCTAGGAATCTCAGCCCAAAGTAGCACCTGCCAGTGGCCAGGCTAAGGTAGCTTATGTTTCTATAAGCAGCACACTTCAGAGTAAGTGTTTATCTCAAATTTGCTGGAGTAAAGACAGGGCCGATTCCAACAACAGTACAAGGAGAAAATGAAACACTTGGGTCATCTTCTGTTGAGATGAAATGCAGAAACCAAAGTGTTCCCTTAAACAGTACAATCACCAAATGCACAAATAGTGCCTGAAAAACCATGCTTATCTTCTGAAGTCCTGTCTGAGCCTTGTAAGACCGACAGCAATCTTACTATTCATATCACCGGGAACAGCTCGCAAAATTCAGAGGTGAGTGACTGAATAGCGGAACTATCAGACATTTCAATAGTGCTGCTATATGGAATTGTTGTTCCTTTAAATAAAAAAAGATGTGGGCTGGAGAGATGCCTGGATCATGTTGTCATATAGCTGAGCCACTAGGTGGCCCTGGTCTTAGTTGGGTGTGGGTGGAGTGAGGCGTTTCCTCTGTCCTCGGCTTGTTGGATGGAAGCAAAGTTCTTGTCTAGCTTCCTGGTGTTTCTATCTTTGGCAAAATCTGGATGATCCACTTATCTGAAGGTGGCAGGGAGCAACAGAGAGAAAGAGAGACAGTGCAACTTAATTCTATGCAGAAATTGCCTTGTAAAGTCTATGCCTTAAGCAGTGGTCTATACATGGGTATATAAAGGAATAATTTTTAAATAAATTTCAGAACAGGTCCAAAATGGCAGTGTTGTACAGAGGAGGAGAAACGAGTGGCTAAACACCCCCCCTCCCCAGAAATAAGTTATATAGTGATTAAGGTAGTAATTTTTATACAGCATTCAAATTCAAATTAAAGCAAGCGGAAAAGGCTTTCAAGCAAAATATACATTCTCACTTCACGTTGAAGTGTATAAACCAAATAAGCAAGACTGTCATTTAGACTCGCTCACCTCTACAAAAAAAAAGGCCTCTGGCCATCTTTGAGGTTGGGGGGTTGTTGATAATAGGTCACAACAGGGATTATGGGGATCTGTGTAGCAAAAGACAGTAGGAAATTAAGAGACCCAGAAGGCGCTAAGCAACATTTTAACAGGTGAACCTACAGGGATGGCCTTGCCTTTCAGAGTATGACTCTTACCTGAGGTGGAACAAGGGTTCTATTTGGGGCTGACCCAACCAGAGCCGGCCCAAGACAGTTTGGCACATGAGGCAAACCTGAAACTGGTGCCCTCAGTCCCCCAGGGAAGAAGGTGTGAGTGAAGATCAGGAGCAGGTGAGGGGTGCATTTTGATAGTCTCTCAAATCGGAAATGTGATGTTCAGGAATGGTAAACCTGAGTGATGAATCACATTTTGCCACCAAAAATGAAGCTTTGATTGACTCATGGAAGCCCATGAATCAATGAAATCTGGCAGCATGAGACAAAGATCTATTTCACAATTCACATGTTTACCTGAGCCTTCACAGCCACATTGAAGACTCCTCGCTTGAAGGGAAGCACTGTGGCCCTCTGGTTCCTGGTGCCTTCTGGGTAAACCCAGATCCTCAGCTGCATAAGAAAGGGGGAGAGGAAAAATGACCACAGATTAAAATGTGTCTTGGAGATCACAGTGAAATGTTACTATTTCCTCACTTTCCGGTGTATTTTGGCCTGTCACTCAAGCTGCTAACGGTCTAGCTGGAAACCAGTTAGAAAATATGAGACTGCATCAGGACTGTGGATATGCCTACCCCTGAATGCCCTTCTGCCCCCAGGAACGGCTGCAGTTCCTCAGCAGGGCAGACTCTTTTCTCCTTTGTTCCCTGGGGCAGATGGCTCTAAAGCCACATTCGATGGGCAAAAGTCTACACTGCCGCCTTCCTCACCTGCAGGTGGGTCAGAGACAACCATGTTGCAGTCATACAGGCCTCAGGCAGAGCCATGAGCAGTCATGGGCAGGCCCAGGATGGAAGGAGGAGCAACCAATGGCCCGCGAGGACCAGGAGAGGGAGAAATGTGTGGTTAAGATGGTGGGGAGTTGAGGGAGGTGTCCATGAGGGCCTGTCCAGATCTCAGTGATGATGGAGGAGGAGACAGGGCAGCCCTGAGGGGTCCTGGGCTTAGATAAGCGGATGGAGGGGGTGCGTGTCCTGCAGCACACCCTCCTTTTCCTTCTCCCACACTTAATCTGCATCAAAGTCAGTAAGCAGAGCACGATGTCACTTTCTGCGCCCCCAACCTTCCCCCCAGGACACCCATTCCTTTGATCTGGGCCTAGATTATGCTCCTGATAAAATTCGCATCTTTTCCAATAAGTTCAATGCAAAATTCCGAAAGCGGCAGGCTAGCAACATACCCAGAATATCGAGAATGGACTGATGGTTGGCAACAACCGTATACGGCCTCTTGGTATTCAGATTCTCGGAGCATTGAGCTGTGATCTTGACGCCAAGTAAATATCTGACTTGCCACATCACAAAGCAAAGAATCCTGCAGGGGGCAGAAAACAGGCAGGCAGTGTGGGCAAGGAACTGCATTTATTTGCGTGTTCATACCTTGCCTCCTAAGCAAAATAATTGAGGAAGCTTACACTGTGTACAAAATACAATAAAAGAGATGAATTAGTGGAAAGATGGAAATACAATCCCCTCCCTGCCACCTTCAATTGTTGCAACTCCCACTTTGTTGTAGAATCTCTAGGTCACCCAGCAGGTCTCTGAGGAAATAGTCCCAGCCCAGAAATGGCTGCTAAAGCTGCCGGTTGTTAGTCTCTCACAGACTAAGATAGAGATGGGGACCCTGTGGCTTTTCCTTGTCGCTGGACTCCGAATCCCATCAATCCCAGCCAGTGTGACCAATGGTCAGGGATGCTGGGAGCTGTAGTCCAGCCAGATCTAAGGGTTTCAGCTTCCTCACTCCATGTTGTAAGCCACATTCAGGCTCACATTTTGAGGGAGGGGGTAGGATTGTCCTCCCCACATTCCCCTGCATATACCAGTAGGCATATTGTTACACCCCCATCCCAATCTTACAGCAGAGTGAGATTTCAGGGGTCTCTGCACTTACCCAATCCTTTTGGGATTGCGTTGAAGTAGAGACTGTGGTGTCTTTATGATAGATAGTTTATTTACACATACATACAACCTGAGTTTGGGGAATGGGATTCCTAGCATTTACAGCCCAAGAGAATCTCACGCGTCTCCCATATGTGCAAAGCCTGTCTCAGACTTTAAAGAGACTTCAGCCATGGCTCTGCATCTCTCCCTCCCACTTGCAGACTCGAGAGGACGTTTCTTCCCCACCCCCACAATGTGCTCTGATCCCACCACGCTCTCAAGCTTGCAAAACTTTTCCCACCCCACCCTAACTGTTCACTTACATCAGCCCCACGGCAATTCTGAAACTGTATTGCCTTTGCTAACAAACCCCCATTTGCGGCTGGCACAGCCTCTGCTTTGCAGAGGTCTGGTCTTGTTTCTTAATGGCTTATCTCCCAGGGGATTCCCTGGTCGGGGCGGGGGGGCGGGACAAAGCAAGTTTAGCCTGTATTTTTACACTGGTAAATCTAACACCCAATGGTTCACCTTAATACTCAAAGCACTGATTGAAACCCAGAACCCAAGAATTTAAGGGAGGATCTGTTGGGAGAGTGCTCTGGGCTATCTGCAGCCCCCTGGATCTCCGAGCGTCCCCCGGTGAGCATAGCTTGAAAAAGGCATCCCCTTCTTCTCCAGGGCGCTCCAGCGATATAAACCAACTTGATTTATGCACACTAGCCTTCTCTCTTGACACAGCAAAAAGGAAAGAGGAATCATAATTCTAAACTACTATTTATTTACAGAATATTTACAGACAACAGCATTATGGCATCTGTTCTCTCCAGCTCCGAGAACAAATAGGGCAGGGTAAAAGTGAAGGTACAGTTTCACAGACACACACTGGAAGAGAGGTAAGACAGTCTTCCTTTCTCAGGCTCCACTCAGACAGGGGTGTGAAATATACCAGTCACAAAATCAGCATTGGGGAGCTTGAAATTCTAACAGGATCTGGAACCCAGGAATTCAGGGGCTCATGGCACCCCACACACCCACAGTAGTATGTATGTCAAGGGTGTGAAGGGCTCTCAGGTGCATAGAACCCCTTTGTGGGAGGAGGATCCTGGGCCAGTTGGGACTACATTTGTGTTTAGGATTTCCATGCACATATGTTTTTACAGGGCAGGGTACTCCACCCAGGCCTCTAACTCCCTTATAATTATGGGGAGGGTGGCTGATATCTTCCCATGGCTTTCTATGCCTTAGGCTGCGCTGCTGTTTGTGGTCCAGGAGCAAGGCTGTAAACAAAGGTGATGGCACCAATCCTACATGTGGAAGACTCTGAAGTATTGCAGTGGGTTTGTAATACTGATCTCTAAATCAGATTAGTTGCTTGGACGAGGGTGTGAGCACCACAGCATTCAACACTTGTTATTCCCAGGAGCTGGCACTCAGAGACATATTGCCACCCAGTGCTATTTTTACAGAAAAAGAGGTGCCAGATCTCACTATGAACGCCTCTCTTGTTCTCTTATAATGTCAATTGCACCCACCCAAGAGGTGCCGGAAGTGACCTGTTCCTCTTGTTTGTTAACCGCCTTCCACACATGGCCGTGTCCTTCAGTCACCTCAGACTGCTGTTCTCCTGGTGTGTTGAGGTCTTACACCAATGGGTTTTCTAGAAGCATTCCAAAGACTCTGCTTGGTGACTTGACCCCCCCCCCCCGCAAAGGTCCTTGGTCTCAAAAGGAGGAGAAACTATGTCAGCACTGAGGAGGCAGGTTTAGTCACTTTCTGAAGACTGTCCTTGTCTCCAGGTCTGGTGTAGTGATCAGGTGGGATTGCTATGAGGAATTATAACAAATATAGAGTAAGCCATCTGTGTCAGCAATGAAAGCATTGCGTTGACTGGGTTTAAACTATTTTGATATGATTCTTGATCAATCCACACCTCTGCATGCCTGCTCCATTTCTCTTTCTTGACAAGTCACATACTGCAGGCAGGCATCCTGGGTCATCAAAGATAGTGAGCAGCTTCTTTTAATGTAGCTTTTCTGATATGTTAATCTTAGGATGTTAATCTTAGGGCCAGGAAACAGATCTCACATGAAGGTGATAATGATCGCTGTCCTCCTGGCCATCCTTATCATGTATATTGCTTGTTTATCACCTCCCGGGGTTGCCAAATGCACTCCTTTTTAGTTCTGTTTTATTTACCCCATGCTTAATTAGTTTTGGTAGTTTAACTTTGTCCTCACATGGGGTTTGTTGAAATGCTCAGAAGAAGTCTGATTGGTTCTTAAGAACACTCTGTAAAAAGTTCTTTTGTGAATAAAACGACCTGGGCCGGAGGGTGGAGACACAGATTATTATACGCACCCTTCCCAGAGTCTTGCTGGTTCAAGCCTCTGTGTGTATTCTTATTAATCAGAGTTCAATCCTTCCTTTACTTTAGGAACGCCTCAGTCTGGTCTTGACAAGAAGGATACAAGTATCAACAAGGGTCTCCCGTGTGGCTTTAAGGTGCTGCTCTGCAATGGCAGGTCAATGACCAAGAAGACTGGTGCCATCCATGACTTAATCATGGATGGGAGAACTGATCTGGCATGTCAGTCAGTGGATTTTATTGTTTGTAGCCAATGGCCATCACAATACAGTATGAGAAACAAATCATGCAATTACAAAACGAAAGAGATTTCATGCACCAGACCAGGACAAATCTACAATGTCCAAAATTCAAAACATTCCTTCTAGTCAGCATCCCTGGAGTTTGGCACTTGCACTACCTAGAAAGGTTGCCCTTATCTTTCTTGCCATGAGTGTGAATAGTGCCACCCTATGGCTGATGCATTTATCAACATCTGCCAGCAGCCATTTAATTTTCAAATAATCTGGTTGACCTTCTAGGGCGATCTGAAAAGGGGAGATAAATTTAGCTTTGAGTGAATCATACAATGGACAATATAAAATATAGTGTACGTGTCTGAGCCCCTGACAGTACGAGATCTTCAATAGGCCCTGATCCACATATACAAAAGCACTCTGATTTTGAACTGCCAGGGAGAAAACATCAGATGAAGAGGAAAGCTCCTAGCCTATATAATTGATGTAAAGACTGACTAGGAGTCATACCAAGATGCAGCCCTGTTTAACTCCCTTTGCTGTTCTAATTGAACCAGATAGAAAGCATGTCCTGCCACACTGAATTTTAATATCAGTGTTAGTATAAAGTTGTTTCCCAAGATACACCCCACATGAACAACACATCTTTCAACATACCAACCACACTGCTCTAGAAGATGAAGTCACGATCTTCCGGGTTAGCGCGAACGGCTAATGGCGGATTCCCTCCGAGTTCCGGAGGGAATCGGCTCTTCAGGAGTTGGGTCTTGCCGCTGCGGCGACGCGGGGACCCTTAGAAATCACAGGTGCAGAAGCCTGTGAACTTGGTGACTCGGCGGGCACCATTTGCGCCCCCCCAACCTGTGAAGAAGCCTTTTTAAAGGCTTCGGAACGGGGGACGGGGTGAGCGGCGCGGTGCCGAGAGTCGACTGCTTCTCCTGGGGAGTGAAGCCGCGAGCCATGGTCGGAGGGCGCTGACTTTTTCCTGTGAACAATCGGACCCTAAAAGTAACAACCCGTGAGTAGTACGGAAATTGGACTTTTTAAAGAAATTTTCTTTGGAATTTGGTACGATCGGGGAAGGTGCAAACAGGAAGTCCGCCTCCCCGCCTTGTAAAAGATGTAAAGCAAGGACTAGTTAACTAAGGTCGAGAGAATTGTTTCTTCGATAAAAGATATTAATTTCACGATTTGGCGATACAAGTATAAGTAATTGTGCTGGAGGATAAGAGATAATCTTGAGAGTTGAAGTGCCACCCCCCCGGACCCGGGAGCGATTCACGAGAGAGCCTGCTGAGGAGATATAGAGGAGTTTGACAGCTGTCAAAATTAGCTGTCAAAAAGGGAAAAGAGAACTTTGTTTCTGCTGTCTCTGCTGGATACAGTTGCTGCAACCTGGTTATATTTTGTTGAAAATAAGTAAGAACTGATACAAATTAACCTGACTTTTGGATTTTAACTGGAAAGAATACTAAGTTACCAAATCCCTCTAGAGGGGGATTTGGGACACTACAAGAATGGCTGGAAGAGGGAAAATTCAGGCTGGGCTGGACAGAGTATTTGTTCTCCTGGGAAAGTTACAAGACCAAATTGATGTTTTGGCTACAAATGTAACAACCTTGAGCTTAACAGTAAATAACATTACGGAATTTGATAAGGACTTGACTCAGGAAGCCCATGCAGCTGGACAAAAAGAGAACTTTGAGAATCTTGAAAGTGTGGAGAAAGAGATATATGTTGTTTCTGAGGAGAAGGAAGGAGGAGCTGTAATTTTGCAAACGACAAAGGAGAGCCAGAGGCCTGATATCATGCTCACAAAGGGAAACAAGAACTCAAACCAAAGGCCTGACAGGATGACTACAAAGGAAAATAAGTATTGGATGATGAAATTCTGGTTTAAATTGGTGACTGAAGAATGGAGAGATCTTTTTGTGTGGAGACCTGAAGACCTATGGATTACAAATCTGATTAAAGTGGAAGCTAGAGTTTTTGTGACAATTGGACTTTTGGATCTTGCTTTTAAGTATGGAGGTCTGGCTGGAAGAAATATGGACTTTATTGGGACAGAGCTCCTCAGAGATTTGGAGTTTAATATTAAGGACTATCAAAAAAACCGGCAGAGAGGAACTGAGAAAGAATTAAGAGCCTCGGACGTGAGATCTCCAGGCTGATAGAAGATTAAGACTGTTGGATATTTGTTGGGGATCGAAACCGGGAAAGGGGGTGGTGGGGTTTGAGAATCCAAAGGGTGTATAATTATGATCTGTTTTATTTATTTATTTTTTTGGTTTGGTTATTAATATGAAAATTGGGAAATTCGTGGAATGTTATTCGGGTCGACTTTAGAAAAAGGTTTGTGTATTGAGGTACAAATATTGATGCTTATAAGTTAAAATAAGTTAAAAAAAATGATTTAAATATAAAAAGGTTAAAAATTGGGGATAGGAACTTGTTGAACAAACAATTTGAATTGGAATACAAGAAGGGGAGGTGTGGGGAAGTCTGAGAAATATGGTAATGAAAATATGGAATTGTAAATTTCATGTGTTTTTAAATCCTTTCTTTTTTTGCATTTTTTGTTCTTTTTGATTTTTTTGTATTGAATTTGAAAAATCTTAATAAATATTTCATAAAAAAAAGAAGATGAAGTCACATTCCTGTGTTTTAGTCCAGATAGTCCTTCTACATATTGTCATGAGATTTCGGCGGATTGCACATGCTGTCCTCTATTTCTCTTGTGCTGCTGCTCTACGTTTTTATTTTTTAAAAAAATCTGTTTCTAAGTGCTCTCTTTCCATTGCACTCTCTAGCTTAATCCCTGTTGCCCCACTCACACAAATACCTCTTAGGATCGCCTTCACCGCCTTCCCAAACAGTGTTGCAATCTGGATTTCATCAGTACAACTGAGATCAAAGTAGGATTTTAGTTCTGATGAAATGCACCCATCTATTAGACCATGCTGCAACAGCCAGGGAAGGAAATTCCAGCAAAAATATTTCTCAGGTGTGTCTAGTAACTGCATGGAAGCCCGCCCTCTGAGAATGGGCAGTGGTCAAGGATCATAGGTATTGTATTGTGGGATTATAATGTGGGATTGCTACTGTTCCTAACTATCTTCATCTGCTGCTATATTGTTTCATTTGGTTTTGGTATTATTATGTATTGTGTTGTGAGCTGCGTCAGGTTTTTTTTTTACAACTAAAGGCGAGGTATAAATATTTTCAGTTAAATTGAAAATATAGCAGGGGAGTGCTGTCTGTTTAGAAACATGTTCATAATTTGGTCAGTCATTATTCATTATTTCATTTTTTTAATGCTGCCTTACCTCTGAAGGAATCTCAGGACAAAATGGGCAATAGGTGTGTTTGCCATTAAATGTCCCCTAAATGCCATTAAATCTCCCAGTCATTTTCTTTTCTTTGAAAAACAGCTGTGTGGTGGTAAGAGCCTGATGAGGACCTCGACATGATAGAAAAGGGAGTTTAACTCTTCCTTCCCATGTTACCGTTGCAACGAAACATCCTTCGCCACTGGCGAAGCTACTATGCCCATGGGAATGATGGCTGTTTGAGAGAAAAACTATGTCAGACAGTAGCACAGGGAGGAAAGGGTTAAACTCCTACCCCCATGCCCTCTTGTCTCTCAGCACCCCTCCCCAAGCTGCTACCTTTTTTTTTTTGAAAGTGAATGACGACACTGGCCAATCTCTGCTGTAGAATAAAAATTCTAAACCTGGTAATCCAACCTCTGAAGCACAATTCGAACCCCTCCCTTGATTTCCAAGGGCACTAATAGCAGGATTAAACACTGTGCAATGGCATGGCTGCTAAACATTTTGTTCTCTCAGCTCTTTGTCCCCATTTCCAAAACATTGGGATCTTGCCCTGGAAGATGCGCACATTCTGAGTGTATGTGCTGTTTGTCAATCACCATATGAAACATGTAATGAGATCAGTTACAAAACAGCACAACAGTTGAGTTTTAAAACAATACAAAAAGGGGGACACCTACTTCAGAGACCTACTCCTCCAGCCCGGAAAGCTTGTTGGAACAAAATTGTCCTCAGTTATTTCTGGAAACTGCCGACCGTGGGGACCTGTCATATCTCAGCAGCCATGCTGCTCCACGGAACAGCCACACCAAAAGTTACTGTGGAGCAGGCTTCTGATAACCTTGGAGCTGGAAGGAGAAGCTCTCCGGCAGAACACAGTGGCCCACTGGATAAATAATCAATGCAGTATTCCCTCAAGGTCCCTCGTCCTAAGCTGTACAGGGTTTTACGTATTAATACCAAAACCTTCATCCAGAGGCATAGCAAGGTCAGGTGGTACCTGGTGCAGATTTATTTACTTTTGTCACCCTCCCCCAATTGAAATTATTAAAAGAAGGGAAAATAAGATACTTACAGTTGCAAGTGTTATTTTCTGGTTTATTTACTTAACATTGTTAGCATAAGCACTTAAAACTCTCCCCCCCCCACTTTGTTCTCACACCCCACCTCTCCCCCTGTGCATTCCAGGGTTTGGGTCCTGAGTTGAGGGAGCTTTCGCTTCTCTCCTTCCTCCCCCCCCCTCCGCTTGTTTGCCTGCCTCGTTCCCGTCCTCTGCCTGCCTGCCTCCTCCAGCAGCCCGGGAGTGTGAGGCAACGGTACGCTGTGTGCCTGCAACTCCCAAGCCTCCCCCAAGCTGTCAAAACAAAGGCGCAGCTCCCCCCGTTCCCCCAACAGCTTGGGGTAGGCTTGGGAGTCGCAGGCAGGCGATGCACCGAATGTCACCCCCTCAGCAATGACACCCGGGGTGGTCTGCCCCCACCGCACCCCCTTCCTATGCCTCTGGTGAACTCCAAATCTTCAGATCTTGCTAAGTTTCATCTAGATCAGGGGTTATCACCGTGGTCCCTACCGCCCACTAGTGGGCATTTCAGGATTCTAGCTTGGCGGTAGGGGGTTCTATGGCACAAGCTGAATCCTCCATCCTTTGAGCACTGGTGGGTGGTAAGAAAGATGCATTAGTGGGCGGTAGGTATAAAAAGGTTGACTACCCCGATCTAGATGTTGAATAGCATGGGAGACAAGATGAGCAGTCGTCCTCAGTACCATTTTTCAGAACTGTGTGTTTCCATGAAGGGTTGAAACCACTGAAAACAAGCAGAGTCTATCCCAGGCAGGTCCATGAGAACCATATTGTGATGGATAGTACTGAGAGCTGTTGACAGGTCCAGCAAACCACCAGAGAAAAGACTCCCTGGGTCTAGTTCCTAGGGTAGATTGTCTAGAGCAGTAACCAAACTGTGGCCTGTGAACTTCATTCAGGTGGTTTATGCAGTGTTGGTAAAATTAAAAATCATACAGCATCTAGCACAGCACATTATAATTGCTACAACAGGCAGAAAAATCATTAAGTAGCCTGTCAAGCAATATTAAAGTGGTTTGAGGGCAAAAAAAAAGTTGGGAACCACCAAATCCATTTCAGTACCAAAGTCAGGCTAGAAATCAAATTGAAATTTATCTTGATCCTGCACAAACCTTTGGCAGGAAGACACCATTGCATGCTTGCCCCCAAGACTAGCCAGAAATTTGGCAGAAATGACCGGCAGAATCCGCGACCAGGGAGAAAAGTCAGCAGAAGAAGATTGGAAGAAATTTAAGGACTATTTACAGAAATACTATAAAATTAATGAACTTTGAAAAGATGTTGGTTTGAACTTTGGTGGTCTCTAGCTGTTATGATAAAGATAATGGGGACTAAAATTGTTTAAGTTATTAAATTTAAAAAAAAAAGTTGAATGAAAATAAGGCTTATTTTAAAAGGAATGTTAAGAGATTAGGATTTGCTGAATTAACAGGTTGAACTAGAGAACAAGAAGGGGAGGTATGAGGAAGTCAAAGAAATATGTTATTGAAAGATTGTTATTGAAATTGATTTGTTTTTAATATTTTTCTTTTTCTTTTTCTTTTTGTGTTTATATAAAATTGGAAAATCTAATAAATATTTATATATATATATAAAAAAAAGACTAGCCAGAAATTATCCAATATGGTGAGTTCAGACAGGGTCCTTTCAACAATCTTACAACCATGTTCTTCAACAGTTTTCTGGTAGAACTATTCACCCACTGAAGGTACCATAGCCCATTGGCACACACTTTTCTTATGCGCTTGGCCAGCATAATCATCTGATGGGTGAGGGTTAAGTGTGCAGGTGATTGCCTTAAATACTTTATCCTGTCCACATCCTCATACAAACCTGAAAGTAAATCTGAAACTACTGTTAATGTGGTGTCCAAATTGGAACAGATGTGAGTGATTTTACCCATGAAGACCTTTGCAATCTGGTCACAGTGGCTTACTGAGTCCTGGGATGCAGGCTATGCTGATGTGCTCCAATTGCATACATTTCATTTCAATCTGATACCTGCTACATTTTGAAACCTTTGGAGGTAAGTCATAATCAAACACGTACACATACACATATTTAAATTGGGCTTCAAGGATGGCCAGCTTTTTCTCTGCGCCTTTTAATATCTGCATGACAGGGCATAGCCCTCCTGATGTTGCTGAACTACAACTGCCAGCATCCCTAACTATTGGCCATGTTGGTTAGGATTTATAGGAGTTGGGTATCCAATATCTGGAGGGCCATCCCTGTATTAAGGCATAGAGCCCCTGTCAACATAGTGCTATGGTAGTAGGGACACGGGTAGCACTGTGGTCTAAACCACTGAGCCTCTTGGGCTTGCCAACTGGTAGGTCGGCGGTTCAAATCCCCACAACGGAGTGAGCTCCCTTGCTCTGTCCCAGCTTCTGCCAACCTAGCAGTTCAAAAGCACACCAATGCAATCAAGTAGATAAATAGTTACCGCTGCGGCGGGAAGGCAAAGCGTGGCTCCCTTGGCCTGAAGCAAGATAAGCACTGCACCCCATGGTCGCCTTTGACTGGACTTAATCGTCCAGGGGTCCATTACCTTTTACCTTATCTTTGCTATGGTAGTAGTTTTGTCAGTGTGAGCATTTCAGCTTTCCAGAAGGAACAATTCCCCTTCTTTTACTTCCACACACTTCCTACCCCCGTCTCCTAGCCAACTTGAGGGACAGGGGAAAGAGATGGGAGGGGGAACTCACTGCACTAGTGGAAGTCCTGTACAGGCTTCTGCTAGCAGGTTTCATTACTTGAATCTAGTCCGATGTGCAAATATAAAACTGCCCTTTGGCTAAGGCTAAGTGATGAAGAAAAACCTGAAAGTCCAAATCCATTTGCAATGGTTGAAAGACTATAACACTGATTGGGAAGCAGCATCTTCTGGAATTGGTAGATATATGACAAACTAGAAATAATAGTTTATTATTAATACAATTACATTAATTTTAAAATTGCTGGTTTTGGCCTCCTTGTTCTCAGGTTCTTCATGAGACAAGGTTGCCTTTCATTTTTATTTTTCAGGGATCTGTTTCTACGTGCCCCCCCCCATACACAATATTAAAACAGCAATTTGTGCACCATAAAAGTGTTCGTTGTGTGATTTATGGCAGTTCTCATGGGATTTTCTGGCTTGATGTGGCAGCTGAAACAAGCTACAGTTTACAAGCCTATACATGTTGAATCAGAAGCGAGCCCTTCTGAGTTCAAGGGGACTTACTCCCAGGTGAGGATAGGATTGCAGCCAGTACTTTCAACCCCCCTGTTTTCTGTTTTCACCCTCAGCCAGGACACACAACAACGGAGACTGGAGGTGGGGGGGGGGGAATAATTTTTGACGAGCGGAAAGGCAATGGGGCAGATTTGTCAGGCGCGCGCAGGGACAGCTTGAAGACTTTACACAGAGAGGAACCCCACGCGGGTTTCCCCACACATAATGTAACAGGCAGGGAGCCAGCTCAGATGGAGAAGTTCCAGGCAGAATGAAAGGTGCATCCACTGATCCCGCTTCCTTCCTCTCCCCTTCCCGCCCCCCTCCGTTGTTTGCTCGCCTGCATCCTTCCCTTCCTCTCCCCTGCCTGCCTGCCTCTGTGCTGTTGCCCCGCGCTCCAAGCTGGAGGAGGCAGGCAGGCAGGCAGGGGAGAGGATGAGCTGCGCCGCTTTGCCGGTGCCACTTTGCTCAGGGTACGCTTGGGAGTCGCAGGTGCCGGGTGGGCAGTGCGCTGAATGTCACCCCACCCTCAGGATGACACCTGGGGCGGACGCCACCACCACACACTCCTCACTCCACCTCTACCTTTATCTTGACCCAGTGGAGAATTGGCAGCCAGTGCAAATCGCACAAGCGAAGGTGTATTATGTGATGGCAGTACTTTGCCCCCAAAAGCAACCTAGCCACCGTATTCTAGCCATGAAGCTTGCTGGGTGACCCTGGGACAGTCACTGCCTCACTGGCTTCTTGTGAGGAGAAGACAGGGAGACGGGGCAACCTCCCTATTTCGCAGGAAGGCCGGGATATGAATTGATTAAGTAAAACAGCAGCTTAATAATCATGAGAGACTTTGGAGCAGTAGGCCAGGGTTCCTTTGGAAATGAAGGTTAGGGGTGACAGCAAAGTGGTTGCTAAGGCAGGTCAAGGGCCCTGTGGTAGGGGTGTTTCTCCTCAGGAGGAGGCAGAATTGGGTTTGATGAGAGATTCCGAAGAGAAGCCTTTTGCTCGTAACTCCCCACTTTCCCTGTGTCCCTCCCCCCTTCTCCAACAACAGCATTTACAAGAAGGCAGGGATAGGCAAGGAGAAACGGCAGGTGACCTACCTTGTGGCCAAAAAGGGCGCTGGGCGGAAGGTCAGGCGCCCTGCCGGAGTCAAGGGCCACTTCAAAGTGGTGGACAGCCGCCTCAAGAAGGACATGAGAGCCCAGAAACGCAAGGAGCAGAAGCCAAAACACCGGCAGCGGAAGAAGTAAACCATTTTGTCCTGCCGCTTCGTGGTTGCTAAGTGAGCATGCCTCTTACCACCCTTGAACATGTCAGAATCCCGAACTGCGCCCCAGGAGTCTCCAAGCAGCAGCTGACCAGGCTTGTTGAGATGTCACATGGAATTTCAGAATTCCTGGCGCTTGGTTTGGTGGCTGGTGGCGTGAGCTGTATGTGCATTGGGACAACGTTGCCTGGGCGCATTTTCTTGCTATCCTGGCCCACTTGCAGCTCACCAGGCATGTCTGTGGAGAGGCCTCTTCATGAGTTACCTCCCTTCAAGGTGTCTGCCCTGCATGTTTGGTTATTAAACTAACTCCAACTATTCTCTGGCTGCTTTTATTTTTCTTGTCAGCAGTGCTACAGTAAACTGGGATACTTAACAGATATGGAATCCTTTAATGACAACAAAAGCCCTCCAGGCCAGAGCTACGAAACTTTGGTTGAATAGTGAATTACGCAGTGGGCGCAGATATATTTCCTTTCAGAGTCATAGGGTGTTCCTTGTATTGCATCAAAGACAAACATCCCTCTCCCCATTGTTCATAGGATTGACTTTCCCATTTAAAAAGGTGTGGCACAAGATCCCAGGCATGTTGGGAGTAGGTTCCTTAACGGATTAAGCTATTCAGGGGCTTTAAAGCAGGCGTGGGGAACTTGTGGCCCATTATTATCATAGATCTTTGTTTACATGTCCTTTACCAGCAGGCCCCAGGTCAGATTATAGCAATTAAAAACTGATTCCACGTGCAGATTTTGAAGTCTCTGGCTGTGCTTCCCAAATTCCCACATTTGCTCTGCATTTGTAGAATAGTTTCACAGCTTTCCCTAGCAGGGATGGTCATACTTGCCACTTCCACCTTTCACTCACGTCATTGGCACCAGACTGAAATCTTCATGGGCATGCAAAGTTGGGCAATCTCCTGCCCGTTTGCTTCAGGTTCAAATCCAGACGCCACCTCCCAAGCTCAGCTAAGAGATCTTCCGATGAGGGCGAAGCAGGAAGTTTCAGCTTATGTCATTCAGGCACCTTGGACTGCTGCAACGTCTGGGCACATGATTGGATGTGGCAAATCTCAAAAAAGGTTGTGTTCACCTGATGCATTCAGGTCAAGTCCATAAATAAAGACTGTTGAGCCCATTTGTTAGGATTTTGAAAAAACAAAATCTGATACTGAAGAAATTGTGTAATTTATTGTTGGAATGGTAAACCAAAGATGAAGAGGTCAAATGTGTTATGATTAAATGGGCACAAGATTTGGGACACAATATTCAAATGAAAGACTGGGAAAAATTATGGAAAGTCGATTTAAAATTTACTGCCTGTACAACTTTGAAAGAGAAGTATATGAAAATGATGTAGCGATGGTATTTAACTCCTGTTAAAGTTGCAAAAATGTATACAAGTAGTTCCAATAAGTGTTGGAAGTGTAAAGAGAAAGAAGGTACATTTTGTCATATGTGGTGGAATTCTAAAGTAATAAAAAAAAACCTGGTAAATGACATATAATGATTTGAAGAAGATGTTTAAAAAAACTTTTGTTAAAAAACCAGAAGCATTTCTCTTAGGTATAATAGGACAGGAATTAGCAAAAGAGCGGAAGAAGTTGTTTATGTGCGCAACAACGGCGGCTAGGATTCTCCTAGCCCAAAAATGGAAAGATGACAACATACCAACGAAAGAAGAATGGCAAGTCAAACTTATGGAATATGCAGAAATGGCAAAAGTTACAAAAAGAATCAGAAACAATGACAATGAAGATTTTAAAAAAGACTGGTAACCTTTTATGTTGTATTTACAGAAATACTGTAAAGAAATGGACTCACTAGCAGGGTTTGATTAAACACTTACAAGTAAGAAAACAAGTTTAAAGGTCAAGAAACAATAATATGGAATGTAATTGAGTGTAAGATGTAATTATGAAAATTTGGTATAAAAATGATAAGAATTTTAGAGCATTCAGATACAAGATCATAAAAACAAGTTAACAATTAAGCAGAAGTAGTAAATATTTAAAGATCCAGAAGGGAAAGTTGAGGGAAGTGATGGAGAGGGTTTTCTTCTTTTTTTCCTTTCATATGATAAATGTTATATTGTGTTATTTGACTGAATATTAAATTGTAAAACCATATACATATATGAAAGAACAAAATCTGGAGAGAGAAGGACTCCACATCTTGCTCTTTGAAGTTACAGGGCAATTGCAGTTTCTGAATATATGAGAAGGGTTAGCGTGTTGGACTAGGATGTGGAAGACCAGGTTTCAAATCCCAACTTAGTAATGAAGCTCACTGGCTGATCTTGAGCTAGTCACCCGTCTCCCAGCCTAACCTAAGGTTTCTTGTGGGGATAAAATGGAGAAGGGAAGAATCTTATAAATCACATTGAGCTCTTTAGAGGAAAGGTGAGATATTAATGAGAGCTAACAATAATTGCAGAATTGCTGGGTGACAAATCAGAGCAGCCTTTCCAACCCTAGGAATCTCAGCCCAAGGTAGCATGAGTGAATGAATAGTGGAACTATCAGACGTTTCAATAGTGCTGCTAAATAGAATTGTTGTTCCTGTGGGCTGGAGAGATGCCTGGATCCTGTCGTCATATAGCTGAGCCACTAGGTGGCCCTGGTCTTAGTTGGGTCTGGGTGGAGTGAGGTGTTTCTTCTGTCCTCTTCTTTGGACTGAAGCAAAGTTCTTGTCTAGCTTCCTGGTTGGTGGGTCCTCCCAGGCTTCCATGATAAAGAGGCCCTCACTCTCTGGTATCTTTCTCTAAAACTACGTGCTCATTGATCTCATTGAAAGTATCCAGCATCAGTTTCTGTGTGCTGTCAGCAAGTGCAGGGACATCTTCTGGCCCAAGGCCTCGTGTTTCTATCTTGGGCAAAATCTGGATGATCCACTTATCTGAAGGTGGCAGGGAGCAACAGAGAGAAAGAGAGACAGTGCAACTTAATTCTATGCAGAAATTGCCTTGTAAAGTCTATGCCTTAAGCAGTGGTCTATACATGAGTATATAAAGGAATAATATTTAAATAAATTTCAGAACAGGTCCAAAATGGCAGTGTTGTACAGAGGAGGAGAAAGGAGTGGCTAAACACCCCCCTCCCCAGAAATAAGTCATATAGTAATTAAGGTTGTAATTTTTATACAGCATTCAAATTCAAATTAAAGCAAGCGGAAAAGGCTTTCAAGCAAAATATACATTCTCACTTCATGTTGAAGTGTATAAACCAAATAAGCAAGACTGTCATTTAGACTCACCTCTACAAAAAAAGGGCCTCTGGCCATCTTTGAGGTTGGGGGGTTGTTGATAATAGGAGGTCACAACAGGGATTATGGGGATCTGTGTAGCAAAAGACAGTGGGAAATTAAGAGACCCAGAAGGCACTAAGCAACGTTTTAACAGGGAAGGTGAACCTACAGGGATGGCCTTGCCTTTCAGAGTATGACTCTTACCTGAGGTGGAACAAGGGTTCTATTTGGGGCTGACCCAACCAGAGCTGGCCCAAGACATTTTGGCGCATGAGGCAAACCACCAACTGGTGCCCTCAGCCCCGCAGAGAAGAAGGGGTGAGTGAAGATCAGGCACAGGAGAGGGGTACATAGGAGCTACCTTTGAGGAGCCGATGTCTCTTATTCTCCCAATAAAATATTTGAGGGGGCTGCCCTCCTGCAAGTTGACAGACATTGCCATTCAAATGGTGTGTGTGTGCTTCGTCTTGTAATCAATTATGCTGGGCAAAGACCCCTGGCCTCCCCCAATATTTTTTTCAAGTTGGCACCCCTGGTGGTTGGGGTGAATAAAGATCTACATTGGGAACAGGGTGGGGAATCAAATCAACCTTACCTGACAGGGGTGAAGTGGGAATCAAAGGCCACTGTGGAGGGCAAAGGGGCCTGCTCTGAAGCACTGGGCGGCACACATAATTTCTTCCCTAGGGATTGGAGGAGACCAGCAGCATCTCCTATTTGACAAGAGGCAACATTGCAGGGGGCTACCGAGAAGGCGGCAGATGTTGCCAGGGTTCGAAACTCCCATTGTTCTAGGCACATTTTGGGACAGGGAATTTCATTCGCACAAGCAGTTTCTGAACTCTGGGAGCAGTACTGCGCCAAAGATTTCAGATTAAAACTACAGAGTGGAAGGAAAGGACCTTTTTCTGCCTCCCCACTTCCAGCTACTCTCTGAAGACTGGAGAAGAGACCCTCTTAAGAATATTAGAGGGATGGGCAGGGGAAGGATTAGACCATCTGAAAAATGAACATAATATTTAGCTGCAGTGCATTCCTTTTCAGTTTTGTATTCTTGTTATAACAAAAGCGAGTGATGTGTTCCCTGAGGCCAGATCTGCTGCCCCTGGCGAAAGCCAGTGTGGTGTAGTGGTTAAGAGCGGTAATCTCGTAATCTGGGGAACCGGGTTCGCGTTTCCGCTCCCACATGCAGCTGCTGGGTGACCTTGGGCCAGTCACACTTCTCTGAAGTCTCTCAGCCCCACTCACCTCACAGAGTGTTTCTTGTGGGGGAGGAAGGGAAAGGAGATTGTTAGCCGCTTTGAGACTCCTGAAGGGGAGTGAAAGGCGGGATATCAAATCCAAACTCTTCTTCTTCTTCCTGCCATCTGAGGTGGTCACCTCAACTTGCCTCATGGGTGGGCTGGCCAACCCACCCTCCCCTCCCCCCACAAAATATTGAAATAATGGCATTGAGCCCAACAGAAAGAAATGCCTCCCACTGGCTCTATAAAACAGATAACGGCCAGCTTTATCAACAAAGTTCTTTCTCCTTGCCCTCCTCCACCTCCTCTGCAACTGCAGTTTATAAATTAAGAGCTCCATGGCACCACGCCAGCCACTCCTGGTAGTATTATGTTTGGGAAACCTAAAATATCATGACTGCAGAAGTGTCCCGCTAATGCTTATCCCTTCCCTCTTACCCCCAAAGCAGCCCAGGGGTATGAAACTTTATCCTTGCTTTAGGGAGCCTCCATCATTGTTTGTCTGACATTAGCCCTGCCCACTAATCTCCATCACCTCACATCTATTTGCATGGCTGGCAACCGACACACAGTCTTTAATAGACCTAGAAGCAAACAGGAATGTGGAGGTGAGCAAAACCCAGCGCAGCTATTAGGGTTAGAAAGGGAAAGAGAGAGACTCTCCATTTGGTAGGCATTTTGATAAGTCTCAGATCGGAACTATGACAAATGTTCAGGAATGGTAAACCTGAGTGATGAATCACGTTTTGCCACCAAAAATGTAGCATGATTGACTCATGGAAGCCCATGAAATCCGCCAGCATGAGACAAATATCTATTTCACAATTCACACGTTTACCTGAGCCTTCACAGCCACACTGAAGACTCCTCGCTTGAAGGGACGTAGTGTGGCCGTCCGGTTCCTGGTGCCTTCTGGGTAAACCCAGACACTCAGCTGCATAAGAAACGGGCAGAGAAAAATGGCCACAGATTAAAATGTGTCCACGGACCACATCTTTGGAGATCACAGTGAAATGTTACTATTTCCTCACTCTTCCTGGTGTAATTTGGCCTGTCACTCAAGCTGCTAACGGTCTAGCTGGAAACCAGTTAGAAAATATGAGACTGCATCAAGACTGCGGATATGCCTACCCCTGAATGCCCTTCTGCCCCCAGGAACGGCTGCAGTTCCTCAGCAGGGCAGACTCTGTTCTCCTTTGTACCATGGGGCGGATGGCTCTAAAGCCACATTCTCCTTATAGTCATGCATGGCACACATCCTTTCTTTACTCACCCACCTGGCAAAATCCTCTTCCAAATATCTGGTGTGCAGAGCAAAATATTTCACCACCCCAGAGCCCAGGAAGCTTCCTTCTACCAGGTGAGGATCTCTCCAAGGGCGTGGGTACAGAAACTTCCCCACCACATGCTGCTACTTAAATTAATATTTCTCAGCTGGAGATGCCAGCAGCTGGAGACATTGTGTTTGCAAAGCATGCAGTCTACCCCCACCCCAAGCGATGGCCCCTCCCAGGGGCTGCTGCAGTCTCATAGGGTCCCTTTGACTCCTCTCCCACCAGCCATCCTTTCCCAGCTACTCCCCTCCCAGAGCTGCACCCCTCTCTGCATGTGCTCTCACGTTCTGCTGCAGCAGGGTCCTTGTGATGTGATCCATGGTTTCTCTGGCTGAGCGCTTATTACTGCGGTCGAGAAGAATGAATTTGCCTAGCCAGCAGACGATGCCCATCGGGCCCATGTACTTCAATTCCTTTTTGGAAAGAATCACACAGCGGTCAGGAAGTACCTCTGCTATTCCTTGGAAAGAAAGAAACACTTTCTAAATGGGGCTTTTGGGGTCACTTGCATTCTGACATGACATTCCGACATCCCCAGGTGGAGAAGGCTTGGTGGCTAGAAATTATTCTTTCTGAATTTACCCTGCTCCCAACCCATCTTCCTGGACACGCATTCAGCTTTTGTAGGGGGAAAAAGGAATTCCAAACATTGCCATTCGCCAGTGCTATTTTGCTATAAAAAGAGGTGCCAGAACTCACCATGTTTTTTCTTATTTGCATGTTTGTTTGTTTATTGTTTAAATAATACAGAAAAAAACAAAACATCAACAAAAAAGAAGAAAAAAAGATTGAAAACAATCCAAAAACACTGAAAACAAATATTACATACTTATCATATAATACTCCCCCACCACCACAGCTTCCCTCCGCCACAATTTGACTTCTTTAAATCTCTATTTCCACATTTATCTTTGCATTCTCCAAATGTATCATTCTTTGTGTTTCTTTTATATCTTCTCTTTTCCAATTCATAGATATACTTTACATTTTTATTCTAGTCATATTAGCATATCTTTCTTATAACAATATTGTAACATATAATCTTCGAAACATTTCCATTCCTTTTTAAATTTTTGATTTGACCGATATCTTATGATTGAAGTTAGCTTTGCCAATTCTAAATATTCATTTAATTTGCAAATCCACTCCTCTTTTGGGGGCAATATTTGAGATTTCCATTTAGAAGCAATCACTACCCCGGCTGTCGTAGTTGCATATAGAAAAATTCTTTTTTTCACTTGCGGTATATCTTTCCCTATCAAGCCTAGGAGATATGCCTCTGGTTTTTTAACAATTGGGATTTTCAACATTTTCTTTAATTCCTCATGTATTACTCCCCAAAATTTCTTAATCTACTCACAACCCCACAACATGTGTACTGCTGTTCCTGCTTCTTTGCCACATTTCCAACAGAGGTTGGATTTCAGTTTATAGCTTTTGGCCAGCTTAACTGGTGTTAAATACCACCTGTGGAACATTTTAACAAAATTTTCTTTAATCGTATAAGAGACGGTAAATAGTATATCTTCTTGCCAGAATTTCTCCCATTGCTCTAAGTATATCATGTGTCTGACATCTTGAGCCCATTTGACCATAGTTTCTTTCACTTCTTCATCCATCAATTCCCAATCCAATAAAAAATTATATATTTTAGACAATGTTTTCTTATTATTTTGTAATACTGTGGTGCTCAGTGTAGAATCCTGTTTTGCAAAACCTTTTTAAAAATCTGAATTAAATACGCTTCTTAGTTGCAGGTATTGCCATCTGTCTGTCACAAATTGTAGTATCTCCTCAAAGGGTTTTATTCTGAGTTTTCATCGATCTTCTTCCAGTAGTTGTCTATATGATGCCCAGTTCGTTCTCATATTAAGTTTTTTCACAGCATGCACCTCTAGGGGCGAAAGCCACCAAGGGGTCTGTGGTTCCAGTTGTGATTTATATTTGTTCCAGACCTTAACTAGTGCATCCCTGAGTATGTGATTTGTAAAATCTTTATGGACTTTGGCCTTCTTGTAAGCGAGATAGGCATGCCATCCATGAACGCTTCCCTTGTTTTCTTAGAATGGCAATGGTGTTTACCTGATAGGTGAACACCTTCTGGCTGAAAAAAAAAAAAGCTCTGCATTCATCTTACTTCCGTAGCACAATGATCAGTGATAATCTGATTCATCTTAATTGAGAATCTAAAAAAACCGAATGACTTTAATGTTTCTAATTTAGGAACACTTAATTTAATGTTCCTAATTTGATTTTGAGCCATAAGCTCGCATCTCTTGCCTCCTCTCAAATGCATACTGTGCTCCTATCTTGCCTCCTCCCTCCCTGAGGCTGGAGATGGAACGAAACAGGGACAGATCTACAAATTTTGCCACAATGGGCAAAAGCCTATGCTTCCACCTTCCTCTCCTGTTGCAGACATGCAGGGCTCAGGCAGAGCCATGAACAGCAGTAGACTGGGCCAGGATGGGAGGATGAGCAACCGGTGCCCCTGGTATATAGGTGCCAACTTGTACAAAATATTGGGGGGCACCCTCTGCTTTCTCCCCCGCTTCTGAAGATCGCACCTTCCTCCGCTGTATGCAACTGGGCGCAGGACTCCCCCACTGCCCACTTGCCTCTTGGCTCCTGCCTGTACGCAAGACCTTTCTGTCTGTTCACCTGCCTGCTACCCGCTTACCTCTCCCGCTGCCCTGGCTCAGATGAGCTTGGAAATAGCAAAAAGCAATGGTAGGACAGTCAGGAAAAGAGGGTGGCCCCTGGCTGCTGGAGAGGTGGCTGCCCAAGAGAGGGATGAGGGCAGGGATGCAGAAATTTGCAGAAAATGGGGGGGGGGGGGCTAAATATTTTATTGGGGCGGCCGAAGGGACCACGACCCCAGAGAGTTGGTGTCTATGCCCCTGGAGGACCGGGAGAAGAGATTCGTGGTTAAGATGGTGGAGGGTTGATAGAGGTGTCTGTGAGGGCCTGTTGATATCCCAGTGATGAGGAAGAAGGAGGTGGGGTAGCCCTGAGGGAAGCTGGGTTTAGATAAGTGGCTGGGGGGGGGGGAGAAGATGAAGAGTCATTGAGCAGGTCCTGCAGCACACCCTCTCTTTCCTTCTCCCACACTTCATCTGCATCATAGGCAGGAAGCAGAGCAGGGTGTCACCTTCTGCCCCCCCAACCTGCCCCCCCCAGGACACCCGTCCCTTTAATCTGGGCCTGGATTATGCTCCTAATAAAATTCACATCTTTTCCAAAATACGTTTCAGTGCAAAATTGCGAAAGCCACAGGCTAGCAACATACCCAGAATATCAAGAATGGACTGATGGTTGGCAACAACCATATACGGCCTCTTGGTATTCAGATTCTCGGAGCCTTGAACTGTGATCTTGACGCCAAGTAAATATCTGACTTGCTGCATCACGAAGCAAAGAATCCTGCAGGGGGCAGAAAAGAGGCAGGCAGTGTGGGCAAGGAACTGCATTTATTTGCGTGCTCATACCTTGCCTCCTAAGAAAACTGCTGTGTACAAAATACAATATAAGAGATGAATTACTGGGAAGAAGGAAATACAATCCCCTCCCTGCCACCTTCAATTGTTGCAACTCCCACTTTGTTGTAGAATCTCTAGGTCACCCAGCAGGTCTCTGAGGAAATAGTCCCAGCCCAGAAATGGCTGCTAAAGCTGCCGGTTGTTAGTCTCTCGCAGACTAAGATAGAGATGAGGACCGTGTGGCTTTTCCTTGTCGTTGGACTCCAAATCCCATCAATCCCAGCCAGTGTGACCAATGGTCAGGGATGCTGGGAGCTGTAGTCCAGCACCCCCATGCTGTAACCTTTCGTCACAGGAGAGCTGCTCCAGCTTCTTGATAATTTTGGTTTCCTTTCCAGCCCTTTTTCTATTTTTTCTATTTAAATTTTTTTAACATATAAAACACATACATATGCAGTGGTACCTTGGATTACATACACTTCAGGTTACATACACTTCATGTTACAGTCTCCACTAACCCAGAAATAGTACCTCGGGTTAAGAACTTTGCTTCAGGATGAGAACAGAAATTGTGCAGCGGCAGCAGCAGGAGGCCCCATTAGCTAAAGTGGTACTTCAGTTTAAGAACAGTTTCAGGTTAAGAACGGACCTCCGGAACGAATTAAGTACATAACCAGAGGTACCACTGTACATTTACACAATACACATACACAACACACTCCCTTATTTTCATAACATAAAACATACCTACATTATTCTATATAATACTTACCTATACTGTACATATCAACATACCTACACACTTACCCGCCACGGACACCCACCAAGTGACTTGACTTCCAGCCGTTCTTGTTACGCTACTTTATATTTCCAACTAGCTTAAAATTTATCTTAAAGCCAGCTAGGTGTCCAAATTCATTTATACATTCTATTGCTCTTGGGATACATTCTATTGGATTTTCAGTAGTGATGATCAAATTGTCCGCGAAGGCTCTTACTTTATACTTCCCTCCCCCATCACAATCCCTTTTATATTCTCATATCTTCTAATTTTATTCATTAATATCTCTAACACCAATACAAAGAGTAAAGGAGATAAAGGGCATCCTTGCCTAGTTCCCTTTCCAGCACTTTTTCTAATTCCACCATAACTTTCTTGACTGGTATCAACCAGAATGGGATACACAGTATTTCAAATGATTATCCTGTTCCCAAGCATCCCTGGCCTGTTTCAAGAGGAACAGGTAGATGTGCCTGGTACCAAGTACCACCTTGTTCCCAGAGATGTGACCATCCCAAAAAGATGCGGGTACAGCCAAGGCTGCCTACTCACTTCATGTTTTCCACTCTAGACCCCCTGATTAGAGCTACCCAAGGGGGCACTAGGATGGTCATCACTACAATCCAGCCATAGAAAAGCACCATCTTGCAGTAGACATCCCAGGTGGCACTCATCTGGGAAAAGAAAAGGACCCCAATTAGCAAGACGATGAGTAAAAACAGGGTCCACTCAAACAGCTCCATGATGGTGCCAGATGAAAGCAGAGCAAACGTGGAGATTTGCAGCCTTGAGGAAGGTCAACGAGTGCTTTTATATTCTTAGTGTTGCAATATTCAAAGCAGCTGAACATCCCAGGGTGGAGAAGAGGGATGGCCTTCATATTAATACTGCAAATATCCTAAGTCCAGGGATTTGTGGGAGTGTTGTGTACAAGAGTATTGAAAGTATTGGTGTAGGAGGCCAAAGCACACTGAGTCAGTCTGACTTTCTATCAGGATTTTATCCAGTATTCTGACCAAAGCAATTTGTATTGAGCTGAACATAGTTGCTTAATGGGGTGAATATTTTGCTTTAGAACGTTTGAAAAAAACAAGGTCAGGGACACTTCTGCAACGTTTGGGTCGTTTATGACAATCTGGTGTCAGTTTCCAGTGTCTTATAATGATGCAGTGCACAGGAACAGAACTGTAGTCCTGGGCCCTTTGTGGATTTGCTTGAGTATATTACGGAAATGTATGTTTTGGATCTGGCCAGAGGATGCACATCTTTCTGGTTCGTTCATGTAGGGATTAGAGGGGCACTGTTCCTTGCACGGGGACACTTTGGTTTGGGCTCATCCAGATTTCCTTTGGCACAGGTCTTGGCTTTAAAAACGCCATGTTGTTGTTTGGTCCTGGGGCTTTGTCCAGGAAAACCTGCACTTTACTGCTGAATCGGAGCAAACAGCAATTGCCAATTGCTCTAATTCAAAGGTAAAGTGCAGGTTTTCCAGGGAAAAGCACGGGAGGGGGGACCCTGCTTGGATAAAATATTTCGGGGGCCCAAGTAAGCGCCGTCCTGAAAATTGATCACATAATGTGCCTGCACACACCATTTTAATGGTGTTGCCCATCAACTTTGGGAAGGTCCAGCCCCCTCAAATATTTTATGGGGGCACATGCGAAGGGACCTTGGCCCCTAGGAGTTGGCTCCTATGTTAGCAACCCAGGAACATTGCCTGAATAGAAGGAATCAGAACACCCATGCCAATCCTAGACAAGAACCTAAACAGATCTTGGCAAGTGTGTATTCTAAGTGTCCCAAGACCTGAATCTGGTTGTGTGATTTAAAAATAAAAAGGGCGTTGCCCTTTTCCCAGCTGTACAATATCATTTTTAAGGTGCTGTGACCAGACCTGGACAGAGTCTATCAAATGTGGTTGCACCATAGGTTTGTATCAAGGAATTATGATATTGGCTGTTTTGCTTCCCATCCTTTTCCTTGTTATTCCTACCATGGAATTCACCCATGTATTGGCCATTTGATTATGAGCGGGTTTTTATAAAGTTATATTGTAAGTTGCTTTATACATTGTGCAGATTTTTTTATATTCATAGGCTACCGTGACTTGATTTTGCATTTACCAAATTATTATTATACATGTAAGCATGGCCAATATAGAGACTTTTCTGTGTTCAAACTGATCAAGAGTTTAGGAGTTGTTCATTTTCACCTGCAATACATTTTAATCAGATTAGACTACATTCTGTTATCAAGTGTGATTCATAGCTGAATGTTCCTGAATTTGTTTATCAGAGAATCTGGAAACAGCTGGAGGTGGTAATGTATATCTATAGTTAATATGTTGTAATTAAGAATTGCATCCTTTTAAAATGGAATAAGCTTCCCAAATGAAGCTTATAGAGGGCAGTATAGAAAATCAATAAATAATAATGATTAAAAAGTAAAGGTAAAGGACCCCTGACAGTTAAGTCTGGTCACAGACGACTCTGGGGTTGCCAGTGCTCATCTCGCTTTACAGGCCGAGGGAGCCGGCGTTTGTCTGCAGACAATTTTTCCAGGTCATGTGACCAGCATGACTAAGCCGTTTCTGGCACAACAGAACACTGAAACCAGAGCAGCACATGGAAACGCCATTTACCTTCCCACCGGAGCGGTACCTATTTATCTACTTGCACTTCTTTGGGGGGGGGGCGTGCTTTATATCAGAGGTTTTCAATCTTTTTGAGTCCATGGCTCCCTTAACCAACTACATTATTTCTGCTTAGGATTCCAGTTAAGTCTAAGAATGGAAAATAACATAGCGAAATTGACTTGCGAGGTGGTGTGTTGTTCGCTAAGAGATTGTGTGTTGGGGGGGGAGGTTCGTTTAATTTCATTGTTATATAGGTTGTACAATGACAATAAAGGTATTATTATTATATGTCACCCCTTGCTTGCAGAGCTGGCAGCCTCTCACCCCTTTTCGAACACCCTCCCTTGGGGAGAGTCCCTCAGGCTCCTCTCCCCTCTCCTTGGGAGTCCTCCAGGCAGATGCTGCCGTCACTGGTCTCTGAGCTGCCTCCCTCCCGTCCGAAATAGAGGTGCCACCCAGAGGTACCATTTGCTTGCGGAGCTTATAACCAGGGCTGCTGCAGTAAACAGCTGTACAAGCGTTTGGGAGGCAGAGACATGAGAGGGAATCAGAAGAGGGAGGGAAGGAAAGAGGGACAGAGGCCAGTGTTGCCTGCGGCACCCCTGACTATCATTCAAGGCATCCTAGGGTGCCACGGCCCATTGGTTGAAAACCACTGCACTAAATTGATGGTATGGTACAAATAATAGGGCTTATAAAATTATCAGGGAAGGAATTATGCCAGTCCTAAAAAGAGATGTAAATGACAAACATGACAACACATTATGTAGCACACTGTGGTGTTATGTTGGTCACAAGAAATTCTGCGTGTAAAACTCATTGCAAGTAATATTTCAACACATTTTCTTAATGCTAAGAAATTCAAATAAGAGAAAAACAGCAAAACATAGGTTTTTATTTTCATTGTTGTTGCTGCGGGGGGAGTATGTATTTCTGTAATCAATGTCAGCTCACCAAATGAGAAAGCAAAACAATCAGTACAATAAAATGACATTAACCTATTTATTGCTTTCTTGGAGAAGTCTTTAACTGAAGGGGGGGGAATTCTGAGTCATCTTGCATGTCATACTTCTGGTTGCCTTACTCACGTGTAAAATGCCATTCTGAAAAACATTTCCGGGTAATGAAACTTGGGGAAATTATATTTAAAACGATATAGAACTTGTTAACTGTATATGGAAATGAAAAATGAGTCTGTAAGCTGGCAGAATTACCCAAATCATGTTTTAGCTGTAATAATGTGAAAACTCTATTAAACTATAGATAACGACAACCACCACCACCACCACAACAAAAGGTGAAGGAAGGGGTCAGTCAGGGCACAACTTGCCTCAGAAGAGAAACCATGTGAGAAAACTGGGTGGGGCGGGAAGTTTATTTAGATGTTCACCAACACCCATCTTGCATCATTTCAGGGGAGCCTCCTTGTCTGATGAAGACCACATTATAATAAGATTTAAAATTAATCCCCAAAGCCTATGAAGTCCTACACTTAACAGCTTTTACAATCTTGTTCTCCTCTTGCATTCAGTTCAAACTAGGACTATGCACTGAAGGCACTGAAACCAGGTCGATCAGGGTGGATCAAGCTTTGGCCAGATTGGATTGAGGCAGCCCAGATCACCCCACCTGAACTGATCCAGGGCTGGCCAAAAGTGGAGTGTTTGGGCAGGAGGGGAGAAGACAAGGCGGGCAGCATCTGTAAGGAATGTACTTACACCACAGGATCTAGCAGCACTTAATCCTCCGCTCGCCAGGTGAGTGAAAGATTCAGTCTTTCTCTCTGCACTGCGGTGGGGTGGAGTGGAATGAGAAGCTGTGTTGTCTTCTTTCTGCGCATCCTCCCTGCTAGACCTCTGGCACCGACTGAAGTTTTTGTTTCGTTTTTTAAAAAAACAACTTTCAGCAGTTTTTATTCCGATTGTTTAGTTTTAACTAAGGCTGCATACATGCCATACCTATAAAGCTGGTGAGCTGCTGCAGAGAATCCTGGGGACTGTAGTTTGTTAAGGGAATTGTAGCTTCGCGATGGAAAAACTATACAGGCCATACGTATAAAGATAAAAGGTAAAGGGACCCCTGCCCATTAGGTCCAGTCGTGGCCGACTCTGGGGTTGCGGCGCTCATCTTGCTTTATTGGCCAAGGGAGCCGGCGTACAGCTTCCAGGTGGCCAGCATGACTAAGCCGCTTCTGGTAAACCAGAGCAGAACACGGAAACACCGTTTACCTTCCCTGAAGCAGTACCTATTTATCTACTTGCACTTTGACATGCTTTCGAACTGCTAGGTTGGCAGGAGCAGGGACTGAACAACGGGAGCTCACCCCCGTCGCGGGGGATTTGAAGCACCGACCTTCTGATCAGCAAGTCCTAGACTCTGTGACGTATAAAGATAAAAAAGGTTAAATTTGGACGTGATTTGATTTCAGGAAACACACATCGCAAAGAAACTTAGAAGAATTTTGATCAATAAAAGATTGGGAAGGGAATTTGTGGCCTCTGACGTGAAAAATAAGAGAGGCGTGATAATGTATATAAAACCGGAGACTTCCGGTTGAGCCCGATCCCAGCGCAAGCGGGGATTTTTCTGCTTGGAGAATCCCGGGCTTTCCGAAGAAAAAGGGGGTGCTACAGGGCGCAGTAGCCCCCGAAAACACTCTCTGGTGGATGTCCAGGAGTTCTGGTTCCCGCTGATGCCAAAACGCTGACCGTCTGGCCGTCAGGTAACTCCTGTTTGGAGCGAAGAGAACGGCGGGCAGGGAAGCGGGCTGAGGGGAAGCCATTGCTGCCTTCAGAAAGCGAAGCCCCGAGCTTGCAGGGAAAGTGCTCAATTCTCAAAACATAAGAAATTCGGACCTAATTTGAACAAAAAAAGGATCGATTTGGCTTAAGGAAGGATTCGGATTAAAAAATTAAAACTACGGAGGTCAGCCGTCTTCTGAAATCAGCCCAGATGCAGGACTGCAAGCAGAGCTGGAAAAGGGAAGTGAGTTGCCGCTAGCGGCTTTGATCTCTTTCCTCCTTCTGAAACTTTTAAAAGTAACTCTTTGAGAAGTAGCAGTGGAAAATAACAAAGTTAAAAAGGGGGGAAAGGGCTGAAACTTTGAAAGTCCTTGAAGATATAAAGTATTGAACTAGAAGGAGTCTGTGAATAATTCAGGTTTCATTTTTGGAATATCTGCGCAACGGAGCTTCAGACTCCATTGTTACTATTTTTAGAGCAGTGCTTCTTGTTGGGAAGTAAAAGAAAAGAAGGCAATATTTGAATGCTATTTCGGCTGGACTCTTTTCTGTTTGTTTGTTTTTTCTTGGAAGGATTGCAAATAGACAATTTTTAATATTACTATTATTTGGAACAGGGGAAAAATTAAGCTATAAAGTTACCAAAAACTTTTTATATTACAAATAGAATATTTGGGACTTGGAACCCTGTGGTTAAACAGGGAATTACAACTTGTTTTTCTGTTCTGGCTTTTTCTCTTTTGTTTTTAGGCTGCTTTACTGGCGGCCGATTTCACAGTGGCTGGTATTGCTTTTAAGTGTGGGTGGCTTTTATTTTCTTTCTTTCTTTCTTTTTCTTTATTGCAAATTCACGGACTGATTGGATATAACGAATTTAATTGGTGAGATACAGTACATTTAAATTGAAACACTGGACTTATGGAATTTATTTACGGATTATATTTTCCCAAACTTAGAAACTGTTTAAAGTATTTTATTCGGATTCAAAATCATTCTTATTCGGACTTGGAACTTTCTCTCATTTTTTATCTTTTATTTTTCTTATTCCCTTTATAACTTTGGATCTACTTTTGCAAGAAATTTATGAATGGTCAATATAGTAATGGATTAATATCTCTTCACCTTAATTTTTATGTTTGACCTGCTCCTATCTCCGGCTTGGGAAGTCTTACTTTACATTTTTGGAATAATTTTTGGACTAATTTTACATTTTTGGATTAATTTTGGTGGGAAGTCTTCGTGAGATATAACTCAAATACAATTATCATAATTGGACACAGTGGATCATAATTTCCATAAATGGATTATAATCTTCATAATAGGTTATAATCCTCCATATTTACTGTGACTTATCTGTTCTGGATTATTTTGGACTTTGTTTTTTTGCTATCCCCAGCTAATTGGAAATAGCCTAATTGGTGGCAGAAGATACTATTAAGGATTAGCCTAATTGGCGGCAAGAAGCTATACGGGCCATACCATCCTCTCTTCATTATCATCTTTTAGTGGAATTAAAAAATTTTGAATTAGGAACTGTTTAATAACTTCTACCTTCCTTTGGCTGGATCTGCAGACTTTACCCTCTCCGACCCTTGGAGGGAGCTGATACACTTTTGTTAATTGCTGTGATTTGATATTATCAAAAGCTTGATTGTTATAATTTGAAATTTATTGTTTGGACATTATTGAAAAAATGAAAAAAGCAAGTGAAGGAACACCAGCGGATAGGAAAGGGTCGAAACAGGAGTCAGAATTTAAAGCAGAAATTTTGAGAATGTTTGCAGAAATTAAACAAAGTGAAAAGAATTTAGAAACTAAATTAGAACATGTGGATAACAGAATTGGTAAAATGGATAAAAAAATAGATGAAACAGTTAATGAATTTAGAGGTCAGATAAAAGATGTATCTAAAATAACACAAAAATTAGAGGAAGGGTGGAAGAGAATGAAAATAGAAATGAAGGAGATGAAAAGAGAGGAAGAGAAAATGAAAACAGGTATGTCAGAGATGAATAAAACCCAGGAGGAAGTTTTGGATGCGATCGCAATGAATGAACTGAGACAGAGAGAAGGCAATCTGAGGCTGAGAGCCATACCGGAGACACAGGGAGAGAACATCAAGGAGAAACTGATAAAAGAGTTGGCCCAATGGTTAGAGACAGAACCATAAGAGGTTGCAAAAACAGTTCAAAGTGCATTCAGAATGAGAGTAAGATCAGCTAAAACACGGAAATTTCCAGGAGACTGTTTAATAACATTTAAAGATAGAGATATGAGAAATTTGATATTACAAAAGAATAGAGAAAAAAGATTAAACATCGATGGAAGCTATATTATCATCTTCAAAGACATTCCAATAAGACTATTGAAACGAAGAGACCCATACAAAGCATTTGTTCAAATTCTCAAGAGAAATAACATTGAATTTAGATGGGAATTTCCCGAAGGATTTTTTTTTTTTTACAAAAGTAAGAAACATAGACTGACAAGTCCAGAAGAGACAAGCAAGTTCCTGAGAAAATATAAAGAATTAAGAGCAGAAGAAGATGAAGAAAAAGGAGCAGTAGGAGGAGCAGGAGCAGGAGGAGCGGGTCCAAAGGATGATGATGAAGAAGAGAATGGAAAAGTGACAGAAGAAGAAGAGGAAGAGGAACAAGAAAGCAGAAGGATTATAAATAATAACAAAAGCCTTTATTTAATTAAGAGGTTATAATGGCATTAAAAATTTGGAATTGGAACATTAATGGAATGAATGACAGGAAAAAAAGGAATAAAATTGAGCAATGTTCAAAAAGGAAAAATTTGGATATAATTTTCCTACAAGAAACTCATGTGGCAAGAAAACATAGAAAAGTTTTGATTAACAAAAGATTGGGAAATGAATTCATATCTTCCGACAAAAATAAGAAGAGAGGGGTTGTATTATATGTGAGGAACAAAATTGAAGCTCAACAAATTTTTAAAGATGAAGAAGGAAGAATCATCGCAGTCCAGATCAAATGGCAAGGGGAAAAAATAATAATTGTCGGGATCTATGCACCAAATGGAAACAAAACTGATTTTTTCAAAAATTTGGAAGAAAAGCTGTTCGAATATATATACCAAAAGATTATAATAATGGGGGACATGAACAGTGTGGTGTCATTGGAAATGGATAGACTAAGAGCAGCAGGGCTTAGCAAAGAAGGGAAATTACCAAAGACATTTTTTCGATGACAAAAAACTGCAATTTAATTGATATTTGGAGATTGAGACACCCACTGGAAAAACAATTTACATTCTATTCAGACCCAAATCAGTCAATGTCGAGAATTGATCAAATATAGGTCTCAAATGAATTAACTCCAAGAATCAGGCAAATAGAAATTCAACCGAGAGTAATTTCAGACCATAGCCCAATAAAATTTGAATTACAAGGATATGAAGAGAGAACGTTTAGATGGAGAATGAATGATTATCTCCTAGATGACCAAAAAATTGTTGAGAAAGCCCAAAAGACTCTGATGGACTATCTTATAAAGAACTCTAACAAAGGTACGAAAATCAATACAGTATGGGATGCCAGCAAGGCAGTTATGAGAGGATTTTTCATCCAGCAGAATTCAATCAAAAATAAAAGCAGAGAAAAAGGAAAGAAGGAAATCTTAAGACAAATAATGGATAATGAACAAAAACTAGTTAAAAAACCAAATAATGAGAAAGTAAAACAGACTATAAAGACTCTGCAAACTCAATTTGCGATAATAATCAACAAAGAAGTAGAATGGAACATAAAAAGAATGAGACAAAGGAACTTCGAATCGGTTAACAAATCAGGTAAATGGCTGGCATGGCAAATCAAAAAAAGAAAAGAACAGAATGCAATCAACAAAATCATTGTGGAGGGTGAAGAAATAGACAGTCCGAAAGGTATTAAAAAAGGATTCTTGGATTTTTATAGACATTTATATAAAAGAACAGAGAAGAACAATTTGAGGAAGATAGAAAGATATTTAAAGGAAAAAACGGTGCAGAATATCCCAACAGGAAAAAAGATAGGCTGAATGCCCCAATAGAAATTGATGAAATAAAAGAGACTATAAAAGAACTTAAAAAAGGGAAAGCTCTGGGACCAGATGGATTTACAGCAAGTTACTATAAAGAAATGAAACACATCCTGTCAATACCCTTGAAAGAAGTTATGGATAATATTCTCAAGGAAAGAGAAATTCCAGAAACATGGAAAGAAGCATTTATTACATTTATCCCAAAACAAGATTCAGATTTAACACAAGTTAAAAATTATAGGCCTATTTCATTACTCGATACAGATTACAAAATTTTTGCAAGTATTTTAGCAAAAAGGATTAAAAAAATACTACAAGAAATTATTCATAAGGATCAAGCGGGTTTCCTACCTGTCAGACAGATGAAAGATAATGTAAGGAATATAATCAATATTTTGGAATATCTGACTGCCAGAAATGAGAAACAAGCTATGTTAATATTTGTGGACGCCGAAAAAGCCTTTGATAATATATCTTGGGATTTTATGTTAAAAAATTTAGAATATATGGAGGTGGGGAAGGAATTTCTCAATGGAATAAAGGCAATATATACCGAACAGAAAGCTAAATTAATTGTAAACAATATGATTACGGATGAAAGAGGGATAACTAAGGGTACATGACAGGGATGCCCACTCTCGCCACTGTTATTCATCATGGTGCTGGAGGTCTTTCTAAAATCCATAAGGGAAAATGAGGCAATAAAAGGGGTTGCAGTAGGCTGGAATGAATATAAGGTTAAAGCCTTTGCCGACGACCTGGTCATAACGGTGGAAGAGCCTTCGGAAAGTATTAAAAATATACTTATTGAGGTGGAAAGATTTGGTCAAGTGGCAGGATTTATATTGAATAAGAAAAAGACCAAAATAATTGCTAAGAACATGGATCCAGACAAGATAGAAATAATGCAACAACAAGTAGGTATAGAGGTCGTGAAAAAAGTGAAATATTTGGGTATCTGGATAACCCCCAAGAATATAGATTTATATCAGAATAATTATATACCGGTGTGGAATGGGATAAAGAAAGATCTGGAATTGTGGGAACGAATGAAATTATCGTTTTGGGGGAGGATTTCAATGATAAAGATGAGTGTGCTGCCAAAGTTGTTATTTCTATTTCAAACGATTCCAATAATCAAGGGGACTGGGACCTTTAAAGAATGGCAAAGAGTGATTTCAAGGTACATCTCGCAGGGTAAGAAGCCAAGAATTCAGTTTAAGTTACTAACTGACGCTAAAGAAAGAGGAGGCTTCGCCCTGCCAGACTTGAAACTGTACTATGAAGCTTCATGTCTCTGTTGGTTAAAGGAATGGATAAAATTAGAAAACACAGAGTTGCTAGACATAGAAGGATTTGATAACAGATTTGGGTGGCATGCGTATTTATGGGCTGAAAAGAAGAAAATCCATAAAGGTTTTGAGAACCACATTTTCCGAAGATCGTTGATAGAAATATGGGATAGGTATAAAAACCTACTTGAACCAAAAACTCCACACTGGTTGTCTCCATTAGAGGTTATGAGTGTTAAAAAAATTAATATGAGAAAGAATTGGATTACATATGGAAATTTGATTGTTAAAGAAGGGGGGAAATGGAAAATGAAACCCTATGAAGAAGTAAAAGAGTTGGTATATGACTGGATCTCAAAGAATATGGACATGTAGAGAAAGATTCTAAATTTCAATCAGAAATAATAAATAATGAATATAAAATTCTATCTAAAATGTATAAGATATTGTTGGAATGGCATACAAAGGATGAAGAAGTCAAATCAGTTATGATACAATGGGCCAGAGATATTGGTCATAATATACAATTTAATGATTGGATAAGACTATGGAATGTAAGTATTAAATTTACTGCATGTACTGCATTAAAGGAAAATGTTATGAAAATGATATATAGATGGTATATTACACCAGTAAAACTAACAAAAATGTATAAAACATGTAATAGGTGTTGGAAATGTAAAGAAAAGGATGGTACATTTTATCATATGTGGTGGGAATGTAAGAAAGTGAAAAGCTTCTGGGAGTTGATATATAATGAACTGAAAAAAATGTTGAAATATACATTTGCTAAGAAACCAGAGGCCTTTCTCTTAGGAATTGTTGGAAATGAAATAAATAGAAAGGATCATAAACTTTTTCAATATGCAGTAACAGCGGCAAGAATATTACTGGCCCAGAAATGGAAACAAGAACAAATACCAACATTGGAGGAGTGGAGAATGAAGTTGATGGACTATGTAGAACTTGATAAACTGACCGGGAAGATCAGATATCTACGAGATCAAAAGTTCACCGAGGACTGGGGAAAGTTAGTTGTGTATTGGGAATGTATAAGTGATAACGAAATAACGTTAGTGGCATTTAAAGAAGCTCTGTAATAAAATAATAAATATTGTAAAAAAGGAAAATAGAAGTGGGGGGTAGGCATAAAGGCAATAGCAAAACTTGGAAATGCGTAATTAAAGAAGATATAATTCGGATGATTGGCAGAGAGGCTGAAGGAAGTCTAAAAATAGAAAAAATTATAGAAGTTGTAATGTGGTGTGACTTGTATTTTCTTTTGATGGAAAATTAATAAAATATAATTATATATAAAAAAGATAATGTATATAAAACCTGAATTAGATCCAAAGTAATTAATTAAAGATGAGCAAGGAAGAATATTGATGATACAGATAACATCACAAGGAGAAATACTATTGCTAATAGGTGTATATGCACCAAATGAGGAAAAAACTGACTTTTATGAGACTTGAAGAAATTCCATTTGAATATATGAATGAAAAGGTAATTTTGATGGGAGATGTGAATGGTGTAGCTTCCCTGGAATGGGATAGGACTATAAGAAAAAGCGATACAAAAGAAGGGAAGCTACCCAAGGCTTTTTTTTTTTTTTAAGATGACAGACAATTTAAGTCTAACTGATATCTGGGGAGAAAAACACCTACTGAGTCTTTAAGGATCAGGAAAATTAACAACATGGATATAATAGCATCATTTGAACAAAGTATTTAAGAAAGATAGGATACAAGGGTTGGGTGAACAAACATCAAAACTGGAGAGAGATCTGTTGGAATGTAATGTAAAAGTGCTGTCTAAAATGTATAAGATACTATTGGAATGGGAGACAAAGGTTGAACAAGTAAAACCCTCAATGATACATTGGGGAATAGATATTGGTTATAATATAGATCTGGAAGCATGGGAACGATTGTGGAATACGGATATAAAATTTACAGCATGCTATGGTTTAAGAGAAAATTAAATGAAAATGTTATATTAATGGTATCTAGCACCACGTAAATTGGCAAAAATGTATAAATCAAAATCAAATAATTGTTGGAAATGGAAAGAGAAAATAGACTCTTTTTATGTTGTAGTAAGGTTAAATCTTACTGGGAAATGATATATAATGAATTGAAAAAGATGTTTAAAACTATGTTTGTAAAAAGACCAGAAACTTTCCTTTTTGGAATTATAGGGATAGAACTACCCAAACTGTATAGAAATTTATTCCTGCATGTGGTAAGAATGTTACTTGCCCAAAAATGGAAAGAAGAAAAAGTCCCGACGAAAGAAGAATGGATACAAAAACTTATGGAATACGCAGAAATGGTGAAACTTACCGGAAAAGTAAGAAATCAAGATAACAAACTTTTTATAAAAGAATGGAAATGATTTATTGAATATTTACAAATAAACTGTAAACAGATAAGAACATTGGCAGGATTATTGTAATAACCTGCAGTTTTATAAGAGTATACACTAAAGTAGATGAATAAATGATTAAGTTAATTTGGAATATGCGGAAAATATAAAAAATAAATTTAAGGAACCGCAGAAAGAGGGGGGAAGGAAGTCGGGTTTCGAAATGTTAAAATGATTGTAAAAAATTATTGAAATGTATAAAATTGAAAATTATAAAAATATGTTTTTTAAAAAAAACCCAGCAGTTTTTATTCTGATTTTTTTTTAGTTTTAACTAAGGCTGCATACCTGTCATACATATAAAGCAGGTGAGTTGCTGCATAGAATCCTGGGGACTGTAGTTTGTAAGGGGAATTGTAGCTTCGTAATGAATAAACTACAGCTCCCTGGATTTGTGGTGGTCGGTGTAAATGTGCTTTAAATGTGTGGTGTGCACCCTTCCTTAAAAAACCCAAACACTTAGAGACAATTATAGTTAAGCAATGTATACATTGTCAAACTGAAATAAACGGAACTAAAATAAATATATTAAAAGATCACTACAGCTGCCTGCATATTTGGGGTGGAGATGGGCACTGGGTCACGTGGAGCTCCTGAGCTTCAATACTGATCACCACATCGCTGAATCTCTGAGTCCAGCCCACCTCATAGGCTAGTTATGAAGATAAAATGGGGAGGACAACCCACACACGCTACCTTGAGCTTTTTGGAAGAATGATATGATTCAGCAGCAGCAGCAGCAACAACACAATTCACTACAGCAGGGGTTAGCAAACTTTTTCAGCAGGGGGCCAGTCCACTGTCCCTCACAAGACCTTGTGGGGGGCCGGACTATATTTTGAAGAGAGAGAAAAAGAACGAATTTCTATGCCCCAAATAACCCAGAGATGCATTTTAAATAAAAGTGCACATTCTACTCATGTAAAAACACGCTGATTCCCGGACCGTGTGTGGGCTGGATTGAGAAGGCGATTGGGCTGGATTTGGCCCCTGGGCCTAAGTTTGCCTACCCATGCACTAGAGAGTTGCATGTTGATATTGAGTAGACAGCACTCTTTACAACCGGTGCTGGAGGAAGAGGGGGCTCAGGGAACAAGAGCTGGTGGGTTGAATTCAAGGATGGGCTGTTATGGCTCAATGGAGAGTCTCAACCTGTGCCAGATTTACACACAGGCTGTGTGGGCTGTGGCCCAAGGCCTCATAATCTAGGGGGACTTGGACTCTTGCCAAAAAAATATTTTTAAAACAGGCAGATTTTGCTATCTGGGCCCAGGTCCTTAGTAACGTTCAACATGTATGAGTCTGTGACTGTACAGCACTTACACAGGTGCGTACTTACTGCTTAGAAAAGTTTGTGGAGGCTTTAAAGCTGCTCAGAGTCAAATGATAAAGTCAGCTATGAAGAAATACAAGGGTTCAGTTCACTGTCTATCATTATAGTACGCATTCTGAGAGCAACTGAGGACTGATTGACATATCCTTGTGAATCACAGTAATATTTAACTTTCACTTTTTGTGAAAATAATAATGAGTAAGCAATATGAGAGTGGTGCTAGTAAAAGAAAACAAGAAGAAGAACAGAAGGAAATACTCAAACATTTAAAGCTAATCATGTCATATGGCTTAGTACAACAAGCAGAAACAGCCCTACCCAGTCCCTCAGATACAGAACATTTGTGTTTGCAAACAGAAGGAAATCAAGAAGATCACGCTGAGCAGTCTGAGCTAACTGAAGAACAACCAGATTATATACAGAACGCAGCCACCCAAGAACTTCAGAGAGAACTGTTGTCAGTAACTACCACTACAAGTACAGAAACTTCTGGAGAAAGTGACAATGAAGTGTTAAGACCTACAGCCAAAGAATTAACACAAAGCGCTGAAGGAACATGCCACCAAAAGCAGCAGTTCAAACTCATTAGCATCTTAAAGAATTGGAAAACAAATCAAATGATGTCAGCAAAAATCATAGCATTGCACACACAAAAAATACCAGCTGTTCATGCTACTACTCATTACAGATACAATAATGACATAGGCTTATGGGCCACAATAAATAATGAAGAAATATCATTCTAGATTGAGGAAGGCCCATCGGAATGTCAGCACTGGGACGGACCTTTTACCCTTCAAAGTGAACACACAAAAACTAAGCCCATTTCTGCTCAAATAATTCATTCTCCCTCGAAAGGAAAAGTCTACTGTTCTGTATGCAAACCAAACTTATCCCAATGACAGCTTTAGCTTATATTAGATTTGATGCCTGGCATCATACTTATCTTGTTCAACCCCATGGAAATTTTAAAAATCATATGAACTCTTTGCTAACACACTTAATGAGAAAGCATGGTCAAACGCTCACATAGTAACTCGAAAAGCAAATAAAAGCAGAGCAGGATTACTGGAGGCATGTACTTCAGCAAGTTGTTTCAGTGATTTCCCTTTTGGCAGAACATGGCTTGGCATTTAGGGGAGATGATGAAACATTTGGTTCACCAAAGAATGGCAAATTTGTTAGACTGCTTGAATTAATTCCCAAATTTGATCCCTTCCTGTGTGCTCACATAAATCAGTATGGCGGCAAAGACTCTAGTCAGTCATCACACTTATCCAAAACTACATGTGAAGAGGTTATGCAGCTGATGGCTAACACAGTTTGAGAAGCAATACTGAGCGACATCAAACAGGCAGGTTATTTTAGATTATCACTTGATTCAACATCTAATATTTCCCATGTTGATCAACTTGCTGTCATTGTTAGATAAAGTTTCTTCTAGTGATGGATTGCCAGTTGAATGCTTTTGGAGTTTTTTTTGAACTTAAAGATCACACGACTGAGCTGGTGCTGAACTACTTCAGTGAACTTGAAATAGATGCCAGTAAATGTAGAGGATAATCATATGACAATGCAGCCAATAGGACCGGAAAGTATAACAGTGTTAAACAAAAACATCTGGAAAGGAACACGTTTGTAAAAGTTTATTCCATGTGCTGGACATTCCCTAAATGAGGCCAAGAGGGGTAGGCTGCCATACGTCTGGAATTTCCCTGTGATTTGTCCGCTGGGATTTGTCCGTTGAAAATGGTCAGAATGTTCAGAAATTGGTTAAAACCCAGGGAGGTCTTTTTTATTTTTAACAAGATGTAGTCCATTGGTCCTCACTTGGTGAGCTGGGACTCACTATAGCAGAAGTGGCTAAACTTTTTTTTGAGCAGAGGGTATGTGGCCACCCCACATTCTGCATGCACATTCACTTGCACACATAACACACAGGACACCTACACACAACACACACACACACACACACACACACACAGGAAATACACAGAAGCTGGATACAAACGTACCATACACACAGCCCCCACTTCAGCTGATCCTTATTTTCACCCCTCCTTAATTATCTCTTCTTTTCTTTTTTTTGCTGCTGCCAAAATCAGTGCTACCACTTTAAACAGTTATGCCCCCCCCAATAATAATTCTAGAAACAATAGTTTTTTGAAGAGTGCTGAGAATTGTTAGGAGATCCCTATCCCCCCCCCCCGCCCCGTGCTATAATTTCCAGAGTGGTTTAGCTGTCAGTCCCTCTTCCCAGGGAACCCTGGGAATTGTAGCTGTGTGAGGGGAACTGGGCAGATTGTCCCATCTCCACGTAAGGCATTGGTAGGAACATGGCACCCTCCCATTGGTGATGGACTCCATCTTCCATCAGCCCCAGCCAGCATGGCCAATGATAAGGGATGATGGGAGCTGTAGTCCAACAACATCTGAGGGCACGAGGTTGGCAACCCCTGCCTTAAGTTTTGAGAAAGGGTGGTTATATAAATTATTCAGATAACTGGCACTGATCTACAGAGGGCTGTTGCTTGTGGGTTTCCCACAGAGCTTCTGGTTGGCTGCTGTGAGAACAGTCCAGGACTAACTGGGCCTTTGGCATGGCCCAGCAGGCTATTCTTACGTTTTTGTTTTATATTTATTATATATATATATATATATATATATATATATATATATATATATACACATACACACATACACATTTTTATTGGTTTTTTTACATATCATTTCCAACATTCATTTAACATAACTTCTTATCTTATACAATATTTTAGACTTCCGTCAACACCTCTGATGATTTTCCATTCTTTATCACTTGTTCTGCATGTCTTAATTTCTCTATTACTCTTAATTATCATTAACTAATAATTCTCCTCATAGTCTTTCTTGCAATATTTCAAATAGTCCTCCTTACAGAACTTCTTGCAGTCCTACTAGCGTAATCTGTTCATTACTTTTCAAATAGTTCATATATTTACTCCAGTCTTCTAAGAATCTGTGGTCCCAGAGGTTTCGAATCCTTCCTGTTAATTTATTCAATTCTGCATAGAATTTCATCCGCCATTCTTCTTTCATCGGTAATTCTTTCATCGGTAATTCTTTCATCGGTAATTCTTCTTGCTTCCATTTTTGTTTTTTTGTTTTTTTAAAGATATTTATTGGAGTTTTACAAAAACATAAATTTAAAAGATCATATAAAAAGAAAGAAATACAATAAAAGAAACATAGAAATACAATAAAAGAAACATAGAAAAATACATAAAATAAGAAAAGGAAGAATAAAAACAAATCCATTTTTGTAACCCTAACTCATTATCTTATTTCCTTGGCCTCCTCACACCTCCCCTTACGTTCTTACGTTCTTATGATTAAATGCAACTCAGACAAATTGATGAAGTTTATTCCAAATGCACATACTCAGAGGCCTTGATCAAACAAGGGGAGGAATATGCCACCAAGTTATCCATGTCACAGCAGAGCTGTTTGCTCAGTCTCTGATGCTGAAGGGGCAGCCAGGCGGAGTTTGAGGCCTGCGTCTTGTTCTGTAAATGCTCAAGCAGGTTAGACTTTCACCTCACCTCCGTGCCTCAGTGTAGTCATAGTATTCTGGAAGGAGGAACCACTTATGTCAGCCTTGCCAGTGCATAAAGGCAGCCCCAGATCCCCCCCCCAAGCACTGTCTATCTTAGATATATTTAATAGCATTGTGAGCTGAGCCATCTTAATTGGGGTCCTGAAACAAAAGAATTGAAATGGACTTTAATGGCTAGGAATGTCTGACAGGGAATCTCTCTACAGCCCTGGATTGTAGCACCCATCAGAGTTTAGGAAGGTGGCATCCTCCCGCTGGTGGGAGGAGGAAGAGAAACCATTTAGAGCCAATTTAGAAAACAATTTGGGCAGGGTGATTGTTGTTGTTTTTTAAAGGAAGAAAGAACACTGTGAATAAGCCAAATGGAGAAGCAGGGCTGATGGATTGGCCGCCTGCTGTGGAAGTGCCTGTTTGCCTCCACCTAGACTCTCCTTTTATATATCTGTAGATGAAGCAAATATTATGAAAATAACTTATTTCCAGTGTTCTAAATCCAACTTATTTCCAGTGTTCTAAATCCAATTTATTTCCAGTGTTCTAAATCCAACTTATTTCCAGTGTTCTAAATCCAACTTATTTCCAGTGTTCTAAATCCTGTAGTGCTGCTCTAGGACTCTGGGGGAAGCAGGGAATGTGTAGAAGTAGTATTGAACAGGTGGAGCTGGAGGGAATATGTCTGTGTAGAGCAGCTGTCCCCAAGCTGGTTTCCTCCAGGCTTTTAAGACTACAACTCCCATCATCCTGTTGGCTATGATGACTGGGGCTGATGGGAGTTGTAGTCAAAACAAAACAAAACATGGACGGCACCAGGCTGGGAAAGGATTAGCACAGTAGACTAACATGACATAGGACATTAAGTAGGTGGCAAAGGTGCCATGGTGTCAGCATTAGGATGTCTGGGACAAAGAGATACCAAAAGCCCACTTGCACGGAAAGGCTTGGGAAAATAATAGCATTGCCTGGGGATTTCAGAAACAGATGCTTCAAAGCCTGCAGCACCCACCCTTACCTGAAGCTGGTGGGACATCGGCCATCACAGTTCCAGTGGCGCTTGGTGGTGGGGGTGGAGGGACTGGTTCCCTATTGGGACAATTCAAGATGGGAGAGTTAGTAAAAACTGGGGTGCAAAAATCTCCACTGGAAATTCTGTTTGCCTCACAGGACTCCTCACAGGAGTGCAAGTAGGAGAATCAGCTTAGCTAATGCTAACCAGGCAGAGGGCCTTTCGGTAGTGGCACCCGCCCTGTGAAACGCCCTCTCACCAGATGTCAAGGAAATAAACAACTATCCTAGTATTAAAGGACATCTGAAGGTAGCCCTGTTTAGGGAAGTTTTTAATGTTTAAAGCTGTACTGTGTTTTTAATATTTGATTGGGAGCCGCCCAGAGTGGCTGGGGAAACCCAGCCAGATGGGCAGGGTATAAATTAATTAATTAACAACAACAACAACAACAACAACAATAATAATAACAACAATAATAATAATTACAGATGCCTGCACCCCAAAATATCATCTTTTATGTCTTGCTCCCCCCCAAGTCACTTTTCTAGGCCTTATTATGATGGCAGCAAAAATTAAGTTTGGACATGCTTACTAGTTGTCTGGTGAAAATGTTGGAGGCCGAAGGAAGAAGGCCTGCACAGTGCAGGGGTTTCAGGGCTCTACAGACCTCCTTGTCCTTCTCCGGGACTGAAAGAAGGGGGCTGGATCATGAACAAAGGCCCCGTATCCATATCTGTGCCATTTATTCAGGCAGAAGAACTTGGATGGGCAGGGTCCTGGCCGTACCATTAGGTGGCCACCACAGGCACTTGGTTTTAAGGCAGCAAATGGTTAGTTATTAAATTTATTGTCTGTGATTTTACTGCTAGGTAGGGAGAGAGGTTCCTAGCGGGATTTTCTGCCTGACGTGCCAGAATAACCTGGCTGGCTTTGGTACTATGCTCACCTTGACTTTGAGGGGTCAGGGGCAAAGCACTATTTGCTGCGAAATCCCTTGGGCTGGCTCTGCCCTGTCTGATGAGAAGTTGGGAGATATTGGCTGCAAACACATGACTTCCCCCGAACAACAAAAAGAATCCTGGGAACTGTAGTTTGGTGCTGGGAATTACAGCTCTGTGAGGTTCATCGTTGTCCCGGAAGCCTTGTGGCGAGTGTTTATTATTATCTCACTACTTGTGCTAGTGTTGTATTTTTGAATGCAACGTTTGGAGTGTTGAGTTGCAGATATGAACATCTCCGTGAAGTTCTGTGCCCCTCCACATTTGATTGTGCTATCCTTTCCTCATAAACCCATCTCCAGCTACACTGACCTGTCTTGCCTCCCCATCACCTGAAGGTCTGGGCCTACATGGCGAATGGCAGGTTGTTGCTGAACCCGAGATGGAGACTGCCATCCCATGAATGGAATAATGCTTGGGTAGGGGGCATAATGATGGTGGAACACAAGGGGGGCTGGGTCATCCTCTTCCTCTTCTTCTATCTGCCAAGGGACGTGGGATACCTGCAGGAAAGAGAGGGTGAAAGGCTTGAGAAATGTCCACTGGAATACATCGACCCCACTTTCCTCCTCCAGGGCGACCGGGTATATTTTATCTCTTATGGAGAAGAGTCGTTGGGGCAGAGTTGAAGCAGACAAAAGAAAATAAAAGTTAAGATAACCCTCCACTCTGCTAGGCCTCTGCTCCCAATCCCAGCTTTGATCTCAAGTCCTCCAACCCCATGCTAGATTGTGATAGGGCTGTGTCCAGGGTGCAAGGCAGAAGGATTATTTAGGAAAGGAGAAAATGTCAACCTCTTTTCCCACTTAAAATATGAACAGATCAGCCTATTTCCGCCCTGTGTCTCTCATGTTTGTTCGTAATTTCCACATTAGCCTGCATTTTTTAAGGTCCAAATGAAAATTCATATTTAAATATGTACTTAAATGCATATTTTAGCTTGTTGCATGCAGTTCTAAACTTATTTTACCCTAAAACAAAAAGGTTGAACACATTTTGGTTCGTTTATGAGCTGAATTGCAAAATTCAGAGAAGTGCAAATTCCAAATTACATTCCAACCTACAGATTAGTTTGGTGCAAATTAGGTGGAGTGCAAATTAGGTTCCTTTGCTTAAAAATGTGGACTAACCAAAATTCTCCTCCATCTGTGGAACAGAGCATTTCCCTTTCAGTTACCTACCTGTGCCAGAGACTGGGCTGGGCTGTTTTCAAAGTGCGCCACTGCTGACATGGCCAAGTTGTTCATTATGACTTGGTGCATCTGGGCATTCTGTATCATCATGAGATCCATTAAATCTGCCAGAAAGAAAGGGTGAAATGAATGTTCTGGGCCATAGATGGCACTTTGCAAAGACAAATGGCAGATATAAGCCTTGTAAATTAGCTGGGCAGTGAAACAATCTCTCCACTTTCAGTACAGTGAAGTGTTGGACAGCGAGCTAACCAAGTGAAATTCTACAAACAAGAGAAGTAGCTTAGTTAAGAAGATACCAATGCTTAGACTATGTGAACTAAGTTATGAGCTAATATACTGTACAGTGGTACCTTGGGTTACATACGCTTCAGGTTACATACGCTTCAGGTTACAGACTCCGCTAACCCAGAAACAGTACCTCGGGTTAAGAACTTTGCTTCAGGATGAGAACAGAAATTGTGCTCCGGCGGTGCGGCAGCAGCGGAAAGCCCCATTAGCTAAAGTGGTGCTTCAGGTTAAGAACAGTTTCAGGTTAAGAACGGACCTCTGGAACAAATTAAGTACTTAACCTGAGGTAGCACTGTATAGGAATACAATTTCCCTGCAGTTGAAAGAATAAGGGAAGTTGACATCACTCCTTTTAAGTTTCTCAAACAAGGATTGGGTATATCACAATGACAGACATCTATGTACATGGCAGTCTAAGCCACAACTCTGGGACTCACAACTGACCCCTGTAAAGTCATAATCAAACTTCAGGTTTTCAGAAGGCCTTGAAAACCCAGTTGAGGCAGGTGGGTGCAGTCTGTGGGGCGATATTTCATCTTGATATTGTGCTCCTTTTGGCTGGTGGATTTGTAAAACTTGTTTCCTTTCTGGGCTACAGGACCAGCAACAGGCTTCCCTCAGCACAGGCCACCAATGCTGCGGCCCCGAACACACTCTGGCTGCTGCCCCCCCGGATGTGTCCACATAGTATTTCTTCTTCTGCTCCTGCTATTACGCTGGTGGTAGCAGCAACTCTACTCACCACCTTCTCTGCAAATTTAGTTGTAGATCTTTGCCCACAGAACGAAAATTCAGCCAACATTTAAATTGCACATTTAAGGGTCTGAGTATTTAGAAAGGGTGGGTAGGAGGAGAGGTTGGTGCATTTATTTTTTGCCTTCCAATCTGCTATAAAGCCTGTCTTGGGATGCAGATGATTTACATTCAGCCCTGCCTTTCCGGATCCTTGGGGTGGGTGGGTGCGTTTCGGCACAGAATTTTAAACACTCCTGCTAATGACAGGCATGGCTTTCTTGTGCTGGGTTTCCTACCTTCCCTGATGTGCCCTGCCTTGCTGGATGTCGGAGGAACAGATGTAGCCCAGGGCAATTGCTGGAGAATTGTCACCTCCGGCTGCTGCGGAATCTGAGAATTAATGTCAGAGAAAAGAATCGGTCTGCGCAAATAAATCCTGTCTCTTCTTAGGAGGTCATTTCACCGCTCCCTCTTGGGCCAGGTTTTCCTCTTTTCTTTTCTTTTCTACCATCAAGTTACACATTTATTTAATGAGAAGTCTGATGCAAGAGCCAAACTGGGTATGATAGCAAGACAGACAATTTTCTGCAACCAAATGGAGGATGATCTCCAAATCTGATGAGGGCAGCAGTGGGCCGATGGGGTGCTTAAACCTTTCCCCATGGACTGTCTGCTCACTCAATGGCAGAGCACATGATTTGCATGCTATAGGTCCCAAGTTCAATCCCTGACATCTCCGGGTAGGTCTGGGAGAGACCCTGAAATCCTGGGGTGTTGCTGCTAGTCTGTGTAGACAATAGTGAGTTTGATGGGCCAGTCGTTTGACTCAATATAAGGAAGCTTCCTATTTTTCTTTCCTAATAATCCCCCCCCCTCCTGCTGATTTTCTCCTAGCATGGGGTGGGAAAACCATGGACCCAGCTTTGTTTCCCCTCTGGGTGGGGAAGCACAACAAGGTGGGTTTTTGATTAGAAAATCAGCCTTGGGAGTGGATTAAGCATGCCCTGTTTCCAACTGAATTCCTTTTGGAACATTTGGCGACGGCAGCAACATTTATAAAAGTGCGCACGCACGCACACGCACACACATCAGGAGACACTTCATGTGTCCCCTACATCACCTGCCCCCCTTAGCTTCGCGTGTGAGAAGGCCCCCCTTTTGCCAAATACTGGTCTGACTGTGCAAGCAACCCAAGCAGCTGTCTAGGGAGGCAATTTATCTATTGGCACTAAGTGTAGGAGGTTGTGACTCTGAGAGTTGTACTCTGTGCAAGAACACCTTTTACAAAGATTCTGGCCTTGGTTTGCCCTTGGATTCCTCATCCATCCATACAGAAGAGCGTATGGAATGAAGCATAGGCTCTGCTCTGCAACATTTGGGGCGGCTTCAAGCCATACTTTTATGTATCACCCCCCCCAAAAAATCCCAGGAACTGTAGTTTGTCAAGAACTGCAGCTCTGTTAGAGTGAAACTGCACTTCCTAGGGTTCTTTGGACAAAGTCATGTGCTTTAAATGTGTGTTGAATGAGCTTTAAAATATACTGTGTGGCTCTCCCCTTTGCCTAAGGAGGCTGTGTAATCCTATTCCTTGGGGGATTTTCAAGGCAAGGGTGGTGGTGGTGGAACTGTTTCCCCCAACCCCTAATTGCTGTGCGGGGTCAGTTCCCACATGCGAAGTCCAGGGCAGAAGGAGGGAAATTCATTGACAGGATCCAATGAGGCAGTTTGCAGACTGCCTCCCAATCAGGTCATGGGGTTTATCTCTGAGACAGAAGACGGCAGGAGGGTTTAACTGCTAGATGATCCTGCAGAATCCCCTCCAAAGGTAATTAACTTTTTTTTTATTTTTAAAAAAGCTTCATTAATTTCCTTAGCACAGGGCAACTGCAGCACCAGCTCCCCAACCCTCTCTGGTTAGTCTCCCAACCGCCATTTGTAGCTGTGGGGATTATTGCAGATTTAGTGATGACAGAGCATAAAATAATCTGTTCCAGAATTTTTAAATTTTGCACCCCGCCCCTGCAGCTAGCATCCTACTGCAACCTAGAGATTATTTTGTGGGATGTGGGGAGGATAAATCAGATCTTTCGGAGTCCCAAGGGACTCTCCTCTCTGCTGCTCATTCAGGGGCGCAACTCTGGCTCCCTCTCGACTCCCCCAGCCCGCAACAATGACTTACTGGTTGCTGAATGAGGTGCACTGGTGGGGAGGCGGTCCCTTGGCCCCTCCGATCCATTGCAAGGCCCCGACTGCTTGGTGGCAGCCAAAACAAGCAAGGAAACAAAGCAGGCTGGTTGCTAAGGGAGCTGTGCTCAAACACACTGGCCCTGCCTGCCTGACAGGTGGCTTTTAGTTGTTCAAAAGGTGCCTTGTCAACATAAGCACCACAGGGCTGGGGGCGGGCAGGGGTTGCCCAACAACAAAAATAATGTAGTAATAACCCCACAGTGTTACCACACACATAAAGATTCTAACACCTCTCTGAGGCACATACTTTTGGTGCCTCAGCAACAGTACCAGCTTGAGTGGTCACTTTCTTCTATTCTGATTTTAAATTATCGCCTTCCCCGTGTGGTAAATACTCTGGGTGTCTCCAGACTGTCGCTGTTTTGTGTGAGGGATTCAAGCACATACCAGAAATTTTGGCTTGTGCATTTAAAGTGGGTTAAAGGATTCTGTCACTCTACTGCAACAAATCTTTCTTTCTTTTAAAAAAGAGAGAGGACTTTTACAGTTAGGAAAGTGATGGAGAAATGTGCTGAAAAGAACAGTGAGATCTGTAGCCCTGTGAGCTTCATGGTCTGGTTCTAGTCTGACACTCTAACCGCTACACCTTTCTCTCTCTGTCTCTGGTAGCCCTGTATTGGGAAGGAAAGCAAGCATGGAACTACATACTCTCCAACATTTTTGTCCCCAAACTTGGGGTCATGCCAGAGCACCTTCCAGTCTGGCTCTTTGGTGTGACCCTGCTGACTCGCGCCAGACCAAAAAACGGGACCTTCTGGGATGCAAACAGAAGCTGGAATTGGCTTCTGTGATTCCAGGATGTCCCGCTTAAATTGGGACAGTTGTGGGATATGTGTGACCTCTCATTTCCATGAATATTCATCTCCCTCATTATCTCAAGCTTCCACGGGATACAAATCATTGTTATGTCCAATGCCAACAACCTCATCAAATGAGGCTCCTGTCATTCTCTTTAGAAGACTGAATGGAAGAAGGGTGGAACAAGCCTCACATACTAAGAAAATTTATGCTTTGTAAGTAGGGGGCTTTTAGCTGCTGCTGCAGTCAAGAACGATGGGAATGCGACATTTAGGCCATGATGAGGTCAACCCAGAACACGATGTTGTCCTCTTTTCTCAACCTCACATCCCGCAAGGCTTTCCTCTGATTATCTGAGGTTTTCATAGGAACAATGAAGGGGGTTTGGGAGAGGAATCTGCAGTGTCAGGCAGCCTTGGGTATTTCATTACAAGATTGCCAAGCAACTGAAAACAAATCAGCTTAGCCAGACAGCAAAACAAGAGAGCAAGGAGATGAGATACGGAAGGAGGTAAGGCTGCTGAGCGTTGCGGTATGGAGCAGACTAGGCATAGGTGAAACTCACAACCTAGGGCCATCCCCATCTGGCTCCAACACAGAACCCACAAAGACAATCACCCTGCACACTTCAGGTGCCTTCTCCCATGTGAACCTAGGGGCACAGCCCCCTCATACAGTTAAAGCACCTCTAGACCACGGCTTCCCCCAAAGAATTCTGGGAACTGTGGGCGGTCTGCCCCAGGTGTCACCACTGAGGGGGGTGACAAAATGCACTCACCGCGGGGCCTGCAGCGCAACCGCAGGCTCCACACTGCCCCAAATAGTCTGCCCGCCACCTCCCCCTCAGCTGTAGGGCAGCTGACTGGGAGGCAGGCAGCCTCCTCGGAGGCCCCACACGCCACCCCAGGTTTGCTCCGCCACTGCTCCTAATGACTCTTGGCACCCTTAACAAACAATTAAGCAATGGGTGTGACTCTTACCTTTAGGCAGTAATCTACATTAAAGGCCCACGAAAGCTGCTTTCTGCAGGAACTGGTTCTGCGATAGAGTTCATTGAGCCTGATCTCTACCTGCCCCACACCTGACGTCACATGTCAGGGCTGGGGCAGGTGGGCATGGTCTGGGGGAAAAGAGTCTTGCAGGCCCAGCTGGGACTTGTGCAGGGCCAAATCTGGACCATGAGCTGGAGGCTCCGTTTACTACAACCTACGGCAAAAGGGGCTAAAATGGTGCCCTCCAGATATTGCTGGACTCCACCTTCCACCAACCTCAATGCTCACAGATAGGAATCACAGTCTAAAGGGTGTTATAGTGGTTATACCTGCTTCTTCCCCTGTTGTGCCATCTGCTTACCTGGTGAAGTGACCTACCTAGATGCTCTCTAAGCCTTTGTTTTGAAGGAGATGGACTAAGAAGCTCTTCCTTCTGCTTCCAGAGTTCCCCATATGAGCAAGGAGCCCACACATCACCACCATCCATCTCACTCTGCTCACTTCCAGGTCACATAGTGATCCCACCTTTCCAACCTAAGAGGCTCACCCCACAACGAGAACCCAGGCAAAAGCATTGTGAAGCTGCTGACAAGTATAAAAATAATATGGGGAGGAGAAGCAAATCATCATAATCCAAAACTGTGGATAGCTCAATTGGTAGAGCATATTACTCTTAATCTCAGGGTTGGGGGTTTGAGCCCCACGTTGGGTGAGAGATTCCTACATTGCAGGGGGTTGGATTAGATCAGTGTTTCCCAACCTTGGGTCTCCAGCTGTTTTCAGACTACATTTCCCATCATCCCTAACCACTGGCCTTGATAGCTAGGGATGATGGGAGTTGTAGTCCAAAAACAGCTGGAGACCCAAGGTTGGGAAATACTGGATTAGAATTACAACTCTGTAATTCTATGAAAAAAGCTAAAGCTGTTTGTACAAATGGTTCTGGACCACCAGGGGGAGCTGTAAGCTTTAGATTTGTAGGCCTAAGTCATTTTCTTTCTTTTTAAATTCCAGGTTGGGATTGTTTGGCCTTTCAAACATACCAAGAGCATCACAGGAACACAGGAAGTTGCCTCGTACCAAGTCAGACCATTGGCCTACCTAGCTCATTACTGTCTACATGTATATTCAACCTTTTCACATCCAGGGCTCACTTTTAACCCAAACAGCATATGGGGACCCATTTCTTCATCTTTCACCATATACTTGTAGGGTGTTAGTGCTCCTGTTGTGACCCACCTTCGATTAGGCCATCAGTTGATGACCAGGGGTCTACATACATAGGCTAGCAGCAGCTCTCCGAGGTCTTTCTGGGCCCTACCTGGAGAAGCCCAAGGTACAAAAGGAACCTGCCCATTTTAGCCTCTGACCCCACATGCTGCTAGCTTGTGCCTGCCTCCCCAAAGGGAATGTGGCCCTCAGGTTGAAAAAAGTGCCCCACCATGGCGCTCCATTCTGATCTAAAGGACAGGAATCGAGCCTCTCCGCCTCAAGAGTCTGCCTGCCAGCTCCCAGCATCCAAGAGCTAGTGTGGTGGTTATAGAGTGTCAGACAAACGTGAGGGGAGGCCAGGGTTCAAATCCTGACATGCCCATGAAGCTCACTGGGTGACTTTGGCCCAGTCACAGCCTCTCAGCCTAAGCTGCCTCACAGGGTTGTCGCGAGGAGTAAATGACGAGGGGAGAACCACGTACCTCACCTTGAGCTCGCTGGAGAAAAGGTGGGATATAAATGGAATAAATAAATAAGAATACCTATTTTTCGCTCTATAAGATGCACTTTTTCCCTCCTAAAAAGTAAGGGGAAATGTGTGTGCGTTTTATGGAGCGTTTGCAGGCTGCGCAGCTATCCCAAAAGCCAGAACATCTCCCTCTCGCTGTTCTGGCTTCTGGGATTCAGATTTTTTTTTCTTGTTTTCCTCCTCCAAAAACTATGGTCTTATGGTCTGGTGCGTCTTAACAGAGCGAAAATACGGTAAATATTAGGGAGAAAGGAGGCTTGAGAGACACCCCCCGCCCCAAGTTGGAGAACCTAGGGCAGAAGTGAGGAACTTGTGGTGCACCAGATGTAGCTGGATTCCAACCTCCCTCAGTCTCAGGCAGTGTGGCTCAATGGTCAGTGATGATGGGAGCTGGAGTCCATCACCATTGGGATGGCCACAGGTTATTAGGCATTAGGGCATTAATTTATTTGCTGCCAAGGAGAGGTGAACGGAGTCACCTGTTCTGGCCACCACTTCCCAAAAGGCTTGTCTCAACAGGAAAGCTTTACAAAGAGTTAATTAATCCACCCACTCACCCTAGGCTCTGGAACCAGACCAAGAAACCTCGCAACGCCTACGGCTGGCTTGTAACTTACCTAGAGAGTTACTTTGTCTTCTCTGAAAATGAAATGTCTCCCTGAGACAGAGAAAAATGTCCTTGTAACGTCGAATGATTTGGCACAGAGATGGGTCCTGTTGTTGAAAAGGGGCAGGAGATTAATCCAGCCCCGATGGGTACTTCGTTTGCTTTATGATGTCCCATACATCAGTGTCACAAAGGAGCGAGCCGATTAGCTGGACCTCACAGCTTTCTTGAAGCCTAAAGCCTCTTGAAAGATGCAGCAAGAGGCTGGTGGAGGGAGCGGGGAGGCAAGTGGGAGCCTTAGATCATGCATGGCCATTAGAAATACACCGGGCACAGAAACAGAGAGCCAGAAATACACTGGGCACAGAAACACCACGAAATAGGCAGATTCACACCATACATCCAAAGCACATCCCATGCACATTTAAAGCATGTGACTTCCACCAAAGAATCAGGGGAACTCTAGTTTGATAATTGTTGAGAGCTGTAGCTCTATGAAGGGAAAAGTACAATACCCAGGATTTTTTATTTTTTTTGGGGGGGGGGGAATGCTTTAAATGTGTGGTGTGGCTCTGCCCAAGAAAGTGAGGGTGACTGACTGCCTCAGGCAGCATAATTTGGGTGAGCCGGGCTGCAGACAGATTGACATGAACATAGGGAGGCAGTCCGCAAACCTCTAGATTATACCACAAGTCCATCATCAGGGAGAGGGTCCTATCATTGGGTGGTGGTGTTTGTTGTTTTGGTCTCAGGTACCAAAATGTTTTGGACCAGAAAATAAGACAGGGCAAGCTGTATCCCATGAAAAGTTGCTGATGCCAGGAGACAGGGAGGTTTGAAATAATGGCTTGCTGTGCACTAACTCATCAATAGATCCATGACTGAACTTCTCAGTGCAGAGGAGGGTGACCATTTCCATTCTGAAGTTCAGCTCTTCGCAGTTCCACACCAGTTTGCAAATTATTTGATGTTAAAACCCTCATGAAAATTCATCAGCGCATCAGCGTGAATTTCTCCTAAGGTTGCATATGTTTACATGCAATTCTTCTGAGTTCCACACATTTTTGCAAAACCAATTTGCCCTAATGCAATGCATTTTTGTACGTTATTTCGCAAATGTATACATTTTTTGCACACACCTTATCCAAGCATATGCAAATTCGCACACATTATCCAGCAGGAGAAGCACAGTGCAAATTGTGGGTGAAGCAAGGATTTCAAAGGGTGGCTGTGTTTCGGTTCACATATTGTTTTGGAATGTGCAAATTATTACTATTATTATTCATTAAATTTCTAGGCTGCCCTTCATCCAGGGATCACGAGGCAGTTTACAACATAAAAGCACAAAAATCACAAACAAAGTGATTGCAAAACACACTGGGAGTGTGGGGAATAACACTTGCTTTGACACAATGTCTTCTAACCTCCCCACAAACAAATCCAAATGAATGCTCATTAAATAGCCCACATTGTCTAATCTCTCTGCAGGCAAATCAGGCTGAACGCTCAGTAAACTGGAAGAGCATGAAATCTGATGGTTGCAAATCTGTTAATTAGGAATTGAATACCAGTGATGAAAGTACATGGTCTTGGCCAAGTATACAGTATTGTCCTAGCATAAGGCTCAGCCATGGTCTGGGAGGGCCTCTGTAAACTTCTTGTAATTCACTATCACAAGTAGCTGTAACAGGGGTGAGGGATCTAAGTCTCATCAGCTCTAGCAGGCATGGCCAACAATCAGGGATGATGGGAGCTGGAGTGCAATAACAACTTAGCCACCCCTGATTTAGATGGCACATCACCCCATGAAGACCCTATCTCAAAATCTATGACACATATTCGGCACTGCAATGCAATTAGAGCAGATGCAAACTAAATTTATCGGGCGTGCCAAAAGATAAAGTAATTAATCTCCAAAAGTTCTGCATCTAATAAATCCCTAATTAATTCCTAATATAGAGAAAATGACTTAATTATAATCTTCCCTTTGACCAGGGGTGAGGAACCTTTCTGGCCAGGCAGATCTGCCCCCACTTTTGACAGGTGAGCTGGGTAACCCACCCATCAAAAGCCCTTTATACAGCACCAACCGCCAGTGGATTGTCGGGCACATGGGAACTGCAGTCCAAGAGGCTCTGTAAAGCAGTAACATGCTGAGCATAGAACTGGCGAAGATGCTTTCTGTGGGGATCAGCTGCACAACTGACTTGGCTGGGCATCAACCGATTGGTGAGGATTTCAGCCTTGCTTTTGGAATGGATGGCTATGAGAAAGCTCCCCATGAGGAACTTGGTCTTGTAGCCAATCCACCCACCTGATGCCACATGACAGGTGGGTACGGTTTGGGGAGGCACCCTTTCCTTAGGCCCTCAAGTTGTACTTTTTTGTCAAGTGAAATCAGCAGCTCCCATGCAATTTTGGAATAGGATTAAAGGTGAATGCTGACAGAATGCCTGTTGGTTATAAATGGGGGGGGGGGGATACAGTGGCTAATGAGTATCTGGGATATAGTGTGTATGATCAATTTAACTCGTTTTGTCTAGGTCAGGGAGGGAAGGTTGATGACGTATGCAGTGATGAAAGGAGCACTTTTCTTACGTATTGGAATTCAAATGTACAAGATCATATGCATGTTAGGTGCAATTAAATAATTTTAGGGTTTCTTTTTGTTATGTATTCATTGTTTTAGACATGGCAAAATGATAATAATAAAAAATTGGATGTATAAATATGAATGTCAACAGTAAAGGCAGAGCACGATAAATGCAATAAATAGAATATAAACTAAGGCAGGCACCAGGACACAGGTATATGGGGAACACATCTGCCAAAGGAAGTAAGTCCTGATGCTTTTATTCTGTGAACTGCCTCGAGACCTGCGGGTATAGGGCAGTATATAAATTTAATAATAATAATAATAATTCCAAGTGCAGTTGCATAGCCATGAGGGAAAAGCACTTATATGTGCAGAGGTTCTTTATTATATATTGCTATGTTGCATCTGGGTTTGTTTTTTAAAAGGCGCAAGAAATGGCAATTCATCAAACACTCTTTGGCAAAATCCTACATACCTTCAACAGAGATAAGCAGATGAAGTCCTCTTGGTGGCACCACAGTGTCAATGTTCCACTTTGAATCCACTTGTAAGAGGCCTTTTACAGAAATGACACACCTGCCCTTTGGAACAGCCTCCCCCATGAGAAAGCCATACTACCTTTTCGCCACGTGCTGGAAACATGTTTTGTTCATACAGGCAATGTGCTGACCACAGACCTTACTTGCACACAACACAGCCCATCAGCTGGGATTACATACGTATTCCTGCTTTGCTTTGTGTCTTTATACAGATCTATTGTTTTGATTGTGCTTCATGGTTTTGTGTCGCACACAGCTTTAAAACATAAAGTAGTATTTACATAGTTTTCAAATAAATAAATGGAGGTGGCGGGAGGCATTCTTGGTGAAAGGGTGTTTCAGCTTTGCTGAAGCTGCAGGACACTCTTTAAGGCATGTTGTGTGTAGTTCTTGGGCATGTTTTGCAGAGGTTTAGGGCTTAAGACCTGGAAGCTAACTGTAGCTTGAAAAAAGACCTACTAGATACAGAAATGCTGTCCACTTAGGCTGCACATCCTATTCCCTTGTATAGGGGAGAAAGCCTCATTGAACTCAGTGGGGCTTTTGAGTAGACAGGGATGGAATTGCACTGTTCATTTTCTTACTAGCTCTTTTGCAATTGTTAAATTACCTGCATTAGAGAAGCCTGCTCTTTCCACAGCTGGTTAGACACAATGCACAAACCAAATTCATATATACCTACTTCACAAACCCCTTCTCTTCCACTTTTCCTCTATTCTTCTGGGCATTCTATGAGGAATATGTGTCATCTTTACTAGGAAATTAACTGAAGACAATCTACCCACCTCAGCTGCTTCCTGCTGCAATCCTTCCCCCACAATCCTTAAAAGCTGTTCAGGCCAGAGGTCTCTTTGGAAATAGATCAAATAGCCTTTTATTCCTGGAACTGCTCCCTGATACATTGTGCATCTTCCAATGAGTATTTATGATGTGCCAGCACACCTTGTCCCACAATGGCACATTATCTGTAGACTTTCTAGCTTAAGCAACATGGAAGGCAAGCAGTTTTCATTTTGTCCAGACATTCCCTTCTAAACAACTGACCTAAAAGGAAAAGGGGGAAAAGGGGTTTCCTGCATTATTGTGTTGCTTTCTTACTGAAATTCAAACTTCTAATGGAAGCCAGAAAACGAGCTTTAGTGTGTGTGTGTGTGTGTGTGTGTGTGTGTGTTTTGAACTATTGTTTGGGTTGAAATTGGGTGCTGTCTTTCCATAGCAAATCCTATCATGTTGTGTTTTTTGTTCAAAGAAATCAGATTGGAATGCTCACCAAATACTTCAGAATCAAGAGCTGATGGGACCACAGAGTTAATCAAAGCATCACACATGAGAAGGGATGTTGTGACACTGGATGCCATCAAACTTCAGTAAGGAAAATTACACTGATCAACACACTAAGAAATCACACAGCCAACATGATGCCATTCCCAAACAATGGTTGCTGTGTGGTTTCGCTGGTTGTGTTTGCACATAACACTAAGCCATGGTTTGTTTTAGCCATGGAAGAAATCACATGATTTCAAGAAACCACCAGATGCCACAGCTTGTTGCTATGAACTGTGGTTTATTTTCCAGATGATATTGCCTAGTGCCCCTGTATTCTGGCAAGTATCTGCAATGCAGTGGTTAAACAAACCACGGTTATGCAGAGTTAATGGGTCAGGACAAAAAGTCAAGCTACTGTTAAAACAAGCCATGGTTTGCAAGCTAACAACAAACCATGGCAGTTTGTTGCCAGAAAACAAACCATGGTGAGTTTGCTGGACTGAGTCTGGACATTCCAACAAACCACAACATAGCTAAATGAAACTAAGCAATGTAGCTACGACCTGAGATAGCTCAGTTGGCAGGTAGAGCACAAGACACTTAATCTCAGGTTCATGCCCAACATTGGGCAAAAGATTCCTGCAATTGCAGGAATGACTAGATGACTCTTGTGGTCCCTTCCAACTCTACAGTTCTATGAAGCAGGAACAAAGCAGGCCGCTGTGTCCGAGTGTAGGGCTGCTCACTTGGTCAGCAATGGATTAAACCCAATTAAAATGTTAAGAGCCTGCTGACTAATAGTCTGAACAGAGGACCATGCTTCTCTTTTTGGTGTTAAGAAAAAGAAAGAATGTCTGCAAAGAGCACCCCTCCCCCTTTCTGCAGGTTCCCAGCTCTGGTCAAGCATCCGCCACGGTGCAAATAAACAGATGCAGCACAAACTGGCCCCTTCCACAAGACCACCTTTAATAGAATGAGGAAGCAGGGTAGGTCAGAATGTTGATTGAACACAGTCTCCCCCACGCCCACCCTCAGCCCTGAGACACACATGTTGTATTAACACACCAATCTGAACAAGACGGAAGCTGTGGCTTACGAGTGCCAACGGGGCTGGTGTGTTGTGGGTGCCTGTGTGTAGGGGGGTGGGGTGGGGCGGTCTGCAGCGGTAAGATGAGGGGAGCCATTTTGTAGCTGAGCCTGCTCACCTTGGTGGCCGGTGACCGGGTCCAAATAAAGGATCTCAAGCAGGGCTCCGAGACCCTTTCACAGATTGAGACAAAGACAAAAGGAACAGTGGCTTTTTGAAGGTCAGTCAGGCCTTTGGTTGTTCCTAACTCAGCCTGTGGTGTCATGTAATTGTGAACTCTTGGGCGGGGGGACAGGATGGGACGGGACAGACGGGGAGGGGGGGGGACTTCTGTGCCGTGGCCTCCTCTTTTGTCGTGGAAAAAAAAGTAACAGCTGTTAAGACACAGCTTGTAAAGAAAGAAGAAAGTGGGGGAGATATTGCCATCAAAAAGACTGGCATGCAGGCTTCTTTTGTACAGTCATTGGCAGTTTATGAAATGATGGTTCCTTGGTTGTCGGATTTGTACAGTTCAAAAAAGAAAACCACAAAAAACCGAGGCGCGGCGTCCGCTGGCGAAGACAACCCTGCCCTGCCCCTTCGCACACCCTCCTCCTCCTCCTCCCCTCCCTACGTGGACAGAGGGACGCGACTGAGTCCAAAGCGCCTCTCGCTGGATTTTGGCAAGAAGAGAAAGAGAAGAGTTGGATGCATAGCAAATTCCTCCGTGGTCGTCCACACCCCAACCCACCCTGTGCGGCGAACCTGAGCAAGATTCCCTGGCTTCCGGGGGTGGGGGGCAGAGGGGGGGATAAGAGTTTATGCCATCTGGATATCCACGGTGCCGAGGGGCTGCTGTCAGCACGCAATCTCGTCCAGCGTGCCCAGGGTCGTCTGCAGGGGGACCGTCACAGTGTGGCTGATGGGATCGGAGTGGTTTGGCAAGGGCTCACATGTGCTCTGGGGAAGGAGAGAAAGAGAAAGAGAAAGAGAGAGAGAAAGAAAGGAAGGAAACGTGGTGTGCAGCGTAGGAGCTAAAGAGACAGTAAGCAGAGAAGGGCCTTGTTCAAATCTCACCTCAGTCATGAACTCACTAGGTGGCCTTAGGCAACCAATTCTTCCTTCAGTCTCAGCTCTCCATCTGCAATACGGGGATAACACATTGGCCTACCTTCCAGGGACATTGTAAGGACTGCTGAGACAATGCATGGGGAGTGCTTGGACCCGACTGAGAAGTGATATACAAATGCTAGGTTTTAATTTAATATCTGCCCTAGGGGCTGGGAGGATCCAATTCCTCATACTATTAAGGCGCCTAGAACTGAAACAGATTAGGAAAAGAAACTTGGAGTGGAGGGAGCTTATGTAAGATTAGCTTCCACTTTTGATGAAACAGCTGCACTTGTGATTTTCAAACACTGAATCCAGAGATTCCAAAGCAGCACTGTGGCTTTCAGCAAGGCAGTCTAAACCCCCAAAAACAAATCTAGCAGAAATGGTCATGGCAAGCATGTGTGTGTGTGTCGTGTGTGTGTGTTGTATATGTATATATGTGTTTGTTTGCGTCTGCAACAAATATCATACTATTAGTGTCAAAATGTACATTAATATTGGACATGAGCCATAAACATGCTTAAAGCCTGTTCATTCCACTAGAAGTGAGTTAAGCACTTATTTCAATTTATCCATTGAAATAAACAGAACCTCAAAGTAATCAGCTTGTGAGTATTGATGTTTGCACCTTGAAACCATCACGCTTTGAAATCTGAAACAATCGGTTTTGAAATGTGCATTTTGTGTGGGCGTGTGTGTGGTGTCAAATTTGGAAAAGCAAATGTCTTTGGGGGTTTAAACAGCTGCAATCTGAAAATACGCAAGTAAGTCTTACTGAACTCAGATATATCTCACACTGGGTAAACATGTTCAGTATTCTGCTTTAAACCTGACAGCTCAAATGGAATTACTGGTAAAATTTTAAATCTGAGGGAGCGGAGAATCTGTAAAAATACAGAACACAATCCATCCAAGTTTAAGTGTTGTGCAATACAAGCCAAAGAATGTTTATTCCAGGGTTAAGTTCCACTTTGTTCAGTGGGTCTTATTGTCAGCTAATATGTACAGGATTGCAGATTTAAAGACCCACTGATTTCAGTGGGATGGATTTAAGAACATGGTTCACACTCCATAGAAATATGTGCTTAACTCTGGCTGGATCATGTCTGTGATTTATTTATTTACCATATTGGGACCTGCCTTGAGGTAGAAGGTGATATAAAATCCATACACACAAACACACAGACACATGTATTTAGCTATCATCTGCGTTTTAAAAAATGTCAACAAACCAAGATTATTTTGAATTGTGGGAAGGGGCTAAATAACAACAATCTAAATAAATCATGCACACAGGGCTCTGATGCAAACAGTTCCATCCTCCAGTGTATTCCATAAAAGGTCTAATCTATCTTTTATTTCTGTGGCTAACAACTATTTTGCTCTTGACACAGCATGATGGATGTGTCTTTTTGCTTGTTTAGTTTAAGCTCACAAGGACCTGAAATACCCCAAAGTTTTCGCTCTTCTTTACTTTTCTTGAAAGCCGACAAACTTTCAAAACCCCATCAGGACCAATGAGTCCGTGTCAGGTAAACTCCAACCTAAAATGCCTCACATTGCAGAAATGAATCACAGCTTCAATTCTTACCCACCCACGGAAAGTGAGCATTGCAGGGTAATGAACCCGTCTGGTTTGCGAGAGCTTTTAGTATGCCCTACACCTGCTTTAGGCCCAGGGAATCCCATGCTTACTTACCACATTCTCATCATGGCTTCCTTCCTCCTCTTCCTGGCCAAGAAGATCTAACAACTTCTCCTTGATCAGCTAAAAGAAATGGGAGAAAGGGGGAGGCTCTTAGTCCCAACAGAACCTTGGCACAGCCCACCCATCCGCAGATGCAGGGAAACTGGTCCTGTTTGCTTTATATGAGACTAATGATTTATTCTGCTTCTGCTAGTCCATGAAGATAGTTCATATCATATTGCGGATATGGAACTGAGGCTCAAAAAATAGTTGCTCACTTATGGCCACCCAATAAACCTATCAAGGAGGTAATTGTCAAAAAGACCCCTGTGCTACATATATACTTCTAGCCTATATCTCCTTTTACTTTATTTTTTTTAGATGGTTCTCTTTCTCCCCGCCCCCCTCTCCTGGTGCTGAAATTTTGCTGATTTGCTACGGCTTCCAAGACCCCAGCACATGTGCTGGAACGAGCAAGCTTGCCCCCTTTTCTTTGCCTTCTCAGGAGCACGTGTGCCAGGTCAGAGGACCACTGATAAAGGCTCGGCGGCATTTTTACAAGTGGCCACTATGGATGGGAGATGGAATAACTTTTGCTGAATCAAGCGGTGGGTCACATTATCCCCCTTGGTCAATGCTGTCAGCACTGTAAAACTTGCAGCACCTCTGAGAGGAGCAGCTCTGGCACCAGAAGCCAATTTTCAAAAGTGAGGTATGGAGTGAAACCACAGGAATCTGATCTACACTTTAGAAATTGTACACACGGGAGAGGAAGGAAGGTGCAGGGTCACCACGGTAAGGAGAAGGTTGGTTTTCCCTTCCAACCTTGTTGCCACAGACCTTTTAATTAAAAAGTGGGTGCCATCCTTTTGCTTAATTTTATGTAGAATCCAGATTGCCAGCCCATTTCATTCCAGCTTCTCCCATATTGTCCTTGTGTCTGTTTCTAGACCTCATTTGGGGAACTGTATTTTTTTGTTAAAAAAAACCAATTGCAGTGCCAACCTTCTCAGGAGGGACTGGCAAAATGTCATTGAGGCTTCTCAGGCTGTCTGTCCCTTTAATTCCCCCCTTTATATGTTAAAGCTGCTTCTGCCCCTTTAGTTAGCGGCTTTCTGTTTACTCACATGGTTGACATTCCCCACTTCAATGGCTGGTTCTTGTTCCTTTTTTGTGGGGAGAGGGGCAGAAGGGCAATAATGGCAGGTTTCTTCTTAACAGCCAGAGCAATTTCACTTTTATTTCTCCCCTTGTTTTATAATTGCAATTGCACCAAAATAATAATAATAATAATAATAATAATAATAATAATAATAATAATAATAAATAGCTGCAAATAAGAAAGCAGAAAGGAGATCCCCTCACTTGAAAGGGGACAGGAATCAGCTATTCAAAGTTGATTCAGGAATTCAGTCATATGAGTGAACAGGAGAAGTTTAATTAAAGGGGCAGTAGCAGAGAGGAAGAAGCCGTTTTAAAAGAAAGGGGCAAGGAGGGAGCTACTAATAAAAGAGACTGTTGCAGGATTTTTATAAGGAATACAGGGCTGTTTTAACTGTTTCAATTACAGTGGTGCCCCGCAAGACGAATGCCTCGCTGTCAGGGAATCAGGAGCAGGAGCACTGGGGAGAGAGGATTGGGAGAGCGAAGGGGAAGAATCCGAGGGCAGCGTAGGGGAGTATGACAGTGGCCCGAGAGATTCCATGAGCTTCTCCAGCGAATCAGAAGATTCCCAGAAGGGGGCGCCGATGGTCAGGGCAAGGGGGGTCCCAGGGGGGACGCACCAGAAACAAGGAGCCAGAGGGGAACCCCAAAGCAGCAGTGGAGGATCGGGACCAGTTTCCCCACCAGAGCGTAGTGGGGGGGAAGAGTCACATGTGTCAGGGGCAGTGTCTCCTCCAGAGAGGGAGTCAGGGCTGACCACGCCTCCAACGGAGGGGAGGTCAGTTGCAGCTAGCCCCCCCCCCGAAGGGGGAAGCAGTGACAGCAGCAGTGGAACGGTCAGGAGGAAAGCTGCTGGCTGGGCGCGCGCGCCAAGTTCAAATGTGCAGGCGCGCGGAACAGCAGGAGACCCGGATGGGGAACCAGCTCCTAAAGCCCGCCGGAGGGAGGGAGAAGGCTCAGGGGAATTAGCGGGAGAAGAGGCTAGAAAGGGCGGAACCCCGGCGGGCAGGCGGACAAATGGAGGAAGGAGCAGCGGAGAAGGTGGAGCAAGGCTAGAATCTTAAATTGGTGTCAAGGGGGAGGAGACTCAGACGGAGCACCAGTGGTCTGACACTTGAGACGTGGAGCTGCGCGCTGCGGCTCTGGAAGTGAATCTGAACTTCAATAAAGACTTTTATACTTAACAACGAAGCAGCGTTGGTCCTTTGTGAGCTGGGACCTAGGGTAGCTCTGACACTCGCTAAACGAAAAACCCGCAAGACGAAAGGGTTTTCCGGTTTTTTAGCGGCTTCGCAAGACGAATTTCCCTATGGGCTTCCTGCGCAAGACGAAAGCCCATAGGGAAATCTCCGGGGACAGCGGGGAAGCGCAGCGCGCCTTCTCCTCTGTTCCCGGACCTGTCCTGAAGACTTGCAGTGGGAGGAAGGTTTTCCTCCCCACCACCAACATTCAGAAGGCTGTTCTGAAGGCTGGCGGTGGGAAGAAAAGCCCTTCTCCCCCGCCAGCCTTCAGAAGAGTTCTCGCAGGGCTGCCTAGGCTGCAGATAGCAGCCTGCTACCCCTATACACAGCTTCGAGAGCCCTGCGGGGAAGTCCTGCAGGGCTCCCCAAGCTGCGAATGTCTGCCCCGCGCGAGGGGCGCTCTGAAGCAGAGCGCCCCTCGCGCGGGGCAGCAGGCTGCTATCCGCAGCTTGGGGAGCCCTGCGGGGAACTCCTGCAGGGTTCCCCAAGCTGCAGATGTCTGCCCCGCGCGAGGGGCGCTCTGCTTCAGAGCGCCCCTCGCGCCGGCCAGCAGGCTGCTATCCGCAGCCTAGGCAGCCCTGCGGGAACTCTTCTGAAGGCTGGCGGCGGGAGAAGGGCTTTTCTTCCCACCGCCAGCCTTCAGAAGGCTGTTCTGAAGGCTGGCGGTGGGGAGAAAAGTCCTTCTCCCCCCACCAGCCTTCAGAAGAGGTCCGGGGACAGACTGTCCCCGGACCTGGTCTGAAGGCGGTCTCCATAGGAACGCATTAATTGATTTTCAATGCATTCCTATGGGAAACCGTGCTTCGCAAGACGAAAAACTCTCAAGAAGAAAAAACTTGCGGAACGAATTAATTTCGTCTTGCGAGGCACCACTGTACGCTTCCAGCTGAAAGGTCCCTACTGTGAAAGCAACCCTTTCCTCAGTTGCTAACAACTCTGAGTAAATGCCTTTCTCATTTCCCCATCAACATCAGGACTAGACACTTGCCCCATTTTTTTTTTTTTACAGAAGATAGGTTATCAGACAGCAGTGGAAGGCACCACGCAATGTGCAGAAGGACCATAATCCACGTTCCGTGGCATGACAATGGCTGCCCAGACCTGACTGCCTGGGGAACTGGGAAGCGAGTGTTGCAGGAGCTGAAAGGTGGCGTGCATGGTGGTTGCAGGGCTCATATTTGGCCTGTTTTAAAGGTAAAGGGTAAAGGGACCCCTAACCATTAGGTCCAGTCGTGGCCGACTCTGGGGTTGTGGTGCTCATCTCGCTTTATTGGCTGAGGGAGGCGGCATACACCTTCCGGGTCATGTGGCCAGCATGACTAAGCTGCTTCTGGCGAACCGGAGCAGCGCACGGAAACACCGTTTACCTTCCCGCCGGAGTGGTACCTATTTATCTACTTGCACTTTGACATGCTTTCGAACTGCTAGGTTGGCAGGAGCTGGGACCGAGCAACGGGAGTTCACCCCGTCACGGGGATTTGAACAGCCGACCTTCTGATTGGCAAGTCCTAGGCTCTGTGGTTTAACCCACAGCACCACCCGCGTCCCTTTGGCCTGTTTTACTTTAGGTTTTAACACTCGCTCGACCCGAAAGGAATCCCAAAACGTAACCACGCAGTTTTACACAAATAGATGGAAAACCTTCAAAGTCTGTGAGGGTCCCTGGGAAAGAGAAGGCAAAGGATGACTGCTGCTGGTGTGCATGTGTGAGAGAAGATTCCATGAAGCATGCCTGCTTCTGCCTTCAGCATCTGTGAAAGCTGCTCCATTAGGGAAACTGGGGCACTACCCCACCAGTCTCAGTCTGCCCAAAAAATCACGGAACTGTGCAATTGGAAGGGACCCCAAGGATCCACCCAGTCCAGCCCCCTGCAAGGCAGGAATCACAGCTGAAGAATCCCTGTCAGATTACCATCCAATGGACTATATGGAATTGGCGGAAATGACTGGCAGAATCCGAGACCTGGGAGAAGAGTTGGTGGAAGAAGACTGGAAGAAATTTAAAGACTATCTGCAGAAACACTGTAAAATTAACGAATGTTAAAATGATGTTGGATTGAAAATAAGTGGCATTAGCAACAAAGTTAACAAGAGTATGCAAAATTGAACTGAAACTGGATGAAAATATAGAGTTATAATATGTTAAGATATAGAGTTAAGATAAACGAAAGAGGGTAAGGATTTGCAGATTTGATTATTTAAATGGGGATACAAAAAGGGGAGGTGTGAGGAGGCCAAGGAAATAAGATAATGAGTTAGGGTTACAAAAATGGATTTGTTTTTATTCTTCTTTTTCTTATTTTATGTATTTTTCTATTTCTTTTATTGTATTTCTTTCTTTTTATATGATCTTTTAAATTTATGTTTTTGTAAAACTCCAATAAATATCTTAAAAAAAAAAAAACAGATTGCCATCCAAATGCTATTAAAAAACCTCCAATGAAGCAGGGGCAGACCCCTCTTGTCTGCCTACTTATTTACATCCAGTCCAGGTGCTGGCCCTGGCTGTCAGCATTTTCCTCCTCCTCCTTAGTCTCCCTGTTGCCCTTATAGAACTCAGCAGGGAGGGTGATGGGGACAAAACTAGAATTTGTTGGCCCTGCCTGGCTCCTCCTACTGCTGGCTGACCCTACCAGTCCCAGTGAACACCAGCCGCCGCTGTTCGCGGTCCACCCCTCGGAAAAAGCTGCTTTAAGAGAGAGGCCTGCTTCTTCCAGAGCACCTAGCCGCATGTGCCAAACTCATGAGCTGGCATCCAGCTGAGCTGAACAAGGCCCCTGGCTAAGTGGCTCTGACAGAACTAGCACACAGCAAAGGTAGCTGGGCAGAGCGTATTTTAAGACAGGGGCCTCACAGGTGATCCTATGCCCAAATTTATCCACATGCAGCTCCCTGTATTTGGAGTTGTGTCACAGCAGGGTAGGCCTTATTTAATTTCAGTTTGTACTATTAAATTCTAATAGGTTGTTGGATATTCCTTTATTTGATAGAAGTTGTGTATTTTAAAGTTATATTTTTATCACGACATTTTTTTTTGTATTGGATCAGATTATTATAAGGTGTGTGTTCTTTGCTGTTTCTTCAGCTTGTAAATGCCTTGCGTATAGTAATATAGAAAAGCAGTATACAAATTAAAAGTACTCTTATTGTGCTCACTTTCTCCACTCCCCCCCAATTTTTTTAAAAATATATAAAACAAAGATAAAAGAACTACAATCATACCTTGGATCCCAAACACCTTGCAAGTCAAATGTTTTGGCTCCCGAACGCCGCAAAGCCAGAAGTGATTGTTCCGGTTTGCGAAAGTTCTTTGGAACCCAAACATCCAACGGGGCTTCTGCGGCTTCCGATTGGCTGCAGGAGCTTCCTGCAGCCAATCGGAAGCCACAATTTGGTTTTTGAATGTTTTGGGAGTCGAACGGACTTCTGGAATGGATTCTGTTCAACTTCTGAGGTACCACTGTACGCACAATCAGAGAATCATCTCCAAACAGTCCACAGAGCTTTGTCAAAGCGTATATGCTAAAATCATCACAGTCTTAACAAACACCAGATGATACATAATAACCTCCATTGCTTGGACAATTGTCCACAACTAAAAAGGTATTATGCCCACTTTCTATCTCGATTAATTGAGTGCCCACCTCTGCAATGTGCAGGAATGGTGGCCTGCAGATGACCAAGCAGAGTGAACCAGGAGCAAGGAAGGCGCTCCCATCTTTCACTCTGATCAAGAGTTCCCTGGCCACTCCAGCTTGAGCTGCCGAGGCAGGAAAAAGAAGGGATAGAGAATTGAGCAAGCAGGAATGAACAATGGATAATGGGGAGCCTCTCCTGTTGCTGCCACTTAAAAAAGGGCGGACAGAGCCAGGCCTAAGGGACTGCCTCCCCCTCCCCTTTACATCTCTCTTGTGTCTTGGTTTCCTTTAGGGCCATGCTAGACATCATGTTTAAATGCATCTTTACATTCAGCTTTCTCTTTAAAAAAATGCAAACAGAAATTGCTGGGTTATTAGCCAAATAATTACTGGGATTACAGCAAGTGGGAAGGGAGTCTATATCCCTCTTCTCTCCTGTTGTGATCCAAAGGAAAATTGTTCACTGAAGCTGCTATTTTCATTGGCCAAAAATCCCCCCACTGGTGGCAGCTGTGCTTTCTTCTTATCTTTGCTATAAGACTGGGATGGGAGTGGAGGTGTGAGTTCCTCCCAATGCAAATAGCAGCTTTGAAGAAGCATTTTCCATTAGGGCTGTGGTAGGGAAAGAAATGGTTAAATCTCCCCACCACGCCTACTGCAGTCCTGATAATTATCACACCCCCGCATATGGAGGCTCATATTTGCATTTAATAAAACATGCAAATATGCATAATGCAAGTAAGCATTTAAACAGCACATCTACGTTGGTCATACAATTTTTTAAAAATGTAAATCTGACATTTGAGGGAGCCTAATTTAAGTTTGGGGGCTATTATTCTGCAGCCCAGATTTATTACTGAGGGTTCTTGTTGCACACAATTTGGTCTTGATAGCACACAAGACCCAGGCTTTACACTTCTCTAACTTGGTTCACCATTTCTGAGTTTATAGCAGAAACTTGAATGTGGGTTTGGATTTTGGGCTTCAAGTTCTCAAAATTCATTGCAATCAGGAAATCCCAAGAAATGCAGATAGCAGAATTTCAAATGTATTTTGTCTTCGAAGGAGAAGGCTGGGGAATTCAGGGAATGGATTTTGTAGAGAAAGCTGGGTGGGAATCAAAGGCCAGGAGAGGCAGAGAGAATGAAACGGGGCGCTTCATACCACAACATTTTGTTGTAGGCCCCAGTCATTTATTACGTTTACATGCTGTTCTCTCTTTTTTTAGCCAGAAAAAACCTCAAGGCAGCTTCAAAAGGAAATACAAGGGAGCCAAAGGAAGCTTAAGTATCTAGGCACTTGATGGGGTCAGAGAGGAGGGGCTGGATGGCACCTGGATGCTAGGATTACATATGTCACCACAACAGAGGGAGGGCCACAACTTACCTCATAGATGTAGTCAAATATTTCCAGAATGGTGAGGATACTAGCACCAATAAAAAGACCCATCTGACCTCCAATATCACCTGGAGAAGGGAAAGGAAACCGAAACAGACGTTTTATCCACACACTATTTATGGGGGTGTAGAGAACAACAACCTATTGCGGATCTGTGCTCACCAGCTTTTGGGGCAAAACATGCTACCCTCCTTCAAGCAGTCCAGTTCAGGAGCAACTGGCTTCCCTGGTTTCCAGCAAAAGCTTTGCAGAATACGGATTGGCTGGGCTTTGCCACTATTACAAAACCAGGCTGTGCAGGCACCAAAGAATGTTCAAAGCAGTTCCCCACAAAATCCTGGGAACTGTAGTTTCCCCCTCACAGAGCTATGATTCCCAGGATCCTTTTTTTTAAAAAAAATGCATTTAATGTAATTCCTTTTTGGAGGAAGGCAGTTGTGTGCATTGAAAATGTTTTAAAGGTCTTGTGTGGCGTTGTCTCAGTGAGCTACTGGGAACTGAGTGCATTTGGGCCTCAGAGTCCTCTTTAGGCACCAAACAGAAGGGCATTTGCAATATCAGCTCCTGTGGTTTGCAGGCAGTAGCCTCTGAATTGGTCAACACTAGCATCACTCCTGACATCTTGGGCTCCTGGCTGTTTGTGATCAGCAGAGCAATACAATTTGCCTATTATAGTTCAAAGACCCTCCCTCTCTCTCCCTTTCTTTTACAGTGAAGTAAACTTATTTCAAGAAAACTGGCAATTAAATGCTCCCCATTGCCAGCACTGTGGAAACATAAACTGATGATGGAACAATTAGGAGAGGTTATTCAAGGAGGAATTAGTAGGCCATTGATGGCTAACCTCCATTCACACTCATCAGGAAGTAATAAAATGGGTTCCACCTGCACACAGGAAGTATCTAATTAAAAGCACAGCAGCACTTTAAAAAGTCTCAGTAGCACTTCACCTGTCCACACTAAAAGGGGAAATTCTACAATTGTGCTTTATTTTAACACACACACACACACACCCCAAATCCCACCACTAACACTCTGGTCTTGGGGGTGTGGGAAATCTGAGGACCACACAGAAAACACCAGAATGCAGCAGAATGTCAGGGGTATCTGTATCCTCCATGAAAAGTGAGTGAGTAAAGAATGTCCACTCTGTGTGTGTTTGGTGGGTGGGTGGGAAGTCCGGGCGCAGAAGCTATGTTTGTGGTTGAGGTGCTCAGTTTTGATAGTAGTGGCTAGCATAGTGAGATGGTGGCGTTTACCTGATCCCCCAGCAGATGAGTCACTGCTGCTACTGAGAGTTGGCGGGGAGGTCAGCAAAGGGCAAGTGCACTGGTGCAATCAGGTCAGCACTGCCACTGCACTGTCCACCACTGACCCTAAGCCAGCAGGCTGCACCTGTCCTCTCGGATAAAATTACAGATTTGGCAAGGGTGATGCGGACTGTCCCTTCTGCAAGCTAAAGCACCCCTACCCGTCAGCTCAGTTCTGATGGCTGAGCTGCTTGGAGAAGAGTTATCAACTTCTCCCAAAACCTACCCTCTGCCTGGAGAAGCATATTGTTTCCTTTCATACTGTCAGTAAACATGTTAAGCATCCGTGATATGTCTTCTTCCTCTCACAGCTTTCTGATGCTAATTTAAATGCAACTTAAAATGGCATTGGCCATTTCAGCTGTAGCACCAGACTGCTGATTGATAAATACCTCTTACTGAATTCAACAGAGTTTATTTCCAGGAAATCATATATGTACAGATTTATAGCTTTAATTCTGATGCTTTCTGCTATCTGCCCATCCTCTCTGATTCCTTGGTTCTTGGGAACTTTTAGCCTATACCTCAGAGTATTTGCAATCTCCCACAGTTGTTGCTATTGTTATTAATGATCATTGATTACAATAATTATATTTCTTATATCCCATCCTTCTTCATAGAGATACTAGGGTGGAAAACAATGTTTATAAAATACAGCATAAAAAAATTAAAGCCACAATTTACAGTAGCAACAGAATATGACAATCTATATGACAGCTGATCCTTGAATGAATATAAGGTGAGAGGCCATTGGAGCAGAACTGGGAAGGTAGTGCCATAAATCTGGTACCATTACCAAGAAGGCCCTGCTGTGTACTGTTATATGCCATCTATGAAGATGATACAAGGATCAAATTCCTTTTGAATTTCTACCTGCCTCGCAGTTATTGTGCTCTTGAAAATCTGGAATCTCTCTTCTATTGGCAGTTTTTAAAAATGCAATTGTTATATTTGCTTACTTCTACTACTCTGATTTAGGTTCTTGTTCAACGTCCATGAAGCATCTAGGGATGAATATGTTATTGAACAGATTATCCTTTCCCTGCCAGTAAAAATCATAGTTGTTCTCTATATAAACTGGTAAGAATCTCTCTGCTTATTGTTCAGAAAGAAAGAAAAGGCTTACATCTCCATGACAACAGGGTATATGCTTAAACGCTGCTTACAAAGGCCTTGGGACAAACAGACAGACATTAAACTCTCCTTTCTTTCATCTAAATAACAGACGGTCTGGATTCTGACTTTGACAAGTCAGGCGAGCCAATAATTCTTCATTGTGATGGATAGAAAGGCAAACTCCTGTCGACAGGGTAGGGGCGGGAGCAGGAGACAAACTGAGGCCACTGGTCTACAACAGAATGGAAATTAGCAACCAGGCATACGTGTAGGAAATAAACTCTAATTTAAATTGTCCTAACCTGCTTTCAGATATACATTCTTTCACCTTTTTAATTGTTGTTGTTTAGTCTTGTCTGACTCTTTGTGACCCCATGGACCAGAGCATGCCAGGCACTCCTGTCTTCCACTGCCTCCCGCAGTTTGGTCAAACTCATGCTGGTAGCTTCGAGAACACTATCCAACCATCTCGTTCTCTGTCGTCCCCTTCTCCTTGTGCCCTCCATCTTTCCCAACATCAGAGTCTTTTCCAGGGAGTCTTGTCTTTTCACGAGGTGGCAAAAGTATTGGAGTCTCAGCTTCAGGATCTATCCTTCCAGTGAGCACTCAGGGCTGATTTCCTTAAGAATGGATACGTTTGATCTTCTTGCAGTCCATGGGACTCTCAAGAGTCTCCTCCAGCACCATAATTCAAAAGCATCAATTCTTTGGCGATCAGTCTTCTTTATGGTCCATCTCTCACTTCCATACATCACTACTGGGAAAACCATGGCTTTAACTATATGGACCTTTGTTGGCAAGGTGATGTCTCTGCTTTTTAAGATGCTGTCTAGGTTTGTCATTGCTTTTCTCCCAAGAAGCAGGCGTCTTTTAATTTTGTGGCTGCTGTCACCATCTGCAGTAATCATGGAGCCCAAGAAAGTAAAATCTCTCACTGCCTCCATTTCTTCCCCTTCTATGTGCCAGGAGGTGATGGGACCAGTGGCCATGATCTTCATTTTTTTGACATTGAGCTTCAAACCATATTTTGCGCTCTCCTCTTTCATATTTCTAATTACTGGCGGTAATTCTACACACTAAAGATTTGTTGGCAGAGTGTGAGGAGAATGACACATAGGATTGGGTAGAAGCCTCACTATGCTGGAAAAACAGCAGCTAAGCCACTGTCATGACAGCTACACCTCTGGTGGAACATGCCAGGTAGGCTGGCAGTAAACAACATTGCTGGAGCTGTTCTACTGGCAAAGATATGCAAGCAGAGTGACTGAAACAGGGCTTAGGTGACACAGTGCAACACAGGAAGCTGTCTTATACAGAATCAGACCATTTGTCCACACTGACCGGGGATTGAACTTGGGCCCTTGTGCGCCAAAAGGAGACGCCCATATATGTTGGCCCCTATATCCCTTTTGATCCATGAGCAGGCCACATCAACAGCCCAACTTTACACCAGTCCACGGACATGGCACAAAGCATTACCCTCCTGCTGACTTCGATGAGAGGATGGAAAGATGGAAACCTCCACATTGAAGGCCACCACAGCAGAGCATACAGGATATAGGATGACTCAATGCCAAAGCACACAGCACTCCACCAGTGGCAGAATATAGATGCCACACAGGGAGGCGATAACCCAGGTGGCGACGGGAAGCAGCACGGGACTGCATCTCTCTGGCTGAAGGGTCTTGCATGTGTAATAAGCTCTTGGAGGGGAGGGGGGGAGAGAATCTGCATATGGGAAACAGGGAGGAAACAGCGCTTTGCACACAAAGGGAGTGATTTGCACAACACTGATTGGCCTTGCAACCCATGCTCTCAGCTGCTTCTTGCTGAGGTTGGCAACTTTCTTGTTCCAAGCATGCTGTGGACATGCCTGCAATTGGTATTCAGAGGAAGAGAGCCTTTGACCCTGGAGGTAGGATATAGCCATTGTGACTAGTTGCTGGGTGATCTCCCCGCCACCCCGTTAACCTCATTTCCCCTCTGCCTCAAATTGCCTACCACCTCTGGAAGGGAGTTGGGCCGAAACCCCCAAATTCCATTCATTTTACACACACACACACACACACACACACACACACACAGGATTCTTACTTACCAAGTAAAGCTGCCACTTCATATGCTTTCTTCTGCTCAATGGTCTCATAGTTGAGGGCTTCAAAGAATATATCGAGCACAAGAATATTCTCCCTGAGGAGAAAACAAAACAAAACAACACGGGCAGCCGAGAGACAGAATCAAAAGGAAGGAGCCGCATCCGTGAAAACAAATAAGCTTTCTGCTGCCATGGCACGTTTTTGAGTGAGCGGCGACGAGAGAAAACTCATATTCCAAATGGGTAGCCTGAGGGATGTGTTATGCCTGAGCAGGGGGTCAGGCCATCCCAAGGGAAAGAGATATTATGTAATCGGTAGGGAGTCTGTCAACGCGCCTTGCGGCTTCTAGACAACCGCAGCGTACTGCTTTTACTTACACCTCCTCCATCCTCAAGGCTCTTCCCCACCGCCCACCAAAAAATAAATAACAATATACGGTTGATTAAAAACATAAGCTGCTTGTAAGCTGCTACGCTGCCAGCTCCTTCGGGACTTGAAAACCAAGGCACCAAATATTCCAGAGACATTAACATACATAAGAGTCCCACCAGATCTTGACCAGAGGTCCCTCTATAATTCTTTTTTCCACAGCAGCCAACCAGGCACTTCTAGAAGTCTTCTAAGCAGAGCTTGAAGGCAATAACACCCCTCAGCTGCTTCCTTCCTTCCTTCCACCCACCCACCCCCAAACTGGAATTCAGTGTTGCAGCATCTCTGAACCAGAAGGATCCATATGGCCGTTGTGACTTTTAGCTCCTGACAGACCTCTCCTCCTCCACAGATTGATCCAATATGGTTTGTGGGTTGTAGTTCTTTGGGTCTTTTTATTACATATTTTTTGTGTTTTCATCTTGTATTTTTATGCTTGTGAACTGCCCTGAGATCTATGGATGAAGGGTAGTATGCAAATTTAATAAATAATAAAATAAAGTCATAGCAGCGAGTCCCAAAAGAAAGATGTGTGTTTTGTGAAGGGGTACCTTAAACAAACAAAACAAAACAGCCCTGTCCTGACACTCTATTAGGAGAAATGTTTCTCTCTAAATTTTCTCACCCCACTGCCCAAATGTATTCCTGGGTTCCCCCCTCCCTGCTACTACACTGACCCCTCCAGCTCACCCCCCCCCAATTTCCAAGTCCTTTCTCATAAGGAAAGTGTTCCAATCCTATGAATATCTTGGTTTCCGTTTTCTGCCCCTTGTCTAACTAGTTTCAGTCAGGAGACACCAGTTGCTCGCAGCTGGTACGCACTATACATTTAACACCTCTCCCCGCCCTCCCACAATCCTGGAAATTGTACTTTACCCCTCACAGAGCTACAATTCCCAGCACCCTGAACAGACTACAGTTCCCAGGATTCTTCGTGGTAAGGATGTGCTTTAAGTGTATGGCATGTACACAGCCATAGGGCAGATTTCTCTTCCGGCCACCTAAGGTTGGCAGTATTCTCCCTTCCACTTTCCGGCTGCTCATTTGCCCCGTGATAAACTAACAGGGCAAAATTCCAGGGGGGTAACATGCATGTAGGTGTGTGTAGCTCTAGAACTCCCAGATGTCAGATGCTCAGTCCCTATGGTGAGCTTGCAATACCAGCATCCAGTTGGCTGGCTGAGCAGACCATGCCTGAAGAAGCCCAGAGCACAGAGCTAGCTCCTCAGCCTCAGTAACTTGCCCTGAGTGTAATGACTGCGCTTAGCTTCTGTGCCGCTTGCCTCGTCGCTGCCTTGAATATTGTGGCCTCTGCCTGCCTTTTGACTATGCAACTGCTTCACCAGAAGCTTTCTTATTAGGAATTATAGGTACTGAGATTCCAAAGGACCAGAAAAGACTGTTCATGTATGTGACAACGGCCGCACGGATACTACTAGCTCAGAGATGGAAGGAAGAGACAACCCCGACCAGAGAAGAATGGCAAACCAAGTTGATGGACTATGCCGAAATGGCAAAACTAACTGGGAAGCTCAGAAATCAAGAAGACAAGGAATTCCTCTTTAAAAAGGAATGGGAAATGTTTATAATTTATATACGAGATCATTGTAAGCAGGTTAAAACATTGGCAGGATTTTAACCACACTTGTAATGTAACGGAATGTATGGATAATTTAGAAAAACCAAAAATTGGAGAAGTATTGATATAGGGTTGAAAATATTATCAACAAGACCCATGGAAGGGATGAGGGGAAGCTAGGAGATTCAGAGTAATCTGGATATTTGGATTTTGAATTGGTTTTCGTTGTATGTTTATATTTTTTAAAAATCAAATAAACGTTTATTTACAAAAAAAGACAATGCAACTGCTTCCGGCCCCTTCTGTTGCTACGTTGGATATTGACTACTACCAGCCTTTGACTAGGCACCCTGCCTGGGCCACTGGAGTGGACGGGCAGCCAGCTTCCTGACTTCCCAAACGCAACAGCCTAGAGACTGACCTAGTTGAGGCCTGGCAATCAATCACCATGTACATGGAGTTCCATGTGGAGGAGACCCATTAAAATTACTGGACGCAAGTAGCTTCAGTGGGTCTACTCTGAGTAGGGCTAACATTGGCTACAACCCTCTGTGTTGGGAAACCACAAGCAAGAGCCTCTCGTTGGGCTGCCGAGCATCATTCCAGCTCTAACAGAAATGGGCCTACTTACGAGATGTATTTCTCTGACTTGTTGAACTTTTTCTCAAGGTACTTGGCCGAGGTCTTGCTGGGGATCTTCACCATGGAGAGTTCCTTGTTGTAGCGCGTCAAATTGCACGGCGTTTGGCACACACAGTAACTGCTGTCCTTTTCACCAAGAACCACTGCAAGGCAAAGTGGGGACCAGATAGATGGGTTATCTGTGGAACTACCAGCTCAGAGATGCAAGCGTAAGGGGAGTTTTTGTTTTGCTCGCCATCAAGGGTCCATTCTAGGCTGGCGTGGGGGAACCTTTTGGACCCAATGGGCCAAATCGCTGTCTGTTCCCCTTCTCACAGGCCAACTCTTGACACATGGGCAGGACAACTCATCTGTCAGAGTCCCTTCAGCAAGTGGCTGCTGGGCACTTGGGAACTGTAGCACAAGGGGCCTTTTGACAGCCCTGTGCTTGGCATGCTTCTTCACCAGCCAGATTCATCTCCTCTCCTGCTTCAGCTTCTGCCTCTAATTCTTGACTTTCCTCTGCCACAGACTCTCCCAAGCTCACTAAGCCCTGCCACCTCTTCAGCTTCCTCCGCCTCCTCCATCCGTTCTTCCTCTGACCACTCATCCGTCGTCCCACCACCAATCCCCAGGCTCTGAGCCTTCTTCCCGGGGGGTTCCCCAGCTGGTTCCTCCCACCCTTTGCGTCCAACAAGTCCGTGACAAGTTGTGCTTTTTATCCCGCTGTTACTAGAACACAGGCACTGAAAACACATCCCTAGCTTGAAATGAGATCCTTGGAGGCGGGGGGGGGGGGAGAATAATAATAATTCTGAGAAACTGACAGTGAGAGAATCCTTTGTCCTTCAGAACTTACCTAGTGCAGGCTCTGCACACTCTTTATACTGCTCTGGCGTGCAGAACGGAGCATCTCCTGCACACAAAGAAAATAAAAAGCACACAGGGACATTTTTATGCAAACTTTGCAACAGTGAGTTTCTTTCTGACTAGTTTAGGAAACAGGTCCTTGCTTTGTTCTCAACCTGTGAGTCCCCAGATGTTGTTGGACTACAATTCCCATCATCCCTGAGCTCTGGCCTTGCTAGCTAGGGGTGATGGGAGTTGTAGTTCAACAACATTTGGGGACCCACAGGTTGAGAAAGGCTGCTTTACGGGGACTGGAATAAGGATTACTGGCTGGGGTTGCCTTTAGAACTTGTATAACCGAAAAAGCTTGGTTGCCGGCCAGTTCATTTCTGGACCAGATTCAAGGTTCTTGCAGTAGCGTTTAAAGCCCCAAACATCTTGGGTCCCAAAGATCTGAAAGACCACCTCCTTCCTAGGTGTTAAGATCAGCATAGGGGGCCCTCTTGGTAGTTCCACCTCTCTCAGAAGTCTTTTTTTGGGGGGGAGTGTCCTAGCAGAGGGCATTCTCCATGGCAGCCCCTAAGTTTTGGAATTTCCTCTCCATAGGTGCGTATGGCACCTTTACTGTACAGCTTTCACTATACAGCAGATGCTGAAGATGCACTTGTTCACCCTGGCGTTTGACATCTGAGATGCGTGTTTTTGGGTCGTTGTCCCGTCCCCCCTATTCTTGTGATGGTAATCTGTTTTGACTGATTTTAATCTTGAATTAGAAATTGTTGTGACCTGTCCACCTGCCCCTGCCTGATGAAGGGCAGGTAATAAATCTGGTAAGAGTAATATAGTAAGACTGAGCAGTTACAACAATATATATGGAAACCAAATCCAGTTTTTGATAGTTGGTTGGGACCTGAGAGTTACTACTCCCAGGAATGCCCTCCTTTCAGATGTCAAGAAGGTAAAGAATTACACAACTTTTAGAAGACATCTGAAGGCAGCCCTGTATCTGGAGATTTTTAATGTATGATGTTTAATTATGTTTTTAGATATGCTGTAAGCAGCCCAGAGTAGCTGGGGAAACCCAGCCAGATGGACGGGGTATAAATAATAAAATTATTTACTATTATCACTAGTGTCTGAGAAAACCAAATGACGTAACAAGTTTACTAAGCGATCCTATGCATGCCTACTCAGATGTCATTCCCACTGACTTCAATGGGGCTTACTTCCAAGTAAATGGGCATAAGATCATATAGCTGAAAGCACACAGATTTTCACCAAAATAGTGATGTTGCCAAATTGCCTCCAAAAGTCAAATAAACTGATAAACCAAAAGAGGACTCCCACTACCAGGAATAAAGGTTCTATAGCTACTGGGTGCAAGAGCCCTGGCTTCGATTTATTGAAAGCAGGCTTCTCCCACTTTAGTGTAACAGAATGTTTACTTACATTCAAATTGTTTGGGTTTGGGTTTTTTTGTTTTGTTTTTTAACTCCTAAGCAATCTATCAGCGCAGCAGACCAAGGGACCAGATGGAAAGAGGTAGAACTATCACATCAGTAGCCATCTGTCTGGCAATGTGTGAAATGTTATGTGTGTGAGAGAGTGGTACATGAATTACTGGTTGAGTATGAGTAGGGTTATTTGTGAGGGAGTGAATGGGGAACAGGTACAGGAAGCAATATTCATGTGTAATAGCATATTTTAAAGTGATCTTCATATGAATTATCTCAGCAGTTTCTACTGTCTTATCTCAGTGCCCAAAGGCAGGATGCTGAACCCAGTACATTTCTTTTTCCGCAGAGGAGTCTTAGTAGATAGAAACACGGCACTGGACATCTATAGTAAGTTATGCACGGAAGGTGGTAGAACAGCACAACTGTAGGCCCCGCTCATCAATTACCTATGGCAGTGATGGAAAGTGTGGTGGCGACCACAAGCGGCTTCTTTCACATATACATTCATCCCAGAAATGGAACACCTTATTCAAAAGGCTGGTTTAAACCAGGGCATGGTCCAAAATGGCACCAAAGCATTAAAAAAGGGCTCGTTCAAAATCAAACCTGAGCAAATTCTGAAAGAGCTTGTCTTCATAAAAGGATAATGTAAACTGAAGTTTGTAATAGAGGACAGGTGTCAGGACTCAAGTCCACATGCTGTCCAAAATCTGGAGCCTTAGAGATGCCAAGGCAGAGATTCAGCCTGTAGGTAAAGGCAAAGGACCACTGGATTATTAAGTCCAGTCAAAGGCAACTATGGGGTTGCGGCGTTTGTCCACAGACATTTTTCCGGGTCATGTGGCCAGCATGACTAAACCGCTGCTGGCCCACGGACCGTGACGAGTGCCAGAGCGCACGGAAACACCGTTTACCTTCCCACTGCAGTGGTACCTATTTATCTACTTGCGCTGGTGTGGTTTCGAACTGCTAGGCTGACAGGAGCTGGGACAGAACAATGGGAGCTCACCCCGTTGAGGGGATTCAAACCGCCGACCTTCCGATCAGCAAGCCCAAGGCCATCAAAATGAGAACAAAAAACTTACTCAGCCAGGCCATCAAAGAGCCCCCTTGAGCATCCATAGGCTAGAGATGAGCATGCAGTAAAGAAGATGGTGGCATGTGATTGTGTCAGGTCCCACCTACTTTTGGATCAGGCCCTGCTCACTCCCAAAATGCAGCCCCTGAGAGATTTCTAACCAGGTGATCTGGGCATCAGGTTGCACAAGGTTCTTCACCCCTGAACTAACACAATAATATCTCAATGACTGGCAGCAGGGGTTCATACAGGGATCTTCCTCAGCCTTACCTGGCAATGACAGGGACTGAACCTGGGGCCTGTTTGTGTGCTCTTCCCCTGACCTATGGCCCTCCTCTCTCCTTCACACCCAGGACTTGGCCCCTTGACAAGAGCCAGCCCTGACACCAGGGGAGAAGCACATGCTGAGGCTGTTTCAAGCTCACCCCTGAATACCTTACCTGGCATGTGGACCATTCTGCAGTTGCAATTTTCCACCACGTAGCGGGTCTCACAATCTATCCTGCACGCAGTGATGCTGTAGATGGGAAAGAAGTCCAGGCCAAAGTCTGAGGAGCGGCACTCACCCCATGGAGGTGGAAGGTACGTCAGCTGCAAGAGAAAGATGGGGGACTCAAGTCAGAATATAGAAGTCTGTCTTTATTTCTTTTTTCTTTTTAACTATGAGGGATAGAGGAGTGTTTTGAAATTGCGTTTTTCTAGTAAACCAATACAGCTCCCTTTGATTTTTCTGTGTCTCAGAGAATGATGAATCGAGCCATGCAGGAGCAGATGTTTCTATCACCTGAAGGTAGGATTTTGCTTTTTGAAAGTTACACTCCATTCAACCTGTGCAGGCCTTTGGCTATATAGAATCAGTGCTCTTTTTTTTCTTAAAAAATGTTTAGGGGTACTCTCATTTTCCTACTCATATTGAAATACTGCCCCTCAATGAGGCCAAACTTAGATTCACAAAACGTTTAGGGGTAATGTATCCCCTGCGTCCCCCCAGAAAAAAGCACTGTATAGAATAAATTGAACATTGAACCTCCCATGATGACATCATCTCCATCCAACCTTTAGGCAGTCCTCCCCACTTTGGCTTTTATAAATATTTTTACCTCTGAAAATTAATCTTCAGTTTTGCAAACATGAAACCTCTATGTTTCTCTACCTAGACCCCTACTTAACAAGGAACATGCTAGGTGTATTGCCTAAGGTAGGAGACTGATCCAGGTAACTTCTGGGATTTATGCTTTCCAAATTGGTGGATCAACCACTGTGTGTATCTCTGTCCCAGCAATCTACAACCTGACACAATGTTAAACTTGATACCTACTAGAGCCTAAACCATGTAGACTTACACATGTCTACTCAAGGGTAAGTCCCACTTTCAGTAAGCTTACTCCCAGGAAACCTGCTATAGGATTGCAGCCTTAGCCTGTGATCTCCTACACTCTGTCTAAAGATTGTGACTATTATTATTATTATTATTATTATTATTATTATTATTATTATTATTATTATTCCCTTCTAAAGCACTGCTTTAAGGCGATTTACACTTAAGATAATTATCAACAATTAAAAACCTATAAACAACACTAAACACCTAACAAGTGGACACTCGTGGTCAAGAGCCATTTTTCCAGCTGGGAAAGCCTATCAGAACAAAAATGTCTCCGACTGCTTCCAGAAAGTGCAGGTTGTAGATGCCTGTCATATCTAGACAGGGTTGCTATTCCACAGGCAGCCTTGATAAAAGCCTTGCTCTGAGTCACTGGGGAGTGTGGGGGCTTCTGAGATCTTTGGAACCTGCAGGAGAAACTCTCCCACAGACCAGAGTGTTTGTTCTACTGGGTTTATAAGGGATAAGGTGTTACCTGAAGTAACCTGTTCTGAGTTCTATATAACACCCACAGGCAGGGTGATATACGGCAACCAGTCTGGGGTAGTGGTTAGAGTGTTGGACTAGGACCTGGGAGACCTGGGCTCAAATCCCCATTCAGACATGAAGCTTGCTTGGTGACAGTGGGCCAGTCACTCCCCCTCAGCCTAGCCTACCCCCCCCCCCGGGTTGTTGCTGAGATTAAATAAAGAGGGGAGAACCATGTACACCACCTTGAACTCCTTTGAGAAAAAGGTGGGATATAAATGCAATAAACAAACAAATAAATGAAATCATTCCCCCGCCCCAAACAACCTAACCACCACCATCTGCACTGGCTCTAGCCCCCAGATCAACTCAAAGGGTAGCTCCACAGTGTGTTATTTGTGACTTCAATGTCAAGTTGGCTTTTTAAAATCTCTCTCCCCGAACTCCACCTTGCAATGCTTAAACGGTGAGCCTGATGAAAGAGAATTTGCTCACTTTTTTTTTTTTGCAACGTATTGGTTTAACCCATATTAATGGTGTTGCCTGATGGTAGGATTTGAAAAGGACATAAATTATATAATGTAATCCTCATAAGCTACTATATCAATGTGGATCCTGGATTTCAAACGAAGGATTGTTTTTAAAACACACACTCTCACACACACAGAACTCAGAGGTAGTGCTGAAGTGAGCATTTATACAAACTTAGATTCAGACTGGGCCCAATGCATTTTGCTGCCTGAAGTGGAACAGGAAATGGCACCCCCCCCAAAAAAAGGGTCAGGGTGCATACTAAAGATTAGGCAAATTATTTGGTATTCGATGCAAGAAAAGATCCAGCCCTGGGATTTTTTTGATAAATGGTAGTGGTGATGGTGATGATAACAATATGCGCCTCTCTCCACAGAAGTAAAAATATGAACAAAAAATGTGGCAAAGGCCACATCCACACCATACATTAAAAGAACACGTAGACTACTTTTAGCAGTCATGGCTTCCCCCAAACGATCCTGGGAATCTTAGGTGGTTAAGGGTGCTGACCTCACAGACTTACTGTGCCCAGTACCCTTGTCAAATTATGCTTCCGAAGATTCTCCATGACTGTTATACTGGTGGAAGAGCACTCTCAATGCATGGTGTGGATGTGAACTCAAAATCTGCTACCTGAGGCAACTGCCTCACTCTGCCTAACAGTTGGGTCGGCATCCTCTCAGCTCCATAAATATGAGAGTTACTTCACCCCCAATTTCTTAAGGGCTAGAACGGCAGCCCTGGGCCAAAGTAGCTGCAATGAGACACCCCAACACCCCCACACTTCTGGTTGGCTCAAGACTCAAAGCCTGAATTGTTTTTTTTTATAAGATTTTTATTAAAGTTTTACAAAAAATAAAAATAAAAATTCACAGAATAAAAAACCATAAATTACAGAAAAAAGAAACACACAAAAGAAAAAAAATACAGAAAGAAAAACACAACTAATTAAGAAAAATTACATTTAAACAAAGAAAAAATAAAACCATTCCATTTTTCCAATAACCTCAATTTCATATGCTTATGTTCTTGACCTCCTCGCACCTTCCCCTTTTTGTATTCCCATTCAAATATTTAATTCAGCAAATTCTTACCCTTTATCAAATGTTTAAACTTTGTACCATAACATATACTATATCCCTATTTTTCAACCAATTATCAATACCTTTTTTGCATAATCTTAATAACTTTTATCACTAATTACCACTTATTACCCATCCAAGCACAATTTTAACACTCATTAATTTTATAATATTTCTGAAGATAGTCTTTGAATTTCTTCCAGTCTTCTTCCACCAACTCTTCTCCCAGGTCTCGGATTCTGTCAGTCATTTCCGCCAATTCCATATAGTCTATCAGCTTCATCTGCCATTCTTCCAGGGTGGGTAGCTCTTGTGTCTTCCAATACTTTGCGATGAGAATTCTTGCTGCTGTTGTTGCGTACATAAAGAAATTTCTATCTTTCTTTGGCACCAATTGGCCCACCATGCCCAAGAGAAAGCAAAGCCTGAATTGTTAATGGGGAGTCTCTTCAAGATAGAAGAATCAAGATTTTCTTTACGACAATGACAAAACACCACCGGAGGGCCTCCACATCTCATTTGCGTTTTTCCACCAAGCTAATAGTGTGGCATCTGCCATCGTTTAGTCATCTGGAGTGGGGAGCGACACCCATATGTTGCAGACGGCATGATAAAGGAGAATAAATAATTGCCATCTCTCCTGACCTCAGCATCTGCACCAGCCCGGCTTCCACACAAATCTTCTAAGTTGTTTAAATTGCGCTCACAACATAGGTGATGGGATCGGAAATGATGGAATGATCACATATTCAGTTTCTGTGTTTCTCGCTTAGCCAGCCTTGGCTTTGAGCCATGTCGCTTCCGAGCCGGCCCAACGTCTGTGGGGAAGGCGCAGATTGAATGCTTAATTACACCCTCCTCGATGCGCCTTGATTGACAGAGGTGGGAAGAACAAGGAGTTTGCTTTGCTCTTGTAGCGAATGCACTGATGCACATGGCTCCCGGCGCTGGGCTGTGCCCAGGCCTGCAGTTGAAGTGTGTATCCTTGGTGCCCCTGAGGTCAGTTGCTCCCCAAGCTGGAGTAACAACCTGTCAATCAGGCAAAGGTAAAAGTCCCAGCCAATCTGGATGTTTCATACTGGCTGCCAATCAGAGGGGTTGGTACTGCAAACCCCTGCTTCCTTCTACTCTATCCTCTACCTGGGCAATTAAAGGTGGTGAGGAGACATGGGCTAGGGAGAGTCCTGAGGTTTGGAGGGCCATTTAGCCCCCAGGCATGAGGTTCCCTCACCCTGTTACAGTGGGCCAAACTATCTGTCTCCCCAACTGGCAGTGGATCTTCAAGGTCTCAGGCAATGAGAGGTCCTTCCTATCACCAACCTACCTACCACTTGGTAGGTAGCCTTCTGTATGAAACAAAGCCCCTACTATTGCTGAGCTACAATTCTGAGTATGTTGGTGGCCAAGCCTCACTGCCTGGCCCAGCATTTTGGCCGGCCCTACCATTAGGTAGAGTTAGGTGGCCACATCAGACGACAAACACAGTGGGGTAGGGAGTGGCAACAAGACAGTGGAGGATACAATGTATATATCACATGGCCTGTCCTGGGTTCACCTGCTGCATCTAGGTGACATGAAAGACTCTGCTTCAACCCCAATATTGAAGGAAGATTCAACTGGTCAGCTTCAGTGCACAGAAGGGTAGGGCTGCCATCTTATCCTCTGCAAACTGTGTCGGCAAAATATCTTATCCTTGCTGCTAATGGCACTGTGGGTTGGGTCACGTCAAGGGCTGTAGCTGGAAAGCATCTGCTTTGCATGCAGAAGGTCTCGAATTCAATCCAAGCCATCTCCACTCAGTGCTGGGAAAGGTTCCTTGCCTGAAACCTAGAGAGGTGCTGCCAGTCTGTGTAGGCAACACTGAGCTAGAAGGGTCAGTGGCCATACATAAGGCAGCTTCTTGTTCTTATCGACCCAATTTGGAAACCTGCTACAGTGGCATTGTGCAAGTGGGAAAGTGTAAGTAATCCTCTCTGCAGAGATAAGCCATTGAGAGGAAGGGGAGCGTCACATCTCAGTTCCCGCAGCCTCCAAGGCAGGCAACTTTTCCTCTGCTGACGGCTATCTACTCAGCTGCTTCCACGGGGAGGGAATCACACTGCCAAGCCCCCAAATAATTACATTGCTTTTGCCATTGTGCTCCGATCAATGGGCCTCGCCATCTCCCTTGTCGTGTCTCAAGCAATCGCATTATCACCCGAGCGTGTCTCCATTAGCAGCATCTTAAACAAGCTTCGCGGAAAGAGAGATGAGGACAGAGAGACACTTCGTTTCCCTCAAAGCCGTTAGCTAGGGCTGAAGTGCTCTGTTCAGGTGGCATTTCAGGTGGTGAGGGGTGTGAGAGGGACCAAAGCCCTATTGTGCTGGCTGGGGCTCACGGGAGATGTGGTCCAAAACATCTGGGGGGCACCCGGTTGGCAAAGACTGCCCAGTTCCCAAAGCCTATTTCCTTAAAATAATAAGCGGTAATAAAAAGCTAAATGGGACCTGCAACAAAATGTTGCAGCGCAGAGTGTTGCTGTTCAGGATTGTTAGCCACTTTGTCACCCTTCCCCATGCTCTGTTCTCCACAAGTAGCCAGACAGCGGGCCTTCTAGGGCCACTGAGCACACTCAGTCCTCGTGGGACAGTTGTTGAGGTTCATCACACTGTGAATCAATTTTTTAATATTTTTTTGTGCTTCTGCAAACCTTGAGGCTGTCTGAAGTCTGCTATTATATGTGGGCAGAGTCATTTCGGTTACACAAGCAACGGCACTCACAGCCTGAACATCAGCTGCAGCGGGAAGACAAGAAACTGCCTTATACCGAGTCATTATTCCATCTACCTTAGTGCTGCCAACAGCAGGAGCACAGAACCTTTGCTCCTCCAGATGTTGCTGGACTACAACTCCCATCAGCTCCAGCATGCATGGCTGATGGCCAGGGATGATGGGGGTTGTCGTTCAACAACCTCCAAAGGGCCAAAGATCTCCACGTCTAGTTCATGTTGACTGGCATCAGTTCTGCAGGACCTCCAGCAGGGGTCTCTCCCAGCCACTCCTGGAGATGCCAGAGAATGAGAACCTGGGACCTTCCGCATGCAAAGCAGAAGCTCTACCACTAAGCTATGAATAATAAAATTATAATTATACAATTATAATTACTTAGCATTTATATGGCCTATCTTAACACGTTCAAAGTGCCTTGCATATGATAAAAAGTAGGTGATAACCAGTTTGTGGGCCATTGGCCAGCCTTGCCGATTTTTCTGTGGGATCTGGCATCAGACCAGAATGTGACACCCACTGCCCAAAAGGCATGTCCAACACCTATCAATTCCCCATCACACCAAGTGTCAACCTACTAAATCCAGGACTCACACACACTGTGGAGACATGGCCTGCAAAGCAAACTAACCTCAGGTGTCTTAAGAGAGAGACACTGAAGGCACTGCAGCAACTCTATATATCTGTCACTTATTTGGCTTCCCTGGGGGTGAGTTGAGGCAATGAATGAGAGATTTATTTATTTTTGAATACCGACAGGCAAACAGCAGCCCCTTATTCTGCCCAAAATGGCCCAAGTCCCTGCCTCCCTGGCTACCCAAACCTTTCTCGAGATTATCACCCAATCCTATTCCAAAGTCTCAGAGCGGTTTAACATTTAAAAGCAAATTTCAGGAGAGAATAGTACAGGACTTCTAGTGCGTTTACATCCTACATTTTAATTACTGCGTTGTTTTAACAGGACTGTTTTGGTGCACATTTCCATTATGGAGGCTTATATTTTCAGGCTTCTGCAATTGGGTTTTTATTCTTGCAAACCGCTTAGAAGCCTAACTACATATTAAGCGGCATATAAATAAATAAATAACTAAAGCAGCAGCAACAACAACAACCCACAGATAAATAAGGCAAAATTTCCCTGTAGAAATAATCCAGTATTAACATACCACCTCTTCCCAAGTACAACCCCACACTATCTTCTGAGCCCACATTAACATGGACCTTCTCTCACAGTCCTGGTGTCATATCTCTCTCATAACACCCCACCCATTTCTGCCCCTCCAGAGTTGAGGCCCTCTCTTTCTCTCTCCTTATCAAGTTATCTTAACTGCATGCTGTCCACAAATCTGTGTAATGTGCCTCGATTCTTTTTTTCCTTTTAATAAGGATGTTTAGCTTTGGGAGAGGGCTACTGGGTTAGGTCTCAGTTCCTGAGTTAGGCTGGGACAAGACCACACAAAAAGGTCCACTGCAGGCTCAGGTGCACAGCATGATCACACCAGCAGGTAGCGCTTTGGTCTAAACCACTGAGCCTCTTGAGCTTGCTGATCCTAAGGTCAGCAGTTCGAATCCACACGACAGGGTGAGCAGCTGTTGCTTTGTCCCAGCTCCTGCCAACCTAGCAGTTCAAAAGCATACCAGCGTGAGTCGATAAATAGGTACCACTGGTGGGAAGGTAAACGGCGTTTCTGTGCGCTCTAGCTATTGCCACGGTGTTCCATTGTGCCAGAAGCGGTTTAGTCATGCTGGCCACATGACCCAGAAAGTTGTCTGAGGACAAATGCCAGCTCCCTTGACCTGAAAGCAGAGATGAGCGCCGCACCTCATAGTCGAATTTGACTGGCCTTAACCATCCAGAGGTCCTTTACTTTTCACCTAGCACCAAACAGTAACAAGGGTAGTCCCAAGTCAAAGTAAAGCTTAAGGCAGATGTCAGCAGTAGGAAGATCTGTCAGAAGACAGGGCAAAGTCAGACTGAAGGAGTAAGGAGCTGAATGCTGCTGACCTCAACTGAAGGTTTATAAGGCCTGGGCTCCCAGATTCTACCCAAATTCAGCTGCAGGTGTTTTCCAATAACCTTTTACTGTTGATGAATGCATTTACTCCCAAGAAACCCAAGTAGAGTGGTAAATAAAACAAAATAAGAATAAACATTTGCTCTTCCACTAAGCAGCTGCCTGAGCCTGGACCTTCTATAGCTGATTCTCTCCCTCTGGCTTGATCAGAGGCTCCTCTGCCAACAGGTGAGATAGGAAATGGCTTGAGAATGCTTCTGGGGCATCTCCTGGAGGCAGCCCTGGTCAGGTCTTCCCCTGGAAAAGCCTGGGGTTTTCTGGATCAGTGCTGCAGTTGGGGGGCTCGGTCTGCTCTCCTAGGTCCTCTGGCTCTGGGCAGTCTGTGTCTCCAATAAAGGATGTGCTGTCTTAGGCCGGGACAGGAAAGCTTTCAATTAACAACAATCATGCCTTGGATGAACCTCACTGGCTACCATTGGGCAGCGCTCAGCATGGCAACTATTTTGAGCTGAGAAGTGGTAGTGGTGAGGTGGTACTTAACCCTTTTCCCATCCACATTTCTCTGTACCAAGCTACCTTCCACAAGTGACTTTTCCCATCCCCGTGCTCCGGGAAATTTCATATGAGCACCTGCACATAGTGTGCAATAAGCTCCACATCCATACCACCCCCATGAAGAGTGTTCTCCTCACTTTCCCACACCCATTCACAGCACAATCTCCGCTTGTTCACAGCACATTAGCTTTTCACCTGAGAGCGCTACTTCTCACCCTCTTCATTACATGCCACCTTTTGTCATGATTTCAAGGTGGTTTAAAAACATCCTCTGTCCTACACATTATACACAAACGTGTGTTACAGCCCAGAATTCAATTTTTTGAAAAAGAAAGAAAGAAAATATGCTTCTGGAGGGACCAAGTGAGAGCGGAAGAATGATGCTGCTCTTTCCATGCTCCAAATAGCTTCTGTCTTGCTGCTCCTCTCTCCAACATTTCTACTGCAGTTACGTCCACAGCACATATTTAAAGCAAGGGCCTTCACCCAAGGAATCCTGGGAACTGCAGTTTAAGGGTACTGGGAATTGCAGGTCTGTAAGGGGTAAATCAAGGGACGCGGGTGGCGCTGTGGGTTAAACCACAGAGCCTAGGACTTACCGATCAGAAAGTTGGCAGTTCGAATCCCCGCGACGGGGTGAGCTCCCGTTGCTCGGTCCCTGCTCCTGCCAACCTAGCAGTTCAAAAGCACGTCAAAGTGCAAGTAGATAAATAGGTACCGCCATGGCCTGAAGGTAAACGGTGTTTCCGTGCACTGCTCTGGTTTGCCAGAAGCAGCTTGGTCATGCTAGCCACATGACCCGGAAACTGTCTGCGGACAAACACTGGCTCCCTCGGCCAATAAAGCGAGATGAGCGCCGCAACCCCAGAGTCGGTCACGACTGGACCTAATGGACAGGGGTCCCTTTACCTTTACCTTAAGGGATAAATCACAGTACCCAGGATTATTTGGAGGAAGCCATGTGTTTTAAATGTGTTGCGTGGATGCAACCTGTATGTTTTCAAGCTGGGGGGTGGGGGAGAACTTGGAACAAGAAAATGACAGGCAAGGAACGGGTTAATCACCCTTCCTCCCTGCTTCTCCACTTTCAACTGCCCGCCCCCTCCTGAAGCTGCTTTTTCCAAAAACAGTAACAAGCATCAGGGATCTAATATGCATGTTCTGCATACCACTGTGCAATTAGCTCCTTCACAAGCGGCATGTTTCTGCTGTAGCCCATCATTCTTCTCCCCCATAGAGAATTATGATACTGATGTCTCTGAACACCAATTGTTGGGAACTGCAGGTGTTGTTGCACTCGTGTCCTGCTTGTGGGCTTCCCATAGGCATCTGGTCAGCCACTGTGAGAGCAGGATGCTGAACCAGGTGGGCCATCGGCCAAATGCAGCAGGAGCTTCTCTTATGTTGTTATGGCTTCTGCACGCTGCCATGCCTGGACCACAGAAGGGAGCTGTTTGCCTGTCACGCTCTTCCCTCAAAGTTGCGAGCAGACAGCCTTTGCCTTTTGCTCAGAAGTGAAATAATGGCGAGGAAATTGTGTTCGTTAATGAGACACCGGATGGGATCACACAAGAAGCGTTGCTTCGGCGCTTGTTAAGGCATTCAAAAGCATCCTTCGCGCACCTCTCAGCGTGCCATTCAGGCTGTCATTCTCTGTGGCACAGAGCTATTGGAAGCAAAGCAAGTTCCCTCTTCCTCTCTTCTAAGCATCTCCCAAGGAAGGCAGCTCACGAGGTTCTTTTGAATTTGCTCCCTTCACACCTCCTTCTCTATGGGGAATTTAACATAATGTGTCTTGCCAAAATTGGCTTTGCTGCACAGACCAGAGACGGCCGGTTTATACAAGTTGCAGAATCAAAGTGGTGACCGGTTCTTGGATTGAATCACTGCAGGATGCAGTGGGGGTTGTGTGCCTGAATGTTCCCCCAACCCAAAATATCTCCCTGCAGATGTAAATATAGCATGTCAGAGAATAGATTCGTGCCCAATATGTTATTTTTCCATGTACAGATACATTTTTCTTTCTTTCTTCTTTGCAGGATGCCATTCAAACCTGCCCCAACCCAGTGCACACCTTGAGATGTATAGTGCGAGAAAACAACATGATTCCATTCTGCCGAGGGTCTAAACCAGGCATAGGCAAACTCGGCCCTCCAGATGTTTTGGGACTACAATTCCCATCATCCCTAGCTAACAGGACCAGTGGTCAGGGATGATGGGATTTGTAGTCCCAAAACATCTGGAGGGCTGAGTTTGCCTATGCCTGGTCTAAACAGTTGGAAATGATGGATAATGGAGATGAGGATCACAAAGGAGCTTGAAGCAGATGAAAGGCTCTCTGCCCCTGGTGCTGACGCAACACCTGTGGCCTGGCAGGTGCTGTTGGACTCCAACTCCTATCAGCCCCAGCCAATACGACCAATGCTCAGTAATGATGGGAGCTGGAGTCCAGCAATTCCTGGAAGGCTATAGCTTCTCCAAAGCTGCCTTGCTAAGAACATAGGAAGACCCCGCTGGACCAAGCCAGTGGCCCATCTAGCCCAGCATGCGGTTCTCACAGTGGCCAACCAGATGCCTATGCAAGCAGGATTCGAGCACGAGAGCAGTGTCCCCTCCTGTGGTTTCCAGCAACTGGTATTCAGAAACACTGCTGCCTCCAAATGTGAGTGGCTGGTAACATCGCTCATTTTACCCAGCCCTTCCATTGCTGCTGCTTTCCCCAATCCCTGCTTCTCTGCCCTTCATTATGGTTCGTCCTGTGCCCCACAGCACCCTCGTGAACTGACACTCCTGGTGTCCTTCACTCCTCTTCCACCACCGCTGCTCTTGAGCTAACGTGGCAGCAGCAATGGCAGCTACTCCTCCTTCTCTTTTTCTCACTGTGAGGAAGGAGGTCATTCCTCAAAGTGTGGCATGAGGGTGCAGGTGCCCTGGGGAGCCCCGAAGGAGCTGGGGTGGTGGAAGCCATTGGGTGAATGGGCTAGTGAGTGGGTGTCTTGCACGCCCCCACCCCGATTATAATCTACCAGCCTACTGCTTGAGGGAATTGCCTCAGTTTGTCTAATGGCCCCAAGTCTACCTCTCTCTATACATCTAGCATCTTTGCTCTTTTCTTTCAAGTCCCTCCTCTCGAAGGACAATGAACACATTATGTAAGGAAGGGGTGATGCCATGACCTCAGAGTCAAGACACAGAGCCAGAAGCTGCAGGGTCCCAGGCTAAAGAGCCAGACCAAGTATCTAACCCTGAGCCTGGTGCTGGTGAGCAGAGGTCACCTGGCAAGAGTGATGCCAGAGTGAGGCTTTGAACCCTGATCTACCCACGTCCTGGTCTGGCCCTCTCTATAACCACTGCCCCACACCAGCTCTCGTCTGCCCAATGTAGGCCTTCTGGGCCAGAATCCCAATTTCCATTTCTCTCCCTCCCCACCCCACAAGAAATCAGCCCGCAGCATCCCAGGATCTTTTCCTTTTTTCCTCAGGCTCTGAACATTCACCAGGACGAGTCTCTGAGGCGCATTTCAGCCATCCTCCCCAATATTGCCACAGCATCTCTAACCTGTTGCTTAATTGAAGCCTCTTAAATTTTTATGGCCAAATTGGCAGAAATGGCTGCTTTAGGGAACATTTCATCTTCTTTAACATGCCTGCCTTTGGCGGAATAATGAGGAGCAATAGAAGAAAGGTTTCCCGAGCCCAGGCGTTCGTTCCTTTTGTAACTGGTGTGGACAGTTTGCATCCCCAACAAAGATTTGTTTTGTTTTTGAGCAGGAGGCTTTTATCAGCATCCCTCCTTGCTCCAGCTGCTGCATGCCTGACAAAGTCACCTGCAAACGCCTGGAGGCCCTTCCAGTTGCTTTTATCAGGCAAGCCCCGTGGGCTACTTTGCTCACGGTTTGTGGGTGGTGGGGTAGGAGCACTTAGCGAGGTTTAGCCACACACACACACAAACACACACACAGCTCCTCCTGTGTGGAAACTGTTTTGTCCTTTTCTCTCCCCCTCACCCCCTTGTTAGAAGTAATGAGGACAAGCTGTGCCAGGGACAGAGGAAAACAACAGCCTCCCACTGCATGCCAGACGCAGCCAGGACGCGACTTGCTCCTCATTCTGCATGTCCCTGAGCTGGCCATGAGAAGACAGAGAAAGCCAGAAGCCCTTCAACGTGATATAGGTGCTGGAGAGAGTACATTGGAAACTTGGGGGCATTTTCACATGAAGGTTACAGTGGTACCTCAGGTTACAGATGCTTCGGGTTACAGACGCTTCAGGTTACAGACTCCGCTAACGCAGAAATAGTACCTCGGGTTAAGAACAGAATGCTTCAGGATGAGAACAGAAATCGCGTGGCAGCGGCAGCGGGAGGCCCCATTAGCTAAAGTGGTGCTTCGGGTTAAGCACAGTTTCAGGTTAAGAACGGACCTCCAGAACGAATTAAGTTCTTAACCCGAGGTACCACTGTACAGTAGTCTGCACCTACATTTCTTGAATTCTTCTTCTTCTATATCATCATCCTTAGTATTTCAAACCTGAAAATCTCTTTCTAACAAAAATGGATTGGTCAGAAGGCTCATTCGTGTCACAGGTGCCTCTGTTGTGCTTGCTTCCTCCATGTGATCACATGACCATAAATAACGAGAGGCTCAAAGGCAGGGATGGGGAGCCTGCAGCCCTCCCTAGATGTCAGTGGACTCCAGCTCCTATCATCCCAGAGCACCCTGGCTGGGGCTGATGGGAGCTGGAGTCCAACAAGATCTGGAGCAGGGTGGTGCAACACATGGCCTCAATTTTTTGCCGGTCCCTGGCAACATTTGATGCCCCCGCATCAGGCTGCTTTCCCAAAGCTGGTTAAGCGAAGTGCTGGGCTTTGGGACAGAGGTATCAGGGCTCTGACAGGGTCCTAGAGTCCTCCCTTCTTCCTTCCCAAAGCCTAATTAGTGCTTTCTCAGCTTTGGAAAGAAGGTGGGAGGGCTCTAAGACCCTGCCAGAGCCTCGTGTCTCCTTCACAAAGCCTGGTGCTTTGCTTAGCTAGCTTTGGGAAGGCAGCATGAGGGCTGGGGCTGGGGGTGTCAATATTTGGCTTCTTGACCCCCCCCAACAAGGCAGTGTGGGTTCCGTGCCATAGAGCAGGAAGGTCTTGAGAACTGCATCTCTGTGAGGGGACTAGGGGTCACAGAAGAATTCTCAGCGGCCTTAAACAACTGCAGTTTCCAGGATTGGGGGGGGGGGGAGTTGTGGCTGTTCAAAGTGGTATGATGCTGCTTTAAATGTATAATGAAGAAGGGCCATTTCCTGCAACAGAGTCCAGCTTAAAGCTTTTCTCAAACATTCCTAGCCTCATCTGCCACTGTCTTTTTCTGGTGCCTCTTTCTTCCTTCTCTGCTCTCTTTGCCTGGCAAGCCTCCCCCTTTCCCATATCGGCCAGCCCCTGCACTGCCCCCTGTTCTTGTCCTGCTGTTTTCTTCTTCTCCTTCAAGTCCCGTGCCAAAGCCTTTCATGGATCATCTCAGCCCTCCTGCAATCTGCCTCTCCAGCTGCCCTGTGATCTCCACCCCTTTCCCTGTCTTGCAGCTGTGCGGTTTTCATGAATATGGCCATAAAGGTTTCCTCCAAGACAGAGAGGGACGCAACATTTCAACTTGACAGTTTTCACGGCGAATGTAATTGGTCCTAATTGCGACCAGAGTGATCTTACCTGCCCTCCAGACACATATATCCAAATGCTTATTATTAAAAATTTGCATGTGGATGAATGAATAAATGGTGTAGAATTCAACAGAGTCAGTTTCACTCCCTCCCTCTCTTTCTCTATGTGTGGCTGGTAAAACAAGTTTAGTGAAGAGGTGGTAACTTTACATTCACAGGTCTTGAGACTCAGAGGTTGGCTGTGGGCCCACAGCACCTAATAATGGGTGTATAGGGATAATTATGGGTCATAAGCCCCACTGTTTGCAGGGGAGGGCCCTGGTAATATGGCAAGACTCTGGAAGGATCCTAGGCTCTGGAAGGATCCTAGTAAGGGCTTGCTTCCCAAAGCTGAGCAAGCCCTTACTAGGCTTTGAGAAGGAGACTGGAAGGCACCCCTTTGGTTTGGCGCCCTGTGCGAAGGAACCTGCCACGCTGCCCTCAACCCACACCTGCTGTTTGTAATTGCACATCTGGTTCCGACAATGCACACAGTGGTTGCAAAGTTTGTTAGCACTTCTAAGTACAGTGGTACCTCGGGTTACATACGCTTCAGGTTACATACGCTTCAGGTTACAGACTCCACTAACCCATAAATATTACCTCAGGTTAAGAACCTTGCTTCAGGATAAGAACAGAAACCATGCTCCAGTGGTGCGGCAGCAGCAGGAGGCCCCATTAGCTAAAGTGGTGCTTCAGGTTAAGAACAGTTTCAGGTTAAGAACAGACCTCCAGAATAAATTAAGTACTTAACCCTAGGTACTACTGTAATTTCAGTTCACTGCACTGAATGGTCCACAGTCAGGATTGGACCATTCCTTATCCTCCACTTGAATCGCTGAGCTCTTCTGATGGAGCATGTTTGGTGGTCCCACATGTTCCTCAGGCTTGGCTGGCATTTACCTAGGATGGACCCTTAAGTGTGCTGGGACTGTCCTGCAGTAGAGCTCCTTGCCACCCTGCTCGCTTTCAGGCATCTTCTGAAAACTGTTTTCTTTAGACAGGCCTCTCAAAGCCAAGATCCTCTGCCAACCAGCTTTTGCTAACGTGTCAGATGCTTTTATTGTTGTAACTGTAGTATTGTGTTTTTTAATTTTTCGGATGTATACTGCCTTGTGATATTTTATATGACAGCGTGATCTATAAACATGTAAATAAAATTTTAAAATAAACAAAACAGTTAAACATTTTGCCATCTGAGATGGGAACTCCAAATGACATCCCCTGCTGTTTCAGGGGAGTCGTGCAGAACTTCCTAAAGGATTGTAGTGACTCCCGGTCTGCCTGTTTTATTAAGCATTCATCCTGATTTATTTGCACCAAGTTTACAGGGAAGTTAGATGACAGTCGGCCATTTATCCATTCTGTCTGCGGGGAGGTTAGATGACATTGTATCAATCAAATGTTATCCCACACTTTCAAGTACATTTCCTGTCATTTTCCTTACTGCAAAAAAAGTCAGATTGTGTATTTGTGTGCTGCACCAGTCCTTCATTTTAAATGTTAATTTTGTTATTGAAACCAAGTTAGCTTATTTCTACCCTTTTACATAGTTTTGCATGGACTGGGTTTTTTTTGTGTTTTGTTTTTTTACTTATTGATATGTGGTTATTTCTTTCTTTAAAAAAGAAAAATTATTCAAAAGTTACAATACAGCATTTTCAATGAATATATCCCCTCCATAGACACCTCTGTGGTGATAATGATGATGGCATTAAAATATCCTGTTCTTTCTACAGAATTGTTTCTCATTTGCTTTGAATTGTTATTGTACATTTGATACACTGTGAGTGGCTTTGGGCACAATTGAGTGGAAAGGTGGCATACAAATAAACTGAGGATGGTGAGGAAGGACGATGAATTGCACAACCTGAATTTGTGTGGTTGAATCCCACCCGAAAACAGCAACAGTTTGGAAGCATTCTAAGTCTCATCAGGCAGACCTCTCCCCCATTCTGCCACTGTCCATGCTACTAAAATATTTCCCACTTCAAGTGGCCACTTCTCCTTGCCTTATGGATAGTATTCTCTCAAATGGCAGCTAACCAAGGCAGCCTCAGCCTCTCCTCTCTTTGTGGCCTTAGAAGGAATGACTACAGAATGCGGAAATGTATGAGAAAAGCAGGACTCACTCTTTGCTCTTGCGTGGCTACAAAAGTCTGGAACCCAGGCGCCACGCCAAACCCAAGTTCCTGAACAAACGGCGGCTCAGACTGACTGTGGATCTGGACTTTGACTCCTGCTTCAAATGTTGTTTCATCTGCAAAGAGAACAAAAAAAATGTTAATTAGTTGGGGACGATCTTGTGCTTTCAACACTCAGAAAGGCGATGAGCTTAATCACTACCATAATCAGCACCCCTGCCATCAGAAATGGCAATATCCAAACTTGTCCAAACAGCAATTTTCCAATCTAAGGAACTTCTTATGTAGCTGCTGGCTACATTTCTCCTTACCCTTAGAAATGTGTAATTTTGAGCTATTTCCTCAGTGATAGCCAGAGTCCACATATTCTTGTCCTGTAATGTCTTCCATTTCTGGGCCAAATAAGTTCTATTTGGCCCAGAAATGGGAGACATTATAGGACAAGAATGTGTGGACTCTGGCTATCACAGAGGAATTAACTCAAAATTACACATTTCTAAGGGTAAGGAAGACTTGAATCATTTCTGTACCATATTGCGGTGGGATTTCATCTCTTAGGTCTCCAATTCAGATATACAAAACTCTCTTCCCCCATCAAATTGTGAAATCTGGCTTCCGTCATGTGTTTTACTGCTTTTATTCTTCTATACTATCTGCTATTTATTTATTTGGAAACACAACCTCTGTATTGCTCCTATGTTTTGTAACTTTAGGTTTTGTCATTTATTTGCATTTATTATTTTTTGTTAATAAAATGATTTTTTTCAAAAACCACACTCAAAATGCTGTGAGTTCATCAACACCATTATCATCCCTGACATCAGAAATGTTAATATCCAAAATCAGGTAGGGGGTATGATTCAGGTCTCCAGGACACTCAAGTGTTACTGACCTTAAAGCTACTATCCTTGAATAAAGGCAAGTCAAAGGGAAGCTGCAGCATGAAACTGTTGAATTACAATTCAAGCAACAGGTTCCATGCAAAAATTTGTGAACTGAATCGGAAAAGAGGTTTTCTTTCACATCACATGTGTCAGTGCAACCCGGGGTTTCCCCAGCTTACCTTGCAAGTAGCAGAAAGTGAAGCGGAGGAAACCCTGGACACGACAGCTTCACACCATGCATCTTTTTCACTAGACATTACCAAGGAAACATGGTTACTAGCCTTCATTCACACATCCTTTTCCCATTCCATCACCACCACCAATTTGTCTGGTTGGAGCATCAGTCATTCTTCTCAAAACTCACTAAGCTGTGATTTGTACATAAAACTTCCCAAAAGTGGTCTCAGCCTTAGCTTTTTGCAGACTTGTGTGTGTGTGTTGATTTCATGTTGTGATTTTGGATTGGAGGAACATTTTTTAATGCCTGTGTTCACCTCTTGCAGCCCCCCAAGTTGCTCAGCTGTCTCCCTGCGTCGCAGATGGCAGAGTTGTGCAAGCGATGCCACAGTTTCTATTTCACATTCTGGCAACAAAGATCCATGTTTTTAAAAACCCTCTTCCAGATCAATGTTTGTTCAAACCCCCTTGACACCCAGCCTGTTTCTCATTTGGATAATTCCAGCAGCGTGCTCACAAAATGCAGCAATGAGCTGGCCGTGGTGGTGGGTGGGTGCGAGTCCTCCGCCACTAAACTTCCTTCTAAAAAGGCTTTTACAGATGTGGCACAGAGGACAGCCTATTAAAACATAACCTTTTCAGACTCTGCCTTTCTGTCTCAAAAGCACAAAAACAGCTCAAAGATAAATAGGACACACACACAAAAATAACAATAACACTCCCTTATGTAATGCTAAAAAAGCCTCCCCAGGAACCTGTTGCTTCTGTGAACACGATCTGCCAGCTGGTGGGATTTCTTTGGGGGGGGAGGTTTTCAGTCAATCAGGGGGGTCAAGCTGATCAGTGACAGCTGGCTTGGAAACTAAGCCCTGTCTGAGCAATACTTTTTGCAACTAGGCTGCTCCTTCTGTTGAAAGTCTCACTCCGCATGCATTTGTAAAAGGCGATACACCTTTCCACTCAGGTTGGCAAAAGCCTGACTGTTAAGACGCATGGATTTATCATTACAGCTTGCCATCATTATTTTTTCATGGTGTTATTATGGCTCTCCAGTGTGCAAACATATAAATATTAAAGCCCGAGCCCATCCGTTAGCCAGCCGAGGAAAACAGTTGTGAGGCATAAGGATGAAGCATAGGAAAGGTCCAAGCAAGGGAAAGGAGAAAACCAGGATGAATGGATGCAGCTGTGAGTGCTTTCCTTCAAATCTGGGATGTGTCAAGGCTTCAGGAAGGGGCCTGTTTTCCCCCTCTGCCACACCAGGATTCAGCCCTGGCACACTTAACAAGATAAAATTAGCTAACATGCAGAGTGCATTCACCCCACAGCACTGTGAAATTACACCTTAACTCCAGACGTTTTTGGGAATGGGGAGGGGCTTTCACATCACACTGAAATGACGATGCCAACCCCATACTTCCAAGGAAGGTGAAGGAGAGAAGCCAAAAGCAATGCCACCAAGCCTCACTCCAACTGCATTTCAATGCTTCCCTTTCCATCTGCAGGAAGAAGTCCAGAACTAGGAGAGGGCTCATTTAGATTGTGAGCTTGCCGACAGTAGCCTGGTTATTTTTATTTATGTATGGTGTCTAATAAACACGGGGATCGTTGCAAATGATAAATGACAAAGATGACAATGACAACTTAGTTAACGTCCCAGAAAGACAAAGTGCCAAGTCCCTCGTGAATCTTCCACGCTCTGTTGCTCCCATTTCCTTTCGATGGTGCTGGTGCAAGAGGAAGAACTTTCCCAAAGGACTGTGCTCTCTTGGGTCAAATCTGCCTCTTGCTCCGCTGCCCTTAGGAGAAGATGTGAGCTGAAATGGAGAAGGCATGTTTCAAGCACACAAAATGTGCCCTCTCCTTTGACAGGTTTTTTTTGCACTCCTTTGTGAAAGGAATCGAAGCTGTTCAGAAGCGGGCATCATGTCGGTGGAGAGAACTGAGTTGGCGCTCTGTCAACCTGATGCCTAGCTGAGGCAGAAGGTGACTGGGGCGTGCATTTGGATGCAGTGATGGCACCAACCTAGACAGCTTTAAAAGAGGATTAGGTGAATTCATGGAGACAATCAGCGGCTACTAGCCATGATAGCTATGCTCTGCCTCCACAGTTCAGGGCAGCAATGCTTCTGAATACCAGTTGCTGGAAACCACAGGAGAGGCAGAATGCTCTGTGTTCGAATCCTGCTTGCAGGTTTCCCATAGGCATATGGTCAGCTACTGTGAGAACAGGATGCTGGACTAGATGGGCCACTGTCCTGATCCAGCAGGGCTCTTATGTTCTTAATACATGCATGCATATCTAAATGTGGATGCCACCCATCTTCATAGCATTACTTGCCTAATAGGATTCACACCTTTACCCCCATCGAGCCCCTGCTGGTCGTTCAGAGTGATGCATGAGCATAAAGGCCAAAGGATTCCCAATCAGTGCTGGAAGCCACCAGCACAGCATGACAAAAGAAGGAGAGTTGGCCTGGTTACCTGGACAATGGGGAGGCATTCAACAGGAGGGAAAGGCAACAGGTAGGTTTTCTTTGCCATCAATGATATTATCACACAACTAAATATGTGGCCCTTTGAGACATCGTGCTCACTATGGGAGTCCTGATTGGCTGGGATCACACGGTCCAGAAATCCTTTCATGCACAGCTAAAAATGACACTGAAGTAACAGCAGATTGTGAATACAGGCGCTGTGTAAATATGAGCACACAAAAAATAGGCAAAAGGGTAGAGGGCAGTGTTCTTGTCCAGGCAGTGATCTCAGTCTGGTGAGGTTCTAGCATGGACAGAGGGGGGCTGCAAGGAATGAGTTCAAGTCCCAAGAAGGGGAGCAATGTACTGTCAAGCAACTCCAAGTTCCGGTTCTGGTAAACCTGTCAGGTTTCAATAAAGCCAAGTTAAGCAAAGAGGAGGTCAGCATCTAGTGAGGCAATATCCAAGCAAAACTGGTAGCATCACGGATAGCTCCACAAGAAGCCCAGGCTGAAGAGTCACATGAGCAGAGATAAGTTGGGTAAAATGTCAGTGAGGCCTTGTAGGGCTTCCAAGACAGAGGACCAGACAGCCATGGGCTGCAGAATCTCTCTTTTTAGAAAATTAGGTACGGCAAGGGATAGACTCAAAAATCTCCTTTGGAGACCAGTTGGAGACCAATTTGATGTTCACTTAGAAAGAACATATTGGCTTGTGGCCAAGGCAGCTCATTTGGGCACATGTGCTACTATCATGGTGGGGAGGATCTGCCACCCTTTTGCATCCTTATTTGCAGCTGGCTGGTCAGCAACTGGGGTGGCAGTAAGGCAACACTGAAAAAACAGGTGGTAGTTGGGGAGGTCAAGGATATAGGTAATAGCATCACTAGACTGCTAGTGTCCATAACACACACACACACACACACACACACACACAAAAGTGGCCCCATCTGCTGTAAGCTAAGAAATTGAAGGCAAGGCCAGCCTTCATCTTCTCTGCTTCAAGCCACTTTGTAAAGTGAAGCTGTGATTCCTGACTCCCTGAGTAACAGAAGGTGTCGCAACTAACTGCATTACGCATGCCAGCTATTTTTAGCTGAGCAGATTGCTCTCGCAGCCAAAATCCAGAGGCCATATGCCTCGAGGTGTATTATTAAAAAGCACATTATGTAATATCTAGGACAGGAAAGGTGCTGTCCCTGGAGCCTTATGGAGATCTCACAAACCACAGTAAAAAAAAAAAAAAAGTCAACCTTGTGGCATCATGCCCATCTTGCCAGAAACCAACATGGCAATTATGGAGACATACAGGGGGGACAGATGGATACCATCTCCCTGAAGTCCTTGACTTGGTGCTGTTGCCCATGAACAGGAGCGTGGGAAGCGTGCTGGGGAAAGGCTTTTCGTCTTTCCATGGGAACACCCCAAGCTCACTGAGAGAAGGCTGATGTGTGAAATGCAACTATGTGATTTTGCATTCTCTTTGCTTCCCGCAAGCCAGGAACTCCCTCCCAGAATGCTCCTTTCAAATCCCCGCCTTAAGACCTACCTCTTCTGTGCAAAATCTTTGGCTTAGCCCCTTAGCCCCTATCCCCAAATGAAATCCAAGCAAAGCGTAACTGCACAAGCTCTAATGCGCCCCAGGGCCACCTGCTTCTTTCCCATTCTCCTTGCCCTGTTGAAATTTCGATTGTAAGCTCTTCGGTGCAGGGAGGGTGCTGTGCCTTTTCACGTAGGCCAGTTGTGCTGAGCACCTAGTTGTTGAAAGTTTAGTGTCTCAAAGTGCTGAGGTTCAATACGGTGGGTCTAATTCAGCCGAAGTTAAGAACTGTGAAGCACTACTGATTTCAACTCGAAAACTAAGCCTAGGCTTAAACTTGCTAAGTTGGAATCAATGGTGCTTGATTTTGCCTGAATTGTGCACACTGTATAGATAAACAAATACTGGATTTCATTTCACAGCTCCTTCAGTGCAGGCACCGGATCTACTGAAAGGTATATCCCGACAGCTCTTTTGTGTAAACAGGTGCACCATCTAGTCCTCGAATTATGAGGCAACACCACTCAAATGGGCTCCTACTGACTTTTTATGTAATGTGCATCCTAAAACAAATAACCTTTGCCAATATAAGGACTACTTCACTTTAATTTCAGCTCTCCAGCAGATTTGCAAGTCACAAACAGATGTGGATCTTAAGGCTGTATGGTTTTTCTACAGTTAAGAAGGAGTCCTCTCTAACAACAACAACAACAACAGGGACTGAACCAGGGATAGGCAACAAGGTGCCCCCCCCCCCCAAGGCTGTTGGATTTCAAACTACCATTGGTCCCAACAGGGGTGCCAACTTGAATAAAATATTTTTTTGGAGGGGAAGTCCAGGCAAGACTCTTCCCACATAATCAATCGCAAGATGCAGCGTACACACACCATTTGAATGGCAATGCCCATCAACTTGGGGGTGGGGGGGCTGGTCCACTCAAGTATTTTATTGGGGGGGCTGAAGGTATCTTGGCCCCTAGAAGTTGGCTCCTATGGTCCCAGCCAGCATGGCCAATGGCCAGGCATGATGGGAGTTGGAGTCCAGCAACTTCTGGAGGGCACCATGTTGGCTATCCTTGATATAGAGCATTTCAAATATATTTCATATGCATATTCTCCCGCCAACCCTGTTAGTTAAGCCAGCCTTAGTGTACTGCAAACAGAGGGTTGAGGGAGAAAGGCTAAGTGGCTGTATTAAGGCCACTTGGTGAAATTTGAATTTCTAGCTCACAGCCTTAGCTGCTACTCCACACTAGCTCTCATTCCTCAGTGCTGCTTTTGGGAGAGTAGTTGAAACCACAGCACTTGGCTGAGCCTTACCCTAAACATGTCTGCAAGTTCTGCGACTTCTTCCATCTTACTGCCCCCCTTAAAAAAAAAAAAGTAAACGGGTGGAAATCCAGCCTAAAATAAGAATTCTGAAAAGCTCATGTGCTGCAATTTGAATGCTGGTTGATGCTAAAAACAGAGCGTTCCCCCCCCCCCCCCGGTTTCAGATTTTATTGTGTTGTTTTGCATTTTATTGTTAAATAAATACTGTATCAATATTTGACTTTTTTAAATGTACAATGCCCTGGAATCCATGTTTGGATAAAGGAATAGAAATTAAGTTCAGATTAGAAAATTTGAAAAATAAAATAAATAGTTCACTGACTTATTTAGGGGACAGAGCGAACCCCACTGTGTAGATGGCTTCCATCTACATTGGACCCCTGCCAGTCTCTACACATTTGGCTTCTCTCAGCTGGGTCTGTAATGTCTTGGAGCTTTGCACAGAGATCCTGCACAGTGGTCAGGCAGCAGATTAAGGAGACAGATGGGCTGTCACATATTTTGCGCCTAAAGGGCTAATGTATAACAGAATTTCAATGGACTACGCAAAAAATGTGGTTTTTAAGGAGCAATGCAAGAATGAAAAACTGCATTGTCCAAAACTCACAGGAGAAATGATATGTACTATACACACAAAAATAATGTACAGTACGCTGCAAGTCTATGCATATTTACGCAGGAGTCCTATTGAGGTTAATGGGGCTTACTCTCATTGTAACTACAGAGACTGCAGCCGACAAGGTGTCATGTTACAAACATGTTTTCATTAAAACTGAGCATAATATAGCCACTTACTTCACAGACAAATTGCATCAAAGGGCAGGGATTATGGTAATCACTTACTGTTCAGTTTTGGCCCTTTGGGACACTTTAGCTGCCTGCTGCCCAGATAATTTTGGGATCTTTGTAACGCAAACAACATAAAACGGGGCAGGCAGGGGAGAAGAGAGGGTAGTGGCACCTTTATTAGGACCAATCAAAATGTTATAGGAGCAAGCTTCTGAGTTCTCCAGAACTCATACCTTTCATCAGGCCAGAGGCTAAATAAACTGGCAGAGAAACAGCAGGGACAAAAGGGAGACGAGACTGATGTTTGTCACACCCAATGCAAGCATAACTGGATTGGTCTCACCAGCTACAAGCCAGATTGCAGTTGCACCCAGGACTATAGGAACCAACTAGCAATCACAGCAATTCCCCCATTTTTGAAAATACAAAACCTTGGAGTCACTCACAATTTTGTGACATTGTAGTTAAGACTAATAAAGGGGGTTGTGGATTTGAATTCAGCCCCACCCTCCAATAATAGACCAGAAGAGCCACCAATGATATATGTCTCAGTATTTCCTTAGCTGTCTATTAAAAGAATTAAAAATTAAATACTGCGCTGTATTGCTTTGCTTTTTACCTAACTTGGAATATCACCTCCCTCTCTGAAATGCTTCGGTGTGATTCATAGCTTATTCTGTAGAGAACTGGTCTCTTAGTTTTTGAGTAGGACAGGACTTTGCCAGCCAGACAGTTAACATTTGGAAACATGACACAGACTGCCCTGCCAACCATCTGTACACATAAACAAAAAACCAGGCACAAGTTACCTACTGTACTAGGTACGGTTGGAGATGACGAATCAGGGCTTTAAGCTTTCCTAAACCCACCCGCCACACTCCTGCATTTCTCTGCGACAAAGGCTTGGACAGAGAAAACCACCCACCAGCTTTCATTCAGCTTTGCAAAGTGGATTCCTTGATGCACAACCTTCACTGCGGCAGCTCCCAAAGTCTTGAAATATTCAACAGTCAAAGACTGATGGGCAACCCAGACTCATTAAGAAGCCAGCTGGAGGTAAATGTCATGCTCAAACGCTGCCCTGCTGTCATTGCTCCTCGGCCCCCTTCCCAAATCTTTCTTGTATTAAAAAACGTTTGTTTTAAAGGTTTTATTGATTTTGTCTTTGTTTTTAATGATGACGGCATCATGTATGTTTGTTTTGAATTGGTTTGTGGCCTTTAGCCATGTTATACCTATAATTTTATTTGTACAACACTTGGAGAACTTGTGGTTTATATTTTTTCCAAAGAAAGAAAGAAAGAAAGAAAGAAAGAAAGAAAGAAAGAAAGAAAATCTTTTCTGATTCATTGTTCAGGTACACACCTGAGGTTGTAGGAAATGTATCAGGAAAAAAGCAGGTACTGCTCTCTACAAAGACACTTGCATGTTCAAAGGTTGGGTGTGTTTGCACCAATATTCATCTTGTTCTATTTCATTTCCCTGTTTACAATCTTTAAAATGTCTACCCAGAAGTACTGAATTCAGTGGCACTTGCTCCCAGATAAGTGGGGTTAGGATTCTTATCTCTCTCAAAACAATTTTCACACAGTTGTCTATCAGTATCCTTCTCACCCTGCAAAATGGCAAATTCAGAGTTTTCTTCTTAATTCAATTAACATAGCGTGGTGGTGTGTTCTGCTTTTCTTGGCACCAAAGTTTTAATGTTTTAAGCACGAGGTACATGCAAGCCTGACACTCACCTGTGTTAGGGGCGGGAAACATTTTTAACCCAGGAGCTGCATGCCCTTGTTGCCTACCCTTTGAGGCCAAATGGTGTGTGGAGCCACAGCTGGCAGCAGGAAGGATCATGTTGTCCCACACATACATGCACCACACCTGCATGCAGGATGCAGGTTGTATATTGCAGGGGATTTTGGTTGAGCCATCCCCTCTCAAGCTTCTTATCTAGGAGTGGGAGGCCTACACACAACAGACTTAAATAATTTCCTCTCTCCTGGGAGCCATAGTTCAGTGAGAGCCTAGGGATGTCTAACGGAGAACTTTCATCACCCTGCCAAGATACATTAAAGTGGTGTAAAAATGATGTTTAAGTTATGCCTTGGGAATAATAGCTACCTGTCTTGCACGATTCTTCCAAGGATGAATGAGTTAATTACTGTAATAGCAGCAGCTCCAAAGCTCTCTGCTTTCAGAGATCCCTTTCAACACTGAAATCTGACTGCTGAGAAACTCATGCACACTGTAGAAAATTCTGGGTGGTTTAAGTCCTTCCAGGTGGAGCGCTGGCCAGGGCCATTGAACCTCATTACTGCCTCAGCTGAACCACGAAATCACACATGACTTCTTGGCAAATGGTCTGCCCACCTACAACCATTCAAGTGCACCCAGCGGCCACATGACTCTGGCATCCGTTGTGGCGAATGCCAATGCTACCACTTCAAAACGTGAGAATACCTCTGATGGATCCAACCAAAAGCCGATCTAGTCCAGCATTCTGCTTCCCATGGTGGCCAAGCAGAAGCCTATGGGAAACCCACAAACACTAGGTCTGTCCTCCTGCTGTTCCTCCCCCTGGCATAAGGCATTCAGAGGCGTACACCTTGAAAGATATCCAGGTAGAAAACTGGGATGAAAACTCTCCATGCCAAAATTATGGGATAGCCATTAATCTATGGCAGTCTTCCCCAACCTGTGGCCCTCCAGATGTTGTTGGACTCCAACAGCCCCAGCCAGAGTGACTCATAATCAGGGGGTGATCATTACAACCACAGCCCAAGGTAAGTTATAAAGCGGAAGCTATTTCCAGTGATACTCGGAGCGAGCTCTCTATCCAACTCCAAGAGTGATTCCTCGGCATACTCAATAGCCTCCTGCAGCTGTACACTGCCGGGGAAGATAAGCAGTAGTGAGCAAGTTGTCTTTTGGGAAATGGTCATGGCTCAGTGGTAAAGAGCATGCTCTGCATGCAAAAAGGTCCAGGCAGGGCTGGGAGAGATTCTGGCCTGAAACCGCAGAACGCTATTGCCTGGCAGTGTTTGCAATACTGAGCTAGATGAGCCAGTGAAGGAAGCTTCCTATGTACAGTTACTGATTCTCTCACAGATTATTCCACAGAACCCCTATGATAAAGCTGAGCAATCAAATTATGCAGGGACTTTTCTTGGGCTGGTGGCACCAACTACAAGGGAACTTTCCACTTGCTAAGAAAGTCCCTAAGCTGCTGCATGAGACATCCCAAAGTATCAGAGACATGCACTTTAAAATGACTACCCCATCATTATGAATATTTGCAGAGGACAGCAGCCGCCAGCCACTCATGGAACATTTTCAGCCACTCATGGCAGCTCTGTGGAAAGATATTCTGGGTTGATAGCTAAAGTAACGGGACTGACAGGTACTTGAAAGGAAATGATCCATAATGAATTGAAAAAGATGTTTAAAAGTACTTCTGCTCCCCCCAAAACAGAGTCCTTTCTGTTGGGGATAATTCAGATGGAAATTCCCAGGTGTCAAAAAAAGGTGATTTATGTATGCCACTACTGTGGCCCATGTTTTGTTAGCCCCAAAATGGAAAACAAGCAAAGAAGAATGGCAACTTAAGTTGACAGAGTATGCGCAGCTTGCAGACTTAACATATAGAGTAAGAGAACAAGAAGAGCATACATTTAGAGAAGACTGGAAAACGTTTACTGAATATATGGAAAATAACTGTGTACAGCTGAAAATGCTGGCAGCATTAAGATAAATTCAACAGTGTAAATAAGTTTTGATGGATGCAATAATGGAATACCGAATGGTATCATTTTTGTAAAATGTGCAGGGATTTATGATATGTAAAATGAACCATAGAAAGAGAAGAAGGGAAGTCATAGATATCTCAAGGATGTAAAAATGAGTACTTTAAATTGTAAAACAGAAAATTCGATGAAAATTATACATAAAAGAAGAAAGGAAAGTTGTAGTGTGCTTCATGGAAGGGGCTGATGGCACTGTTGTTTTTATTGTAGTTGTGGTTTGTTATTAATTTTTTAAGTTACCTAAAAATGAAGAAAAACTAGTGACCAAAGGAGCAGAGTCGGACTAGCCATTAGGCCAGATGACGCTGCAGTCCATGGATACCCCAGGTGCCCTGCTACCTCTGCCATTGGTGAAGAAGTGCCACTGCCATTGGTGCTGATTTTGGGCAGGATCAGTGCAATCTTGTCTGAAACTGGCACCAGTGGCAGTGCTGCTTCTCTGCCAGCAGCAGATGTGCCAGGGTAAGCACATGATGGAAGAGCAGGCGGCAGCAGCAAGAGCAGGTAGGTGGTAGTGCGATGGCGGCAAAGGCAGGCAAGGTGGCGCTTCCCATTTTCCCTCTAGCAGCAGCACACGATGTGCTGCCCCTGATAAGGAGTTATAGGATTGTAGAGTTAGAAGGGACCCTGAGGGTTTTCTAGTCCAACCCCCTGCAATGCAGAATCTCAACTAGCTCATGGATGACAGATGGCCACCCGACCTCTGCAGAAAGTAACTTGTCCATACACTTAGATGACCCTCCTCTGTTCCATTGCTGCTTGAAGCAAGGCAAGTCAATGAATGGGTAAAAAGGTCTTCTTGCTTACGGAACAATCTCCTGTTTAGGAAAGTTCACCAGCAGCCTACTCTAATGTCCTTTCGGCTCCTAGCAAAGAGCTTTTAATTTCCCCAGATTTAAAAACCTGCGGTGGAAACTGTTTTAATTGCTCCTGTTTTTCTTCTGCTGTCTCACCTAGTGCAGTCTCAATCTTATTTATTATTGGTAATTTGTCGCTGTAGTTTTAGAATTTGCAGCTACGATTTTGTAGGCCACCCTGGAAACGTTTCATGCTGAAGGGCACAGTTAATACGTTTATAAATTAATTCATAAGAACAGAACTGCATCTTGGACAGTGCTGCTCAGCAGATGGAACTGAACTCATACCAGGGAACTTTCAGCCAGTGAGCTGGCTATTTTGATCATCAAAGTCAGTTCTTCTTGTTCCTCAAAACTCCTTTCCCGCAGCAGCACGTTGCTATTCCTACTCCTAGCCTCTGTACTAGGTTTTCCCCACTATCACTGAGTGCTCTCCCTGCCGCGTTCCCCAGAACACTCCTCCTTTCTGTATTCTGCACCTCCCAGCAACTCTACTTTTTCTAGCAAACAATCCCACACCTCTGCTTAGGAAATATTGGGGAATGGCGGAGGTGGGGGATATTGTGCAGGCGAGCATCTATGCCCCAGGGTTGGATTGCAGCAGAGAAGCGGACAAGCTGGGGGATGGGCAGCCACCGACTCTAGCATGTAGCTGCTGGCACTTCCCATTACTCTCCCCTGTCATTTGCGTCGCGGCAACAATGCTTAATTATTCTTGCAGCAAGCTGAATATTTATAGAAGCTCGTATAATATCCATGTAAATAACCAAATCAGCCGGTTATGATTGTTACGGATATAAATACCCGCTGCTGGCGGCTTTCAAGATGAGACAGGGAAGATGGATTGCCGCCGGCACGTTAGAAGCTTGTTTGGATAAACATTGACATTTGTCAATCTCTCCCTGGGGTCTGAGAATATGTGAAGGGCTTGTGCGGGATGGAACACCATGGAGGAAGAATCTCAGCAGGCGTTTGCAGCCGGTAGCCAGACCCTCAGCCTCAGTTTTGCTGTCACACTTCTTCTTCCTAGTCCCTACAAACCCACGGTAACTGGATAATGCTTTAGGGTGCTTTCATGTATTATGACCCAAAGACTGCCATCCCTAAGCTCATGTACACAAAACTCAATGGAATTTGCTTCTAAGCAAATATGCTAAGGATCATAGTATAAGAGCATGTTTGAGCACCTCCAGTGCTGTGTGTGTGTGTGTGTGTGTGTGTGTGTGTGGGTTGTTAAAGTAGGACAGAAAGTAGAAGAGACACATTTTTAAACTAAGTCTACCATGTAGCCAAATGCACATTACACATTAGAATTGCGGATACAGGAAAAGCTAAGGGCAACATGAGCACCAATGTCCCAAACTGTGAGATTTGTGAATGTAATTAATTTGCACAAAGGGAGGCAATGGGGGCTTGTGACTTCTTGGAAACCACACACTGTTATCTGAATTTCCTGACCTCAGATGCCCTGGGTACTAGCTGTGGTTACTCTATGCTGAAGGGAATGCACTCTCGACATGCATAAATACTCTCTCTTCATTATCACTCTACGGATCCAAGGTTTGAATCCTGGTGCAGAAAACAGATTCTGGGCTTAAGATTTGGTGACCCTCTACATCAAATTAAGCTACAGATGCCAGCTTCCCCACCACCAGTCCTGCACAACTGACACTGGCTCCTGAAATTTTAATATACCCCCCTCAGGCAACCTAGGATGAAGCAGCAGAATTCCGGTTGCTAGATCCAGGAGGACAAGCAACAGAAAATGTACATCATCATGCTATGCTTGCAAAGACCTCAGAGGCACCTGGCTGGTTGATGTTGGAGATCAGAATGCTGGACCAGATGAGCCTTTGATTTGATCCAGCAATTCTTGGGACAATATGGAGCCTGTTATTCAAGGATGTTGCTTCTTGCATAGTTCTATTTCAGTCCTCTTTCTCTGCCCCAACCGTTCCTTCCTCCCCCCCCCCCTTTGTGCCACATTGATTTTCCCTCTCCTTTTTAGTTAGCTGTTCTTTCAGAGCCCCGAAGCACCTTTTCAGAACTTCAGCTGCCTGCCTCTGCGGCTTCCTGCCCCAATGCTGCTGTATGGAGCATCTCCCTGGGCTGTAGGTTACATTTCCTCGGAGCCTGATCATTTCCTCCCTGCTCCTGCCTCCTCAAAGCCTTTCCCCCAGGCCCCTTTCTTGCTGCACCTCACTCCAGTGCAGTGTTAGCTCTGGCTCCCTCCTGTTGGTTTCCTTTCGTAGAGCCGAACAAGATTTTAAGTGATGCAAACAGCCGTCTCCATGGCAGCCCTGTCAGACTCACTCCCCTTACCCCTTTGGGCCAAGAGCCATGGCTGTTCATCACTTGTGTCTTGTGCGCATGCACCAAACTGCAGATCCCATTCACGTTCTCGCTACTTGCCCGCAAGGCACCCTGGGCGAGCTGTCTAGGGCCCCTTTCCCTGCTGCTCCACAGATCCATCACTGTCGCCAAGCCTGCTCTCAGCTGCTCAATCTGAAAAAAACCACTATCAAGAGTCACAAGCCTTGGCGCTGCTGAATGTGCCAGGAATGTGGCTCCCAACCTCTATTAAGCATCGTCCAACAAAACAAGCCTGGGAACAGAGATTAAAATTTCTGGGAAGAGAGGTGCCAGGGGCCAGGCTCAATTTCGCCAGAGAGACGCGGCAGCTGCCACAACAGCTCTGTTTCCAGAGACTATCTGAGGCACTGGCAGGCTGTGGTTATGCTAGTAGCGAGGATGGGTGTCACAGAACGCGAACACAATTTGGCCTGGTTCGCACATGCTTGCTTCACCATCTGATGACACTATTAAAGGCATGCCTTGCGTATGTGAACGGGCCATATCGCAGATAGGATTTTCATCAAATGCAATGCTCTTCAATGGAATCATGTTCATAAACAAACACACACACACATTCAGCCTCAAGTCATAAAGGGTCCAGTAAGGCAGGCCTGGTCTACGCATGAAGAATATGAGATAGCCGAGACAGTCCCGAGGTGGCAAAATGGGACTGTACCACTTCACACTATAGGAGGGTGATCACATTTCACTGCAACAAAAACTCCTTGACTGCTGTGCTGATTTTCTATTTGCAATGAGCAAAGATAACCTCTCTCTCCCTCGTTTTGTTGTTGCTGTTTTTTTAAAGTGCAGCGGTTTCTGTACATGGAATAGCATTCACAGTCAAAAGCGGGGTCCACAGTCATTCTACCACCTGATTCCCCTGCATGTGTAAGACCAGGTCCAAGTGCAGAGCAAATAAGAGAGGGGCATGCATATGCCAAGCATGCCAAACCTTCAAGTCAGAAGGGTTGCTGATCCACTCTGCACATAGTCTGTGGCATTCATGATGACATACCCAACACTTCAGCTCAAAACAGGTTTTGAGGCTAAGCCCTAATAAGCCTTGGCTGAAATGAGATCCTGCCTCTCACACAAGTGCTACTTATAGCAATGTATTCCTCCCCATCCCCTGCACTTGGAAAAAGCAACTTGTAGGGAAGCAGGCATAAAAGTGCTTCAGGCATATATGCCTTTGTAACACTGAAAAGACCAGATATAAGTCTTCGACCTACAACCCTTCCAAAAATCCTTCAATCTTTGGATGATGTAGCCCTCACTCTGAGTCCTCTGACAGGACAAAGGCAGGGTGATTCTAGATACTCTCTGAATGTGTCCCTTCTACATCCAGTTATGCAATATGTGGTCAAACGGTTCCCCAGCTACTGTATTTATTTATCTGAAAAGCAGCATCAGAGGCTGCAGTCAAGAACAGAGGAGTGATACTTGGGAGGGTGCTTAAACCTTTTTCTTCACCCTGCTTATCTGCTCAGATTGCCCTCCCCAAACTGCTTTGCTCTCAGGAGAAAAATAACACAGGAGCTGTATATTTTACCCTCTCAGAGAAAAGCAGCTTGGGGGAGGTTGCTTGCAAGTGGACAAGCAGCAGGTAGGGAAAAGGGTTAAGCAGTTTCACTCCCAGTGCTCTCCAACTCATAAATGTGGCTTTCCAAGACTGCTTAGTTGTTGCTTAAATAAAAACTCCTATATGAAACAAAACCCTACCATCCACTTCCAACATACCATCTAGTTTACCCACATTTAAAAAATGTACATGGTTAGCGGGATCTGTCCAAGGTTCTGATCTGGAGCATGGCAAATCTGGGGGATGATGATAGGTTAGTCGTTCTCAGTGGTGCGCTGGCCAGGGTATACCAAATATATTGTGAGCTATGGACTCTAAAGTATCTACCCACAGATCTGCCCCCCACCCCACCCTCTGCATCTCTGCACTGTTTGATGGGAAAGCAGAATGCAAATTTAATAAATGCATAACTAAATAGCAGTGAACCATACAATCAGCTCCAGGACACTGCATCTGACATGCAGCAAAGTTATCAGCAGAGAAAGCACATCCAGTTCAGTAACATCCAGAGCAGCAGTTCCCAAACTTATTTTTCCTCATGGACCACTTGAAAATTGCTGAGGGTCTAGGCAGACCACAGAATAATTTTCTTCTGCCTATTGTAGCAACTGTAATGCACTGTGCTAAGTGCTCTATGGTTTTTAATTATAGTTTTAATGCTTCTTTTATTTCTTATATATTGTATTCTATTGTATTACAGTTTGAATCCCATAGAAATAAAACTGCAATACAATAAAATACAATGTAAGAAATAAAAGAAGCAATAAAACTACAACTAAAAATTTATATGAATATTCAGCACAATGGATGTGTCATCTCCTATCTTCAAGCACAACTCTACAGGCATGCTGTAGTCCACATGAATGAAGCTTGTGGGCAATAGGTGGTATGCAGACAACAGTCTGGGAACCCTAGTTCTAGAGATATTAAGAAGGTAGGTGAGGATGTACTAAAACTATTTAGGTTTCTAAGGCTGGGCAAGAATTAAACATCAAGTTTTGGTTGCAAAAAACCCGTTAGTATAAATCTGTGTTCTTTGAACCTGGGTCCCCAGATGTTGTTGGTTGGACTACAGTGCTCATCTTCCCCAGCCAGCTTTATCAATGATCAGGGATGATGGGAATTGTAGTGCAATGAAATCTGGTGCCCTCATGTTGAAGATCACTGGTATAAATTGTATCATCATTCCAAGGCAGAGACAAGCCTTTTCTGGAAAGTGTGGGCACGAGTTCAAGTCCTCTGAGGATGAAATACTGCCACTTTAAATGCATGTTGCAACAGAGATGTTGACCTGCCTTAAGCCTTGAACAGTTTTTTCTACTTAGACAGGTAAGCAGGCATCTAGGCAATACTGCAGTGGCAGGTGGGCTTTAACTTTGCATTCCCTGTCAGCAACTAGTATGGCAATTTTGAATCAGTGCCTCAGTACCCACAAACTGAAGTGGCCTGCCTGCAAATCCTGTTGCCACAAATGCCAACTTATTCATACCTCTTTTGCCACTAGGTTTGAAATGCTGTAGAGGAGAGACAGGGAACGTCTCTAAGCATGATGGATTTGGCCCATGACCTTACATGTTAAGCTTATCCATTCATGCTGGGGTTTCCCAGGAAGGCCACAAATTCAAGTGGCTGCTGCCACCCATCTCTTCCTTCCTTCTTTTTTAAAAAGAAAACTTCTCTACGAAACCACAGAAGAATTTCCCAACAGCTTGCCTTTCTGCTAGGTATGCTGAAGGAAGTTCCACTGCTCTCCAGAAAATGTTGTGGTGTCCCAAAGACAACGTACCCATAATTAAAACTGAGTGCCACAGCCTGTGGCCTGTGTGGCAGTATGTGCGGGAGTATTCAGCCTGGAAACCCGGTGCTCCAAAATGCTTCTGACACTCGCACTCAGTCGAGCAGAGCAGGCAGCAAAATGGAATCAATGCATGGAAACGCAACGGGCAGGAAAGAAAACAACATTGAAAAATCAAACAGCCCAGGGGAGTTTTCATGCAGAACCCTTTTCTGCTGGGTTTGGCTGCCTCTGGTGAATCGCTAGCTGGCGCATCAAGTAGCACCTTTCAATTAGGGATGTGCAGGGAAGGGAAAGAGTGGGAAAGTGAGAGAGAGAGAGAAGAAAGAAATCTTTCAAGTCTGGCATCGTGATGCTGCAAATTCCACTTTCAGGCTTAATAATAGGAGCACAGAAATGTGAGCCGCAGGAGGTAAATGAGCCTCTCCGTTTAGCACTGATATCACCTGGCCATACCTTTCCTCTATCTATGAAGCCACTTTTTTTACTGCAAGTCGTTCTCTCTAGGCTTGAGTTCTCAGCAAAGGCATTTCTGAACCACCTTGTTGCCTGACTCTGCCCTGACCCCACCCCAGCTACTCTTTTGCCAGCCCCTGATCTGCCCTATGTATGCTGATGGTGCTAAGTAAGTGCTCTGGCTACCATCCAGCAAATCCTATTGCAGCATGATTTCTCCAAAACTTCCCTCATCCCGTTAACACTGTGCAGCTATAACGTACACAGAAAGGTAGGGAAATCATGGCTGCTTGGCAGCCATTAGCTAAGCAGCTGCGATGTCACAGAATGTTTGCAAACATTCCAAATGCAGACGGGAGTTCTGGAAGCCTTCTTTTAAAATATTAAGGTTGCACTCTTAAGTGAACACCACAACTCATAACCTGTGCATAGTGATGACGTAGGAGAGAGCTACTATCTAATTTGGTAGGAGTCCAGTCAGATGCAAAATATTCCCATCACCAGAAATGAAATAAACTCTCCACTCCATTTGAGTTCCACTGCTTCTTCCTAGGACCCATGAGAGTGATACAGAGCTGCATTTTTTTTAAAAAAAAATTATTTAGATAACCTTTTCTTGCCCTGGAATAAGGAAGGATCCCTACTGCTCCCAAGGGAAGCGGAGGGATCCTGAGGCCGCAAGAGAAGATTGGTGGGAGAAAGAGTGCCAAGCCAAAGCATGACTCAGTGGAAAGAGGGATCGGCTAAAGGGCAAAACAGCTTTGGTAATGGCTGCATTTGTTCAAGTACACAGGAGAGGCCGCCCCTTGAAGCTGGAACAAATCATTTTCACCGTAATACAATCAAGACAGCTGAAACCCAACTGACCTTTGCAGAACCCTTTGTTCCTAGAGAGATGGCTTTCAGAAGAGGATTAGACAAATTCGTAGAAGAGAGGTCTATCAGTGACCACTACCTGTCATAGCTAAAATAGGCTTCTGTGTTTAGCAGAAGGCACCTCAGAATACCAGATTGTAGGCGCAAAGTGTAACAAAAAGGGAAAGACTCAGGAGAGCCTGCTTACGCCCCTTCCTTGCAAACCTGTCTTGCAGAGTAGGCCAATTTTGCTTCCCAAGTATATAGTAGAGTTGCCACCACTTCCTATCGCCCTTCCCGCCCCCTCCAGGCATGAAGAATTTGGAGGAGGCTCAAAGCAGTTGCTTTCCAAGGGGCTCTGAGTCAGTCCACCCTGCACTTCTTGGGCCAAACTTCTCCTTTCTGGGATATGTAGGGCTAGCTTCCAGCTGTTTGTCTTACCCTGGAGATCAAAACAGATTCCTCATTTCCCTGTCAGACCTATCCAGTCTCTCATGTAGAACAGAACTAGGCACTGGTCTTTCACAACCCTGATCCTAAACTCCAGCAGTATGAAGCCAAATTGATCTAGACAAGCGGGGATTGCAAGAACCCTGAGGGTAGCAAACATACACACTCCAGACCCCAATGGCCAAGATTTTTTGAAAAAACTTCCTTTAGAATAGAATCATAGTTAGAAGGGACCCTGAGGATCATCTAGTCCAACCCCCTGCAATGAAGGAATATGCAGCTGTCCCATAAGGGATTCACACTTGCAACCTTGGCATTATCAGCACCATGCAATAGAAGGAAAGAAAGAAGGCAATGAAGAAGGAGAAGACTGAAATCCATTGGAGTTCTGCGGATCCTTGTCTACACTAATAACTTTTTGGCATCCACCTGTCTCTGGAGATACCTGACAGAACATGGGATGTTTTGCACACAAAACATGTGCTCTAACGCTGAGTTATGGTTCTTTCCCTGCTGATCACCGTCTCCTCTGTGATTTGTAATCCCCTTTTAAAAGCTATCTAAGCCAGGTACCATTACCACATCATCCAGAACCAGCAGGGAATTCTTTAAGTCAATTATAAACTGGGTCTGTCTTGAACCTACCGATGATCAGTTTCATTGGGTGACTGACCCCAGGTCTTATGAAAGTGGGAAGAAACAATCCCCTCTGTCCACTTTCTCCAAACTGCACACACTTTCATAAAACCCTGCTGCGAGTTTTCCTTATGCTGTGCTTGTGAGCAACGAGAGGCATGCAACTGGCTAACACTGGACTTGACAGATTTAAAAGCAAGTCTCTGAAAGGTCTTCAGTTTGCGGGGAGCCTTGGATAAACCCTTTGCTCAGGGTTGTTTAGTGGGTGGTTCCCTATGGGAGGTTGCCTGCTCTTGATGGGGACTCCTCTGCTCAGCGCCTGAGGGCCCCAGTCCTGCCACTCATCACCTGGCCCAGGGCGGGGCCTGATGGGCTCTATAAAGGACTGCTGCCCCCGCTGCTGCTGCTGCTGGGCAGAGAGGGCTCCGTTTTGTTTAGTTTTTGTTTTTTGTTTAAATTGCTGTTATTTTTTACCTATGTCATTTTAAACTGTGATATTAATGCTGTATTCTTAGTTTTAGATTTATGTAGAAATTGTTTCCCATTTGGTTGTATATTTTTTGATGTGGTTTATTTATTGTTTATGACTTTTGTAATTATGTAAATCTTGTCATGCTGTAAAACGCCTTGAGCATTGTTTTTTTAACTGTGGAAAGGCGGCATACAAATAAAAACTGATGATGATGATGATGATGATGATGATGATGATGATGATGGGGCTATACTCTCTATGAATGAGTGGGTACACAGCTTGGGGGTACTTCTGGCTCCTTTACTGAGGCTCAGTTGGCCTTGGTGCCACAGAGTGCCTTCCTTCAGCCAGCTTTGGCTGGTGGCCCAACTGCACCTCTATCTGGACAGGGATAGTCTAACTTTTATCACCTATGCTCTAGTAACCTCTATCTTAGATTGCTGCAACATGTTATATGTAGGGCTGCATCTGAAGACAGTTCTGAAACTTCAGCTGGTGCGGAATTCAGCAGCCACATTGCTCACCAGGGCAAAATGGTTTAAGCATATTACACCAATCCTGGCCCGACTGCACTGGCTGCCAATTAGATTCAGGAACCATTTTGATTCTCAGCTATCACCCCTAAGTCTCCACCGCTGTGGGGTGCTTGCCTCACAACTCAGTGTTCTGCAACCCTGGGCCCTTAGACTTTGTTAGACAACAAGAGACCATTGGCTATGCTGGCTCAGGATGGTCACAGTTGCAATCCAACACCTGGGCAGCCAAGGTTGAAGAAGACTGGAAGTAGAGTGTGCATTGGAGGATCATTGGTTGGATACGTGTGGGGGCCACATGATGAGGGACAGCCAATGGGGTGCCCTCCAGATGTTGTTGGACTCCAGCTCCTATAATGCCTGACCATTGGCCCATGGTAGCTGGGTCTGATAAGAGTTCAACAACATCTGGGGGACAGCTTACTACCCCTGCCTTAAGTTTAAGTAAGGGAGGGGGTGTGCCCACCTGTTCCTCTCCTGCATCGAAGGGCCATCAGCAGGGAAGTCTTGAACCAGCCCGAAGTGACTCATTTCTGTGGTTGCTGGGCTATTGACAGAAGAGGGGGAACATCCCTGACCTTTTCTCTTTGGGAAAACACAGCTAATTGCCTGTGTTTCTCCATTCATTAGGAAAAGGTCCAAGACGCAATGAGATGAGAAAACATTTGCATGCTCTCCTCTGGGTGACATCTCTTCTTGTCCTCAGTGAAGGTCAAGGGCAACCAGGGTTGGCTTGGAGACAAGCTTTCAAGCTAACACATTCCTCCCCCTCCTCCCCCCAGGGTTTATTTATCCTTCTGGCTGCTGGCACTTTTAAGGATGTTATTCATCCAGTAGGACTTTTTATGTTCCCAGAAACATAAATCAGGAACCTTGTCACTTTTTTACGGCCACGACTAAATATTGCTACCTGGTAATGCAGCCTCTTAACAGCATTTAGAAGAGAGCCACGTCCTTCCTTTTGTAAGGGCTGTTGGCGCCTTGGCTGAGGTTGTTTTATGGAGGAGTTTAATAGAGGAGCCCAACATGAAGTCCTACTTAGAAAAGAGGGAGCTGCCACAGAGATTTACAAGCGAAAGGGCTAGCTTCTACTGGCAGGGAGAGGTGGAGGACTCCACTCAGTTTACGCAGCGGAGGAGGGTTGTGGCAAAGCTATGTGTCTCATATCCACACTAACATACACACACTATCACTATACACACACTAAAAATGCTGCATAAAGAAAACAGGGATTCTCTGTAATGGATTAATTATGGAAATTTAGCATCTGTGAACCACTTATCGTTGCAAGTTTTGGTCAAGCAAATTGAGGCCCTTGGCTTTCCTCAACTTTCTAGCAATCTCTATATCCTTGCTCATTACACATTACCTTCCTTGAACACCTGAGATGTGTTCCCAGCACAGTTCTGTAGGAAAACAACATAGACACATCCATGCCTGTTTTGAAGAATGCCTGGAAAGCCGCAACACTTGTTATACAAAGTCCCCCTTGAACACTGATCTTTTGCAATGATACTTGATACCTGCAGTTATATATACACTTCTTTGATTAGAGGGTTGAATATCATCTTGATCTCCCCATGTCTGGTTTTAAGAGGAGGTGGAGAGATGCAAAATACACTGCAATACAATACCTGAAGCCAAATCAACTAGCCTTTGCGTTACTTTTTTTTCTAATTTTGCCTGTCATGGGAGGAAGTATCGGCCTCATAAGGCAACAAAGGGATGCTCCAAACACTGGAAACAGCATCAGTTGCACTTCTGAGATTTCAGCAGACATTGCTTACACACTTCTTAGCGTATCTGTGCAACCACAGGACTAGAAACTTATGTGTCTTTTTAAGGAAACAGAGAGCCTTGGGAAACATAATTCTGCCCAATTTGATATATTTGTTGAGGGGGAGATTCACTATGTCAGGGAGGCAAGTAACCCTTTACAGCAGGAAGGTCATATTTCCTTGAGGGCAACCTTCCAGAGGTGGGTTAGGCAAAGCAGGTGGAGCAACAGATAGGACTGTTACCTTTGCATAGTAGGCTGCATTCCAGATGAGCTAAAGTCAAGAGATTTCTACAAACACACATATTTCTAAAGCAGTCCTTAGCATTCTTTATCAACAACCCATAAAGCGGACAAATATTATTCTCTCCATTCTGCAGACAGAGGTGGAACATGGGCTGCGACTGAGAAAACAGCCCTAAGGTGGGTTAATGGCAGAGGTAAGATTTCAACTGGGATGTTCAAGCCACAAGGGGCTAGCAAACAGTGAGGTTTTTTTGTCACCCCGAAGCCCCAGTAATTTCACTTTTATTCTTTTTTAAACAAAAAAGGGGCTGTATCTAACTAGGTTCTAATCATGCCTAACTGTTGGTAGATATGTCCATTAATTTCAATGAGTTTACACCAGGGAGGTCCTGATAGGGAACATCTTAGTGCTGCCAGTCGCAGTTGGGCTCACTGTCAGCACCAGTCAGCAAGCCCTGCTTGCAAAACAGGAATTGGGAGCTCACCTGAAGCTACCCATTGTTTCTCTGGAGCCACACCCTTACCTATTCCACAAATGACATCACATATGACATCAGGTGTGCGGCAGGTGGTTGTGGTTGAGAGAAAATGGCCTCATGGGTCAAATTGGGAGCCATGCCATGCCTGATTAGGCATGGAGGTCAGAGGCTCCCTTCCCCTGAACTACAATTCCCATCGGCCCCAGCCAGCATAGCCAATGCTTAGGGATAACAGGAGTTATAGCCCAAACGCAGAGGTCATGAGGCTGGGGAGGCCTGTTGTCACTTATGCTTTAGGGAGAGTTTAAATCTGAATCCTTGACCCCTGCTTTCTATCTATGGTCAACTATAAAAATGTTTTTTGCGGGTAGGTGAGAAAGGCCTTAGTTTTTAGATACCAGCCTCTGCCTGAGTGGATTTCATACCAAAAATCCACTTCAGTATTTTTATGTTAATATTTGGACATCCTCGACTCCTTTTTATCTTGTGCGCCAAGAGCCAAATTAAGTGTTGCTATGGCAACCAATATAGCTGATCCTCATTATTAGTGTGTGTGTGTGTGTGTGTGTGTGTGTGTGTGTGTGTGTGTTTGGATAGTACCCAACAGGCTCGGCCTGTTTCAAAGCTTTGATATGCTGTTCAGAAGTGGGGCGGGCGGGCTGCCCTGAGATATAGATTTGCCTCAGCTGTGGCAATTCTGGCCCTTTAACCTGGCAGGATTCTTTTGCTAAGCCGTGTTCGGAGAATGCTCTCAGGAGAGTTGCATGCTGGGACTGAGTGCTGGGAAAAGTTCATCGCCTCAACCTTAAAGAGTGCCTGGAGCTGCGGGAAGCGAGGAGGGCCTTCCTCAACAGCAAGCTGCTCAGGCTGAGGAAGGGATGCCGATCTTGGAGAGCCAGAAGCAGGCACTCACATGGGATTCGTCCTCTGCGAACACCTGACTCCCAGGATCAGTCTCCTCCAAGTTGCAGATCTCTCCTCCAACCCAGGTGCCAAGGCAGGGGTAACCAACACAGAGCCTTCTAGATGTTTCTAGACTACAACTCTCATCACCCTTGACCACTGGCCATGCTGGCTGAGGCTGATGGGAAATGGAGTCCGACAGCACCTGGAGATCAGCACATTGGCTTTTCCCGGTGTAAGGAATAGGGGATTGGTGCATGAGCTGCAGAGCTCCTGGTGTGAATCCCATTGTCAAATCTTGGTTTGAGCAGCAAAGCCTGCTCTAAAGCAACAAAGGACATGGGAGGGGGCAACCAAGGGAGTTGAACAGCGGCTTAGAAATAAGTGTCTGACAGCCTTGGGACGAATTTGGCAATGAAAGTCTGCTGAATGTGCTTTGGATCTGATAAAAAGGCTACCGGCAGGAAGTTAATACAGCAGGGTATGCAGAGGCCCAATAATAAAGCCACGAAATTTGATCTTCGTACTGATACAGATGAAGATGTTCCGGAGCTGTCAGACAAGGCCAAGGAACCTGTCATGGCTAGGGGCAGTTCTTTAAGGCTGAAAGGGCACAAAATTGACATGCCTAATTGATGAAGATGGGGACTCAGACCAGTATGTAGATAAAATCCTATTTCTGATCTTGGTGAGCCACATGTGGAGACTTTCCGCAACTGAAGAGTGTGGTAACGTGCTATAAATGAATAAATGGGTAGATGAAGAACCTGGCAATCAGACAGGCAAACACAATGAGTCTTCTCCTTACCTGTTTCTCCCCATATTGGCAAGTACTCATCCTGCTGAATGTCCAGCATTATCTCCAGGCCATTGCCTGTCCCACCCTTGAATGTGGTCAACAGAGGATGCCCATCTTCTCCTGAGTTAAACATGTAGCACTTCCCATATTTCGTAAACACCTAAGAAAACACAGAGAGGAAGAAAGATATTCAATGACACTGTTGGTGGCCTATAGGTCCCAAAAAACCTGATTCTACAAAGAACTGCCTCAGCAATTGGTTTGCAGGGGAGGCACCTGTATAGCTCCCTTCCAACTCTACAATTACAGTGGTACCTTGGTTTTCGAACAGCTTGGCTTCCGAACAAATCGGCTCCCAAACACCGCAAACCCAGAAGTGGGTGCTCCAGTTTGCAAATGTTTTTTGGAAGCTGAATGTCCAACGTGGCTTCCACAGCTTCTGACTGAATGCAGAAAGCTCCTGCAGCCAATCGGAAGCCACGCCTTGGTTTCCGAACGGTTCTGGGAGTCAAACGGACTCCCAGAACGGATTTAGCTTGACAACCAAGGTACCACTGTATATGAAAACTGGCTTTAGCCTTGAACAGGAGCACTCTGTGGGTGTGGGTGTGTTACACACAACAACATTTTATCGAAAGTCCCATTTGTGGAGCTTTTACATTCAAGACAGTTTTGCTACACAGTACAGGCATATCTCTGTATTTTTCCATCGCTGCTTACTTTTACCTTCTCCCAAATGTACCACCTCTTAAGCATTTCTAAAATCCACACCTTCCGCTGGGGCTTCCGCATGTTATTTTCTTTTGTGGAAGGCACTTGACTGAGGTAAACTAATTACTCATGTGTTTCCTCAGCACCATTGATTTGACAGATCCCTTGTGTTTCTGGCGAATCTGTGAACACCTCGGTTATTTCATGAGAAACATCTTTCAAAGTTTGGGGAGTTAGGCAGTGCTATTTTCCTAGAAAAATAAGTGCCGGAATTCACCATAAATGGTGCCTACCTAAGAGGTTCCAGAACTGAGTTCCAGGTGGAAAAAAGCCCTGGGGTTAGGGCTTCTAAAGGAGAGACAAAAAGCAGCAGCAGCAGCAACCAGATCTCTCTACATGGAGGTGCCACTCATACTTGAGTAAAAGGGAGTCTGTCACATAGCACCCTAAAAGACCTCTGGAAGCAGATAAATCCATCAAAGGAGGAGATATATGATGTGGCAGCTGCTGCAAGGGGGGGCTGAGCTGCTGTAGATACTCTCAGGTCTTTGACCCTGACCCTGCTTCCATCTCAAAAAGGACACACCAGAAACGTGGGAAGCGTCTCAAGCCTGGACGTCACATTTCCACCAGGCTATTGTTTACCTCCCAACAAACAAAACAGCGGCTTATGCTCCTGGACTCCAGAAGCATTCTCCATATCAACACATACGTAACTCTTAATATCCTTTTCAATTGCTGCCTCACCACGCTGTGGAGAAGAGAGTCTGGGGAAGAAGGGAAAGATTTCACAGCACAAAGGGTTGGGTCCTCCTTAAGGAGGCTGTTTGCAATTTCCCTCAGCCACTGAGACAAAAAAGGCTGTTTAACAAGTCTCTTGGCTTCTCTGGATCCGCACCCCAACCAAGCCAAGCCAGAAAGATCCTTTTTGCACATTTTACGTAGCAATTGAGCCCTGCTGCAGCTGAAGCGTTGTTTCCTGCAGTAAATGCATAAAGCGTGAAGGGTAGACTTGTGCCTGAACACTTGGGGAGGGGGGGGAGAGAGATGCGCTGCAGAGCCCCAATTGGCCATGGCTCTTCGGCGCGTGTCCACTATGCGTTTAGCAACGCATGCCTGCCCTTCACGCACAAGTTGCACAAGTTTCCCTTGCAGATTTTTCTCTCAATCTGTTTCTTGTCTGTCAGGGCCATGTGTGTTTTTTGAGATTAAAAAGGAACACCTTCAAAGACCAAAATCCTGCACCAAATATGTTGGATTTTGCCAGCCTGCACTTAGTATGCAAATCAGGTACATTGGCATATTTTTCTTTCTTGGTTTGAAAACATGATTCTACGGTCCTTCACCGTAAACGTAATTTATTCTGCTTCACCTAGTGACTAGGTGGGACTGTTAGGATTCTTGCTCCGTGCTTGCAGTCATGGGATTGTTGTCTATCACATGACAGTGTATGTTTTCATTCCAAATAGTGGGAAGTGACAGAGACAGGGTGTTTGGTATTACTGTGTTTCCGTGGTGTAGGACTATTGTCCTTTGTTCTTTCTGTTTGCTGTCCGATGAGAAAGAGGAAGGAGCTAAGTCAGAATGCTCCGAGTGTATTATATGTAAATAAACATAGTTTAGCCAAAATGCTGTGCTACTGAGTTCTGTTACACAAACTGCTAACACTCCACAGGATCCTAAGTGTGCTAATGCCACTTGGTATCAGTCGCTGGGATGCTTTGGCTGGAGAAAGCTTTAGAAGCTCCCGACCGACCAGGAGGGAGAGAACCTGCCAGTCAGGCATGTGTCCCTACCAGGGTCCTACACTTGAGTAGGACGAGCCTAACATGGACAAGGAGTTGTGGGGGGTAGGCACTGAAACTTTATCCCTTGGCCACTGAAATCTTGTTCAGCTTTAATGAGAGTATGGGTTTGGAATTGCACACATACCTTCAAGCACACACACACACACACACACACACACACACACACACGTGCTTGAAAGCTGCTTAAATAAATAATGGCAGACAGAGAAAAGCTGAGATTCTCAAGAAGTCATATTTTATGGTTCCCTCATATAAATCAGTCACAATGTTTTTCTATATATTGCAGAAGATTCTGAGGTCACATACTGGGTTTTAGTCTCTGTTGGGTCCCTGCTGGTCAGGCCTGTTGAACCTAAATGCTGCATTCCACAAACGGACAAGAAGCCAGAACATACCCAACACCCCTGTCCCTCCCACCCCGTGGATGGACAAATGTGGAATTTGTCCCCCTATGAGGGGAATAGGGGTCGTTAAACAACTCTCAGCACCCTTAACAAATGATATTTCCCAGGATACTTTGAGGGGAAGCCATTACTGTTTAAAGTGGTATCATAGCACTTTACAAGTTTGGTGGAGGTGGAGCCTGTTTTTGTATTATGAGACCACTTGTCAACATTTGCCCAATCCACATTTGTCTCCTATTCCCTTCATAGAGCTACAGTTACTTGAGTGGCTTAATTATCCATCCCTCTTCCCAGGGAACTCTGAGAAGTGAAGCTCTGTGAGGGGGATATGGGCTTAAGGACATCTTTTGTCACGGTCTTTGCTCAAAGACAATAAGGGGATTGAAGATGGCAATTACAAGCATCAGCACTGGATGCTGTGGTGGCACTGAGGATGCTTCCCTCTCTGAAGCGAAAGTGTTACCACAACTCCAGGCTGAGATCTTGAGAAAAAAGCCCACCCCTGGTTTTCCTAACATAGGTTTAGTCTTCATTCTAGGCAATTAGCACTTTGGGGAAACATCCACGACTACAGCGATTTGTTTAATTTACAACCCCATGCATGTCTTAACTGTTCAGAGCCTGACCGCTAGAATTTCTTCAACTGCTGCCTGAATATTAGCTCCGTATTTCTTTTTAAATACCCACTCAAGCAATGCTAAATTGTGCTGATGGTAGGAGAGGTGATTTAGCACACCTCTAAAGGGCCCTCTATAGCAATCAGCAGTCAAACAAAGCCTTCTGCTGATTTGCTGTTGTGGAAAGCGGCCCCTTGTTTTCCCAGACATCCCAAGTAGGTGAATGCAAGGCTCCTTGCTTTCCAGACATCCCTACAGACTGGATGGGGTGGAGGATGGAGGCTCAACCACTTCTGTTCAGGAACAACCTCACTCATTCTTTCTTTTCTATTCCCTCTCCATTCAGGGAAGAGGAAGTGCAAACATGCCCTGAAAGCACACATCCAGACCAAAAACTCCCTCTGAAAAAGTGGGTATGTAATTTGAAGGCACTTCTGGATTCTTTGCTGTCACTTGAGGCTCTGGTGGCCTCGGTGGCACAGAGTGCCTTCCATCAGCTTTGGCTGGTGTCCCAGCTGCACCCCTATCTGGACAGGGATAGCCTAACGTCTGTCATCTGTGCTCTGGTAACATCTAGGTTAGATTACTGTAATGTGTTATATGTAGGGCTGTCTCTGAAGACGGTTCAGAAACTGCAGTTGGTGCAGAATTTGGTGACCAGGTTGCTCACCAGGGCACGATGGTTTGAGCATGTTACACGAATCCTGGCTTGACTGCACTGGCTGCTGATTAGTTTCCAGGCCTAATTCAAAGCATTGGTTTTGACTTATAAAGCCTTAAATGGCTCGGGACTACAGTACCTCAAGAACCACCTCTCCCCATATGAACCAACTCAGATCCTGCAATTATCATCTGAGGCCTTTCTTTGTGTGCCTCTTCCACAAGATGTCCAGAGGATGGCAATACAAGAACGGGCCTTTTCTGTGGTGGCTTCCTGTTTATGAATGCTCTCCCCAAGAAGGCTCACCTGGCTCCTTTATTATATATCTTTAGATACCAGGCTTTGGCTGATTAGACATTGTATGTTAGGTAACATTGTATGTTAGGTAACCAGAGCTTTGGCTGATTAAACATTGTATGGCATTTTAACTGTATTTGTGGGAGGCAGGTGATTGGTTTGTTCTTGTTCTTGTTTGTCTATGTATTTTGTGTTTTCTTGTTTTGTACTGCCCTGTGATCTTCAAATGAAGGCCAGCATACTTACTTACTTACTACATAAGATAAGATAGATAAGATAAAATAAGATAAGACGTCCCCTCCCTTCAAATCCAGATGTTTGGCCGGTGATTATGATTACTCAGAGAGGAAGAAAATGCACTCTGAATTATTTTTTATTTATTAAAATTTATATGACTCTTGTCTTTTGGGTAAAAAAGCCCCCTTTCTCTCTTCGCCACAAATGGCTAGGCAGAAGGTGGAACATGGCAACAGACTGGTGCCCCCAGCTATTCAAGAAGCAGTCGGGGGGGGGCTGTTTCCTTCTGCTCCAGAAAACCACTGGAGAGCTGGCAGAAAATGGCCCTTCTGGCAGTGGAACAGGCTCTGTTACCCCTCATGAAAGAGTCTGTATTTTACAGCCACTTGTCTGGAGTGCTGGACTAGGTTTCAGGCAAAACAATCTTAATGGCAGCCCACGCCTCTCTTTGCCTCAGGCACTGTCTGAGGCCTTGATGAGCTCTTACTTAAACAAAGCTCGCTTCGTAGGCAACAGCATCCTTTCCGACAAAACCCAAAAAGGATCTATAATTGATTCAGACGCAACATCCCATAGTTCCTTGACAAGTCCCCCCAAGGGCCGGTTCAATCACACACACACACACACACACACACACACACCCTGTAAACACACCCCCTTCCACAACTTTATGGGCTCTGCTGCTCTCCACATCTCTGACCTCATCATGTCTGTCATGTTCTGGAGATTAAACCTGCCATTTTGAATCCTTGATAATATTGGGCTTGGCAGACATCCCACCTAGCTAGGTCAAAGATAAATACAAACCCAAGCACCGCACTGTGGGGAAATTGACAACTGCGCTTCCTAGAAAAGTCTGTTTTGTGGGGTGGGGGAAAAGACTTTATTACTCCACATCAGCACTTTCTAGCTTTTATGACTGTCAAAGCCAGCCAGTGTACAAGGGCACTGAACAAGGAATAGGGTTGCATAAAACCCCTAAACAACTCTCTTCTAGGAAATTAAACTGGATATATTGAACTGTGGCAAAACAGGTCGGTCACGCGTCCTAAACCACTTGTACCCAGAAGACCATGTTAGTTTTGTTCTCATAAAAGTTCTCTTTCACAAGCCCAGTGCTAGTACAGTGCATTGGCCACTATTTAAGGTGCTACTTTTAATCCGCAAAGCCATAACTTTTATGACACAAAGTAAGAGCTAAAACACATTGGGGACACAAAGATTACCCTAACCGAGGTTTGCTGGAAGAAACCTGAACACTATACTGCAGCTAGAATGCTACTGCATGATGCTGTCGAGCGAAGTGATAACCGTTTGCAGGTTTATACAGAACTAAGAGCCAGAGATGTTTCTTCAATGACTTCTGGTGGCTGGTGACTACTGGCTACTATATTTATTCCACCTAAGAACGTAAGAACAGTTCTGCGTATGGAAAGCCCACAAGTAGGACTCCAGCCTTATCCCCTCCTGTGGTTTCCAGCAGCTGTTATTCAGAAGCATACTGCCTCCGACTGTGGAGGCAGAGTATAGCATTCATTGCTAGTATCTCAAGAGTCTCCTCCAGCACCATAATTCAAAAGCATCAGTTCTTCGGCGATCAGACCATAAAGAAGGCTGATTGCCGAAGAATTGATGCTTTTGAATTATGGTGCTGGAGGAGACTCTTGAGAGTCCCATGGACTGCAAAAAGATCCCTTCTTAAGGAAATCAGCCCTGAGTGCTCACTGGAGGGACAGATCCTGAAGCTGAGGCTCAAAAACTTTGGCCACCTCATGAGAAGAGAAGACTCCCTGGAAAAGACCCTGATGTTGGGAAAGATTGAGGGCACAAGGAGAAGGGGACGACAGAGAACGAGATGGCTGGACAGTGTTCTCGAAGCTACCAGCATGAGTTTGACCAAATATAAATATCTGGGTGTTACATTTCAGGCTACATCTAGTTGGCTAGCCCACTTTAAGGCTGTAACCATCCTAACACGAAGAGCAACTGGTGTACTGCTTAGTTTCTTCCATACCCGGGGAGGACAATTGGTGATCCCGGCATTAAGAGCTTTTGTTGGGAAAGCTATTCCCCAGATGTTATATGGGATAGAACTCTGGGGGTGGAACCAGAGGCTGTTGGAACGGCTTGAAATTTTGCAAAATTATTACCTCAAGAGGATTCTAGGCCTTCCTCAAGGAACACCAGCAGCTTTCTTGAGGGTGGAAGTTGGATTACCCTCTGTGTCTGCCAGGGCCCACTTAAGATTCCTACGATTTTACATCAACCTTGCAAACACTTCAAACACCTTATTGGCCAAACAAGCCTTTGTATCTCTTCAAAAGAACATCAGTTGGCGTCAAAACCTATCTGAGATCCTGGTTAGATACACCCTACCGGAGTTTAATATTCTCAAACTGTGGAGCCTGGACAAAGTTCGGGAAGGGATCCTGGAGAGAGACGCTCTGTTAGATATCACAAAAATACAGAACCCAGGGTCCTCCCACTGGTTTCCCCGACTGAAAACAGTCAAAACCTGCGCCAATTATTTGGCGAATATCACCAACCCCACCCTTCGGAGAGCTTTCACCATGGCCCGTTTTCAAACCATTCCTACGGCCTATTTGTCAGGCAGATATGCAAAAATCCCAGTAGAGCAGCGTATATGTCCTTGTCATATGAGAACCAAAGAGGATCTCACACATTACATGTTGTATTGTCCCATCTATTCGGCCTTCAGGGATGCGATGTTACAAACTATTCCCAAATCAATAGCCAACCCTGAGGACCAAGTAAAGTTTTTACTGGTGGACGCTGATCCACGGATTTCTCACGTGGTAGCGGTCTTTGTGGTGAAGGCTATGAAAACTAGGGTATGGTTCCTGGAGGAAATGGTGAGGTTCCTCCCATTGCTCTCCTAACCTGTTGCTGTATCTTCTTTCCTGAATGGCGAGGTTTTTTTGGGTAGTTTCCTTGCTGGGACAGCATGGCATGAATTTTAGCTTATTTTTATAATTTTATTGTTTATCTTTTAATAATGTTTTATGGTATTTTGTGTAAAGGCATGGACCTCACAAATCTAATAATAAACTTTGACTTTGACTTTGACCAAACTGCGGGAGGCAGTGGAAGACAGGAGTGCCTGGCGTGCTCTGGTCCATGGGGTTACGAAGAGTCGGACACAACTAAACGATTAAGCAACAACAAATTGATAGCCTTATCCTCCATTAAGTTTGTCTAATCCTCTTTTAAAGCTATCAAAGTTTGTGGCCATCACTGTCAATTCCACAGTTTAACCAAGCACTATGTAAAGAAGTACTTTCTTCTGTCTGTCCTCAATCTTCCACCACCCAACCTCATTGAATGCCCACAAGTTCCAGCGCTATGAGAGAGGGAAAACAACTATTCTCTATCCACTTTCTCCATGCCATGCACGGTTTCATAACACTTCTATCATGTACCTCTCACTCACCTTTTCTCTAAACTAAAAAGCCCCAAATACTGCAACCTTTCTTCACAGGGGAATTTATTCACTCCCTTCATCAGTTTGGTTGCCATTTTTTGAACCTTTTCCCAACTCTACAATATCCTTTCTGAGGTGAGGCAACCAGAATGGTACACAGTATTCAAGGGCGCCATCTGCTAGGGGCTGAGCCCTTTCGTCCCCCCATACTTTCGAGGAGGGTGCCACTCCTCCCCCCAAAAAGTCCAAAGCCTTCCTGAAGAGGCCAAGCATGGAGCCGAGTGTGGCATGGCTTCAATCTCCTCCTCCTGCCATGGAGGAGGCTGGAAGCAGCTCCAGGCTGATGGTGACAGAAGCAGCAGGAAAACATGCAACCATTGAAGCTGTGCTGCTGTTGCTGCGCTTCTGCTGAGCTCAGCTCTGCCTCTGACATCCTGATGTCACATGTACCACGTTGTGACATCACACATGTGATATCATGTGCCGCGTGCCACCAGCCCCCCCCTTCTTATTTGGAAGCTGGCATGTGTGACTGTTTTCCAAATGCAGTTGCACAATAGATATGTATAATGGCGTTATGGTATCGGCAGAAAACGCAAGGTGAACTGACAGCACCACCATCTCCAGCTTCTGCTGCTAATGCTGATTTGCACAGTGTCCCTCCTTCTCACATCAGAAGGATTTAAGGACAGACTATACAGTATACAAAGTGGGAGATTTCTATATATGCCCATTCTGGGGCAGAATAATAAAACTTACAAGTATATTGGGAACATAGGTGCACTTTGGAAGAAGAGTCATGAAAGGCATGTTTAATTAAGTGGTTTCGTTTTGTTGCTTGCTTGCTTGCTTGCATGCATGCCCTCCTTTGTTTCCTAAAAGGATTTATGATCTTTGGGAAATTAGATTATGAGTCCTTTGGGGATAGTAAGGACAAGTCCTTGATGACATTATAGCATCCTGCCCTGAACTAGAGAAGAAGGTAGGCTGCAAGTATAATAAATATACAAGGAGATGTTTAATAGCTGCTCAGATCTTTAGACAGAGACCTGGACTACCTCACATCTGAGGAATAGGAGGATGCTCAGAAATCTATGCCACCAATCTATTATTTCCAGGCATGAGTGATGCTGTGTTAGGTCTCTGGCTTGACATTTTTGCAGGCTCTTCCTCACAGCAGAGAAGGGAATTGGATCCCTCCTGAGAGAAGATCTGAGCAGGAGGCAGTGCCTGTAACCTATTTGCTAATTGGGGAACCCAGGCCTGGGTCATGGTGCCATTCTGAGCAAGCTACACTTAATCTAACAAGGTGACCTTCTATGGGACTATCGTTTTCTGCCTTCACAAAATGTCAGAGGTCAGAGTGACGGACATTTGCTTAAGGGTTTCTTACAGCAGCCTCTGCTGATCCTCTGCTTTGAGGCTCTTTGCAAACCTGATTGATGGCAAAGACCTTCAAGGGAAAGAGGTTTAACATTTTAAAGAGCAGTTTTATAAACGGATTCAATTATACATGGCCCAGCGTGTGGATGAAAGCAAAGCATGCCCACCACGCAGGTCACAGTTTTAATCCAGAAATGTGAGATGGGGAGGGTTCACCCTGCTTTTCATAAGTTCAAAGATGTCTTGGTTTTGATGAAAACATGGAAGCTATCCAAGAACCAGAGATGGGCTATTGAGAGATCATCCAACCCATGGCCACCACTGATGGCCAGGAAGATTCTGAAGACTTAAAATCAAGTGGATTTCTAAGGGCTGGCTCATACACAACACACACACACACACGTATATACATCAAATGAGTACTGTTCATATAATGACTGGCAGCTGAATGGGTGAACTGATCCCATTTGAAAAAACACTGTGTGTTGAAGTGATGTGAAAAGTTATCTGTGTCATTATTCCTGCAATACTGTATTTACACATACATAAAAGTTAGCAGGTTATATCGTTTCCATCTAGTTGATATGTGTTCATGTGTGAAACAGCCCCAAGACAGGACTTTGTAAGCCTGTTTCTTCTCCTCTCTGTTTGGCACAGCTGCTTTGCTAGGTTCTTCCAACACTCGTGTTAGGATCACGGCTACATACCGTGCACTACAAAGTAAAAGAATCAAGGTACAACATTAAAGGCAGTTCAAGCTTGCCCCAAGAAATGCTGAATTTCCTACAACCTGTGTATGTTAAACTGCCAGAAAATGTAGTTATCAGCACCAATAACTGGGAAGATTTGAGATATTATAGTCAAATGAGGACAAATGTGCATTTTGCAAGGAAATATGAAAGTAAGATTTTTTCTTTCTTTCTGAGAAAGTAATTTCAGTTCTAAAGGAAACCGAAGGGGGGTGGGTTAAGGATTTTCAGGAACAACACAATCTTGCTTTTAAGAAGCTTTAACTAGCAACAGAAGCAACTGGGAAGTCACAGAGAAAACACCTAGTGAGGTACGTAGGGTAAAAATTCAACTCTGTCATGATGCTTAAAGAATCTAATTGGGAAGCCATTTTCTTACCTATCTATAGAATTCTAGCAGCTACCTTGCTGAGATTCAGACCAAAGTTTGGGACATCAATAGGTATCAGCAACTCTCCCAATTTTGGTTTCTTAATTTTCCATGCTTTCCATTTCTCCACATTTCCACATCCGTTTGTGAATTATTTTAACAAGCAAGTCTTCTTGAAGATTCAGCAGCATCTCAGTGCTGATTTCTACACACATGCATGTATTTCTGCAAAATATACACATTTTTGCAAAGCAATTTCCCTGTTTTTAATGCATTTTTGTATGCTATTTTCAGTAATATATCCATTTTTTATCCACACTTTACCCAAGTATATGCACTTTTGTACAAGTTCCTTGACAGGAGAACTGAATTGCATATTTTTTATCGAAAGTGCAAATTAGGTAGGGTCGCCTATAAATGTGAAGTGAATGAAATTCCTCCCCCATCCCAAGATATAAGCAATCATAACAGACGGACTCTGCTTGATTTGAAAAGTCCACTAAGAAAGGGTTTTCTCATTTACATGTAGTTCACATCATCCCAGATTATGAGGCCAAACAGCAATAATTTGAAATGGTACTATATAAATAAATCCAATTTCTAAGTTATGATTTCTATCAGAGCCAAAAAAGAAGTACTCTTGGGAGCAGATTAAGGTGGGGAAAATTACACCCAACCTGCTTTATTCAGTCAGTTAAAAGTCAGAATGAAAGATGACTGACTTGACAAAGCTTCCAAAAGTCACAGGAGGCAACTGCTTGGAGTGTTCTGTTTCATAACCTCAAGCTGCCAGTGACCAGCTCGCGTGCTCCTGCAATGTGCCAAGCTATTAGCCCCACGCGACAAGCGGCTGCTTGCAGTTCAGCATTCTCAATTGGCACCTTCCAAAGCCCAGCTGCCAGCGTTCTCCAAGCTGCCACACAGACGACCGTCACACCAAAGGTGATGACGATACCAGACTGTCATCCTTGGAGCTTGGACTTGGTTAGAATTCGACATTTGGGGGCCCAGATCTGAACACCGAGAAGTGCTTTCTACAGCCAAGGCATTGCAAAATGGTAAATCGCCCAAATCCAAAATGTAGATTTTCATAGCCTAAGTCAGTGGTTTTCAACCAGTGTGCTGTGGCACCCTGGGGTGCCTTGAAAGATTATCAGGGGTGCCGTGGGCAGTACTGGCCTATGTCGTTCTTTCCTTCCATCCCTCCTCTGATGCTCTCTTGGAAATGGACAGACAAGTCCCAGGCCAATGCGGGGCAGTGTTAGAGACCAGCAGTGGCAACAGCAGCTGCCCCAAGGGCTCCCAAGGAGAGGGGAGAGGAGAGGAGGCTGAATGAACCCTTCACATGGGACGTCGTTTGAGAACGGGTGAAAGGCTGCCAGCTCTGTGGGCAAGGGGTGATGTATCTAGGCTCCTGAGCCCCACAAGGGTGCCACAGAAAAAAATGTAGTTGGTCAAGGGAGCTGTGGACTCAAAAAAGGTTGAAAACCTTTGGCCTAAGTTTACATCAATTTCCCTCAAATGTTTCAAAATCTGTGGTTGGCACATGACCTCCGATTATCTTTTGATTCTAATCGGCTTCTTTGGCAACCAATCATCTTATCAGGGTAGGCGCTCAGCAACAAACTTTCTTCTGCTAACCCCCTGAATGTGATGGGTGTTGAGAGCTGAGAACACTGCCCTGAATAGCAAACACCTTGAGATTAATCCTTTAAAATGGAGATCAAGTCCATTCTCTTTTTTCAGTGAGCTATTTTCTATGCAAATGAAGTTCCAAGGATCCTGAGCTTGTTCTGTAATTAGTGTCAAGTTAATTAAAAAAGAAAGCCTTTAACAGGTGTTCATTTCACATTTGGTGAAGGGACGTTGAAGCCTGCCCATCACTGCTGCCTGTCTCCAGTACAGATTTGGAAGTGAAAAATGTGGGATGAATTATTACTAGAGCAGTCAAGTACAACATTTTCCTGTTGCCTAGAATGGACACACAGGGGAATGTGGCTTCAAACAGGGACGACTTCCTGTCCTACCTGCTCTGGAGCTTCCTCCCCCTGTGTGTGACCAGGTAGATGGGCATGACCCTAGCTGACCAGATAAAAGGACTGACCATGCAACCATCTCTTTCTTAAAAATTATAACTAAAATTGGTCCTCCAAGAGATAAGCAGCTCAGTCCTGTGGCTGGCTTGGGGTGTCCTGCTAACCTGGACAGAACGAAGGAGCAGTGGGGAAAGGTCAGTCTCACACAAACCAAAAGTGAATTCCAGAAACCCAGGCAATACAGCAAAGGATTCTGGGACACTCTCAGCATGCGCAGGATGCTTGGTGAGGGCAAAAGCAAAGGGTCACCATGAATTTGCATGCTTCTTTTAACCAGAAACCAGACTGAATGTTGCTGCCCTAGATAGCTGCTTAGTTTGCAAGTATGATTCTGTGAGCCCTGTCAAAAGTCTGGAGCAGGACACCCTTTACCTATAGAAAAAAAATATATCTTTGACACTGGCCTACCAAGACTCTTATTTCTTTATCACTATACAAAAACAGTGCCAGGTGCCAGGAACTGCTGTACAAAATACCATGGGAGTCGGTGACAAAATGGCTGCCATGTGGGCATAGCAAGATTCAAAATGGCTGCCATCCAGGTGTGGCATAACACAAAATGGCTGCCCTATCAAAAAAAGAGCAGGAAAAAGGGCAAGATCATGAAAAGGGGTGGAAATTCCCACCCCTCTCCATGAATGAGAAAAAAGACACAGACATAAGTCATCACTGTGCTCACTTCACACAGAGAAAGTATTTGTACCTCTACTCTGTTCAGAACAGAAGAAAGAATGCGTGCCTAATTCTGGCATTCAATGAAATGTGGGCAAGTCTGAGGTGGGGACTTCTTTAATGCAGAAGAAGCCAAGTCATTGCAAACAGGAACCAAGCAGGAAGAGCAAACAGTCTCTTGTGCATTGTGGATTGTAGAGGGGGGACTGGCAGACATGCTGGAGCTCAAGGGCTTCAAGTTGGCAGCGCTGTGCAGTCCTTGACCTGAGGAGCTTACAATCCACATTTCCACAGTGAGGGAGACAATAGGCAAATGGGAGGGATGGGAGGAAAGAAAGAGACGAGAGCAACTGTCTGAACAGCAACAAGGACACTGACTTTTATATACTTTGCTTTCATCCCCAACAAAATAAAACCTAAGGGGTTTAGTCAAAGGCACCAAAGAAGAGAGGAGTTTAGAGGACAGGCTTTAAAAGAAAGAGGGCGGGCGGGAGGAAGAGGTGGTGGTGGTCATGGAAAGCGTTGGCAGGTAAGGGCAAAAGGGTAAGAGTAAGACAAGCCCACAGTAAGCTTTGATGGGAGAGACAAAGAGGAGTTTCTGCTGGATTCTTCCCACACAGTGCTCCTCCCCCCCCCCCCCAGGAAAAATAGGTGCCGGAACTCACCATGAAGTTGTTACAGTAAGTTGCAGGGTGACTTGGGGCAGCCCTGAACAGATGCCAGTTTGACAACAGCCGAATTCACCGCCCACAGAGGTGCTAAAAACTACAGCAAAATTGTGAGATCTTCTGCGCTGTGCAAGAGCTCAGGTGAAAACTTCCTGAAAATGGATGCAATATTTCCCTAAATCGGTGCTGCTGCTGGCAGATGGGGGGGGGTGCCTGCAGGACTGAAGCACGGGAGTTTCTGTAGCCTCACCCTGCCTAATGGCCCAGCCCCAAATTCACACACCCAGGTATGTATCATTCTGCCTTTATCCTCACAGCAACCCTGTGAGGTAGTCGAGGCTGGCAGGTGGTAACTTGCCCAAAGTCCCTGTGAGCTGCATGAGACTGTCACTCTGGCCTTTCTGTGTTAGGCCCAGGGCTTTTTCTCAGCCAGAAATCACCGAAACTCAGTTCCGGCACCTCTCTGGTGGGCGCCATTACCATTCTAAGAGAACGAGGGAGACATTCATGGTGAGTTCCATCACCATTTTTTCTACAAAAATAGCACCAGTTAGGTCTAACTCTCTCCCTACTGCCACAGCTCAAGCCTTTTGTATCTCCTATAACCCATTCCCTCCCACTCTCCCAGCAGAGGGGAAGAGGTTTCGGTTAAAGAGTTTGTATGACTGCCTTGATAAAGCGCACCTTGATAAATTGGCACTCTAGGCTGCAAGCAGGAAAATGAAATTCAGCAAAGACAAATGTAAAGTATTACATGCTGGAAAAAGCAGACCAAATATATAAATAGGAAACTGGGGGATAGGACGGATAGGACAGCAAGGAACTGGCTAGGCTCCAGAATAAGTGAGGAGGATTCAAAGGCTTAGGATTACTCACAAGTTCAGTGTGAGAATCTTGCATTGTAATGCTGCTATGAAAAATACTGTTGGGGTTTTGAGGGACAGGGAAGGGAGAAGCTTGGTCGTATGAAAGCTGCCTGTCATACCATGTGGCCCATCCAGCCCAGCATGATCTTCTACTCTGCCTGACAGTGGCTCTCCCAAGTTCCCACACAGAAGCCCTTCCCAGCCAAGCTACTTGAGATCATTTTTAATTGGAAATGCCAAGAATGAAACCTGGGACCTTCTGCATGCACTAAGACAGGGGTCAGCAAACTTTTTCAACAGGGGGCCGGTGTACTGTCCCTCAGACCTTGTGGAGGGCCGGACTGTATTTTGGGGGGGAAATGAACGAATTCCAATGCCCCACAAATAACCCAGTGATGCATTTTAAATAAAAGGACACATTCTACTCATGTTAAAACACGCTGATTCCAGGACCATCCGCGTGCTGGATTTAGAAGGCGATTGGGCCAGATCTGGCACCCGGGCCTTAGTTTGCCTACCCATGCACTAAGCTATGTCCAGCAGGCAGCAGCCTAGGATGCCAGAAGTAAAATCATCATTGATAAACTAGACTAAAAACTTTTAGTCTGTTTCTGGTTCCTTACAAGAAAACTAGTCCAGGTAGCAAAATAGGCAGGTTAGGAATTGTTCGTTCTCCTTCAGATTAGAAAAACTCATAACCATTCACTGGAGTAAAAAAAACAACTGAGAAGCAGCATGCTTAAAGATTCTGCAGCGCATATGAAACTTATGGAACTCATCACCCACAGGATGTCATTACAGGTCCCAGCAGAAGTGGCTTTTTAAAAGAGTAATAGATACATGGAATGCGGGTCTACTAGAAAGCTACAAGCCTTGATAGCGCCTAAAAGCGTCATCTCTATTTCCGCAGATTTTTGCCCCAGCAGGTGCTGGCAGATAACAACAGAGAACAGATATTACCATCATGCACCATTCTCTTCTATGAATTTTCCTTTCCCATCTGGCTGGCCGCTGTCAAACCTGAAGAGGGGCTTTCTCTGACTCAATACTGCAATTCTCATGTTCAAACCTGCCTAATCTCAACTATGGCTGAAGCACAGCTGGGGTGTGTCAACTGCACTAGGGATATTTTGACCACTGGTGGTCCCAGGTGCTGGATTTGGCCCACAAAACAATTTTATCCTAGGCCACCTTACTACATTTTACTTGGAACATGAAAAAAGATTTGCCCACAGTTTCAAGGTGGGAAAAGTGTTTTGTTTTCAGAGACAATCCCTGTTTCAACATTCTCTCTATGGCTCGGGCTGTATTGCTGCCTGAGGCCTAAAGATGTTGTCTCCTCTCTGTTCCACATACAGAAGCTGACTGGACTGGCAGCCGACCATTACTTCAGTAGTTACGAAATAGCATCTTGAGGCAGAGGACTAGCTTGCACAGGAGGGGCAGGACAGATCATGTAGCATACATAGCTCCGTTCTCCAGTAAGGGGGCAGGAATAGCTGACAGGGGGTTAGGAGGAACAACCAGGGGGTGGTCACCACTGCTCCCAGCATCTGCCTGCGGTGGTAGCCTCTCTCTACTTAGTGGTGGAGTCAGCTCTGCCCCCTCTCTCTGGACCTTGTATAGAAATCCTAATTGCTAGGTGGTGTTATCCCTATTATACAACTTATCCATTTCTGAAGGGGTCTGGCTATGTGGCAAAATAACACCATTGTTTGGAAAACAAAGCTATCCCCTTCCCTTCCCTACCACAGGTCCACCTAGAAGGCCAGGAACAAGAACACAACTTTTTAATGTTTAAATATTAGCGATGCTATAAACTTTTAAAAGGCTATTTGTTGCCTTTTATAGCTGAAATAATGTGTTTCTTAAAATCTGGGCCTGAACAAAGCAGTCAGGATTTATTAAAGGTATATTGTAAATACCAGCAAAGCAATGCTACCTCAGCCAAAAGATCGAATATATGCTATATCTTTCTGCCTGCGACATATGTTCTGTTGTCAGAGACCATTATTAAAGGGGAATAATAATGCTTCAGTTCAACCCAGTGCAAAGGCAATTATTTTTTACATCAATGGAACTTAAGCACGGGTTAACAATGCTTTCAACTGCACCTTTTAATTACACTTTGAAATGCACAAAATGCAATAAATGTGCATTGCCTCCCTTAGTCATTAAAATCATAGGGCTGGATAGAATTCCTTTAAGCCCAGCTCCGGACTCAGTGGGGGAAAAAGATCTTAGGGGGAGATTCTACAAGTTGGTCTCTTGCTGTTTTCTATCCTTCTTGTTTCCCGGTTAGCTCACCTGCTGAAATACTCGGGCCACATTATGCAATATCATTTCTTATCTGCATGATATTTCACTTCCTTCTTCAGAGAAGCTAGACACTGTGTGGGGTCCCCCCGCTGCCACCAAATAAACCTCACTCTTTCCTAATTGAAACATTACTCCAGCCCCTCAAAAGCGAAACATAAAAGTATTCATAAACATTCCGTGACATCACAGGAACTCAGCCAATGGGAAAGGCAGACTACCCATATATTCAGATTTTGGAGCTATTTCTCCCTCACAATTCTTGAGAATGCCAGAGTCAAAATATAGAGAGTGAATGCTTGCCTTCATTAGCTTTAAAAATTCAGAAGCCACTCCCTCTCCCTTCTCCTTGGGCTGTCTTATTAATATTTAAGAGCTGGCATGAACAGTTCCTGCTGAACAGGCTTTTTCCATAGCCGAGCTTTGCTTAGGTTTTTACAGCTCAAATACATCTTGCCAAACAGAAAAGCTTGCCAATTGACAGTGGCACCAACAGCCATACCACAGCCATCCTGAATCACTGCTTGCATTGGCCATTTCCGGCCTCCCCTAGTGATGTTGCCCAATCCTTGCTGAGTCAACCAGCCACTGCCTCATCTTGCGGCAATGTACTCTGAGCGCTAATTATGCACAAAGACGTAATACTTCTTCCTTTGCCTTTGATGAGTCCTGAGCCTGCTGCCAATCAGTTTCGCCAAATGACCCTGAGTTGAGTTCTCACGCTGAGAGAAAATAGACGAGGTAACATTCATAATTTTACAAACCTCAAACAACCTTTGCCTCTAATCACCTTTCCTATTATTATAATAAACTGAAAGTCTCAACTTATAAAGCACACAGCCTGAGGCTCTTCACATTCATCAGGGCAGGGTGGAGCTGCGGACCTAGTTCCTGAGGAACAGCAGCCTCTCTCAAGGGAAGGCGTGAAGAGGGCAGTGGTGTTGCATGTGCAAGCAGTAGACCTTCAGCTGAACACAATCAGAAGCCTTCATGCAACTGGGAACCCTGAGTTGTTAGGGTTCCTGATCATGTGGGCGCTTCTATGTGTGTTCATCTGAGCACACTGAGAAGCCCCATTCAGCCCTTGCTGTTGGGATGCTGCATGTAGGATAGGAACACTGGAAATGGAGCTGGGACATCTTAGGGAAGGTGTCTATAAATGTGAAAGGTTGTCATTTTTGGTTTCTTTCCTGGAACACTGGGTAATGGATAATGCCAATGGATAACGTTTTTAAAAAGTAACAAATAAAACCGGGGGGGGTGGGGGGAGCAAAGCAATATTGCAAACAATAAAAAGAGAGTTTTTAAAGAGAGCGGTGCTAAGTAGGCGGCAGCCCATTCTCCAAGCATCATCAGCTTTATGGCTTCATGGAATATTTGATAATATTTAGCCAGTCAATTGACAAAACTTACCGGCCAATTGACCTATAAGCTTATCCTTGTTTGCATCCAGACTTCCTGAGAGCGCTGTGATTTCAGATTGAAGATACTGATATTTTAAAAAAACCAACTGTGAATAATGCTGCAATTTGCACAACGTTGTGGTTTTATATACACTTTGATACCTTGGGAGTGAGTGAACTCAGGTTTGAAGTGACTTCAAGCAGCATATATATACAAGAATAGCCCAACACACACACTCATGATGTGAAAATCCATCGATAAAAAACCTCCAGTTTTTCATTCCCTATAATTCAAACAGAAGCTGTAAATCTAAACAGTATCTGAAGGATTTTTTTTTAAAAAAGAGGTGATCTTGCATAGCTCTTTCTAATTTTGGAATAGGTTGTACAGGATTGCTCAGCAGTAGATTGTGCCCCGTATCAATCAGTAAGGATGTGGATGGACTGGTGCCATTCTCGATTGTATCTCTCAGACACTACTATCTCTTTGGCCAGGAATGTATGACCTAGAAGAAATTCCTTCCTTGATCTCTAGGAACATGGGAATAAGCTGCCTTATACCAAGCTGGACAACTGATCAGACAAGCTCAATACTGTCTACACCGGTTGGTAGCAGCTCTCCAGGGTTTTGCACAGGAGTCATTCCCAGCCCTGCTTGGAGATGCTTAGGACTGAACCTGCATAAACAGCAGGTGCTCTACCAATGAGTTATGGCCCTTCTTATAAATAATAGCAATCCACGGAGAAAAAGACTGAAGTCGTGCAGCATCATAGTCCTTATAAATACATCTGGTCTAAAACAGACCTATTTTTGGTACTCTAATCTCCAATGCAAAGTAGATAGGGATATCACCATAGGGTTGTCAAGTGACAGAGTGATGCCCCTTCAAAGAAAAAAATAAAATAAACCCATAGTCAATGGTAGCTTTCAATTTTTACCAGATGTTTGGGCCGTAAGTCATTCTTTCCTGACTAAATCTCTATGGAGCAATCAGTCAAGCTCTGATCGCAAAACCTCTCCATCAAGTCATTCAAAGGGAAAGTTGCTTGAGGGATGCCTAATCCATGGGACCCAACATCCCATGTGTAGTTCTAGCAGTCATCAACCACAAGAAGAAAGCTGAATGGTGTGTGTGTATTTTTATTCTCAGTGGTCCATTAGAATAAAGAAAGGGGGTGGAAAATAACAATTCTCCTTGAAATGATTTCATGTTTTTCATTCATTCAAAAGCAACCCAAAGAAGACCAACCTGGGAAGCAAATTCATACACACACATGAGCACATGCACAAGGCAGAATACTTACAATGCACTTAAATTAAATTGAGCGAGAAGGGACCAATTTGTAGGAAACAGAAATGCAGTGTTACCACTATGAAGCGAGCTTACGGCTGAAGCCTTTGCAATAGCCAATAAAGCATAGAGGGTTTTTTTTTCCTTCCTCTTTCCTTCCTGAAGACTTTCCCCCTTTATTAGTGAATAAGAGAGCCAGGAACTGAATATCTCCCCAAGGGCCAATAAAGCTGCTCTTCTTGGAAGACCTGAAGACTGACTGCGAATTAAAGACTTTGCACGATGTATTACAAGCCTGTGGGTAACATATGGAATCTACTTGGCCTAATCCGCTCTCAAGCTGAGCACAGCATTGATCTGGAAATTTAACAGGCGATCAATAATTAAGGAGATTGGCTTTCCATTTCCTTTCTTCTCCCCCAGAGCATTACCTACCTGAGGATTTTTGGGAAGCCGTCGCAGCATTTTCAGAATTGAGGGGGGGGGGGTTCCATCTCAGCAAAGGACTCACCCACACTTCCGCTTGTCCCATGCCTAGAAAGCACAGGGATGAGCAGTTTTCCACTCATCACACACTTTCTAGGCATAGAGCTGAGTGGTTTTCTCTTTGCCCAGATGCTTTCCCTGGGAAAACCTGATCTTTAGAGCTGAAATGGAACAAGCACCAATCCATGGAAAACCCAATCAACATTTACTCTGATTCAGCGGTAAAGATTGGGTTTCTCCGGTGGAAAGTGTTGGGACAAGCAGAAGTCTGGATGAGCCCTAAGTTGATCACTCTAAATAGGAAGCACTCAAGCACTCTGAAACCTGATCTCTTAACCTTGTTCTGCTTGGGTTCCCTTAGTATCAGCCATCCTTACCTGCAGATATAAAAGCCAGTTCCCAACACCCTGCCCTATTTGAACACGGCCAAGCCGCAAGATGGTTTATGTAGAGAGAGACTGGCTGATTTCTCAGCAGCTCCTACTGAATCCTAAGAGAATAAAAAAGTCATACCATTGGCAGAGAACTTGCAGCCCTCCAGATGTTGTTGGATTCCAGCTCCCACCAGCACCGGTCACACCAGCCAGCATGACCAATAGTCAGAGATGTTAGGAGTTGTATTTTCTCATATCAACCCTCCTAATAACAAACTCAGGTGGTGCTTACTGACAGGAACGGTGCCAAAAGAGAACCACAGAGAAACAGGAGAAAGGTATCAGCATGCTGAGGAAACCCTGAGTTTGGTGTCATGGTCCCAGATCAAGAACCCTCAGATACAGCATTTCCATAAGAGGGGTGGGGAAGGATGCATACCCTAATCATTCCAGTGTAGACCTGCAGGCATAGATGCCTGCATATTGCTCCTGAACTCAAAGCAGAAACCTCTGCCCAAGGTCTTTGTTAGGCCCTGGAAACTCAATAGGGGTGTGGGGGCTGCTGACACAGATCCCATGATGTGTAAACAGAGGTGTACAAAATGTCTCTGTTCACACCCACACCAGAGTTGTGTTCAGACTGCACACATTCAAGCTTCTTGATGCAATAAGGGCAGGCAGACACAATAGAGCTTACCCCTCTTCGTAGGTTAGTGAAACTTCAGCAGTGCAAACACAGGAGAACTAAACTTTGCCAGTCAATGCAAACCGCTTACAGCCACAGTTCAAATATTGGCATTTGTTTCATATTTCCATTTTTTAATAATAATAAAAATGTGTTTCATCCACTGCCAGCCCTACCCAGAGTAAATCCATCGACATTAATGAACTTAAGTCAATCATGTCTGCTAACTTCAATAGGTTTCCTCTGAGGAGGACTAGCACTGGACACAGTCTTATTTTACTTTTTATACCTAAAGTTAAGGCCACTTTACACTTTATTGTAGAGTAGTTGTTTTTACTGGTTGTACACACTCTATCTATCTGCCTACCTACCTACCTACCTACCTACCTAATCACCAATCTCAAAAATTAGAACTGGATCCCAAATGAATTGAGGGGTGGGTGAGGCAGGCTTGAGGCCTAAAAAGCTGTGAGGACAAACTAAAATTATAAAGTATAGGCTAATTTCCCTGCTTTGCATAATTCATCCCAAATTGAGAATGAAGATTTGCAGCTCCATGAAGAGGAGGATTCAACCCTGCAAAAACCTCCTCGGCAGTTGTTTTTCTTGTCAGCTATGCTCCCGATTATGGCTCAGCTCCCTAATCCCAAATCTCCCATCAATTTATGCTAAAAATAAATCAGCTCTAAGTACTGACCCAACAAGTTACTGCGAGTCAATTATGTTTTCGCTGATGACAGATTGAGTCTCCCTCTATTCTCCGTTCTGGCTCCTGTGCCGGCAAGCGATTGCTTTGCCCGCTCCAGCTCCCTTTACAAGAAGCGGGGGAGAGAAGCGGGACTCCATTAGCCACCAAGCGATGTACCAGGGAAGCATTACGCTGATTAAATAATTGCAATAATAATAGCTCGTGCACGTAAGGCAATGTTTAAGATGGCAAAAGGTTGCTGCGTTGCTTTTCCCAAGTTGCAACAAGCCTTCAAGGAACCACATCTTCACCGTCAAGGCTTAATTTGACCCAGGCTGCCTTTACTGTAATGTTAAGGGCTCAGCTGGTTGGGGCGCGGATGGCGCTGTGGTCTAAACCACTGAGCCTAGGGCTTGCCGATCAGAAGGTCAGCGGTTCAAATCCCTGTGATGGGGTGAGCTACCGTTGCTCGGTCCCAGCTCCTGCCAACCTAGCAGTTCGAAAGCATGTCAAAGTGCAAGTAGATAAATAGGTACCGCTCTGGCAGGAAGGTAAACGTCGTTTCTGTGTGCTGCTCTGGTTTCGCCAGGAAATAATAAAACACAATAATTATGCACAGACCTTACTTCCTTCCAAAGCCACCATTTGGGCATCAGGACCATGGCGTAGGGGGCATAAGTTGCTTTACTCCACCATCTCTATGGAACAATGGCCTATTTGCCAGATAATGGCTGCCACCCAAATGGTCCAAATTGAAACAGGAAGCACCAAACTGCCCAGGGACTGGGTTCCCTGTAGGCATGACCTGCCAATCTCCACCACCAGGATAGCACCCAAAGTAAGATATAGCGTGGTAAAAAAAAACCAACCAGCCCACACATCCCTGTGGCAAGACACGCAAACGTTTCAAGATTAAAATCAGTATGTGTTATGTCCTTGGTCTATAAAAAGATGTCACTAATTGTTGTGTTCTTGTTTTTAAATAAAGGTTTAAGTGGTTTAATCGTGCGTCTTCATCTGTGAATCAGGATTCTAATTAATTAGTGAATCAGGATTCTAATTAATGGAGACAGTGGTCACATCCCCACAATACATTTGAAGTGCAATTATACCACTTTAACAGACATGGAGAACCCTGGGAACTGTTTGTTAAGGGTGCTGACCTCACAGAACTACAGTTCCCAGCACCCTTAACAAACCACAGTTCCCAGGGTTCTCCATGACTATTAAAGCAGTACAATAGTGCCTTAAATGTAAGGTGTGGATATTACCAGTGTCCAAGCTGAACAAAATGCCTTAAGGTAGCCATGAGGAACCAGTATCCCTCTATGTTGCTGTGCTACAACTTCCTTCACCCCTTGCAACTGGCCATGCCAGCTGGGGCAGAGGGGAGGGGTTCACCATCCCTGATCTGAAGGAGGGGCCATAGCTCAGTGGCTCTGCATCTGCTTTGTATGCAGAAAGGCCTAAATTAAATCCTTGACATCCCTTGTGATCCAGATCTGGTAGCAGGTGAGGGAAGACCTTGAAAGGGACACTGCCAGCCTGAATAGATTATAATTGGCTAGACTGATGAATAGTCGAATCTGACAGGCGGCTCCTGTGTTACTGAAAGACATTCTGACTTTAAAGTGAAGTGAGGAAAGACTGCATTACTTTAAAGGAAAGTTCTGTTCCAAAACACACAAACATTTCCAACATTAATGGGACTGGAATGGGTTTTGAACCAGTTTAAATGCCATGGCTCATAACATCATGTAGTATTTATGAGAGTTTTCTTCAGTACCAGTTGGGCTGAGAGCCTGCAGGGGCACCGAGAAAAGCTTGATCATGACTCAGCTTGGAGCTGGGGTTTAGCAGTTTGGAGCTGGGGTTTAATATGGATTAGGAGTTTTCAAGCAGCTACTATCAGATTTTGAGGAGCTGTCTGAGCTCAACAGAACACCTAAGTAGCAAAGCAGGCCTACTGAAGGTTCAGTCTCTTAGCTAAGTACCAAAAGGGATTTAAAGGGTCAGAGCCATGCTTTCTTGAAGGCTCCTACTCTGGCCTGTCAGGCAAAGAAGCATCAGACAAAAAAGAGAGAGGGTGTATCTGGTGTGCCAAATTTTACTTACTACACACAGGTTACAAAACAGATGTCTTCACATCTCCATGTTTGGGCCATTAATGCAGGCCTATAGTTGAGTCCAGAGATGGGGAGCCTGTAGCTGTCCACTAAAGTTGGAGTAGGATTTCCATTGCCCCCAACCAGCATGGTCAGAAGCACGGTTGATGGGAGCTGTAGTGAAACAACATCTAGTCGGCCACTGATTCTCTACTCCTGGTCCTAGTTTAAGGAAAGGAAGGAAAGTGGGGAGACAGGATGCTGAGATGTTCACAGTTAATTCACTGTGCTTGAACACAGTACACCTGGATGCAGAATCTGATTTCCTGTTTCCAGAGACACCTGAAGACTCAACCTTAGCAGAGTCAGGTGGTCTCTCATGAACTGGACCCTTAGGTCCTCCTTGAAGCTGCCCAGTTGCTTACCCACATCTGGAGATGCTCCATTTACCTCAGAATTATTCCCTGAGGTGAGGAGTAGGCCTTGGCAGGTATTCAGAGCTTTCTTACTGAACCATTGTTGAGTTTCCCGGGGGGCGAGGGGCAAAGCCCGTGGAAGCCAAGGCTGTTTCAAGCCAGTCTCCTTTTGCAGCCAAGTCAGGCAAAGTTTGAAGCCCTTGTTGTTTACTAAGCAAGGCTGTGTTGACGCTGCAAATTTTGCAGCTAATTCCTTTCTTTCGCAAACAATTTCATCTGGGCAGAGAGGCTGCTGGTGGGGGGATGAGCATGAAAATTGATTTCTCTGCCTGAGCTGTAAGCCCATCAGCAAAGGCATCCGGCAGGCAGGTGAGGGAAGTTCAGGATCAACAGGCGGGCAGCTGCCCATCAAAATGCTGATGGGGTTGGCTTGTCCCTAAAAACATGGATGAAGTAACTGTATGCCTTGGCACTTAAAGAAACCCAGGTTGCAGGAGGTAAGTAGATGGAAGATTCAGACAACCTGGAAACTCCACAGACATCCAGCCTTCAGCCTCACTCTGAAGCTCATTTGCAATCCCCCAGATGTGAGCAAGGCAACCTTAAAGGGGCTCCATTCTCAGAGGTTTGAACCCTATTAGGAATGCTTGAAGAATGCTGCAGGCCCAAACTCCAAAGCAGACTTGCCTGAAAATAGAGCTGCAACTGCTACTGGGAGTGACGGGACTAATAGAGGCTGCTGAGGCAGAAGGCATGGAGACCAAACAGTAGGTGGTGCCAGAGTCAATGACAGGCAGAGACAACTAATCCTGGTTTTGTCCACATCTTCCTCCCTGCTGAGCTGTACATGGGTGACACAGAGACAAAGGCAGAGAAGGAAGCTGACAGTGTCACCCTCCCTGGACTGGTTATTAGTAAGAAGGCAGGCAGGTTGAGAGCAGACTGAGGTTGGTAGGGCAAAGTCCCATTTTATAGACCAGAATCTATTGGATGGGACATGTTTTCTCTACCTTCCAAATGGCCAAGGGCTGATGGGAGCTGCAGGCCAAGAAAATTTGGAGGGCCAGAGGTTTGCCACCCCTGTCCTTGGAATATCCTGCACAATCACAAACAAAGTCCCCCTCTTTTTATTTTAGAGGGTTTGAAGGATCTTTATTGTCCTGCATAATGTGGGTGACAGAGTGATGAGCTGGGCACACGGTCTTCAAAACAAAACGCAAAAATGACCCTTATACTCATGAGAGGCTCACTGTTTTCCTGAAAATTGGAGGCAGGACTTTTTTGTGGAAGTGCTGGGTGGAAAGGGGTCTGCACCTGCCAGACCAGCTGATTGGGAGGGACTGAGAATTTCTCCCCTTCCTGAGCTTGCAAGGCAGGTGTGACCTTTCTAGGGCAGCGCCCTGGCACCACATCAAGTTGAAGAATTTGTTCAGTATCTTATCAGCTCCAGTGTCACTTCATACACACTGTGTATGATGTGGGTGTGGATGGGGCATATGAGTATCCATCTTTGGTCACAATGTAGTAACTCTTCCTTTGTTATATAAAGGCACTGATTGATACTGAATAAAAATTATACATACATTAATAAAACTATTTAAAAGATGAATAGGGCTCAGGTGTGCCTTTGCTTCCACATGTAGGTGCAGAGAAGCCTTGTATGTTCAAGAGAGGTCAGTGATTCATTCAGTTTTCTCTCTGATGTAACCAATTAGTGGTCTCATTACCCAGGGCATCACAATGCACCCTCTGTGCTTCCAGCCTCAGCCGAGTGCTGAATTCACCACCACAACACCAGCGAATAAAACAGAAAGGTATTCCCAGTCCAAGCGCAGTTGTGTAGAAAATGTTTTACACCTCAACTGAAGCTGCTGCATTTTTGATCAATTAGTTACACATCCGAGAACGATGCTGCTTTCCTTGGCACCAAGGTGCCTGAGGCTCATTAAAATGGCACCTGCTTTGACAGGAACTCCCAGCTTAGTGAAAGGGGGGCACACAAAGACTGCCGTCTCTCCCCGCCCCTCGCTCTTTAAAACTCTTCCCCACAGCCCCTCTTCTCTGAAGCAGGAGACTGTGAGAAACGTGCATGCGCAGAAAACACTGCTGTCACCTGATCACCTCTATGAGGACTCTCAGACAAATATTAAACATGTCATGGGACCTTAAGAGACTCATTCATGTATCACACCTTCCACTGACAACAGCCTACTTCATTGGACGCATCAGAGATGGAGACAAATACACATACACACACTCTCACGGACTAGAGACTCATCAAAGATCACTCATAAGCCTACAGCGTTCACTTTTATCTATGACTTGGGGATAAGGAGATTAAAGGGAAAGGAACGGGACATACTCTTTACACATGTTTTGCAACCTGCTCCAAGTTTCTAGGGACGAAAAGGAAAAGATTTAATACTGGTGCCATATATCTCATTCATTATCATGATTTTTTATTTTCAGAGTGCAAAATAAATCCTTTGTCAAGCAGCCTAACTATACGGTGTACAGTTAAAAACTAAATTCTCCCATTTTACCAACAGGGACATGAGGCTGAAAGGGGGCTAGGGTTGGGCTGTGAGTTAAAGTTAGTCCATGTAGTTCAGGCATAGGCAAACTCCGCCTCTCCAGATGTTTTGAGACTACAATTCTCATCATCCCTGACAACTGGTCCTGTTAGCTAGGGATGTTGGGAATTGTAGTTCCAAAACATCTGGAGGGCCGGAGTTTGCCTGTGCCTGATGTAGTTGATGGTGAAGGTGAATTTTAACCCAGATCTAAGCCCATTTTCTGGACCACCAGGATCAGAGTGCCTTGTCGCGTACAGTGCACAGAGTAAGGAAGAGAGTCAAAAGAGGTACCAGAGCAGTGAAAACAAATGCATACTTTCCTCAGCAATCAACCGCACACTATATACCATTAGAGAACTTCAGCCCTTCTTGGTACATAAGGGTCCATTGCAAGGGTACCATGGCCTGTATAGCCATAAGAATATAAGAGCCTGCTGGATCATGTGAATGGTCCAAATAGTCCATCATCCTGTTCTCACAGTGGCCAACCAGAAGCCTGTGGGAAACAAGCAAGCAGGATTTGAGTGAAAGAGCACTCTCCCCTCTTGTGGCGTCCATAAACTGGCATTGCTGCCTCTGACTGTGGAGGCACAGCACAGAAGAGGGACAAAATGGACATTTCCTGAAAAGTCAGGTTGCACTTTGTGGAGATAGTTGATGGAAATCTGCACAGCACTGCTCTCTCAAGTCCAAACCTGTTGCAAGCACAATTTGGAGATCCAGCAATTGAAAACTTTCCTGTGGCACAGTTCCCTGCACACAGAAAACTAGCACCATCAGGGAGAAGACTAGGATGGAAAAGAATGCCTGAGGCAGCGAGTTTTTGAATCCTCCACCATTAGCTGCACTCTGAAGCTGCACAGTCCCAGGATGCCTGTGACACATTACTCCTTTGGAACATGAAGAGGAGCTATAAGCATACAGGGAATTGCTTTCACTCTTCATTTTGAAAATTTATCTTCCCTTTAGCTTTATTATTATATTTGTTCCCTTGCTTGCTTGCTATAAACAAGATATATAATATCAATCGATCTTGATCTCCCAGTGAGGGCAGCTGCAGCTGCTGAATTGTGCAGCCTGGGATATGGGGAGCCGATTGCTGGGCCCTGGAGAGTTTGTATATTTGCTTGAGGCGGGGGGGAACTGCAAATGAAATAAAAAACTTAAAAAGAATATCCCATATTTCTACAGAATACTAGAATGCAGGCATGTTAGGAAGAGGCTGGAACTCAGTGGAATGCACATGCATTTGCATGCAGAAGGTCCCGGGTTCAAATCCATGGACATCTCCAGGTAAAAAGGTTAGGTTGCAGGTGATGCACAAGACCTGTGGATAGCTATGCCAGTCAAAATAGACCAGAGATGGGAAGCCTGTGGCACTTCAGGTTTTAGACTACATCTAACCCATTCCTGGCTACTGGTGATGCTGGCTGGGGCTGATGCAAGTTGAACAGTATCTGGGAGGGCCACAGGTTGACCATCCACAGAGGAGACAACAGGGGCACCTATCCCTGTTCCTGTGTCATAAGAGCATATACAGGTAGTAGTATATAGAACTGTGGAACTGGCATGCTCTTGCAGCACATTAGAGCTAAAATTTATATGGGGGGATGTGTTTTGTATTGTAACTTCAGCATCTGGAAACACTTCCAAAACTGGCATTTTTATTTGCAACAAGTTTCATATTTTGCTTTTGAAATTCACTGTTGAGAGAAATACTGTCGGAAGAACTGAGAGCTGGAAGCTGAGACCTACCTTAGGACTCTGTACACACAGAAGGGAATAGGGAGAGGAAGAGGGAGCTTCCGCACCCATCGGTACTCCCCTAATCAACTCACAATGAGGAGTGGTCCAATAGGCCCCAGCCTTGGGGCAGAGAATCACCCCTACAGCTATGCTGGACTTCTATTATATTTGTGTTCATGTGCTGGACCACCATAACAACCTAAATACCTTCAAAGCCCAGTACAGTGGTACCTTGGGTTACATACGCTTCAGGTTACATACGCTTCAGGTTACAGACTCCGCTAACCCAGAAATAGTACCTCGGGTTAAGAACTTTGCTTCAGGATGAGAACAGAAATCGTGCTCCGGTGGCGCGGCGGCAGTGGGAGGCCCCATTAGCTAAAGTGGTGCTTCAGGTTAAGAACTGTTTCAGGTTAAGGACGGACCTCCAGAACAAATTAAGTACTTAACCCGAGGTACCACTGTACATCTCCAAGAACAATCCTGCCCCGCTCTCCTGTTGCAACTCAAGTGGGTGTGATGGGCCCTTTTTCTGCTGCTGGGCTGGAGAGTCACTAAAATGGTTTTGACCGCTCAACATAATTACAGACACAGTTTCCAAGCGTGGAGCTGGAGGGAAAGGAAGGGAGATTTTCTTAGATAAGAGGTCAAGGCCAAGAGGCCAGCTTCTAAGGCCAGCCATTATTTGTGGGATAGGCCCACCCATCCCATGATTGGCAGGCATCTGCAGGCTTTTTGATTGGCTCCTGTTGTGACCACCCATGATGCTCGTTACTGCTTTCCTAAAATTTGAATCTTTTTTTAAAGCCACTATGTAATAGTCAAGTATCATATTTGCCAACTCATTTATTGTAACCTACCTCTCTTCCTAAATGCATCATCACCCACAAACCAGGAAATGTTGTGTTTGGGAAGGAGGGAAAATCCCAATAAAAAGAAGGGGGTTAGAATCAAACTGTTCGCAAGCAAATTCTTATCAGTAGATTTTCCACAAGAATCTTGCCCTCTCATTCATCTCCCGTCTCTTATCAAGTGTCCTCCAACAGTTTTCTCCTTGAAGCACTTGCTAAGAGTGAGTTGTCATACCACATATACATTGTCCGCCTGAAGCTGCCAGAGAGCTGCCTTGCTTCTGCTGATTGGAAGAGGCAAAACTGACAAGCTGGTTGGTTTCAGGCTCCAAGGTTGTTTTAATCTGGCTCAGTAATAACTTGGACCTGACCACTTTGTCAGTTTTGCTCTACAGCTCAGCCTTCTGCTGGGAGCTCTGCCTTCCTCCAACTTGCGTTCTGGCAGCTTAGCCTCGCTGGCTCCCATGGGGCCTAGTGGGCATGGGCTTACATGGGGCTCCCCGTGCTGCACATACCCACCCACCCACCCACCCACCCCTCCATTGCGCAATGCACGGTGGAGTGCATATGAGATGCCTGCTGAATGACTGGAAGCCACACACTCAGCAAATGATGTGGTTCTTGGATCCAGCGCAGTGTGTTGACTGCTTGAACAGAGACTAACTGGATCTACTCTAATGTCTGACCCCTCTCCACCCCTTTTCAATGTGTGCACAGACCAGCAATAACCCAGAACATTAAAAGGAGATAACTACCTAACTACCTTCAAAATATTGCAAAACTATTTTTTCTAGTAATAATGATCAAACGAGCAACGTTCAACAGAATCAATAAAACAACAACTGACGTAATGGAGCCTGGAATGAAGTAGGAGAACTAGAGAAGGAGGTAAACAGATGATCGAGAGGAGGGAATAAACAAGGAACAGATGGTCCCTTTCCTGCCTGGATCCAAGAACTTGGCACCACACATTCTTAACCTTTGTTATGTATTACAGGAAAGGCCCACACCTCAGTAGTACAGCACATGGTTTGAAAGCAGAAGATCCCCAGTTCAAATCCAGGACATTTCCATATAGGGTTAGGGAAGATTCTTGCCTGAAAACGTGGAGAGTTGATGCCAGTCAGCAATGACAAGGGATGGGGAACCTGAGGCACTGTGGATGGTGTGGGACTACAATTCCCATCATCCTTGACCACTGGCCACGTTGGCTGGGGCTGATGGCAGTTGGAGTCCAACAACATCTAAAGGAACACAGGTTCCCCATTTCTGACATAGACAATCCTAAGATAGATGGACCAGTGGTCTGACTTCTTCCATTCTTAAGGTTCCTTCACAGTCTTTTCAGCCCTGGGCTTATGAAGAAATAGGAATGATGACTTCATTTTCAGAGCGGAGATCTTGAATCCTAAAGGATGAGGAGCAAGATCATCTACTAGCTTCACAAGTCAGATGCTGAGCAGCTGCATTACTTAAAGTATCTCCCTCAGACGGGATGGATGTGGTCTCAAGAGCCAAGTCTCTCAGGTCTCAGTTCAAAGCCACAGCAGGCTGTCTTTACTCCTCCTCTATAAAAAGTCACCAAAGCCCAGAAGGACTGAAATGGGGAAACTGCCTTGAGAGGAAAGCCTAGTGAGATGTCAGGAACCACGGGGACTATATTTCCCATGATTCTTAGCACCCAGGATGTGTGACATGGCCACCGCAGAAGCATCTAGGGCAGGGATGGGGAACCTGTGATCCTTTAGAGGTTGTTGGACTCCAACTCCCATCAGCCCCGGCCAGCACAGCCATTGACCAGGGATGGTGGAAGCTGCAGTCCAGTAGCATCCAGAGGGCCACCAGATCTCTAGCCCTGATTGAAGGCAGAAGTTTTCAACCTTTCCAGCTTTTAGCCCAACCATATGTTTGAGGAACCCGCTTCTTAAACGTTCAACCATATATTTGTGTGGAGGTAGTACTGCTATTGTGACCTATCCTAGATTAGACTGTGATGAAGTGTGTTCTGACTAATGTTGGACCAATGATCTAGGCCAGAGTTCCCAAGTTGTTGCCCGCCTAACTCCATTAGACTACATTGCCCCAGCCAGCCTAGAAAATGGTCAGGGATGGTGGGAGTTAGAATGCAAACATATTGAGGGTGCCAGGTTGGGGAAGGCTGATCTAATGGAGGCCCTGGTCATGAGCCCCCTTCTGCTGCTGCCAGGAGGTACGTTTGGATGGGAAAGGAAAGAGGGCAAATGTCTGGAAAGCTCAAGGCAGGGCCAGCCCGTTACAAATCAGGCTTGAACCCTGAAGGCCCATTTGCTGATATCCTTTAAAGTGCCATGCATTTTCCTGGAGCTAAATAAACAATGTTGAGCCTCTTTGTTTTCATTTGTCAAAGCCTCTCATGCATTTTTAATTAATTACAGATTTACTGCAGTGCTTCTGGATGTACTGCATATGTAAGCCGCCAGGATTTCGTCTGTAAAAGGGTTGGGATGATATGAAACTTTTACAAATACAATGAGGTGGGCAACACTGTAGCAAGCGCATGCAACCTTGGGTTGGGGGAACTTTGTAGAAAAGGACTGGAGCATAGCACATAGCAGCTTCCACCAACATTTAGCCCGAATGCAATCCTTTGCTTCCTGCCTGGGCCGGTTGTATATCCCAAATCAGGGCTAGCATTTTCCCTCCTGCTTCCCACCTCACCCATCAATCAAAGCAGAAGTCGATAAAAGGGGAGGAAGAGGAGCTGTGGGAGGATGAGGCTTGGCAACCACAGGCCACAAAAGCCAGGTCAGCGGCCACAGACTGCTAGAGTCTGCATTCTGCATAGGAACACAGGAAGCAGTCTTATACAGAGTCAGACCATTAGGCCATCTAGCTCAGCATTCTTGACACTGAGCGGCAGAGGCTCTCCAGGGGACACTCCCAGCCCTACCCAAACTGAACCTGGGAGCTTCTGCAAGTGAGGCAGATGCTCTGCCACTGAGCTATGGGCCTTCTGCTGCCATGCCAAGGAGAGGGGCAGCTATGGACGGGCCACTGCAAATCACAGCAACAGCAGCTGCACCACCTCTTGCCACCTGCCCTGGCCTGCCCCTTACTAGGAAGGTGCAGCTGGCAACGTCCCTAATGCAGGCTCCCCTCTCTCCACCAGGCGCAGGGAGGAGGGTGGCTTGGCAGAGGCCCCTCGTTGGCAGAGATGCTACGAGTCGCGGCCCACCCTGCCAGATCCAGCTATTTGGAGGCAGCTTCTGTGCCAGGGCTCTGATGAGCAAAGCAAGCATTGACAATGGAATCACTGAGCAGCCAGGGATTAATAGGCAGGCTGCCACTTCGGAGGGAAGGGCTTCGAACTGAGTCCCAGGTTTTGTGGGCCATCAAGCATGTCGGATACAACTAATGGGTAGGGGTGGCAGTCATGGTTTGAGAAAGGTCTGGCCCTGGGGTGTCTCCTGGCTGACATACAGCAGAATCTTAGGTACACTCTCAGTCTGAGTCTCTCTCTCTCTCTCTCTCTCTCTCTCTCTCTCTCTCTCTCTCTCTCTCTCTGTCATTCTCAGCCTATCATCAGCACCATCTTTTTATTTTGTGTAGAAGATGCTTACACTGCCCTTCATCAAAACATCTTGATTTTTAAAGACTTTTGTGCACAATCCAATATTAATAACGAACAAAGAATGTTTGCATAGCAAGCAGAGTATTTTGACAATATATTCAGAACCTTAGCTTCTTTCCTTAGCTGTTTGCCCATTTCTCTATAGCAGGCTTCTCCCACCAGCACAGCTATGCTTAGATGCCCTCTAAATGCTTTGGACTGCGATTCCCATCATCCCTTACCATTTACCAGGGTGGATGGGGCTGATGGGAGTTGGTGTCCAAAACATCTGAAGGGCACCATGTTGGGGGCAATCCAGTCCCAGTTCTTCAATGTAATATGGGTCAATGGGCAAATTTCCCTTGGCTTGCCTCAAATGCCACCCACTTTTGCAATATTTCATTGCAAGAGCTCACCCCCAACCACCCTCCACCAAACCACCTTTTCAGGCATTTACAACAGAAAAAGGAACAACTGCAAAAGCTAGTGAATTGGATGATTTCCAAATATGCCATTTATCTCTGCCCCATGAACCCCTCAACACACATTCCCCACCACCCCTCTCCTTCTTTCACACTTAACTAGAGACAACTGTTACAGCAAATGCACCCTCTGCCTTGCAACACATTTCACCAAACACGAATGTTTTTGCACATACTCTCCCTCATAAAATACGCACTTTTGTGTTCTTGGTCTAAAACAAAAATCTGAAACTGCACTGCAAAATTTGGAGAATGTGGGCTCTAACTGAAAACCAAGTTCTGGTCTGCAGAAAAATCCAGGGGTGGTGAATTAGATTGGTTTGCTTTAAAATGTGGTCTAAACAAATCTCTCTGTCATCCGTACTATGTGGGTCTGCCCTATGTGGGCCTCTGTAATCAGGTGGCACATTCCAGAATTCAATCTCTGCCTTGTAAATGTTTCATGGTGTTTGAAAAACACACATCCTGGCTCATGGCACTTGGGAACTAAAAAGCTCCGGTGGCAGCAACACGAGACTACACTAAAAATATCTGTAAAAGCAGACTTGGTTCCCCCACCCACCCCAATTCACTCCCACAGTCTGACTTCGTGTTACAACTCAATCCACAGTTAAAATACAGCCATACATTTTGACTGTGAAGATTGAATGCAACCCTTTGAAGGAAACCTCTCATTCCTCTCCCTTAGTTCAGGGCAATTCTTTCAACTCAGGGTATTTGGATTATGCTCTTCCTTGCAAGAGCCTGCACCGGCGCTCCGAGAAAAACAGAAAATCTGCCTTTAAAATTATGCAAATCTGACACAACACATGCAAATGCATTCTTTTACATATGCAATGTAAATGAATAGTTTGGGCTATATGTGCAATTAGGAAAAACTGGGCAAATCCATCCCAAACAAATTTTCTCTCCTCTTTTGCAGAAGATATAAGGAGTGGCCTCATAAATGAATCGAAGCCTTTGTCCAGAGCAGTGGAGGCTGGTCCATTAAAACAAATGGGGCACTGCCTCACCAACCTCAGTTACCCTTCCTCCAACCCCTTCTGCCTTCTTCACTCATAACTAGTCCAGAGGGTGGCCCTGCCTGTCTGTTTCCTCCTCCTTAGCCTCAGTTTTGCCCTAGCAAAACCTACTAGGCCCCACCTACTCTTGGCCTCCCTTGTCTTCTGCCCCACCTAGAAAGCATGTGTTGAGTGGTTTTCTGTTTGCTCTGCTGCTTTTCTCAGGAAAACCCACTCTTTAGTGGGGATTTGAACCTTGGCCTTAGCAGTTATAGCCCAACAATCTAACCTCTTTACCACACTGCCTCTTATGAAACTCCAGTTTTGCCTGGCACCCAGCAAGGATATGAAGCCAGGACCCTGATGACTGCAAATCTCAAATAATCATTTGCATGTATGAATAGGCCACCATTCCTGAGCAGTCTCTGTTCTTTTCAAGGGGGCATGTGCAGGAGAACTTCCCAGTGGGCCATGCTCCATATTGACTTAATGCAGAGGTTTCCCTGACCTTTGACATACCATTCCCTTGGAGTCACTATGACACCAGGAGGCCCATTCTACTTGATAGTGAGGCAAACTACACTAGAAAGGAAAATCCATGGGGCGGGGTAGGTGGGTGGGGCTTGACAGCCAGTAAGCTGATATGCAACAAGAGACAGACAGACAGACAAGATTTTAAAAAGCTGAGTGGCTCTTGCAGCTTTATTCCCTCTACAATCAGGGATCTGGGCAGGATCTTCGATACCATCAGGAAGCTGACCATGGCAGCCTACTTGTAAATAGACTAAATGCATTATATTGTAGAGGATAGGCTAGTATCAGCCCAGTTTTAGAGCCACAGTCCTCTGGCTTATTTTGACCTCCTGACTGCTTTCCTTTTACTTCTTATTCCTAATCAAGTTTCACAATCTGACTACTGAAGTACAGTATGTGCAATTGCTGGCCTTAGGATTCTAGAATCCCCAAGTGTCCAGACTCCAGATGCTTAAAATTCACGTTACTTGAAAGTTTAGGTTCAAAGTTGTAAGAGACCAGCATGTTTTACCAAACCCTGGAAGAGACTTGGGAAGTGGGGGTTGCTAGAAGGGGGCTGTCTGGAAAACACAGGGTGTGTTGATCTCAAGAGTTCCTGGTCTTTATATTTTTTTTGGAGGCAGGGCTGCCAGGGAAATGAGCAAACTGCTTTGATCGTGGGGTGGGATAAGGCAGCTGCACAGCAGCCCTGCTCTCCCCAGGAAGTTATGTGCAGATTGAGCCAAGGAGTGCACCTCTCCTCAGTGGCGTAGCGTGGGGGGTGCAGGGGGGGCCGGCCGCACAGGGCGCAACATCTGGGGGTTAGGGTTAGGGGGCGCAAATCCACGGGTTAGGGGGCGCAAATCCATGGGTTAGGGGCGCAAATTACTTGCCTTGCCCCGGGTGCTGACAACCCACGCTACGCCACTGCCTCTCCTGGTTCTTTGGCCACAATTTTGTCTGGGTTTGCCATGTGACATTTTTGGACTGGAGATATTGGAACCAGCCGCCAGTGGTAGACCACGGACAAAACGTGCCTTGCAACACTCAGGAACCGCAATGGGAGGTATTCTTTCCCGAGCTTTGGTGGCCATTCAGTGCCCATTAAGTGTAATTTGAGTTATTAGTTCTACAACACACACCCTGAAAACAAATTGATCTGGGAACTATAAAACATTTAGAACGATGAAAAGCTCTGAAAGAAGCAGAAGATCGCATTTGCATGAAGTGGCGCACTTTGTATAATGAAGCTATTTTCTCTGCTTGTGGTGAATTTGTAGGTATTAATTTTCATTTCTGGCTTATAGTAAATCGGAGTCCCCCAAGCACAAAAGAAACAGAAAATTCACCCAAACGCACCTGCAGCTGCCGCTAAGAACCAGAAAAATGATTCAGATGTAGCAGCCATGTGCACCTGCCTCTTTAAGCATGTGCTGGGGCAGGAGGGGCAGGAGAGATTTTGTGCTGGGACCTTTAAATGTTGGTAGCTTAATCAACAAAAGCTATAACTTATTCAGTCAGTAGGGAGAAATGTTGCCTTGCTGGAGCAAAGACCTTAGAACACAGGCCACATTTATAACATACATTTAAAGTTCTATGATATCACTTTAAACAGTCATAGTTTCCCTCAAAGAATTCTTCCGAGTTGTGGCATGTTATGGGTGCTGAGAGTTTTAGGACACCCTTATTTCCCTCCTGGAGTGCTTTAACAATCAATTCCTCTTCACAGGGAGCTTTGGGAACTGTAGCTCAGTGAGGGGAATACAGGTCTCCTAACAACTATCAGCATCTTCAATGAAATATAACTCCCAAAATTCTTTGGGAAAAGCCATGACTGCTTAATGTGGTATTATATACCCAACATTATCTGGCAGTGATATCATTGAGATTTGGGTGTGTGTGACTGCTTTCTGATGTTATTGTGGCTTTGTTGCTGACGCCCCCCCCCATCCATTACTGTTCTTTTTCAATTATGGCTTTTGGGGATATTTGGGGGAAAGCCGCCTCAAGCATATGGAGAGGCAACATGGAAATGCTTTATAAATGGCAAACAAACATGAAGCCACAGCCAATTCTTGGTGTACAGGTGTGCACCTGTATAATACGCACTCCTGCAAATACGATTTTGTCATAATCGCACTGTGGTTCCAGGTGTGCATTGAAAAACATTTGGAAGAGGTTATGCGTGAAACATCTCTCAGAGGAGGTCAAGGAAGAGGACAGTGATTGTTCTGAGTGATAATTGCTGTCTCTCTATACACGGAGTGGAAAGGATTTCGACATAATAATCTCTCTCTCTCTCTCATCCACACACACTCAAATGGGAGGTCAAATACAACAGACATCCACCATGTTGCTGATTCTAGAAGTTTAACAGAATCAGCAAAATGGTATGTGATGGATGACAGTCAGACAGGCGGGGCCTTTTCCGCTCTTTCGGCTGCTTGAGAGAGGGTGCAAAAAATAAGTAAAAAGCAAATGTATACTAGGCTAAGTTGGTATGCAGATCACTAAGTGGAAAAAAAAATAAGATTATGGGACAGACCATAAGTATTGTGGCTTGCTCCTCAACATCTCAGAGGCTCATAGGGCTTGAAGGGGGCAGGGCTGATGACCCCACAAGAAGGCAGCTTGCTGTTGCACACTTTACTGCCCACAATCCCAGGGGCTTGAGATAGACTGGAAATCTTCTTAGGAGCAAAACTCTTTGGAGAGAAGCACACCACACCTCTTCAGCTGCCGCTGCCTGCTGCTTTTAATAGAACTGTTAACTTCCCTTGCTAAACTAGGACTGAATATTTTTAATCACAGAGATCTAACTATATTAAGTGTCACATTAAAAAAAAAGTGTAATATATTTATGGATGCTACTGGGCTTATCAGAGAGCTGCAGAGAGAGGTTACCAAATGGACGCTAAACGTAATGTAAGCAAGCCACTCCACCCAACTTTCTGCTGATCCTTGAAGGGTCAGGAAGTCCTTCACCCTTACCCACAATTTCATGTTGCAGGGTGACAGCAGGGACATATTTCAGGGCTGTAAGTATTCTGAGATTGCATTAATGCATGAAGAGCATTAACAAAAATAGAAGGAAGGAAGGAAGGAAGGAAGGAAGGAAGGAAGGAAGGAAGGAAGGAAGGAAGTTTCTAACCCTGTAAGCTGTAAACACAGACTTGGAAGTATGTGGGCAGGATCTTCAAGGGCAGACTTCCTCAACCTTGGCCCTCCAGATGTTTTGAGACTACAATTCTCACCATCCCTGATTACTGGTCCTGCTAGCTAGGGATCATGGGAGTTGTAGGCCAAAAACATCTGGAGGGCCAAGGTTGAGGAAGCCTGTTCAAGTGTATGTGCAGATCTTTGCTTCTTTCCAAGATTCCCTCCCTATGGAATTTACTCATGAAAAAGTACTGCATGACCTGCCCGTTGCAAAATCTTCCCTTCCGAAGGTCTTTGGAATGGCACACTGGAGCTTTAGCAAGTATTGAGTATACCAATACCGTTTTATGGCTGGGGTGCTGACTCCTCCATTTGTTTTAGCTCAGGTTTGTAAATACTTTATTTATTTAAAGATTTTGTATTTTTTTAAAAAACAACACATCCTACCCATCCATTGTTAAACACTGTGCTCAGAGCGGCTTGCAGTAGGTTAAGAGCCATCACAACACCGTATTAAAAATTAACAAAGCCATAAAACACTAAAACCAAAGGCAGGCGCAACAAGCAAAACTCACATAAAAACAAAGCATCAGCTGCTTAAATCTTTAACTTGGGAGGCCAAATGTCTTGAATAGATGGTGGAAGGCTAAGAAAGAGGTAGCCAGGATTAGGGAAATTATTTTTAAAAAACACAGTCTTGGCACAACCACATCACTCACTTGGTCACCTGTGGTAAGCATGAATCACCACCAGGTGATGAGACAGAAAACAATTTATATGGTTTTGAAAACCATTTTGCTGTTTCGGTGTTTTTATCTGTCCTATTAGGGCAAAAATGAATAACGCAGGTACACGCAAACAAGCAGTTTTCGAAACATTTGTACGCTAGAACTATTTGCAAGACACAGTTGCAGGCTGTTTTTAGCTATTAAGGTCTCAAATTAGTTTTACTTAGTTTAAAATGCCTTACACTGTATCGTGGCCTGTATTTCAATGAAACTCTAGTAAGCTGCCTTGGAGGTCCAATTATGGACTGAATGGTTAAGAATTCGGGGGGGGGGGGGAAATAAACAAATAGCAGAAGCAAAATAAATGGCACAAAATACAGGTGCTTCAGTTGTCAAATTTCAGCACGTTCCAGAATTAAGCCTGCAATGCCACAGAATATGGATCATTGGAGGAATTTAAGATACACCTTTCTTCCCCACCCCCTCAAGCTCTCTATACCAAGGTAGCTTACAACACAGGAAAAGCACAACTCCTCCAGGACCATTTCAAAGGGACCTAAACCAACAAAAGCAGCCATAATTAAAAAGAGCAGTACAAGAACAGCTTACCAAGAGAGAGAGAGAGAGAGAGAGAGAGAGAGAGAGAGAGAGAGATAGCTCAGCCATTCATTTCCTAGGAAAGCCTACTGAAATGATACACCTTCTACTCCCCTCCTCCCACATCACTAAAAGCCAGAAAAAATATGACAGATGTTTTCAGACATCACAAGAAAGCAAATCCCACAGCCTCCATCCTATAGCTCTTCATATTTCTTTTACAGATAGGCCTTTCAACCAGGGCATCTCCAAGAGATCTTAGTAATAATAAATATGCGGCATTTGTATTGCACTTTCGAGTTCTCAAAGCACTTCATATACATGATTTATTGGTTTAAAACATTTAGATCCCACCTATTACCACAATATTCAAAATCTGTAATGAATAATTGAATAAGTGTGTGTGTGTGTGTGTGTGTGTGTGTGTGTGTGTGTGTGTGTATTTAACAACAATCCAGAGAGTCTTAACGGAGTCCGTTAAAAAACACCAGCTACCTCATTTACCAAAGGCCTGAATAAAAGAAAGCAAATTCCACTTTGGCTTCCACCTGCCTGGGGAGGGTGATCTGAGGTCTCCCTCCACATCGAAAAGGCCCTGCCTCATCAGACATTGAGGCAGTTGACACAAGGCCTCATTTGAAGAAAGAAGCATGCAGAAACATATGGATGCAAGTTGCCACCCACCCACCCACACACACACACGATAATCCCCAGATTATATATATTATAAAAGTTGGTTTCTAGCATTTGTAGAACCTGAGATATGAGGTAAACCGTGTATAGGCACCATTCCTCTCATTCCTCACTGCTGCAAAACTAGCCCCCTCCCCCAAAAAAACCTGGAAAAGTCCCTGCGGACATCATTGCAGATGGGCAGGACAGTTCTGTCTCTTCAGTCACTTGACCACATATTTCCTCATCTTTTCAAATGGGAAACTCCTAGTCAGCACACGGAACAGATACAGAGCCTTATACCCACTTAGACCCCCATCAGCTTTTCACAACAGTACTGTGGCAAACTAAAGAATGTCAAGTACCTCTCCTGCCCAAAACCCATCCACAGAAAGCTGGCCATGTGTGGGCTGGAAAAATGGGAGCTAGAGCCCTCTCCAGTGTGGGTCACATGGACTGTAGGAGACCCCAAAGGGGCTAAAATCAGAAAGGCATGGTATGCCATACCACTCTAAAATGTCCCCCCAGTATCATAAGTGGCAGTACCAATGCTACTCACTTCACACCTAGGGACTGACCAGGTCTCATTTTTGACCCCTCCTGACCTCAGCTGATCCCTGTGACTACAGAGAGCCCTTCTGAACCAAGAACAGCAGCAGCAAAAACTGGAGAGTCGTGGGATCCTTACATTTGCATTGTGTGGTTGCAATGCTCATAACAATCCTGTCAGATAAGCTAGCATGACTGTTCTCTAGTATTGTAGGCGAGGATCCTGAGTGAGAATGACTTGCTGAAGACCACCAAGGTAATTCAAGACCTGAACCAGGGATGCCCTGATTCGTTGCTCAGTCTCTAAGCCACTACCAGCTCTTCAATACAGACAATTGTGAAAGTCAGTGTGGTGTAGCATTTTCAGTGCTGGACTAGGGCCTTGGAGACCTAGGTTTAAATTCCCACTCAGTCATGAAACTCACTGGATGACCTTGGGCCAATCACTGTCTTCTCAATCTAATTTGCCTCATGGGGTTGTTGTGAAGATAAATTAGATAGGGGAAGAACCATATAAGCCCACCTTGAGCTCCTCAGAGGAAAAGTAGAATATAAATATAATAAATTTGTAAGTGTGGCTACCAGGCCACAGAGACTGCAGCCAAGGTACTGGTAGATTTCCCCCCTCCTTTTCCCAACCTTGCAATTGTCAGATTGCCTGTCTCAATGAACCTGCCTCAAGTACTAAGGCACGAATAGGGAGCCTGTGGCCCTCCAGATGTGGGGACTACATCTCTCATCATTCCTGACTGCTGGCCATGCTGGCAAGGGCTGATGGGCTCTTGGAGTCCAAAAACATCTGGAAGGCCATAGGCTAAAGCATCTCACATGTGCCTGCACTTGGGAGAAGCTTGAAACAGTTCCAATCTCCCACATTGTAAAGCCCATCTACATCAATCATACAAATAAGATTGTTAAATTTACGAAACCCAACCTGCCTATGCTAGTCATTTGCGGTCCTATCAATGACTAAAGAAGAAAATCAGAAAACTGGCAGACTTTCTAATGTACAAAATGTTTCTCTGCCAGGCCACCTGGAGATAATTCCTACTCACGCCACCAGCATTCAAGCAGCAGCTATTGAAGCGCTTGACCTAAACAAGCCCCTGGGTGCCTCTCCAATGTACGTTCGCTCTCTGCTTGTGGGGCACAACAGTCTGAATCGTATGGGGTCAAGGGGGAGCTTGAAGGTGTTGATGGAAGGCAAGGGACCTTCTGGTCCCTTCTGTAATGCTGAGTGTGTGCGTGTGTGCATACACACAGAGAGAGAGAGCCTCAGAAGAGAAGCTGACATTTTGGAGCAGAGAGAGAGGGCAGATTCAAAAGGGCCGCTGACTGCCCTTGCGGGCAAGGAGAGGGCAACCAGAGCAAAGCGGCTGTCAGATCATTTCCCCTGCGTTTCCCTCTCCCTTGTTTATCTGCAGGATGATGCCACTAGCAAGAAGCAGGTGCACCAATGCTCATTAGGTGCACCTGTGGCAGATTCTCCCATCTGCTCTGCCTGCTGCCCGCACCCCCACCCTGGCCGCTTCCAGTGGTCTGTTGAGAAGTCATGAAGAAAATAATTGCAGTCCCGGATGGGGAATCAGGGAGATGGCAAAAAGATCAAGCCAAGTATTAAGGCTGAGTGCAACATTTAGTAGTATGTGGCAATGTGGAGGCAGTATGTTTAGTGCTGATATAACCTCAGCTTAGGGACGCAGGTGGCGCTGTGGGTTAAACCACAGAGCCTAGGAGTTGCCGATCAGAAGGTCGGCGGTTCGAATCCCCACAACGGGGTGAGCTCCCATTGCTCAGTCCCTGCTCCTGCCAACCTAGCAGTTCGAAAGCACGTCATAGTGCAAGTAGATAAATAGGTACCGCTCCGGCAGGAAGGTAAACGGCATTTCCATGTGCTGCTCTGGTTCGCCAGAAGCGGCTTAGTCATGCTGGCCACAAGACCCGGAAGCTGTACGCCAGCTCCCTCGGCCAATAAAGCAAGATGAGCGCCACAACCCCAGAATTGGTCACGACTGGACCTAATGGTCAGGGGTCCCTTTACCTTTACCCTCAGCTTTATTTAGTTTCATTACTTACTCGCAGTCCAAAAGCTCAGGTGGAGTAGCATCTTTATTTTTATTTAGAAATGCCCCTTAAAAAAACAACCAATCTAGAAACAGCTAACATTAAAACTGATAAGGCAAACTACTGTTGTATAAGCCTAACCCTGCAGACTCAGAGTGAGCTCAGGTCTTACATGTTCTCCAAAAGATGTCCAGCCTCTGGCAAGGGTCCGAAGGGAAGGGGCTTTATGGTTGATAGGCAGCCCCAGAGAAAGTCCCTTTGTTTCCCTTCCCAAGAAGAGACACATACTGCCTCCAGCTGCACTGGAGCCTCCAGTCCAGACCCAGGACTGGCAGAATTGGCACAATCGGAAGTAAAACCCCATTTGTATTCCCTTATTCCTAGGCAAGCATCTATACAGCCTCAGTCAGCCTAGGCAAATTGAAAAGAGCAGGTTGAACGAATGGGTTGGCTCCAACAACATTAACAAGCTGGCGTGTTTAAAAGCAGGCCTGCCACCTTTTTCTGGCAGGGATCCTCTGCCATTACTAACAGCTGCATGACAGGCAGAAGGTACGGGTGCAGACAAACTGTAACAGGTTGAATTTCTTCGTGCTGATCACAATAGCTCCCCCGGAAACAGAAGCGGCAACCCCAGCTCAAAGGTGTGACTTGAGAGCATCAGCTTAAGGCAGGGATGGGGGATCCTGCCCAGATGGCCAATGACCAGGGAGGATGGGAGTTGGAATCCAGCAACATCTGGGACCCATAAGTTTCCTCACCCCCTGCTACACACACTTACCTTGGGATCAATGGGATCTCATACATGACTAGGACTGCAGTGTTACCGTAATCAACAGGGCAAACACCAAATAGTTAACGGGCTAAAAGATCTTTGTATCAGATGACAGATAAGCTCCTACAGCCCTGGAGAACGAAGGCAGAGAAATCTATCGCAACAGCCTCCATTGAAGCAACACGAGGAACTATTTATGAAGAGAACACTTCTCCCAGAGAGTCAAGGGGCCTTTTAGATCTTCAGCCACAACAGAGACAATCAATCCTGCCTCTCACGGATGCTCCGCTTGCATCCTTGTTCTGCTCGGCTTTGGCAGGGAACTTGCTCAGGCAGGACTTGTAAAGGCAACTTGCCTCGTAACCCGAGTGGAAGCAGACAAAAGACAAAATCCTCAGTGGCACCTCTCTAAGGAGTCACATTTCTTTTTGGTCTGGAAATGCAACTCGCTCATCTGTGGAAAACTTGGAATTGACAAGAATGAAGCCTGCCTTGATGCCTTTTGCAAGTCAGCTGAAGAACTTCCTGCTCCCTCGCCCAACCAACATGAGCAAAAACTGAAAGATAATTATTTAGGCAGGCCTTTGAGGGTCTGCTGTGGGTAAAACCTCAGTGCCTAGGGCTTGCCGATCGCATGGTCGGCGGTTCGAATCCCCGCGGCGGGGTGAGCTCCCGTCGTTCGGTCCCAGCTCCTGCCCACCTAGCAGTTCGAAAGCACCCCTAAGTGCAAGTAGATAAATAGGTACCGCTTTATAGCGGGAAGGTAAACGGCGTTTCCGTGTGCTGTGCTGGTGCTGGCTCGCCAGAGCAGCTTCGTCACGCTGGCCACGTGACCCGGAAGTGTCTCCAGACAGCGCTGGCCCCCGGCCTCTTAAGTGAGATGGGCGCACAACCCTAGAGTTGGACACGACTGGCCCGTACGGGCAGGGGTGCCTTTACCTTTACCTTGAGGGTCCCACAAGTCTTTTTTACAGTAAAAAAATAATAATGAAGTACTGGATGCAGAAATCAGCTTCCTGGAAACCTAATCTTTCTTTCCTCTCTCTTCCTTTATTAGAAAGCAAGTTTCTAGACCATATGATTGAAAATACAGACATGAGAGTGTTTGGGTAATGCTTGAAACAAGGTCAGAAATCTAAAAGATTTGCCCTTAGGCATTACTTCCCTTTCGAAAAGAATCTCTGCTATATTAACACTCACTTGGCCTAGCCTTAAGTATTTAACATAACTATTGTTAAACATTTAAAATAAATGTTTAATAGATTAATCTCATATTCCCAAATGTTTATTAATAAATAGCATCTGGCCTTTCTGAGAGAATGGTAAACCTCTCTTTTAGTTCTGCTCTAGGTGACTAATTTTAACTGCTGCTAATTTCAACTGATCTCTTGCAGAGCCTACCCTCTAGAACCCTTTTGGCAAACTGTTCAAAGAACAAACTTCATGCCTGAGCAGCTTTTGTTGCTTATCTTCATAGTTACAAGGGGTGAAGGGGATGACTTTTCCAGCAGCTCTTGCAAGGAGCTTAGGTGTGATACAATTCATATTTCGCAGCTCTAGCAATGCATGCCTGGTTTATTCATTTTCATCCTTGGTGAGCATGAGGAAACTTCTTGAAAGTTCAATGATAAGTATTCTTTCAAGACAGCTTCTGATGGAAGCTGCAGCCCAACAACATCTGCGGGGGCCACAGGTCCCACAACTCTGTATATAGGATGTTATGTGCCATACTTTTAACAAAAAAAATACAATATGGGAAAATATTTTATTTAAAGAGATTGTTTAAAGGGAATGTACACTCAAGACAAGGTTGGAAATGAATAAGGGACATATTGAGAGGTTAAATTTGTATACACCCACAACTAAAACACTGACTCAAAATATTAGAGAAATGTGACACTACCCAGAGATAAAATGTGTACTAAAGATGGGAGGGAGTGAAAATATGAAGTAGAGGTTAGGGGAAGGGCTGTTGCTCATTGGCAGAGCATCTGCCTTGCATGCTGGAGGTCCCAGGGTCAATGCCTGGCATCTCCAGGTAGGGTTGGGAAGAACTTCCTGAATGTCCAGAGAACCTCTGCCCTTAGTGCAGACAATACTGAGCTATATGGACCAGTGGTTTGACTCAGTGCAAGGCAGCTTCTGACATTCCTATGAACTTGGGAGACATTTGGTAGCCCTATTTCAGGCTTCCCCAACCTGGTGCGGTCCAGATATTTTGACCCACAACTCTTGTTTTTATGCTATCTGATGAGGAGTATCAAAACAGTTGGAGGCTACCAGGTTGCCCTATTCAGTCACTGACAGTGCATTCCTATGCATCAGGGTAGGGAATGTGAGGCCCTCTGGATGATGTTGGAGCCTAACTCTCATCAGCCCCAGGCAGCAGGGCCAATGGCCAATGGCCAATGCAGCCATAGTCCAGCAACATCAGGACCAATTGTATATGTGTCTATGGAGATCTGAGCTCCACTGAATTCAAATCGGTAGATAGGTATAGGGACCATAGCCTGTGGAACATAATAGCAGGAATATAAAATAAAAGCCTATTATTTAAATCGTGACCCAGCCACAACTTCATTAGGACGTGTTAAGCAAAGCATGCAAATAAACAGATTGTGATTTGGTTTTATATCTAATGACAGCTGGCAGGCCGGCAATTGCTTGTAATTAAGGGGAAGGTGGTTCTAGAATTAGCAGAACGGTGCATAAGGGAAATAGTTAAAAAGGACAAGTGTCTTCATGAGCAGAGACAACATGTAGGAGCTACTGAGAAATGGTCTCTTGTCCATTAGTTGAATAATAAGTGGACTTGTACGCACATTTTTTCATTGATTTTTTTTGTATGATTTTTAAAAAAACACCACCAAACATTTGGTAGCAATTAAAAGATGAAACTGAGCAGAACAAATGCAAATTAGGAGATATTAGTTGGTCCTCTGGGCCACCTTCCAATGCAATTTTATTATTCCAGCAGCCTGATCCTATGTGTGTTTACTCAGAAATAAGCCCTGCTGTGTTCAATGGGATTTACACCCAAATAAATGAGCACAGAATTCAAGCCTGTATTTTCTTTTTAAACAACCATTTTTCTGTAGTTAGTACTTGGACAAATCCCCAAATCAGAAGACAGCAGGAACTTTGTAGTAAGTGAAAGTCACGCCTCTCCTTCATCACATGGGGTAAAAGAACCTCAGTAAGAGATTATACCCTATGCCGTATGCATATAAGTACGGAAGCAGAGCTTTGTGTATTGTAATTCTCTAGAAGCTGCAAAATATGACACTGGTCAGAAATCACTTCCCAAGACCCTAGCTTTCATTTTATAAAAAGCAGGTTTTGGACTACATTTCCCAACAGTCCCAGCAAGCATCCAAAATATCTGGAGGGCACTAAGTTAACGCAGAGTGATCTAGCCCATATAGTCCATTCTGGCACCAATAGGTGGTACCAGTTATCTCCCAATGACAGGAGATGACTGAACTCAAGATCACCTGGAAGTGCTTTAATACTGTGCTATGATTATTTGCAGATTACCAAAACTTCTAGTGCCCTCTTGTAAAAGAAAGTATAAAGTAACAAATGCTACCACTCATTACCAGAAAGAAAGAAAGAAAGAAAGAAAGAAAGAAAGGCAATCAATTTTTTTTGTAAAGTATTTCCTTTCCTATTGCAGTAATATAATCATAATAGCAATATACTGGAGTGAGAATGGCCAGGGTGGGGGAATAAAAATAATAAGTGTGCCCTTAATTTGAAGCCTCACTGATAAAAAAATGGACCCTTGTCCTATATTTCAAAACTTGCAATCCTACCTAAGATTGGGGTGGGTGGGCGTCTGTGTGTTTTTGAAATAAGTGCTGTTCTGATACAATGAAGCCCTGATAGCCCATGAATACCGAGACCAGTTGAGGCTAAACCCTGCTTTGTCCTTTTCACAGAGAGCATCCTCAGCGGGTGGCTAGGGATGCCACAGTAATCTGGCAGGTTTTATATCCAAGACAGAGGCTGTGTTTCCCCTGGTGCTGGGCTATTTTCCTGAGCCCACCTTCTGTTTTTGATTCTGTATTTCTCAGCGTGGGTGGGGAATATCTCTCATGAAAGAAGCAGGGCAAGGGTTTTTAGAATGGAGATGTGTATTCAAAACTGAACCTCCCATAAGCAACCTCCATAGCTGGCGTGTTTTGCAACGCCTGTAAAGGCAAGGAAATACTCCATTCAGCTTCCACGGCATGGTCCCTCTTAAACAATATAAGGAAAAGCATTGTGTAATTAGGTAAAGAAAATAATGGCTTAGAAATAAAATAAAGGGATCCTAGAACTGGAAGGGACCATAAGAATCAGCTAGTCCAACCTCCTGCAATGTAGGAATCTTTTGCCCGACGTGGGGCTCAAACCTACAACCCTGAGAGTCTCATGCTCTTCCGACTGAGCCTTGCACATCCCTGCAGGTGGCACCCCTGAGTCCCTGACTTGGAGCCGCATTTCCCAACCTGCTGCCCTCCATACGTTTTTGAGACTGTCAAATGATGGGGAATTGGGAGGCAAACAATACCTGGAGGGCACCAGACTGGAGGAAGGCTGCCTTGGAGCATTTGGCCACCAGACTTGTACCTTTTAACACTTCTGGTGCCAGGCAGAGATTCAACAGGCAAAGCCCCCACCCAAATCTGAGAGACATGGTCATGGGAATATTTTCACCCAGCAAATTTCCGTCTGACATGGGCCTGTTCAAAGGCACTGGAGCCCCGCTAGGAAACAAATTGATAGCAGCCCTGCAGCAGGCAGAACCCAGCGGCCACTCCCTGCTGGGAAAATTGTCTGGTTTTGACCTCTCTGCCTGCGGATAATTGTCTCTTCCCTGCTGCTTCACACTTCCTCATGGATCTCCCTCTTTCTGGCTGTTCACTTTTTGTCTAGTTAAGCTTCCCAATTAGGAAGCCATCAAACTCTCCCATGTTGTTAAGTGGAAAATATAGACACACACTCACACCATGTTAAGGCTAATTTTCTTCTCTTCCCTGCATCTCCCTAACAACTACACTGATGGTCCCTAAACAAACTCCAATAGCTGAGCTGGACAAGATACACCAAAGAGAGGAGGAGTAATGCAGTGTGGATACAGTGTTGAAGTGCAACCACGCAAGGAATGAGGCATCAATATTCTAATAAACATACAGTGGTACCTCGGGTTACATACGCTTCAGGTTACAGACTCCGCTAACCCAGAAACAGTGCTTCAGGCTAAGAACTTTGCTTCAGGATAAGAACAGAAATTGGGCTCCGGCGGCGCGGCAGTAGCAGGAGGCCCCATTAGCTAAAGTGGTGCTTCAGGTTAAGAACAGTTTCAGGTTAAGAACAGACCTCTGGAATGAATTAAGTACTTAACCCGAGGTACCACTGTATCTTGTTTATAAATACATTGTGCTGCATTTGGAGAATGGCTGGAACTCAGTGGTTGAGCATCTGCTTTACATGCAGAAGGTTGTAGATTCAGTTCCCAGCATCTCCAGGAAGGACTGGGAGAGCCCCCCGTCTGTGATCCCCAAAAGCCGCTGCCGGTCAGTGCAGGCAGCTCTGAGCTAGATGGACCAGTGGTTTGACTCGGTATATAAGGCAGGTCCCTTTGTCATGGATTTAGTTGAGATTCCTGCATTACAGGAGGTTGGACTAGATGACCCTCAGGGTCCCTTTCCAACTCTGTGTTCCTAGCCTGCAGACTGGAAGGAGCCTAGGTGTATGCATGCGCAATAAATCTGTATACAAACACACACTACATCCCCATTGTACACTGTTGGTGGGTCTGGGTCACCAGGGGGTGTGGGCAGGTTTCACTTACAGATTTGTGCACCCGGACTCAGCACTTTTTTCTCCCATAAGCAAATGTTCGTAATTTACTAAAGTGGGTGAAAGTAAGGACTCAAAATCTGCTGCTTGCCACTGAGTCGGAGAAAACATCGGTCAGGTTTTCCATAGATTGGTGTTTGCTCCAATTGAGCAATAAAGAGCAGGTTTTTCTGGGAAAAGCAGCAGGGCAAACAGAAAACCTGCCGATTTGTAAAGTGTGGACAAGCCCTAAAATGTGGACAACGATGGGCTCAACCTGCCCCTGCTCCTAGTGAATGACGCAGCAGACAGGCTCCAGATGTTTTCCAAATTACTTCCATGGAAACACTTTAGAATTGAGTCTTAGCATCTCTTCCTGGAATTCAGATTCTTGCTCCAGCTAGCAGGTAGAATATGAATGGAGAAGGATCCATGTTACGGATTGGTTACAATACCACCAGTTACAAGAAGTGTTTAAATTAGATATAAAAAAAGGTTTTTTGGAACAAAGCTCACAATTTGAAAAAGAACTTCTACAAAACAAAGAGAAACTTTTGTCTAAGATGCATAATCAGTTATTAGATTGGGAAACAAAAGATGAGCTTGTTTAAGCCTCAATGATACACTGGGCAATAGCTATAGGACACAATATATGAAATGAAATTTATTACGGTCCCAGATCAGATTCACATACTGTACTAAGTGAACATAAAACACAATAGAATTAAGTTTGAATTAACAATCAATATAACAATAAACAATATGAATATGAGGACACAATACAGATTTTACCTTCTGGGAAAAACTCTGGGAAAGTGACTTGGAAGTTTACAGCATGTTATTCTTTGAAGGAGAACTATCTGAATATGATTTACAGATGGTATTTAACTCCGAGTAAGCTTGCTAAGATGTATAAGACTGAATCAGATAAGTGCTGGAGATGCAAAGAGGTGGAGGGAACATTCTTTCATATGTGGTGAACTTGTAAAAGGGTAAAATAAATGATCCATAATGAATTGAAAAAATTGTTTAAAAGTACCTTCCCCCCCAAAACAGAGCCCTTCCTGTTGGGGAGAATTCAGACTGAAATTCCCAAGTGTTAAAAAAGTTTATTTATGTATGCTACTACTGTGGCCCGTGTTTCGTTAGCCCAAAAATGGAAAACGATGAGGTCCCAACCAAAGAGGAATGGCAACTTAAGTTGACACAATATGCACAACTTGCAGACTTAACATATAGAATAAGAGAACAAGAAGAACATACTTTTAGAGAAGATTGGAAAACGTTTATTGAATATAGGGGAAATAACTGTGTACAGCTGAAAACGCTGGCAGCGTTAAGATAAATTCAACAGTGTAAATAAGTTTTGATGGATGCAATAATGGAATACTGAAAGGTATAATTTTTGTAAAATATGAAGGGATTTATGATATGTAAAATGAACCATAGAAAGAGAAGAAGGGAAGTTATTGATATCTTAAGGATGTAAAATGAGTATGTTAAATTGTAAAAGAGAAAATCTAATAAAAAATTTATATACTATATATGAATGTCTAACAGTGTTATGTACACAATGTGCCCCAGTAACTGGCTCAAATTACGCTCTGGCTCAAATTAAGAACAGGGGATTCTTCTTCTTCTTTGGCAATCACCTGTAACCGAGTAAGATGGTCTTCCATGAACACGGTCTTAACGGTGTGTCCATAGGTGACTATGGAGGCCAATTCTGGATCCACACATCCTTCCACAGTGGGGACATAGGTTTCCGGGCAGGAGTTGATCATGGAGGAGGTTTGCCAAGCATGCCTTTCTCTTAGTTCATGTCTCCCTTTCATCCTGAGTTTGAGTGTTTTCAAAGTCCTTCGGTAAAGGCTGTTCTCCAATTGGAGCACTCATAGGCCAGTGTTTCCCAGTTGTTGGTGTTTATGCTACATTTTTTTTTAGATATGCCTAGAGAGAGTCTTTAAACCTCTTTTATTGACCACCAGCATTACACTTTTCATTTTTAAGTTCGCAAAAGAGTAGTTGCTTTGGGAGACGATAATCAGGCATCTAAACAACATGACCAATCCAACGAAGTTGATGTTGAATAAACATTACTTCGACACTGGTGGTCTTTGCTTCTTCCAGTAGACTAACATTAGTTCACCTGTCTTCCCAAGTGATATGTAATTTTTTTCGGAGACACCATTGATGGAATCTTTCAAGGAGTTGGAGATGGCGTTTAGAAGTGGCCCATGTTTCACAAATGTACAGTAAGGTTGGTAGTACAATAGCTTTGTAAAGAAGCATTTTCATTTCCTGCGAATGTCCCGGTCCTCAAACACTCAGCACTTCAATTGGGAGAAAGCTGCACTTGCAGAGCTCAGGTGATGCTGGATTTCGGCATTAATGTCAGCTCTTGTGGAAAGATAACTGCCCAGGTAGGAAAAGTGATTGACGATTTCCAATGTTACACCGTTAAGTTGAATTTGTGGCGCTGCAGAGGGGTTGTTTTGTGCTTGTTGGTACAACACTTTGGTTTTTTTGGATGTTGAGCGATAGGCCGAGCTTTTCGTAAGCTTCTGCGAAGATATTTAGGATGGTTTGGAAGTCATCCTCTGAATGTGCACACACTACATTGTCATCAGCATGAATGCAGTATTGTCTAACAGTGTTACGTACAAAATGTGCCCAAGTAACTATCTCAAATTAAGCTTTGGCTCAAATTAAGACAGGGGGTACAGACTGCAGATGCTGCTGGACTCCAAATTTATAGTTGCCCCAGCCGGCAGGCCAGCAGTCAGGGATGGTGGGAGTTGTAGTCTGGTGGGGCACCATGCTGTCTGTCCCTGGCATAGGTCTACAAAAATGAAAAGTAGCCGGGTCAATCCACTAACTGCTGGAAGCCCTCTTCAGCTCAGGGATCAATAGGCATGACACTGAGATATTGCAAATGCAAATCTTGCAAAGAGTTCTAGGTTTGGACTTCAGGCGAGACAGATGTTCCTGCTAGTCCAGGACAAATGACTCCAGATTGTGTGCAAAGTTCAAAAGGTGGTAAATCCCAGGGCATGGTAAGTTAGCCTTTACCCATGGGAGGTTTCTATGGCAGGAGAGCTTCCCGGGGGCGGATGCTGTTAGAAAGGAGTGACAGGAACTCTTGGGAAATGTGGAAAGCTTTCATTTATCAGCTTATTTACCAAACAAAGAAAAAGGAAGAAGCCCTTTACGTGTCATTCCACGGTAAATAATGCTGAACTGGATGTTAGTTAGAAAATTTATTCCAGAGAGACAGAGAGAGACTGTTTTCATAATCTGCTTGTTTTTCTGATTTGTATAAAGTCAGTGTGCAGAAGGAAAAATTGGGAGTGGATGAGAAACACGCCTGCACACATCCCCCTCAGAGTCTGAATCTGGGGGATTAACCAATCACTCTGGTTACAATCAGCAAATCAATACAGTGGTACCTCTGGTTACATACTTAATTCGTTCCGGAGGTCCGTTCTTAACCTGAAACTGTTCTTAACCTGAAGCACCACTAGCTAATGGGGCCCTCATGCTGCTGCCGTGCACGATTTCTGTTCTCATCCTGAAGCATTCTGTTCTTAACCCGAGGTACTATTTCTGGGTTAGCGGAGTTTGTAACCTGAAGCATCTGTAACCTGAAGCGTCTGTAACCTGAGGTACCACTGTATAAAGGAGAACATTTGCAGTGGAAGGGGTGCGTGGGAGATTTGAATGCAGGTCTTTCCGGCACATCTGTCCATGAAGCCTCCAAATTGTTTTCTTAATCCTGCAGGGCCAAATGGTGGCTGTTAGGTCCTACTGAAGGGATGGGCAACCTGAGGCACTTCAGATACTGCTGGACTACAACTCCCATAATCCCTGACCATTGATCATGCTGGCTGTGGGGAGCGATTAGGGGAGTGAGAGCCCAACAACCTCTGCAGTGCTGCTTTAATCTTTATTTTATTTTTTGGTGCAGCGGGGAACTGGTGCAATTTGCTCTCCAGGAGCTTTTGTTCCCAGCCAAGGGCCTTATGAGCATCTCCAATTAGCACACAGTGACCAGAGATCAGCCTCGGTACAAATGTTCATGTTAAAGGCCAGTGGCAGCGAGGCCTGTAAACCTGGCCGCAGGGCTCCAGGGCAGTGCTAAAGAGGCATTTAATTCTAGCTGCGTTGTGCTTGGCACAAGGTCACATCCAGCTCTTGATGAATCAGAGCTGAGACCCAGACTGCTCCCTGCCCCTCGGCAGTTGTCTCTATTGTTCGGTTAATGAAATGGAGCCAACACTGGAGGGGCAAAGCAGCGGTTATCACCTCTGCTTCCAGGCTGCCACACGCTCACAGTCTGCCCTGGAGTGTAGATCACAGAAGTCTCTCAGGTAGCCTCAAAAAGCCTTCTTTCAATCTTAGGACTTTGATCTGTTTAGGAAGTGTACAATTTTAATATTTTTTTTTTAAAAAAAGGGTTTTGAAAATGGCAGGGGATTGCTGCAGGGGAAGGGTATGCTTCTGTTGTTTTCTTACTTATTCTTATGAAAACAGCTACATACATGCTTATATGGAAGAATAAGGAAGTCTTCAACTTCTATCATTTGATTTGATTTAATATCTGTGTGCTGCACGTCCAACAAACAAGCTGAACTCAAAGCAGCTCACAACAATAACAAATAAGTATATGAGAAGGGCTCTGCTGGATGAGGCCAGTGGCCCATCTAGTCCAGCATCCTGTTCACACAGTGATTTACCAGATGTCCATGGGAAGCTCACAAGCAGAACCTGAGCGGAACAGCATTTCCTGCAGTTCCCAGCAACTGGCATTCAGAGGCATAATGCCTCTGGACCATGAAGGCAGAACATAGTAGTCGTGGCTACTGGCCATTGATAGCCTTGTCTAATCCTCTTCTAAAGCCATCCAAGTTGCTGGCGGAACTTGCGGAAGCAAGTTCCATAGCTAACAACGCACAGTGTATTAAGAAGTACTTTCTTCGGTCTGTCCCTAATCTTCTAGCATCCAACCTCATTGAATGCCCACAAGTTCCAGTGCTATGAGAGAGGGAGAACAAATCATCTCTCTCCACTTTCTCCATGCCACGCATAATTTTATAACACTTCTATCATGTTGCCTCTCACTCACCTTTTCCCTAAACTAAAAAGCCCCAAATAGTGCAACCTTTCTTAGGGGAATTTATTCACCCCCTTCATCATTTTGGTTGCCATTTTCTGAACCTTTTCCCAGCTCTACAATATCCTTTTTGAGGTGAGGCAACCAGGGCTGGATCTAGACATAGCAAAGAAGCATTTCGGTTAAAAGCGTTGCAACCTTTGTATGGGGAATCAGGTTAGCAAAAACGGAACTCCACGGCACCATCTGGTGTCACAGTGTTAGAATGCATAAACAACACATCTAAAGTGTTTTTTCTTTGCCAGTGTCCCAGAACTGTACAGAGGATTCCAAATGTGTTGCACCATCGATTCGTATAATGTCTTTCCATAATGAGTAAAATAGCCCAAAGGGCAGATTTTCCAATCAGTTTTTTGCTATGAATAGATGCTTCTGCACGCTCCCTGTTGTAATCTGGATCAAGGGTCCCCAACGTGGTGCCATCGAGATGTTGCTGAACTACAATTCCCACAGTGCTGCACCCAGTTTGATCTGCCTACACACGATTTGACTGTGAAAGAGTTAAGAACTCACTTTGCTACCATTAAGGCCTCTTAGGCTATTACAGCTGGATATGTCACAACCTCCCAGTTACTCTGATGAGGAGTGCAGCTCAGGAAATCTGCCGATTTGCAAAATCTGAAAGGCGGGGAGGAGAGAGAAATTATCAGCTCCACCAAAGACTAATGTAACTGCAGGGCACAGTTATTTACTCATACCCAATGGCATATGTAGGTGCATCTGAAGATTTGCAGGCTGCAATATGGAGATTTTGAATCGTTACATTAATTTATTACAAAGCAGCTAATGAATTCCCTATTGCTTTCCTACTCCAGCTGCTGAAGAAAAGTTGGGGGGAGGGGAAGACGATTTAAAAAGAGAGAAAAGTGAAGCAAAATTGTGTTTCCCGGTTTTCCCCCTCCTTCCCAAGCTGTAAATCCTGTTTGAGAATTGCAGCTCATTATATCATAATACGCAGCTCTTCCTAATTGAATAGTGTATGAAAATCAGTGCGCCTGAGAAAGTGTTTGTGAGAGTGTGTTTTCAGGAGATTAGCAACTGCTTTAATTTTTAATTTGTACCTTCTTTCTATTATTATTTGAAAACTCCAAGAACCAAGGGCACTAAATAGGATTTTTGGAGGTTGAATTTCTATTATTCGGAAAGTAAATTATTAAGAGGTTGGGGGGGGCGACCCACCAAACCAGATTTGGAAGCAGAGGGGTGAGGGAAGAGAGAGAGAGATTGCAAGTTTCCAAAGCCAAAGCATGAAATTGTATTCTCTGGAGTGGATGATTAAAACAATGTTTTCTCCCCCCTGAACTGTGACAGATAAATAAATGACTAGACCATGTTATTGCTGAATTCTCACACTGAAAATGGGTTCTTACCATCTTCAAAAAACAAAGGTGGAAATGGGGAGCCATAAGCAATGATGCTTCAAGAACCTACATTCCGCCCTGTTGCAAAGTCGCTACTTTAAAGCCCAAGCTTTAGGAATCAAGCCCATTTTATTAGTTTAAGTTTCTAGCCCTCTTCGGTAATGAGAAAAGCAGCAGGAACTGCTTTCAAGTGCCTCCCCCCAAACATGTTGTTTTCAGCAATGCCTTTCAGACACCACCCTGGCCTCTCCTTCCCTAATGCTTTACTGCAGGGATAGTCAACATGGTGCCCTCCAAACTCCCACCAGCCCCAGCTTGCATGGCCAGTGGGTGTTGGGACTTGCAGCCCAACAACTTCTGAAGAAGAGGGCCCAATTTTGGCTACCCCTGCCTGCTCTACTCCCATCTTGACTCTCCTTATCTGACCTTTGTGTCTCATTTGTGGACCACCCCAGACCCCTTCCCCAACTGAGTCTTGCCTGTGAACACACAGACTGAACTTCCTGAAGGCAGCACCCACATGGCTTCTGTTTCAGCACAAAGCCTTTCTCACACACGCTCATGCCTTGTCAATCCTTGAAATGCAGAGCCAGTACAAAGAGCTCAAAAGCTGGCAATGTGTCACGGGTTCTGGAAGCTCGAACCAGCAACCTCAGAGATTGGGGCCTGGCCTTGTGAGTTATAGGGGGCTTTGTGGAATGAGAAATCAGAGCCTTTTACAGGTACAGAATGGAAATGAGGCACACAAAATTGGTCCCTCTGATTTTGGTAGGCAGTAGGGAGCTTCTGATGGGACGCGGGTGGCACTGTGGGTTAAACCACAGAGCCTAGGACTTGCCGATCAGAAGGTCGGCGGTTTGAATCCCCACGACGGGGTGAGCTCCCGTTGCTTGGTCCCTGCTCCTGCCAACCTAGCAGTTCGAAAGCATGTCAAGTGCAAGTAGATAAATAGGTACTGCTCCAGTGGGAAGGTAAACGGCATTTCCTTGCGCTGCTCTGGTTCACCAGAAGTGGCTTAGTCATGCTGGCCACATGACCCGGAAGCTGTACACCGGCTCCCTCGGCCAATATAGCGAGATGAGCGCCGCAACCCCAGAGTCGGCCATGAATGGACCTAATGGTCAGGGGTCCCTTTACCTTTAGGGAGCTTCTGAGCTGGCCAGGCTTATCATAAATACTAGAAGAGCATCTCCTCTGGTCAGCAGCCTGCTGCATCTCAATTGCCTGGCTCCTACACCCAGCTGCAGCTCTTAGGGCACAGCCATAGCTCCACAGTAAGGTGCATGATTTGCATCCCAAAGTTCAATCCCTGGTATCTCTAGGTAGGACTGGGAAAGCTTCCTGCTTGAAGCCCTGGAGAGCCATTTCCAGTCAGTGGACTGTAGACAATTCTGAGTTTCTGTGACCAACTAGCTTGGAATTAGGCAGCTTCCTATGATTCCCCTACCCCTTCCAAAACCCCTTCAGGGATTCCTGAATAAAAGAACAATTACTTGGCTTGATCGGGTCAATCAAGCCCATCATTATCTCTCAAACACTGACCAAACAGAAGACCTTCAGAAGCACAGCAAACCAGAGATTGACCATTACATGCGTCTAGAATTCCATCATCAAACGTACCCATTCCCTAAAGCCATCTTCTCCAACCTTATGCCCCCCCCCCAGATACATAGAATTATAGAACTGGAAGGGACTGTGAGGCTCATCTAGTCCAACCCCTTGTAATGCAGGAATCGTTTTGCCCAACATGGGGCCCTAAACACACACATATTTTTTGTTCTATTGGATTTTAAACTGTTTTTACCTGCCCTAATATCATTCAAGTTTAAGGGTGGGATAGAAATTTTATAAAATGAATAAAAACTATCTGGAGGGCACCAGCTTGGGGAAGACTGCCCTGAACAATAGCAGCATATTTCATTGTGTTTTTATAAGAATGAGGAAGAATGGGTGGGGAAGGCCTGCTCACAGAAAACAAAAGAAAAACACCAGCAAAGCCACACAAGAAATCACAAATCATTTGGATTTGATGGGGAAATACAACTTATTAATATGCAGTGGGGAAGTCATAAATCCTTTCCTTCGGTGGCTCTGGAGCCTTCATGTGTGTTCACATACACAGGAGGAGTTTGCATTGACTTACAAATATTAATTAAGACTCACTACATCCCTGAGCGGATGCAAGTGGTATTATACACCCCTAATCACACCCATTATGCTCCAGGGCTGTAAATCATTATTTGCAATCTATTCTGGGACCAAAACAAACCTACATAAATTGCACATTCGAAAAACAATGATGAACTCTTCGGTGGTTTTGTTTTTCCACACTTCTTCCTGACAAGCGTGAGAAAAGTGGGAAGGAGGTCTTCTTTCTTGTGTCATAAAAAAACCCGCAATTCTATCTTTAGAAACTGCAGGGCAGCACATAACTATTCAGGGCCATTTAGTGAACGCACAGCAAGCCCCCCCCCCATCCTAGCAGTGGGAGGTAAAGTCCATAATTTGTTAGCCAAGAAATCAATAGACCAGATATCAGCTCAGTCACGGAACTCACAGGTGGTTTTAACAAAGACATTACTGTCTCAACCTTTACCTTTCATTAGAAATGGGGGGGGGGCATTATATTGGTCTACCTTCTCAGATTGTTGCACTGACACAAACTTGTCCTTAGTATTTATTATTCATTTAGCGCCTTTTCAGAGCACTGTCTGTCCTGTACCACATATCTAAAGCAACAGTGGGCAGATCATATTCTCCTGGTGCACCATGAGTCAATTCCTGGTGGTCTGCCTCTTAGTGGCTGGTATTCTTGCAAAATAATAATAATGTTGATAATAATGCTGTGCTGAGTATGTTTCGATCTGATCCAGCAAAGGACTTTGGAAGTCCTTACTCTTGAGTGCATGCTCCAGGCCACGTAACAGAGATTAGTTACGCCTTCTTTGTTAAAGCGATCCTAGAGGCATTATTTATCTACACTTGCACATGCTGGTGGATCGTTTCTAGTGCTGAGCAGCAGGGGAGAGGAGAGGAACTGGCTAATCCTGTACTATCTATCAATCTTAAGAATCGATGTTGCCCACCCATACTTGGTCCTGGGTCTGAAGCAAGCTCCGAGGCCTCAGAGCACGCTCCTGTATGTGTATAAGTTCATTTTGCTTCCTAGGCCATGAGGCTCCTGGTTCAAGGCCGCCTCCCACCCCCCACCCCCCTGGCCAGGCCAAAAGTGGGGGATTCTCCCATTTTGAGCTGAAGCTGCCTGAGTTTGCAGCAGTGTCATGGCTGGACCTGGTCCACCCTCAGTTTAAGATGGGAAGAGTCTGACCCCTGCAGGGTGGAAGAAGCCCCTATCCCAGCACTGAGACGCAGTCCCAAGAAAAGCCTCACAGAGTAGAAATATCACCCCCCCCTCCTTTGCTATTACCTGCAAGGAGGAAGAACACTGCTACCCGCAATACTTCACCCTGCAGCAAATTAACACAGAAGGTTTCCATCCGATTATTGTTGAACGATCTCCTTACTTGGGAAGTGGATGAAGATGGCATAAAAACAAAAAACCACTTTAGTAGTTATTGACTCTGGAGTCTCAGAAGCTGCCCCATTAATCACGTCTTTTCGCCATGCTTTGCTTCACAAACGGGTAATAAGAAAACAGCGAGACGCCTCCCCAGCCCCCCAATGCAATTTGCGCCTCTTTTCCTGTGCCGTACCAAGTTCATTTGTGGTTGTAATTTTCCCAGCCCTGGGTTGTCACAGGCTCACTTTCCTCAGACAGGTCCCTTTAATCGGGGCAACAGAATCGGGGCTTCCAAGAATGCTGCACAAGTTAAAACAGAAAAACGTTTTGTTTTGAGCAACAGCTCACAAACAAAAAAAATCAATGAATCCAGGAAAAGGACAGACACACCAAAAAATATTATCAGAGAGAGAAGAAGAGCCAAAAGTTACATGAAAGAATTCAGAACTTAACCCTGGTGGCAGCACAGTATACGCAAGAACTTTGAGAACTCGGTGTTAAAAATAAAATAAACTTCTGCAACAAGTCCTGAAAAGTTGAATTCTGCAAGCTGAATATAAGTTAAGGAAAATTGCACATTCTCTCTCTGGCTTGCATGTTTTGTTCTGCTTCTACTAATCATGGGCAGAAGCAAAGCGCAGTAATATGAAACACCGAAGCCCTATTCTCCATCACTTAAAGCATTAGTCAGCAAGCGCTATGCACATCCAAGCAGATCTTTACGATTTTAAGGACTAGAAACTTGATTTTTTAAAAATAGAAAGCTGAGATTTCTCAGGGAACCAAATCTCTGCTGCTTTAATGTGCTTCTACAAAACATATTATGTGTACGATGCCAGTCTCGATTATGGGCAAAAGACTGCATGGCGGGGGTGGATGGGAATCACCTTGGGACAGAAGAGGAGGCTTACATTATTAGATATAGTTTGGTGTTTGTAAAACAACACTGTAAGCAGTCTGGATAATCTTGTACAGAAAAGAAGGACAGAGAGGTAGAAAGGAAGGTTAGTATGTCTTTATCCTGGCTCCTGGTCTGATTCAAGTACTCAGACTTGGATTATGGTTTCCGCCAGAAACTTTAATGATCAGAGCAGTACAGTACATAGGCAGAGCCGAGATCAAAGACATAACAGGTGCACGGCATGGCTGGACCAGCTAAGAAATTGATGAATGGTTGCCGCGCCCATCATGAAGCAATGAGATGAGCTTGCATGAAGCATCTCTGGAGGTGGGAAGCAAATGGAAACTCCTTCTGGTGCACTGACCAGGAGGAGACAAAAAGTGATCAGGGAGGAGACAGCAGGAAGGAGAGGAGAGGGGTGACTCATGCAGTGGCAGCGCTGAGGCAGTGGGCTGGAGAAACTGGGTGACAACCCAAGAGATCCCTACCTGGGACCAGGCTCTTCATCATCATCCAGATCCCTTCCAAGGCCATTGGGTCCCTCCCCAAGGTGGTCAACCTCCACCCCACAACCTGATCCAACCAGGCCCTCCAAGTCAATCTCCTCAGGGCTCATAACTGCCTTCACAAAGTAATAAAAATCATATCCTTTCAAGATACTTCTGAAGGATTATATGGAGTTGTGTTCTGAAAGGTTACTATCACATTTCAATCTCTCGCTCCCTCTCTCACATACAATGTCCATTCTTTGCTGAAATCACAGGTGGCGGTTGTTGTTTTTTAATAACTTCTGGAACTTTCACATCTCAGCACGATTGAGGCAAAAACTCATCCTCAACCTCCAAGGCAACCCTAAAAGGTTATTGAAAAGCAAGAGCTACTGAGCTGGAAAGAAGTCGCTGATGGAATTCTTCCGGGATCATTCTTAGGAGACTTTGCCTCTCCTGCCGTCATTATAGTCTTTGGCTTTTTTAAAAAAGAAAAATTGAAGCAGGCAACGCTAATGCAATTTTGCTGATGACAGGGCTGGGAAACATTGTCAATAAAAGCAGAGGACTGGATTTTTTTTAAGGGAAAAAAACACACACAGGAAGAACCAAACGACCTTGTGGATGAGGCTAGAAGCAAAGGGATGAAAATCAATAGTACGAGGTTTAAGGTTCTGCACTCTGAGGCTAATAAAAGCAATAACAACTAAGATGATGAAGGGGTCGGAATGTAAGTCATCAGGAGAAGAGCCTAAAAGTAACAAGCGTGCTTTATTTAAGAGGCCACCGCAAGCAGCACCGAATCCCCATCTTTCCATCTCTCTTCCCTATTGAATGGGCAGAATCGGCTAATGCACCATTAATGCAAAGCTGGAGCGGGGTGCTGGGCAGAGAGAGAAAGAGAGCAGTCTTTAAATTATACTCTATATTGTGATGAGCTAAATGATGTTGTGGTGGTTGGCAGTGAAGTCTTTGCCAGTGATTGCTTGTTTATTTATTTATTTGCTGCTAGCGTGCATATCCTATATTTTTTCCCATGGAGCCCAAGGTGGCTTACCTGGTTCTCTCCCTGCTCATTTATTTAATCCCCGCAACCACCCTGTGAGGTAGGTTAGGCGAAGAGGCAGTGACTGGCCCAAGGTCACCCAGTGGGCTTCATGGCTGAATTTGGTTTTGAACCCCGGTCTCCCAGGTCCTAGTCTGACACTCTAAACACAACACCACACCGGCTAGGGCAACCCTAATGTTATACAGAAGCTTGGCAGGCAGAAGAGGCTGCCCCAAAACAGTCAAAAGCAGTGGAGACCCCACTCAACTCACTCCACCCTCAGTCAATCCCCACACTAGTCTATCTTCCTTTTTACGTCCAGTCCGGGTGGGGTAGCCCTGCCTGTCCAAATGTTGCCAGTCTGATCCAAATGATGCTGGTGCAATAAACTGATGTTTCTATTTTTGGTATATTTTTAAATTCTAAACTCTGGCCTGCTTTCTTTGTAATTCCCCCTTGTATAAGGAGGCTTCCAAATGGAATTTTATTGTGGGTTTGGTGCTTCTCAGTCACATAAGGGTTTGGGGTTTTGTTTTGTTTTTTTCAGTGTCCATAGATCATCATCATCCAAACGCCAACCAAAATGCCAACCTGGTAAGAGCTGTTCAGCAGTGGAACAAACTACATCAGAAGCTGGTGGATTCTCCTTTTTGAACAGAGGTTGAATGGCCATCTGTCAGGTATTCCTGGATTGCAAGGGGTTGGACGAGAAGACCACTGGAACCCCTTCTAACTCTACAATTCTTGTTTTTAAAAATATACATTTAATCTAGATTTCCTCTTACTGTGGAAAAGCTAATAAATAAAAATAACCCATTGTGCATCTGCAGTCACACTCTGTTGGAGTGGAAGCTCATGTTTTTAGTATTCTGTTGGGAGCTGCCCAGAGTGGCTGGGGAAATAATAATAATAAATTATTGTTATTGTTATTGTTATCATCATCATCAATCCTCATCATCTGCACTTTCCTTCTCTCCTTTTAATTGGTGGTTTTTCATGACTCTTACCCCCACATTGGCTTCCATTAGCTCCCCAGCCAAGTAAAACCTAGCTATTTAGTTTCCCCAGGTGTGCAGGCGTTACGCCATGGTTCTTCTGCAATATGAATTCTGCCTCTCTCCTATTTCATAGGTTCTTTGAATGAATTCCTACCAGCGCTGAAAACAGGAGCAAGGCCTAGTGTTGGAGACCCTGGTGCAAATCGGGCGATACATCCATTGGAGGCCAGACTGATGCCTCTGTATTCTGCCGCCTGAGGCAGTCGTCTCACCTTGCCTCATGGGTGGGCCAGCCCTGGAGGGAACAACCCAATGGCCACAAGTTATGACAGACGTCCATCTCAAGAGAACATCCCTGCTGGATCAGGCCAAAGGTCCATCTACTCCAACATCCTGTTTTCACAACGGCCAACCAGATGCCTGTGAGAAGTTCATGAGCAGGACCAAAGTGCAAGGCACCCTGTCCACTGGCCCACTTCTGATTCCCGGCAACTGGTATTCAGAGGCATAGTGCCTCTGAAAGCAGAGGTAGAACATAGCTATACTGTGACTAGTAGCCATTGATAGCCTGTGCTCTCCAGGAATTTATCTAATCCTATTTTAAAGCTATCCAAGCTGGTGGTCATGCCTTGGAGTTGATGGCCATCTCCACAGGCAGAGGAGATCTGTCCCTAGAGATGCACAACAGAGGTAGAGGTAGAAAAACGGTGTGTCAGGTGCAGGCTAAGGGAGGGCTTAGATCTACAGCCATTCCATCCCCCCCCCAAAGAGGGGAATCATGGAACTGGTTCTCCCTCCAGCTGCCCACAACCACCTTTCACTCTATGGGTTCCAGGAGGGCTTTGGATCTGGCAGTTCCTCCACCATGGATTCTCCTTCTATTTTCTCTTGGGAAACTCTCTCCCTCAAAAAAATTGGCTCAGTGCACAAACATTCCTCTCTTTTTTGTACTAGGTGAAGGCATTTTTAGTTTACAGCAGTGGTTTTTTTCTTTAAAAAATGTTTAGGGGTACTCTCATTTTCCTACTCATATTGAAATACTGCCCCTCAATGAGGCCAAACTTAGATTCACAAAATGTTTAGGGGTCTGTGTACCCTTGCGTCGCCCCAAGAAAAAAGCACTGGTTTACAGTAACACTATTTTAAGTTATGTTTTGACTTGATTCCTGTATTTTATCTTGTTTTGTAAACTGCCCTGGAAATGATGCTGAAGGGTGGTATATCAGTTTTTAAAAATAAAATAAAATGGGAGAGAAACTTGCTATATAGAAAAGACCTTCTCTCTCTCTCTCTCTCTCTCTCTCTCTCTCTCTTCTTGTGAAATATTTTAAAACACCAAAAGATGATAGAAACTGAGCTGTAGTAGGAGTAAGCAATTACTTCATAAAAAATATATCTTGATGAGTGATTATGCATTCTATGTTTTTGTGTTGGAAGATGCTTTGTGAGGGCCTGGCCTTAAAATGGCATAAAAATCCTTAAACAAATGCAAATGTTTAAGAAATTTGTGTTTAAGTGGAAGGTAAATGTTGGAGGGTGGAGAGGAAAAAATTGCTTCAGAATGCTTATTTCTTTTTAAAAAGAGGCACATGTATGCTAAAGCACATCCATATTAATTCTTCAGTTTTCAAAAATAATCCACAACTTTTTCAAAACCAGCAACAGGAATGCAAGGGGTATTCCTGAACCATGGAGATGATATGGGTGCTAGCCAATAGATGCCCACAAGCCATACACAACTTGTTGACTCAGCCTTCGCTCTCACTTTTTAGGAGGAAGAAATGGCATTCTTCCAGTTCATCTTGGAAGACTCTGCCAAATATCTACAGAACCTGTTTGATTAAAGCCTGCAGGAGGGGGAGGGGAGGAAAGGAGAGGAAATGAAACATTCATGTATATTGCAGGCAGTGATGGGGTTATCAAATCACTCCCTCTGCTCCAAACACGTTGCATCTCTTTGCTACTGCACTGTGGTGACCCCATCACAGCCGAATCTCTCTCCTAAGGTAGGGGGCAGAAGGAAATGTCTCTTTCTTCTCTAGCTGGGGTGGGGGTGGGGAAGATCTGCTGCAATCATCTCAAAGGAAAGGTCGCCTCTCTGTCCCCCCTCCACAACTACAATTCTGGAATCCCTTTTTACTTGAGGGCTTCCTGCTTCAGATTTCTCAGGACTACAATCTGCAACAGCAGCTTTCCCCTGCTCACCAGCACTTCAATAAGGCCTCCTTTGAAGGCAACAACCAGGTATGACGGCAGGAGTAAATTTCAAAGCAACCCAGCTAAATTGGAGCCCCGATCAAATGAAATTTCCACAAAGAGAAACGTAAAACTATTACACGCTGAGTGGAAACCCAATGCATAAATGCAAGATAGGGGAGAAAACTGGCTAGGCTCCAATGCCACCACCGGCTAGGGCTGCTGATGTCGTAGGGATTCAGAGGAAAACCACCACGAGAAACACGGAACCCCACAAGATTGATTGAATTTATTATTTCGGTCACAGACCACTTCCAGAACCCCACAAGGTTTCAGCAAGACAGAAGCCTGGCAGCTGTCCTGGAACATTCCCTGGTTGTTGGAGAGGCAGGTGTGTTTTCCTCTCCCCACTTGTAACTGGATTCCCAAATTAGAACACTCTAGGCTTGGAGCCAAGTTTTGCTTTGACCTTTTAAACTCAGGTACAAAAAGATATCACGGGAAGACAGAGCAGTGGGCGCATCAGGAAAGCTCCTGGGTCCACCCATGTCCATCCTGCAATAGCACACCACTCAGAATAAGCCTGGAAGCTGATCATCTTCAGGGACAGAGGGCCAATAAGACCACACACACTTCCTGGAGCACTGCAGTCCCCCACCAGGTAGGCATGGAGCAGAAATTCAATTCGGTTTGCATTTAAAGACGTATGTGCACAAACTGAAGCACATCTTTCAAAAGAGAGGGAGGAAACCCACACTTCTCCAAATTTTGTAATGCGTTTCTCCCCACCCCAGCCAAGTATTATGTATAAGAATGCTATCCTCAAGTGTGCATAAAACGGCATATGCTGGTATAAATAACATACAGCAGTGCATTTTAACAAGGATCATTGCTTTGCAAAAATGTATACTAAGGAAAACAGCACACAAACATGTGTCTATTAGGAAAATTTTGCACTAAAATGCTGGTGAATTTTCATGAGGACTTTAAAAAAAGAAATCACAAACTGGTTTGTTCTGAAAAAATGAGAAACTTAGAAAACCTAAATTGACATATTCACACAGGCCATGAGATCAGCCCAGGAGCAGCACCCAAGGGTCAAATCAGCCATGACATGAGAGCTCTACTCCCCGTTTCCCTGAGTTGTTGCTGTTTTTCCAATGAAAGGGTGCCACCAAAAGCAAAAGACCAGGAAGGAGGTTGTCAAACTCTTTCCACTCCTGCAGTTTGCCTGCTGGGGAAAAAAATCACATTGAAACTGCTTTTCTCCTTAAAGGGAAATATATATTCTTTGCCCCCACAAGTAGGGAGGGCACCTGAGGCTGACTTTTAGCAAAGAAACAGCAGCAGGAAAAAGGGATAAGAAGTTCCTTCCTACCATTTCTGATCAAAATGATCACAAACTTCCAAAGGTTGGTGCTCATTTTTAAAAAATAAAAAGAGGGAGAATTGAAGCTCCATGTCATGTTTAACTTTCACCTTAAGGGCCAAATCAGATGTAAGAGGGACAACCACCTCTTTAACACTAATTATGTGGCTGTCCCACTGGTTTTAAAGCAAATAACGTTGTGTGTGTCTTAATTTTTGCAACAAAATGTTAAAAAAAAACCCTACATGAACACTATTCTCTGCAGTTTCCAAATTCAGAGCTAGGCTGGGCGAGAAAAGCGCTTCGAGCAAAGAAGCATTAATGAGGCAAGGCAAGGTTCAGCTGAACTCACCTTACCTGTGTTTTGTTGTAAACACTGGGTTTGCCATCATATTTCAGTCATGATTGAACAAGCGTGGTTGCCCCATCTTGTCCCTTTTATGTCTGTTTAGCTCCTAAGACTATCTGAGTTGAGAGGTCTGTTTGCAGGTGATTTGCACTTAGTCTTAACACCTTGTCTTCCCTTCCTGACTCTGTATCCTTAGAACATAGGAAGCTGTCCTATTTCAAGTCAGACCATTTGTCTGTCTAGTCTCTAGTTCAACAATGTCTTCAATGGCCATCATTAGCTCTCCAGGGTTTGAGACAGGGCAAATTCCTTGCCCTGCCTGCAGCTTCCGAATTCTGGAATTATGGGCCCTTCTGCACACAAAGAGGGTGCTCTACCACCAAGTTACAGCCCTTTACCTAACATAATCCATGCTCCCTACCTATGCATAACAGCAACACAACACTTTGCCTCTCCACCGAGTCACAGCTTGGCTTTGACTCGCAAAGGCTGCATAAATGCAAGTATCAGTGTGACCATGGGCACAGACCTTTGAATGCTCAAAGCGTTTAACAGCCATTCTACTGCTCTCACACACAATGGCCTGCTTCCTACGTCACACCAAGCCAAATCATGGCTTGAGGCAAATGTGCAGCCTCTAAGAGAGGAGATCACAGTGCTTTGCTCCTCTCTTTTCATCCCACTGCTTTACTGCACTAATTTGTACCTTGCCTTAGTACTTGGATGGGGAACCTCTGGCCTGTGGGACAATCAGGACTCCTCAAGGGAGTTCATTTTGGCCCATGAGGCCATTTCCTCTTCACCACACAAACCTGCCAATCAGTTGATGCCACTTTCCCTGGCAGGTAATGTTAGCTGATGGGTGGGGTTCATTTCTGCTCTGGCTTCACCCATCAAGGGAACTGATGTACACAGCCAAAGCAATAGGAAAACCACACATCCCGGCAAAACCATGGTTTGGTTTAGCATGATGTGCACACCAAGCCAATGATTCGTAAGGTACACAACCAACACACACACCCTTTTTTTTTTACAGGCGGGAAGTGTGTCTGGCTCAGTGAGTGAGGCCAGGGCTTAAATAGGGATGTGAAGCCAGGTCATTACTCGCTCTGCTTGTTCCACCATTGTGGCAGAGCGATGTCTGACACAAGAGCTCCCTCCCATCTTGATCACAGTGTTCCAAGAAAGTTGAAAGCCACCAAGGCTTCAAGGAAGAACAGCAACGGTTACGGAAATGCAGAGAAAAGCGGATGGAACAAGGCACACCGCCAGCCGCCACTGCCCTCCAACAGATCAACCCACACAATCCAGGCCTGACCATGCCACAAGCAGACAGCAGGCGGGCTGCTGGAAAAACAGCACCTGCAGAGCAAACAGTGCCAGGTGACTCAAGGAAGCTATCAGTCACGGCTCTTTTTTCATTAAGAGACAAAGCTCTCGGGTTTCCGAAAGGGGAGGAAGAAACACAGCAAAAACCCAACGCTTATCATTCTCCATCTCTCTCTTCTTTCTGTTCTTTTAATGAACGCTGGAAGACATTTTGCAGGGGAAGCAAAGGAGCTGAGCTCCAGACTTGGAGGCGGCTGAAAAAGTGGAAGCTGAGCATTCCCTCACCCTGGCCTCTCCAGGGTTACTATAACATCATCATAGCCCTGAGGCATAATGGCTACCGCCAAGTTGAGAGTTATGGCTCCCCCTTGAAAGGGAAGAGGGTGGAATTAACAAGCAGGTGCGAAGAAATTGCTTCATTATTCGTTGACCTTGCAAGCGCAGCCTCGCTTGCACCAAATGCTCTCTCCAATAAAACCTGTCGGTATCTAGATTTAGCTACACACAAAGGGGGGGAAATCACAACCTCGCCATGACTGAGAACTGAGGGAAGGTAGCAGGTAGATGTGTGGAATTATCACCAGGAACTAGTCGCTTCAGGATTTACTTTTGTGCCAGGTTCTGCCCAACCCCAGGCCTTGCTCCTGTTTTCAGTACTGGTAGGAATTCATTCAAAGAACATGTGAAAGAAAATAGGAGAGAGAGGCAGCCTCTGAGTATATGCAGAGAGCATATCAAAGAAGAACCACAGCCCAACTCCTGCACACCTGGGAACAGGGAGGCGAGGCCTTCAGATCAGATGACAGGAGGACTTCCAGGCAGGCTCAAGTCTCTGCACTTATCATGTTCAAAGCTAACCAGGTCTCACATTTCTTCTGCCTTTTCTTCCACGCAGGAGCAGCCACCATGCACACCTCTTCATGTATTTTACCTGAAGGATTTTTATCCTGCTCTTTTAAAAAAATCAGCAATAAGACAGTTCCTGCCCTCACACTTACAATCTAAAAGGCATAAAGAAAAAGGAGAAAAACAAACAAACTCAGGCACTAAGTTTAATAATGGCTGGCTGAAATGGAAAATAGTTCAAGGAGGAGCCAAAACTTGATAGTTCCTCAGCTGATGTGATGGAGAGGCTCTGCTTTCCTTCTCACCTTCTGCTACAGCATGATGGATTGAAGAAGGCATTAACTAACCAGTGCCTGCTCTTAGCAGACACTTCCACAGTCAAAATGGACGCAATGAAGGAGGTGGACCATGGTGCTTTGAACCTGAAGATATGTTATCAAGCTAATGATGTAGCATTCTGTGTAACTGTAAAGGTTGCATACTTTCACTGATAGCGGGTTCTCTCAAAAGGATCATCTTTGCCTACTTTCTTTTTCTCAGTCTCTCGAGCTAAAACAAGCAAGCAACACTCACCAAGCAAAGTTGCCACCCTTTCATACAACTGCGGGAGACAGAAAGACATGGACTTGTAATGGGGCTCACTGCCTGCTACCTGCATGATTGAAGACGAAAGAACAGTAGTCTGACATAGGGCACTGCCTTGAGGCCAGAGCAATAGCTCCCCTTGCCTGGTTGGTGCTCTGGGAACAGAGCCGGTCTGTTTCAGAGCCTCTTTACTCCTCACAATGCTGACCAGAAAGATTGTGCTGGCCACACCCCTTCTGGAAAATCTTAATACTGATCAGCTGCAACTACACATAACTTCCTCATCAGGCACTTTTCCTCATTCCTTGTCTTCTGCACCCTTTACCAGTCAATTCACCCTGACCTACCTACGTGGGTGTGGGTGGGTGTACTTCACACACACTACATTTGTAGGTGTACATCTAAGATTTTTAAAGCATGCTCTTAAAAAAGCAGACATGTGTGAACGCAGCTAACATATATATCCTATAGGTACACTTCCCAGAGAGCAACAATTGACTACAGTTCCCTGTTGAGCATTTACTGGGTTGGCAAACCTAGGTTTTAGGTTGCAGAATGTATGAAATGGCTCCCAGGGGCTCCTTTTATTTTCACATTTCTCTGCTTGCATTTTAAAAAGCATCTTAGCCAAAGCTCTGAGACTCTGACCTCCTTCTAGTCCCTGCCACAAAGTCTCATTGTTTTCCTGATCTCACAGGCAGGCCCACTGAACCACTTCCGAAACCTAGCTTATCCCCATGTGTGACCTTCACATAGGATTTTGTGAAGCAACTTCCAAGCTTGGGACTTCAGCTGAGCTTAAACCTGTATTTCATATGAACAAACTTAAAGCACTACTTGGAAAAAGCAAGATATTGCCTCTCTAACAGGAAAGGGGGACCTGCAGCCTTCTAGATGTTGCTAGACTACAACTCTCATCATCCTTGATCATTAGCTATGCTATCTGGGGCTGAAGGGAGCTGCAGTCCAATAGCATCTGGAAGGCCACAGGTTCCCCGCCCCTAGTCTGTACCATTCACAGTACTGCAGTTAGACACACTCTCCAGATTTCATGCCTAAAAAAGGATTTTCAGTGATATCCCATGAGAACTCACCTGTTATCCTTGGCTTTCATTTTTATGTAGGAAGCTGCAGGTGGCACAGAGTATGTTAAGAAGGGGTGAAAAACGCATTACCCTGATAACCCTCTCATCAACAGAAATACTGTGTAGTCCTCCTTAAAGACTTTTAATCCTGCTTCTACCTCACTGCAATCAGAACAGCAGTTATTATGGAAGAACAGAAATTCCCCAGTCTCTTTATAAAAAGCATGCAGAGAGGCTAGTGTAAACTAAAGCTGCAGTCCTATAACAAACTGTTACCTGGGAGTAAACCCCTTTGGAAAACAATGGGGCTTAATTCTGAGTAGATATTGCATTGCACTGATAACAGCGGATAAAAAGACAGAGCTGTGAACCAGTTTAAATCTTGTCTCTCTGGTCTTAGGCAAGTCACTTTCTCTTAGCCTCAGCTATCCTGCCCCCCCCCCCCAAATCTCCAATGTGGGAATAATAACAATCCAATGAGGTGGGCAATTAAGGAACACTTAAATAATATGTGTGAAGGTTTTTGATTATGCCTCCATTGCTGGACTGCCATTCATAGACTCACACACGCTAACATCTTCATCGAGTGATGCTAAGGATTTGTCAAGCGACCACCTCTGAACCACCTGCTGCTGTGGGGCATTGCAGCTAGCATTAAGAAAACACACATCCTCCACAGTTTGCCTTAAGAAGCACACTTGCTTTACGCAAGGTGAACAAGGAAGGTTTTAAAATGTCAAAGTTAGCAAGCCACCCTAGACAGAGAGAAGCATCCAGCGTTGGCAGCGTGCCTGCCAAATAATTTTTGAAATACGACTCTCCAAGCATAAACATATCCCTATGTTCCAGAAAGCACATCATAAAGCATTAAGTGCCCATTGTTGAAAAGTGATCTTACTCCTAAAATAACCATTTTTCCCTAACTGCTGCAACCACAGCCCAGAAGAGAGCAGACCTATCCAGATTCACACCTAGCACAGCCTCTATTTCGGAGCTGGTTTCAGGTCTCCCTCCACCCACTTGTTGGGGAAAGCCATTTATTCCAACTGCTACCCTGTTCTGACTGACAGCAATCCTAACCCCACTGAACAGGGAACAAGTCCCACTGAACTTACTTTTGAGTAGGCAGGGTTACAGCTGCTGTTCGTTTCTTTTCTCCAGGACTGCTCTTTCCCCATCACAAACCTACACAGCATCTCTATATATAGCCTTGTCTCGCCTTCACACATTTCAAGGAATTGAAAGCCCTTCTAACTTCAGGCACTTGTGCACCAAAGAAAATAAAGAAGAGGTGAGAGCGAGGATGGTACTTTCCTCACCCCACCCCACCCTCCCCCAAAACTCCCAAGGAACTTAAGATGGGTGGCAGAGAGAGGCCCTTTCTAACAGAAGCTTATTTCACAAGTCACCACCTTTCTGCAGACACAGTCAGCACCTGTGAACTCCAGCACTAGGTGAAGGGGTGTAACCCACAACCTACTTCCAGAAAAGGTAAGGATTAAGGTGCTTTCCCCACCTCCTCCCCAACTAAACAGAACCACCCACCCGTAGTTTATTCCCTTAGGGCTACTGTTTTGTTTTCACACTGGCAATTAACTGCCCCTCTAAGACCAAAACTTTGTGACAGGAATAAGTTCAAGAGGCATTGCTTTCCTGGTATGAAGTCACAGTGCACAGAGAAAGCTTCACCAGATTAATATCAGGTGTCGTTACGCAGCTGATTAAGACACAGGGACCATGCTAGAGAAATACGACTGGAATCCTCTCGTAGTGTCACTGGACGTGCAGTCCATGTGACAGACAGCTGCCTTGCTTCCAACTTCCCCCCTTACTTTTAATAACCACTGTCCATGCAGAAATTCAGCAGGTGCTGCACTGGCGGGAGAAGAGTATGCTTTCACCTGCAAGTAGAACAATGAACACATACTTTCAAGAGTTCCCTGCTCCACAGAAAGAGGTAGGGTTAGGACCCCCGCCAAAACGGTTTCCAACTTTATGTGTGGGTCAGTTTTAAATTGCACAATGAAGGCTCTGGACAACGGACAAGTGCATGAAACTCAACAGGCGCCGCATTCCCTCGCATCCCTGTGGCACAGGAGTCTGGAGCCACACCTGTTGAATTTCTGCCTGCAGCGCCGCTTCTAAAGTTTTTCCTGGCGGAGAGCCGCACACGAGGGCGGGATGCTTTCACTGCCGCCCCTGCGGAGCCCCCCTGCCCCCCCCCCCCGCTACTCACGGCAGAGAAGTTGTGCGGGCCGCACTGCTCGCCGCGGAACTTGCAGGAGAGCAGCATGTCGTCGAGGCGGTGGCCGAGACGGTCGACGAAGTCCTCGCTGATGCCGCCGAAGTGGCGCGGCGGCAGGAAGAGCCGGAAGTCGGCCAGCTTGGCGAACCAACGCAGGCGCTCGGGCTCGGCGCGCAGCAGCTCGGCCAGCAGCGGCCGCGCCGTCCGGTTGGGGAGCAGCAGGCCGAGCCAGTTCCCGGCGTAGTAGAGGTCGCCCTTGGAGAGGCGCGGGAAGCGCAGCGGGTTGTTGTTGCACAGCGTGACGGCCGGGAAGGCCAGCTGGCGGCTCCACTCGGTGCGCACCGTCGTGTGCGACGGGAAGGCCAGCCAGTGCAGGAGCCGGTTGGACGACCACGCCAGCAGCAAGCCCAGCGAGGCGCCCACGGCCAGCAGCCACAGCGCCCTCCGAGCCGGCGCCGCCCGACGCCAGCGCACCGCCCGCAGTCCCGGCAGCCGCGGCCGCAGCGGGCGCTGCCTGGGCCGCCCCCTCGAGCCCCGCCGCCGCTGCTGCGCCGCCGCCGCCATGCGCGCTCCCCGCCTCCCGAGCCCTCGCAGGGGGGCCAGCCGCGGAGCAGCAGCAGCGGCAGCATCCAGAGGAGGGGCGGCGGGAGCGCCTGGCCGAAGGGGCGGCCGCTCCACTCACTTCAGACTGGCGCCGGCATCGGGGGAGTCCTCGCGACGGCTCAAGGAAGACCGGCGCTCCGGCGCCTCCTCTCCCACCAGCCTTGCCGAGCCGGGCGTTGCTCCCCAGCGCGGCTCATCTCCGCAGATCCAGGCGAGGAGGAGGAGGAGGAGGAGGGAAACGCGGGCGGTGGGGGGGGGAGAGAGAAAGGAGGCGGCGCTCAGCTCCGCAGCCGCTGCCCTGGCCACCCCTCCAGCGTCCTGCTCCGATCGCCGAGGTGGGGTGGGGGGAGAGGGAGAGAGAATCAAAAGATGGACCGGCAGAGGAAGCGGGGAGAGACGCCAGCCGCGCGCTCCGCCGACGGAGCTGCACCTTGCGCCTGCAGCAGATCCAACACCGTAGTTGGCCCGCAAAGATCAGCCTCCCTCCGAGAGGCGACCGAGGATGCGCTACGGCTCCTCCTTCTGGAAGCAGGGGGAGGGAGCGCAGCGGAGGGAGATGCGAGGCCGGGGTGGGGAGGGAGTCCGCGCGATTAAATCGGCGCAAAGGCAAGATTTTTGGTTGCAACTGTCTTCCGGGTTGCACCCTTGAGGTGAGGCGAGGTGAGCAACGGTTCTGAAACGGCAAAACACCAATCCTTTCTGCCTTGTTTAAACTGTGTGGTGCATCTCGTCAACATCGCACCCACCTCCAGCCGCTGTGGGTGGCAAGGCTGGTAGCGCCTTTCCTAAAAGTTTGTAAAAGGAGTGGGACCCAGGATTCAGGAAGGATAGTCTTGCAATCACAGCTGGGGCCCTCCACAGCCAGTATTCCAGGTGTGCAATTGCAGGTTCAGGATAAGTCATTCTATGGAACCGTCAAGGAATTTTGCACATGCTCATAGATGCAATTAGTTCGCATGTTTCTGATACCAGAAACGCGTTTGGGATGCAATTCAAATTAAGTAATTCCCTGTGGAGCACAACATAAAAATAATAAAATCCCAGAGACTGAACGTTCTGAATGCATAAAACTCCCCTGATGCAGGGCCATCTGTGCCCTAATAAGAGTCAGTCCTTTGAATATCTCTGCCAGTTTCTTGAATATTTGAACACATCTGTCTCTGCACCCCCCTCTGTGGTCCGTTTTTGCATGGTGTTCATTTTGAGAGTTCGCCTTTTGCCAGACAGGGATTAGATTAAGCCCTGCATTCTGCAAATTCTTTAAAACGCACTCTTTGTTTCCTTGAAGGGCTGTGTGCGTGTGTGTGCACCCGTTGCAGACGAGCCACACGGGAAGGTGCTTTATATCAGATCAGGCTATTTGACCATCCAACCCAGCAAGGTGTTCTCAGACCAGCAGCTGCTCTTCAAGATCTCTAACCAAGAGTCTTCAATCCTTATTAAACTAAAGGTAGCATGGATTGCACCTGGGAGCTTTGGCATGCAAAACCTGTGCTCTGCCACTGAGCTGGGTTCCCAGATTACTTCTTGTTTGAGCGTCATACTCCTGTTGAGACACTTCCATTTCTTTATTTTATGATTCCATATGTTTGAGGGTGGAGTCGTGGCACTGAAAATAGCTGCCAGAGATCAGCTGCGGGTGAGTGCGCTGGTTCAACTTCTTAGCACATTAAAAAATAATGATGACAATAAGGGCGCACCTGAGCTTTAAAAAATTATGAGCGGGGAGGAGGGAATTCTCTCATAACACTAGAATTTGGGGTTATCAAGTGAAACTGATTTAGATGCAGCTTCAGGACAAAGAAAAGGAGGCATTCCTTTCATGCAACACATTAAAGGATAGCTCATTGCAAGCACATGGCTTCCCCAAAAGGATACTGGGAACTGTAGTTTGCACACACAGCTACATTTCCCAGCAGGGGTGCCAATTTGAATAAAATATTGGGGGGGGGCAGGTAAGCCCCAGCCCTCATAATTGATCACAAGACGAAGCACATGCACACTGTTTGAATGGTAATGCCCATCAACTTTGGGGGACCCGACCCTCTCAAATATTTTATGTGGGGGGCCTGAACAGACCTCAGCTCCTAGGAGTTGGCTCCTATGATTCCCACCATCTTTAGCAAAGTACCTTTTCCAGCATTCTTTGAGTGATGCCATATGGTTTCGATTTGTTTTAAATTTATGGTATGGATGTGACCTGTGTCAGCCCCTCATCAAATGGCTTCCTACTGGGCACCTTCCTGCATCAAAGGCTACTGGCAAGTTTACCTGATGATGGTGGTAGCAACAGCAGGAAACCACAGCAGAAGTATGAATCAGTGCTGGGTGGATAAGAGCCACCATCTTAAATTTCCCACAATGCCTCAGAGTGACTCTACATGAAGTGGATTGTGGGAAACTTAAACAGCACTTCTTGAAAGGATTGGCGAGGACAGTTGTCAGCTGTGGCCCACGGTCTTGACAGCCACTCAAGGATGCCACATGCTTTTGCCATTTCTGCACCATTGCCTGATGCAACAAGGGCCACTAATTTACATCTTTAAAAATAAGATTAGACAGATTTATGTAGGAGAAGTGTATCATTCCCTCGAGTTCTGATATTCCGACTATGACTGAGTACTTCTTCAGCCTAACACTTGCACACAACAGGGAGATATTAACAGACACACACACACACACACACACATATATATATATCTAGATTTATATATAGTATTACAAGCCTTAGGGGCCTTCTGCCCCAAGTCTATTAATATCTCCCTGATGTATGTAGGTGTTAGGCTGAAGAAGTAAAATCACTCAGTCACAGTTGGAATATCAGAACTAGAGGGAACGATAAGCTTCTACATAAATCTGTCTAATCCCATATATATATATATATATATGGAGCTGAAAACAGTGGGGGCCTTGAAAACAGCCCAGAAAGTGGCTCAGTGAGAACTAAGCATGCTCAGTGGCCACAGAATGTTGACTAACTTGGGGAGAAGAGAGAGAGAGAGAGAGAGAGAGAGAGAGATTGGTAGAATAAAATGCAGTGACTGGAATCCTGAATGGAACATTCCATACTGCAACATTTGGTTGCAGATCCCACTACTCACTGGCTGTTACAAATAATCACTAAAATGGGAACATCCACATTCAAAGGTAGGATGACTGAATAGTGCAGAGATAAGGAACCCGTGTCCCTCTGGATGTTGCTAGACTACAACTCCCATCATTCCCAGCCATTGGCAAGGATGGCTGGTGCTGTTGGGTGTTGCAGTCCAACGACATCCGAAGGGACATAGTTTTTTCCACCCCTGGTATAGTTGAACCTGGGGAGAATCAACAGAGTCAGCTCTCTCCATATTCATCATGTGAATTTCCTGGGGGCTTCTATAGAAGTGAGATGGTCCAAGTCCGCCTGAGCATCGTAATTGTTCTTTCAGAAAGTTATAACACTTTGTCTCTGAAAGCTTCTAAAGATAATCTGCACGTGGATGGTGATACTACTCAGCTGTAAAAAAAAGAAGGATAATAAATAATGAAATGTCATCATCTACTTATCTAAAACTATCCAATATACTTGTTTTCCAAATTAAACTGAAATGCTTGGGTTTTAAGGTTACCAGATTTTTTTCAATGAATCCAGGGACACTTTTCAACTTTCTACTAAATAGATGGATTTTGTCAGGACACTGATTTGTAAATCTGGGGACTGTCCCTGGGAAATGGGGATGCCTGGTAATCTTAGTTTAGGCGGGCTTCACTGCCACATGCCCAGTATGTGGAAGTGTGCCCCCATTCGCTAAGTGGAATTTGTTTTGCGTCATACCTTCAGTAGGATATGTTAATTTAGTCTGCAATCCTATGTGCATGCACTTGGAACTAAATCTCATATATCCTAGCAGAACTTACGGTAAGTTTCTTCCTGACATCCTGTCTATTGAGCATTCATCTTGATTTGTTTGCACAACAATACTTGTGGGGAGGTTAGACACCAGCTATTTATGGATGGTTAATTTGGATTTGTTTGTGGGGAGGTTAGATGATGTCAGGCGTTCATTCAATCTGATTGACTTGCAGGTAGGCTATATGATGTTGCATCAAACAAATGTTATCCCACACTTTCCAGTATATTTCCCGTCACTTTCTTATCGTAAAAAAGGTTCAGTTTGGGAGGGGGGAGGAATGGCTTTGTTGCAGAAGAGCTCCAAATCAACTTTAATTATGCAACCTAAATTTGCCGGGATGTGATGGAATCCCATTCAAAAACATTGACCCTTAAAGCATCCTTACATTTAAGTAACTCTGTCCAGGGCTGTACTGCCAGCTGACTTCCTATCTCTCAGCCATAAGCCACTTAGGGCACACATTGGGACTGTTGTCATTTTCAGGAAGTGGAAGTGGGGCTCACTGGCATACCGGCAAATTCAGGAGCTCTTGTGCAAGAAACCTGATTCCTCATGAGACCGGAGGAACAGGTAAACACACTGGAAAGCATGGGGTGACACTTGTTTTGACAAATAAGGATGAATGGTCAATAAACAGGCCATGTGTAAGTGTCCTTACCTTGCAATTTTCTCACTGACCATTCTCAACTAAATGGATTCCATCCACGGATATCAACCTCTTCATAGCAGGTCTCTTCCAGTGCTTCGAGCAGCCACAGGAAAGACAGAAGCTTAGCAGTAGAAGCTTTCAGCATCACTTCATTTGCGTGTGTGTACACACACACACACACCATACTAAGAAATGCTATGCTCTCAGAATTTCTACCTATTCTGCAGCACAGGCTCTGTTCCCCAGTCACCTATGGCATCTGCTTAGATACAGTTACTGGCCTCTGGCAAATGGCTAGCCTTTGGTTTTAGTCGTTCCAGTAGTAAAACAGGCACTGCAACAACAATTTTTTTTGCAAACAAAGACACTGTTAACTCATTGTTTTGAATTAATGGTTTTGTTTTTTGATGGCATTTGTGCTTTTTTTTGACTGTTGGCAAACTTGAGTCTCTTTTAAGACTTTAAAATAAATAAATAAAGAAGTTCACATAAGAAAGGCAGGAATACTGAGGGCAAAAAAGTAGGTGATATACGATGGACAAATCTTAGAAACACAGGAAGCTGCCTCACACTGTGTCAGACCACTGGTCCACCTCAGCTCAGGGTTGTCATCACTGATGGACAGCCACTCTCCAGGGTTTCAGACCAGGAGATTTCCCCAGCCCTATTTGGAGATGGCAAGGATTGAACCTGGAATCTTCTGAGTCCAAGCAGATGCTCTACCAGTGAGCTGTGGCCCTTTCAATTTCTGTAGCACTTTAGACTAAGGAGTTTTGCAAATAAATTCTAGCTTCATTACGTACTCACTTGATGGCTTTGGGAAAAGCTCCCCTTGTTTCTCAGCCTCATAAACCCTGCATTTAAAATGGGTGCAGCATTAATCTATCTCACAAGAGAAGTCATTTGTTATGTTACAAATGATATAAAAACGATACAAGAGAACAGAAGGATATGCCTATATGAGTTTACTGACGAAGGATAGTATGCACAAAAGAGTTTACTGACGAACTGAAAGGTTCATAGCAAAATTTGAGGACAAAGTTCCGGTTCACACATGCTTATTTGCCCCTTGATGGCAACATCATCGGGTAAGAGCCTGCATAATGTGTGACACCCAGTGAGAAATCCAACAGCACAGATAGAATTTTCATGCCAACTTTCATCAATCCTAATGCAACGCTTTTCAGAAGAGTCAATTCAATTTCACACATTCAGCTGCTAGTCATCAAAAGGATTGAAATGCACATGTGAACGGGCCAATGTCGCTTCTTCCACCTCTCCTCCCCTTTCCTTTCTGTGCAAAGACCATGATGCACATTTACTATCTTTCCCCCTGCCAATATAATGGATTCTGCTGTATACAGTCCTTTAGTTCAGCTAACCATCTGCTTTGTATGCTCTTTCCCCACAGGTTTTTTTGATCAATGAGACTGCATTGAGCAACATTGCATTGTCTAGTAATCATGTACCAAGGCTTTTCACATCGCTCTCCAGGATTTGCAACACTGGGTAGGTATCTTCCCAGTCTTCCTACTCATTAAAGCTTTTGTCGTAAGGTTTTGTGTTGTTGTTTTTCTAAGAGGTTTCACTAATCCTAAAAATAACAAAGATGAAAACCCTGGAATTTAGAGCATATGTTGGGGTGCCACTGTTTCTGAATACTTATTCACAGATTCTGGAGGGCATCCCAAAGTTTGTCATGCTTTTAATTAAACTAAGTCAAGCTTGCCGTGGAGCATGTGTGAGAACAGTTATTTGGGCAGCCTTAAGACTTCAAAGCCCAGGATGCAGTGTGATTGTAAGGGGGGATGGCAGATGGTACCCCCCATGCATTCAACAAACATGTAGGGGATCAGGTTGCAGGACCTCACAGGTTACCTCCTCCACCATGCCCCACTGTTGATTGCATGAAAAAGCCAAAGAATAGTGTGGCAACTGAAAAACAAAGCTGGAGACACCCTTATTCGGAAGTGCTTTTATCTGTGATAGAGGCAGTGATAACAAGGCCAGGCTGAAAGTGGATTAAGTAAAATGTCCAGGAAGAGCAAATGAGCCATTTAGTTTGACACTAACGTTGCTCCCTCCAACTCAAAGGGAGCTCAGGGAAAGCTAAGAACAACCTGAAGGGCTTCCTGACTCCCTTGTCTTTCAATCCAGGGCTGTGATCATTAAAAGAAAATCAGAGCTGTGAGCGCCCATCGGCAGAGCCCACAGTTCCTTGATTGACTCAGGGCAGCCATCAAATAAATGACCTGGAGGTCCTTGCCTGTACAGGTGGGGTTTGCTTCCCAAGATAAACACTTGGAAAAAGGGAGGAAGGGGACTTCTGAATCACGCTTGTGCAAGCAAGCCCCTGCGTGATCCACTTGCTGATATTCCCTTCTCCTCTTCTGTAACTCCCCACTTGTGAGGCAGGAAGACCGCGAGATGGCTTTTTGCTCCGCAAAGCAGAAACTCTTAAGTAGGTTGCTGCAAACACTGTGATTGTGCCCGAGGCCTAGGAAAATGTGTGCAAAAGCTGTTATTTCAGCAGTTTCGTAGCAGACACACGGGGCTTGTCCCCGGAGAAAAGATTGCAGCAGAACAATCAGAGACAGCAGGTGCCACTTAACTTCCCCACTGGACTACCCAAACATTATCCAAGAGCAGGACATGGGAGGGGTAGAGGCGGACGCTGGAGGACACTGTGCCCTGCAGGATAGGACAAGAAGGCTGCTGGCAGCCCCAGCCACAAAGCTCGAAGAGGCGTTTTTGGAAACAAGGGGAGAGGGGTTTTAGGAAATGACTGCCTACTAGACCCGCCCAACATTCCCTCTGCTGCAGAGGTCACATCTAGGGTTTAATCTGAACACGACAGCCTGAGGCTCTACTCTGAAAGGTGAGACAAAGTCAGAAAGATGTGCGCTTCTGAGTATGTGCAGAGTGTTTCTCCTCCTGCACAGGACGCTTTCCTGCCACCCACATGTTGATTTACAGCCAGCAAGGAGTTTTAGTACAAAGGAAAAATGGGAGTCTCCCCCTCCAGGCTGATCCAAAACATGCCACATTCCTTGGCTCCTTCTCCCAACCCCTCCACCCTTTGGCTTCTTCCCCATTGCCCAAATTTAGATCTTCAGGCTCCTTGAGCAGAAGGAATATGTCATTTTAATTTTTCTTTCCTGATGTTCCTGTGCAAAAAATGAGGTGAACCAATGGCTCTGCATAAAGAAGAACATCTGTAGCATTCTAACCCCAAGGTGACTGAGTGAGCATCCTCTTTAGGCAGATTCATGGGCTGAGTCTTGGGATGGGTGAATCAGTCTATGGCTAATCCATCTTACTTTCACATCTGTTCATTCATAAGTCTTCCCATCCTGATTCTCTATTGGGGGGGTATTTTTCTCCCCTCGCAAAATATGTATTTTAAATGTATTGTGATGCTTTCCCAGCAACAATTGGAAGCTTTTTTAAAAAAAATGCATTTAAAAAAACTCATTTTAAACATCATCCTGCCCCCTCCCAAAATGCACATTTAAGAAGTGGAGTTTGATGTACATATTTTTTGAGCCACCAGCATTTGAACTCTCTAAATGTTCTATGTTCCATTCTGCCTATTAGCACTGGAGGTGCAGACCAGGACAGTTCACAAAGACTGAATTCCTTCAGTGCCCCTAGCTGAGTCTCAAAAGCCCTCAAGAGTGGAGTCCCTGCACAGATTTATAGATTGAGCCATTCAGGAAGGCAGGGTGTGTGAAGAACGGCAGGGTGGACCTGGGGCTTAATCTGAGCCAGCTAGAATCCATTTTCAGGAACGTGCCTGGGAATAATATAGATGAATGCCCTTGAGCATGCTCAGAGTCCATCTCTCATTTCTCAGAATGGCATTGCCAGGAGGAAAAGCTTCCAAGAAGGTTTGATTGTGTAGCACTTTTTGTTTTTAACTACCAGTGTCTATTGAGAAATAAGTTTAATGGAGCTTACTCCCAGGTAAAAGGGTATGGGATTGCTGCCCAGCAGCATAATCCAATACATGTCTACCCAGAACTAAGTTCAATGGGGCCTGCTCCAAGAGAAGTGGTTACAGGTTTGCAGCCTTTGTGTATGCCTGTGGATCCTTTCAGTGGGAACCTTTGGGCCTCCAGTTGTCGCTGTACTACAGTTCCCATCACCCCCAGCAAGCATGACCAGGAATGATGGGAGTTGTAGTTTAGCAACATCTGGAGACCAAATATTCCCTACATCTGTCTTAAGAAAAGGAGAAATGTGGCTGTGTATTTGTGCTATCCATGCCACCTGCAATCTCATAATGTTGACTATGGAATTTTGGAATGTAATGCAGATTGATCTTTGTTCCTGCCTGCCGGTCACAAAGGAAGACTCAGAATGTGTAAACAACATCACCTTAAATTTCTGCAGAATTGCAAGGTGGTGGCTACACACACTTTCCCAGTGTATTGTTGTGAGCGTTACAAGAGTCTCTTTCTCATAACCCAGCGCCAATTGTTCCCTTGTCCCATTCCTGCCTGTGAAGCCCACATTCATCCCCAGCCTTTATGCCCTTCCGTCTTCTTTCCTTGGCCCTATAATTAATCCAGATTTGTTGTAAATTTGGCTTTGGGGGGGAGCATATTGTGTTTACTTGGCAATATAAAACCGGTATATGCAAATGTGATTTATTTTACCATTTATTCTGGTGGCAGAATTGGATCCTTTGGGCATTAAATCTGGAGTTTTAGCAGCTGAGTACTTATTATTTATTACTGTCATTATCATCATCACCATCTCCCTTTCTGTTCGGTTCACAGGACCCTCCGCAGCCAGCATCACAGGAAGCCACAAAATAAAATCACTACAATAAAAGCCACCCGTAAAATCATAAACACACAGTAAAAATCCCAAAGTTATAAAATCAAAAAGGCCAGCTATATAACCCACAAGGTTCCTGAAAGCAAAAGGTCTTTACCATCTTTCTGAAGAAAAAAGAACCCTCCTGGAGGGAATTGAGCCTTGCGGCCTCAAACTGCTCTAGGTTCAGCGTTTGTGGCCAAATATTTCCAATTCTGGTCACCCCATTCAGAAGGAACTACAAAGCATCAAGTGATTGAGATGAGATTGAAGGTTCCGCTGCAGCTTTCTTCCTAGTGTTGCAACTCAGAGAGCCCTATAATAATGCCATTTTGGTCAGAAAGGTAATTGGATAGCAACCACACACCGCTGGGGTCTGTCAGGGGGGCTGTTTCAGATCTCCCAAAGCCCTGACTTTATTAGAAAACATTTTCACCCTTTCTGTATGTGGAGTTGGCTTCCCCTCCTTCCTTCCCCCTCTCTCTTTCTTTGTGTGATTGTGTAGATGTTGTCAAAATGGCAGCAGGAAAACTCTCCTGTTTCATTTGCTATTCTTAAAGCAGACAGCCCGCAGCACTAAAAGAGCATTATCCATACTACAGGGAATTGATGTTTTCATTTCCTTTTCTCTGTTTCTCCCACCCCTGCTTTTTTCTTCTGCCTGTATATTTGTTTTCAATGTGTGGCCGTGAACTGAGGGGAGTGGGGGAAACAGGTGGAAAGCTTGTGGATATGTATGTGCACATAAATAATCCGCTCGTGCCCATTTTCAGAAGAAGTGGGGCAAGACTTTGGGCCTTTGATCCTTCCAGGACTGGCACAGGGCTGCCAGCCAGCCAGGACTTTTACAAGCCCAACTAGTAAAAAATGTGCTATTCTGTCAGGTAACCAACTGTGTTGAGAATCTGAAGAGGAAGGAAGGAGAACTACAGGTGTGCAAGAGAAAATTGTAGTGAGCCCAACTTTTCTTCAGGCCGACCCTGCCATTAGACAGAGTGAGGCAGCTGCTTTGGGCAGCAGATATAGAGTGGGTGGGTAGAAGGGCAGTGGCAGCCAATCCCCTAACCATTCTTCCTGAACCTGATGCGTATTGCTGTGCTGGTGGGTTGTCTCACCTAGCCACTTTCTTCCTGCACAGCACAGACAAATGAAAAAGCCCACTGACTGAGGGAATTGGCGGAGAATCTGTCAGCCCAGGCAGCAGACACTGCATGTCTGCAGCTCTGCTCCCACGACACATAGACACGTGCTGCTGTATGAAAGCATTTTGAAGTGGGAGCAAGAATCTACCAGACTGAGGTAGGCCTTTTTGGTGGTGGCTGCAGTGCTATGGAGCATGCTCCCTGCTGCAGTACAAGAGGCATCATCTCTTGTAACTTTCAGGGATAGGAGAGATTGTAACCTCCCTTCTTGGGTCAACAGAGTTTCAGCAGAGTCACTAAAGCTGAAAAATGAAAGAAAGGTGGCCTGGCAGCTGCTTCTCTATGCTGGCCACAATTGAGTTAACAACAACAATAAATGTCAGGATAGGTGGCTGACGGGAATTTTGAACTGCAGTCCTTCTAGGAGATGGGAAGGGGAATCTGTGGTCCTCCTATCATGTCTGACCACTGCTGGCTGAAAATGACAGGAGTTGAGAGTCCCAACAACTTGTGGATGGTCAGTTTCCACTTTTCTATTCTAGAAGGGCTATGACTCTTGTTTCCTGGACCACTGTATTTCCTTTCAGACTCATGAATGAAATGAGCCCCATGTAGCTCCAATAAGTCACTTCCTTTGCCCCACAGCTTGTGAACAGTCACTGCATTTCCACAGCTCTGTTTATTTAGCTGTCCCCTCCTTGCAACATGGGACGCATGTGCCACTGTGGGTTAAACCACAGAGCCTAGGACCTGCCGATCAGAACGTCGGCGGTTCAAATCCCCGCAACGGGGTGAACTCCCGTTGCTTTGTCCCAGCTCCTGCCAACCTAGCAGTTCGAAAGCACGTCAAAGTGCAAGTAGATAAATAGGTACCGCTCCGGCGGGAAGGTAAACGGTGTGTCCGTGCGCTGCTCTGGTTCACCAGAAGCGGCTTAGTCATGCTGGCCACATGACCCGGAAGCTGTACACCGGCTCCCTCGGCCAGTAAAGCGAGATGAGTGCCGCAACCCCAGAGTCGGTCACGACTGGACCTAATGGTCAGGGGTCCCTTTACCTTTTACCTTGCAACATGGATTGCCCCTACATATTTTTCCTCTGGTCTACTTCTGCCTTTTTTCCCTGGTTAACCTATTGCTCTCCATCTTAACTGCCCCACAGCTCATTAAATCCTTACTACTACCCTTTGGATAGATCCCTCAGATCTGAATTTGGACTGCCTATCTGTCCTAAAGACCAACACAGTCCCCCTCTCCAGCGGAGGTTCATCCATTTTGGCAAATGAGGCACTATCCCACCAACCTCAGCCAGCTCCCGCCTACGTGCCTTCTTACTTCCAACCAGACCAGTGGGTTACATTGCCTGCCAGTCTCCTCCTCTTCTGCAGTCTCATGGTTGTCCTTTTAGAACTCAGCAGGGATGAAGAGGATGGGGACAAAAGTAGAAGTACCTGTAGTTGGCTCTGCCTGTCATGGATTCTGGGGCCACCTACTGTTGGGCTCCCTGCATTCTGCCCTACCACTCTCAGTGGCCACTGGCCACTACTGCCCATAGGAAACCTGTACTGCATATTACCTATCTTTCTTCCAAATACACAACTTCCATAAGCTCCAACTCTGCAGAGTTTAAAATATCCTCAGGCTGCACCCATGATCCTGCAGGGAGATGTCGAATTCACTGAGGACATGACAGCCACGTTTACAGGCTCCAGTGAATAATAAAACACAAGCTAATGCAAGGGCTAAAACCCTCCACAATCCCAAATGACAACAGATGTACATTCATCAAAATAAAAATGTCACAGTGCTTAAGGAAAAGAGAATACATTGCCATTTCTAGGAGCATTGGTTCTATATTTCCCATTCTGATATGATACAAATGGTGACCATTTATTTTGAAGCTGGTGTTCTAATTGCCTGATGAGCCATAGCTCAGGAGTAGAGCACCGCTTTGCATGCAGAAGATCCTGGGTTCAATCTCTGACACCTCAAGGTAAGTTAAGAAGGGGGAGGGGGAGATCCCGCCTGAGACCCTGAAGAGCTGTTGCTAATCAGTATAGTCTGGGGATAGGAGTCCAGTGGAGATGTCTTGGAGAAGGTGGTCTGATGCTGAGAAGGAATGGGAGAAGATCAGGGAGTTGGAGCTAGATAACTCCAAGGAGAGTCCTAGTGAGATGGAGAAGGAGGAACTGGGACCCCAAGAGGAGTCCTACGCAGAGGAAGGGCCAAGCAGGCTGGATAGTGGAGATCTGGATGCCAGATAAGGACTGACAAGGCTGTCAGAAGAACACGCCACTTCTCTGACGCTGGATACCCCAAGCCCAATGTCACCAGCTAAAGAGCAGTGTTTGGGGTCTTCTAAGCAGGGAACAGCCATCCCCTTCTGGGGACACATCAGGTGACAAGTCAGATGTTGAGCTGGCTCTGGCTTTGAGGATGGGCACTGTGTTTTAATGTCGTAACCCAACCTGGGACCTTAGGGTGAACGGCAGGTAATAAATGATATAATATATTAAAAAGTCACCGTGGATTTTTCCCTCATAGTTTAAGCCCGACATCTTTCCAGCTATGGAAAATGCACAATTGGCTTACATACAAATGAATAAAGTACTGATTCAGCCATACACACTGATCTTTCCCCCATAGGTTGATTTTTATCTATTGATCTTAAATT